>NC_140529.1:14793948-15485615 GCF_057382185.1 Mchenga conophoros
TGACTGATGGGCTGTGATGAAATATAAGCAGCATGAATAAAACGTTTGTCCATTAATGAGAAAATGTTTTATTGTCTTCAAAGCTACATTATTCTTTGTAAAGTGGTTACAAAGGATCAAGGATATCTGTATCAATCTAAAGGGGAAATTAATTTTTTTGTACAATCAGCAGAAATCACATAACCATCAAACAAAATGCAATAAAAAGGCAATGCAACATTAAGAATACAGGGATTCATTCAAAAGACAAATGTCAGCTGGGATGTATAGGTTTTTGAGTATATTTGTATATATTTGCACTTTGCCATATGTTATCTGCAGCCACACAGAGGCAACTTAAATCCTTTGATAAGGAGGGGCTTGTAGAGGTGGACTAAACAGGCACCCAGCAATATGATCAATATTATCAGAATACTTCACTGACTATGCGATATGACTGCGATTGTAATTTAAACCATTTTCTTCAACTCCAAATTATGCCAGTTGCCAATATCTGAGTATCCAATAAAAATGATGCCAGTTCAGTTATTTATTTGCTGCAAAATGAGATCAAATACACCAACACTGTCTCTAAAACCTGTCATTAATTTTGCCATAAGATGAAGTCAGTTTGCTATCAGTCTGTCATTGAATGGGCTCAAGTTCGCCATTAAATGCAGCGTGTTTCTGATTATAGAGCAATTTACTGAAATAAATCATTGAAAATCACCCATCGATTGCTCTCTACATGGACAGAAATTCACATTTAGCTATTACATTTGTACTCAGCAACCTTCCTGCTCTACAGGAACATAACCAGATTATAACCAGCTGGAAGAAAACTGAGCCAATTCCCCCAAGATGTGCTCATTGACAAAGACTCATTCAGACTGATGGCAATAGGTTGGCAATCTGTCTGCATTTATAACTTAGGCAGCAATTATGTGGAAACCTTCAACAATCTCTGAGAGTGACTGCAGTCAGTCCAAATCAAACTGGAACTGTTTGCAAGGTTGCCTCTATCAGGCAACCTGTGCAATCACCTTATGATCAAAAGTAGTTGTTAGTGAGCAACACACTCAATCGCTGGGAAACCCTTTAGTCACAATTAGTAGCAGAACATAAATAAATCCAGTGCGCTCATCAGGCAGTCAGTGTCCTAACCTTGCACAGGCAAGGAAGGTCTTTCAGGGTCACATCTGCAAGTTTGCTGCACATTGTACGTAGCTTGAAGTCTGTTTTTGTTTTTTAGGTTCAGTGACCCGCGACCAAAGAATGTCTCATAAAAGTGCTGTTGACATGAAAAAGAAAAGCTTGTGATAAAAGTATATGCACTAGCAGGCTACAGCATCCACCTGAAGCTCAAAGTCCAGCTTATAATCAGTTCAGACTCCACACATGTATCCTTTATCACCACAGGGGAGGTGGTTATAGGCTTCTTCCTAAAATCCACGATCATCTCCATAGTTTTTGATAAGTCCAAGAAGGACAATTGCACTCCCTACTTAAGAATATGGTACCTGGCTTTCACACTCATTAGTATAGAGCACAAACAAAATCATCAAAAGAACATGTTCCTGTGGTGGTCCAGTGGAGGAAAGAAGATTAGAGAAGATTGGATAAAATGCCATCAACCATCACATGCTATAACCAACATATCAAGTCAGGATCAATGATATGAATCCTCACAGGTCTCAAATAGAAATATAAGCTGAAGAAGAATTAAATTAAAAAAGGGTGCAAAGGTTTTTGCACCCTCTAAATGTGCCAGAATCATATTTAGTAGAGTGCCCAATACATCATGAAAATCCTGCCTGACCTACAGGCAAGCTGGAACACATTCAGATTTGTATGCACTGATATAGGAGATTTAAGAACTACAGGCTTGTAGTCATCAGTGACTGACAACAGGCCCGTAATGCCATCGGGGCTTTCCTTGCCCTTCTCAGCCCAGAAAAGTTTCACAACCTGCACACTGCTTTGCCCGGGAGCTACATGAAATCAGTTCATCAGGGCCCATTCTGATGATTCACCTGCATTAACAAGAGAGAAAAAGGGTGTAAAGTGCTTTAGAAACTTTTAAGTTCTGATCATTTTATCACATTCACTAATCTAAAGTTTATACATAAATGTTTATACATAAATGAGCTCAGGGACTTTGTGGTTCCTGTGAAAGTTCTGGGCTTAGTAACTAGTAGCATGATATAGTAGTTGTAAAGGCAAGTTGCCTCTTGTTTGTCAAACAATATTCTGTGTTCGGAGTATTTGTATGTGGAATTTTTTGCCTTCAAACCTAGAGCCTGATTGGGATAATTAAAAAATTTTAAAATTAAACTGAAACGTTGTTATAAATACCTAACTAGCGACAGGCAATCTAGTTTTGTTGTGGGGTGTTGCCTGGTTCATATAACACATGTGTCCCTATGTAAAAATAAACTAAACTTAAAAAAAATTAATTAATTGATATCTAATGTACAAAATTCTACAACCTGTTTTAGACGTTTTGTACATCCCTGTAAATATGAGCCAGTGCTGACAAGCTTTCATGTATGTGGCATTATCTGGTCACATCCTTTCATTTATATAACTATTCCGGCCTGCAAGCATCGCTCTCTGGAGGTGCACATGAGATGGAGATGCTGAAATGAAATTTTGGCTTGCAGAACACATTATCGAATGTCTGTAAATTTCAGTATTGAATCAAAATCCCTGATGAAATCAAACTCCGGATGGATGCAGCCAGCAGACTTATGTGGAGTAAAAGGCATCATATAGCTGACATGAAGCAATCCTGCCTGTGTCGCCTGAGAAATATAACAGAAATATTTACTGCAGAGGAAAGTTGCTGACAGGGTTGTTCTCCTTACTTGCAATTAGATGACTGTCAGGCAGACAGTTATAACTGGCTTCTTGATAGTATACAGGTGCTTGTCAAACCTAAGGTATTTTGTAGGTCGTTAATTAAGGGCTGAGTACGTTTCACATTTGATACCTGTACCAGTACTTGGAATTTAGTACTAATTACTTGTTTATTGGTACTTTACTTGTTTTAGAATGATAGAGTGCAAATTTTTGCTTACAAAGTAATTCCATATTGTCTGATAATGTCAGTGATGTTGATGCCATTGTCACAGTGTTTGCGTACAACAGTATTAAATAGTAATCTTAGACAACTATTGCTTACTGTATACTTAGGTTTTAGGCATACTATCTCACATATGGTTAACATGTTTAGCGTAACTAGCATGCTAATAAGAAATTTCAGTGCTGCTAATGTAAAAATGTTAACCACACATATTTCTGATAACAGCTTATTAGACTCCCTGGACAACATGTCAGTGCATGAATAAACATTTCTTCATCATCATGTGCTGTGGGTTCAACTTCTTAAAAGTTGGAAGGAGGCATGCTAACATTAGCTAACATTTGGCTACCAGGTTACCAAATACAATACACCCTTTAGCTTTTATTTATTTTGTACTTGACCAGGCGTTTCTTCAGATTAGATGTGTTGCCATGGACAGCATTGCGTTTTACACTACAAATGTTTCAGAAGTGCTCATCTGTGTCAAGTTTTGAAAATTGTAATCACAACTGAGATTGTGTTTAGCTTGCTACCGCTACCATTGCTCTGTTTGTTTGTTGCTATTCAGTATGTGGATAGCATGTGAACAGTATGCTCTACAATATGAGACAAATAAAAGGCTATATGTAAGCTTGTTTCTGCAACTGAAAGAAGGAAAAACATTTTTCCCCATCCACAAGTAAAAATTTCAACTTACTAATGTAAACTTTCTGGGAAAATGACTTGAAATTAACAAAATAATTTTAACCTCCTAAGACCCGAACTCTTTTATGACATGCATTTTTAATTTCCCTTTGCTATTTGGGGTGATTTGGACCTGATGAATGTAAAAACAAAGAATTACCTGATTTTTTTATTTTATTTTATTTTTTACCTCATTTTTGTTTCTGAGAAAAATGAGATCCAAATAAGAGGCCACTGATTTTAAATTCTGTTAGAACAGTGGCAGTATAATGTCCTCGTAAGTGGATATCAGGCCAAATTTAGACAAAATTTAGACAACCTAAAATGTCACATATGTGGACGCCAGGTCCTAGGAGGTTAAAATCTAATAAGTTAAAATTTTGACATGGCAATGTTTGTTTTTTTTAGTAGCAGAAACAAGCTTCCAAAATAAATGGATGAAATACTCAGCTAGAAAATATATAGCAGCTAGTTTGTGCTAATACGGTCTCTCAATCACACCACCACACAGTACTGACCCACACATACAGTTCTTACACACACACTGGACATTCTGGACATTGTTTTCACTTCATCACTTAAATCACTTTAAGCATATTTGCACTGCAGAAGACATAATGTGGATTGCACAACACTGGACATTATATTCTTCATTTCCAGTTAATACTTGTACAGCTGCTGTTATTGTGTATATATTTATTTATATTTCTTCACACATTCTTATATATTATAATGTAGTGCAACTGCAAGTAAACACATCTAAACATTAATAGTCCAAAGGTGTGAAGTGTAACAATATTCACTTTTTAAAAACAGCCTTTTTTAGTGTTAATGGTTTAAATATGAAAAAAAAAAACCCATGATGATGACAGTGAGTAAGTGGGGGTGGAAATGTACATGATATAAACACTGGTCCCACCCAGCCTGCAAACTGCAAGAAAATGTGCATCTGTAATATGATATTCTTTCTTCTTTCTCAAAGGTCTGATTGCTGAAAAGAATGACTTGCCCATCGAGGAGGAAGATGATGAGCGAAATCTCAACTACAACCCTCCAGCTCAAAAGTCCCTGCAGGAGATTCAGGAGCTGGACAAGGATGATGAAAGTCTGGTGAAGTACAAGCAGACCCTGCTGGGGCCAGAAGCAATGATGGCAGGTTGGTGTGTGTTTATTCTTTGGCCGTGGAAGAGGAAGATTCATGAATCACGCTGGTGCCCAGTCTTACTGCAGCTTTATACTTTAATACTATCCACTTACAACAACAATTTGTGATGCACAAACCTGCACATACACACACACACACTTCCTACGGACCTGCTTGTCTCAGCATCTCTAACCCAGCAGCCAGTGTTATGGCAGCTGATATCAGTACAGCTCTGACTCCCTCACTGCTGTAACTCAGCACCACCTCATCTACAGCTTAGTAGCATTGAATTCTGTAAGAAAGGCTATAATGAGACAATGGAAAAGCAGCAAAGAGAGGGGAGATGACTTTATCTTCGAAGAGAAGCTGTATGCTGAATACCGAAACTATCTCTAAATACAAGCTTGGGACAACATGTTTTTCTAGTGCTTCTAAATGTTAGATACTGTATTTTAAGATGCCTTTTGATACTCCAGCATTAGTGCAATGGCCAGCCTCTGATTACAGATCAAATAAGTGATATCTAATGTGGCCAGCTTGTTCATTTTCCCTGCTACTGTTCAGCTGACCCTTCTCACCCTGGACACAGTCTGTTTGACCTGCTCCCCTCAGGCAGGAGGCTCCGGTCCATTCGCACCAGAACCTCTCGCCACAAGAACAGTTTCTTCCCCTCTGCTGTTGGACACATGAACAATAACCACATGACTGTCCCCGCCACTAACACATGACCCTACGCTGTGTCACTGCATCATTTCATGTTTGGCACTGATCACCACCTGCACTCATGTATATATCTTTCTACGTAGCACTCATAATTCTTATTCTCATGTATATATCTCATGTATATCTCATGCACATATCTTTCTTTCTACATAGCACTTTAATTCTTATTGTCTGCACTGAAGCACCGCAGCAATTTCCAAATGTTGTAAACCTCAACATCTGGCAATAAACCCATTCTGATTCTGATTCTGATTCTGATTCTGATGATGTGGAGCTCAGTCAATCAGGAAAAAAAGAAAAGATGAAAACTGAACAAACAAAAGCCAAGCAGGTACTTGAATTCTGCAATAATGGACTGTTTCTCCTCTTCAGACGCCTCTGGTCCTAATGTCAAGGTGACCAGATTGACCCTGCTGTGCGATGACGCACCTGAACCAATTACTATGGACCTGACAGGTACCCAGTGCCTCTGTTTTGTCACTTCTTCACTAAACTACTTTTTCTCTCTAACCTTGTCCAGCTGTGGATACGATATGGTGTTGCTGTTCACTTAAACAGTTTAGTGCTTTGCCCTGAAGCAAGGCATCCCATCCCACTGTGCTGCATTTTTTGTGCAGTAAGACTGCAGTGGGTGTGCCAGTGCTCGAGAGAGGGGAGACAGCTAGATGTTTGCTTAGTGGACATACTCTTTTTTTTTTTCTCCCTGTGGCAAACTAAGGACAGAGAGTGATCTTTCTCATATTTAATTACAGTGTGTGCATGTGTTGAATGGTAATTGTAAGTGTATGTCACTTCCTATAAGAGACATCTGTGTGTGTGTGTGTGTGTGTGTGTGTGTGTGTGTGTATTCACAAGTCTGATATGCATGCGCTGTATTTAAGTGCATGCCGGTTCGCTTTCCCACCCTGATGTGAGGATTTCCCTGCCTGTTACAATCACAGTCACTCATACATGCACATTCACACACAGCTAATAAGAAAGGTCACCTGGTTGCTAGGCAATGCTGATTTTGTACTGTGCAGTTCCCACTAATACAAATGCAGAGCGATGAAAATCATCTAGGAGCACTTGTTTCAGAGTAAAAGGCTCTGCTGGACTGTATGGAGCTTGAAGAGCATGCTATGTTTCCACATCTAAAGTTTTCAAAATGAAAACCATTGGAGTAATCTTGGGCTAAGCTGCCCATTAAAAGAAACACTGCATTACAAAGTGGCAAAGATTTTTAAAGGACACGGCATTGATTATGTACAAGATGTTCAGATAGACTCAGCTATCCAATGACTAAAGCTGTTTAATGTCTACTGTGGCCTTGCAGGAGCTGAATGAAGTGTGGGGCTAAGGTGATGTCATAGTGAGTCATGAGTTTATTTCAGCGTGGGCTGTGGAAACCTTTATGACAACCTGCAGGTGTGGAATATGTATGAGTTTGTCAGGGAAACAGGCTTTAATGAGTGGTAATAACGCAAATTATGGAAAATGCAGGATACTGTGTTTACCAGGTCATAATTCCTGTACTTGTCCATAGAAGTGGAATTCAAACCTCTGGAAATATCTGGAGAACCATTTCAATACAAGTGAAGACTCGGGGAGTAAAGGTTCCTAAAAAATTATTTAATTCAAGCACTGCTCTGAAAGCTTTTGTTACAATAACATTTATGCTCATCATCATAGCAAGCGGACAAAAAAAACCTTAATAACTGATAATGGAGGCCTTGCTTTATTCATTCCATCCCAAATCTGTCGATTTCGAGAACGTTTGCAGATTTGCATAAAAATGTTTATAATGCAAAGATTGAACATATATAATGAATGCTGTGAAATTTTTAGCTTTATATATCAAATACTTTTAAAGTTATATTTGTTTTGAAAAATGGTCCAAAGACCCCCTTTCAATTTTGTTGGTTTTTTTTGCTGTGGAAATGTTTGAACATGTTGCAGTCTTTTATCCTGTCTTCTTTCTCTCACCCCAACCGGTCGCAGCAGATGGCCGTCACTCCCTGATCCTGGTTCATCCGGAGGTTTCTTCCTGTTAAAAGGGAGTTTTTCTTTCCCACTGTCGCCAAAGCGCTTGCTCATAGGGGGTCATGTGATTGTTGGGTTTTTCTCTGTATTATTGTAGGGTCTACCTTACAATATAAAGCGCCTTGAGGCGACTCTTGTTTTGATTTGGCGCTGTATAAACAAAATTGAATTGAATTGAATGAATACCTCAAAACCATCTTCACTGATCTTTCTTGCCATCAAAATGAATCAGGATCTGTAATTTGGGACAAATGCATCAAAAAATGTCTGATAACTGGCTAGTTAATAATATATTAATATAATATAGTCCAGCACTAATAAAAAAAAGTCACTCAATGACAATAATTCGGAATCATGCTTATTTCAGTTTCACAGCACTGTAAAATAAACCACTTGGAATATTTTTCAAGATCAAAGTTACAACAATGGAAAAAAAGACATTTTCATTCAACTTCCACGCTGGATTGAGTAAATATGACAAACTGTACTATAAAAAAAAAAAAATTTCCGTTCATAATGTAAAACCCGGGTCATTTTATCTCCATCTGTGTAAACTTTGGACAAACGTTGGATGATTGCTGTGGAATTTTAGCATTATATAACCTTTTCTTTATCTTTGTGACTAAGAATTTCATGGTAAAATTTCATTTTTCCACATGCTTTTGTTATTGTGAAATGTAACTATATACCAGAAATGAGTTCAAATATGGCATTTGAGTGCACACTGCTGGATTGAAAAAAATCTTTGAACTATCCAACACTTCAACATTTTTTAATGTACCAAATGACTGATTCTGATTCATTTTGATAGTAAGGAGGACCAGTGGATATATCAGTATTTAATCTTTGAGATATTCATGTTCATGTTTTGAACTAAAAAGAAGAAGAGAGATTGGCGAAAGCATGACTCTACAGAGTAGCTGCAGTATAATAACACTATAAGCCATGCTGGTATCATGTTGCAGTCAGATAGCTAAAACCACTTCAGTGGATGCATTAGAGATCCCATTTTGCACTCTAGGCTGTGTTTGTATACGCACGCGCGCGCGTGTGTGTGTCTGTGTGTGTATATGTGTGTGTGTGTGTGTATTGATGTTACAGAAATGGAGAGGGTTGGAAAAAATGTAGGGTGATATTGCACAATAGTAGAGTTTACTGACCTGACAGTGTGTGGGGAGAAGAGAAAGCAGACACTCAGCCTGACTGCACGCTTGACTGGTCATCCCATCAGGGACCTTTCACTTTTGGCAAGGTTACTTGGGTCCACATCCTAACCTTAACATCTGAAATCATAGCCGTCCCTTCATTCACCCAGAGGGTGTGAAATTTATCTCGTATATCAAAGTACCCAGTCTCTGTCACAACAACAAGGTGGGTGGAAAGCAGACTTTGCTCTGTGGTCCAGTTACATTATGTAATATATTATTCTATTCTAACAGGATCATATACAGTCATGTGAAAACTCTTTTTCATCTTTTTCAAAATCCTGTAGGAGAATGTCTGGCCTTCTGTTCATGTCCTAAGGCTAAAAAAACCCCCAAAACAAAATGAAGATCTTTGAGCATCCCAGTCAGCGTTAGGATTCTAATCTGACTGAGATGCTTTGGCATGACCTTCATGTTCAAAAACCCTTCAATGTGTCTTAATTAAAACAATTCTGCAAAGAAGAGTGGGCCAAAATTCCTCCACAGTGATTTGAAAGACTCATTGGCTTCTATCAGAAACACTTGATTACAGTTCTCCCTGTTAGGGGTGGCAAAACCAGTTATTAGGTTTAGGGGGCAATCGCTTTATCACACAGGGCCATGTAGGTTTGGATAACTTTTTCCTTCAATAAATGAATCCATTATTTAAAAACTGCATTTTGCATTGATGCTGGTTATCTTTGTGTGACGAAATGAAACATGTATATGTGACAAAAATGCAAAAAAGTAAAAAATCAGGAAGGGGAAGGGCTTTAGGTAAAACTGGCCTGTGTATTGAACATTGATTTTGTTTAATCACAACTAAATGAAAGGAATAATATAAATCAAAGAACGTGAATTGAAAACCACGTTCTTGCTCACATGCACTTATTTAATGTTTCTTATTTTGAATAAACCATCTTCTACTTATCCTGCCAGTCATCAACATCTCTTTACTGTTGCCATCCATTTCAGTTTTAATTGAATGACACTTCTTTGTATTTTTTTTTTTTCGTCATTTCTAATTAGTTGAGTGAGCCTGGGTGTTAATGCACTGAAACACAAGAAATGCAATTGTTTCTGCACAAAAATAGCTTTTTAAGGGTTTTTTTTGTCTCAGTGGAAATAGCAGCAAGACTATCAGGTATATGGATAGAGATTTTTTTTTCCTGTGAAAAGTATAATGTTTAATAATAAATATCTTATAACCAAGTAGAAAAGTCTAACTTAAAGCTCTAATATATTGTATACCACATATTGCACTCTGTGTGGCCACACTGCACAAAGCAATATCCGTGACTTTGACATTTGGTGCTTTGGTGTCCTAAATGCAAGCACTGGCTTTGTTAAACTTTCATGTTCCCGGGGTTGTTTTGCTGAGCGTGCATGCTGCTGCGCATTTATTTAGACACACACTTGACACCAAGCAGCCTCTGCAACATTTATTATATTCTGTGTGTCTTATGTCAGTGATACTTCAAGGGTATATCCTTTATGTGTAATGCATATAATAAAGTCGACTGAGAGTGAACAGAAAACATGATGATTTATTCAAAAGAACTGGATGCTAACCTGAATATTTTACCTCAGCTGTTTGAGCGTCAGAGGATGAAACAGAGGTGAAAGAGGATGAGCACTTTTACCACAAGCTGGTGTCTAATGTCCGAATGTTTGCTCTGCAACGTGTTACTGATTCGTTTTTCTGTGATTTGAGTGCTCCACAATTATCATATTGTCACATCTTATACTTATCATATCTATTAGCTAAGTAGCTGGCTCCTTATTTCTGAAGGGATGACTCGTTTACACCCTATATGACACAACCCCACCCCCCCATTTATCCAAGCTGGGGGCCAGCACAAGGAGGGTCCTAGCTTGTGAACCTGTGAAGCTGAGATTGTGTCTCTTTCTGGTCTTGAACTGCAGATGTTTTGCGTTTAAGATGAAGATGTTCGCCACATTGGCTTGAAAAGGTGCCAGGGCAAAAATGCAATTCTTAATAACAACATTTCAGGCCCCTACTGTCATTAGCTTGCTAATAAAAATGCTTTAAGGGATGAAGGTAAAACATTTTTAGACATTTTTTATAGCACTGCTTGATGTCAAATCCAATTTCACCCAGTAAATAGCAGGCACTGAATGAAATTTAGGCCATTTATTTTAAAACAAACACACTAAAAAAAAAAAAAAATTATATATATTATTATAATCTTTGGCCGCCATAAATAAAATGTTAATTTTCGTAATCCATCACTTTGTATTAACCTGGGTTACACTCCTCCACAGAGAAGCAGGAATTCACCATAAAAAGTGGTTTTCTAGATAATGCAGTTTTAAAATAACTGGAAAAAAACATCTAAAATGAATGATGAGGTGGGAAGTGTTTGATGAACTGACCCATTCAGAATAACCTTTGCTGCTAATGATAAACGAACCCTGGACTACACACAGAGGCATAATTGTGTAGGCAGTGTTAACAGATAGTGGTGTAATCAGTCAATTATAGCCCTGACTGACATGTATCAACAACCACTGGGTGGATGTTTCTCAAGTCAGCCCAGTGTGATCCTTTGACTCTTATGCAGCACCAGCATCGGGTCAAAATCATAACTTATGCAGCTGTTTTGACATTTTTCTCGCTGCTGTGCCGCTACACATCCGCCCAGCTGTTAACTACTAATGACTGCTTTGTATACGGCTGGTGAGTTTAATGTGCGCTAATGCATCATATTTAATATGAAGTGTGCATGAATTTTAAATGAATAACTAGTCTGAAGAATGTGACACAAGCACGTGTAGCTGTTAGATTAATGGAGTGGAATAAAAAAAGTAGAAGGCTTCTCTATAGTATGATGCTCATGTAGCACTGCTGTAATATCCATGTATTATTATTATTAAATAAAAGATATAGATATGATTAACCCTGCTACAGAATATAATTCTATAATTGACCTTTGAATTAGGTCAGCAACCAGAATGACTACTTAAAACTGACTAGACAAAGAAAATTACAAATTTGTGATTTTGTGGCATAAAAAATAACAAGCAGTGATCGCCATTGGTGCAATATGTGCAAAGTGTAAGGTTTAGGCTTGTGTGTGTGTGTGTGTGTGTATCCTTGCATGCATACTTGCTGGTGTTCATACCTGCTTGTGTTTTTTTTGCAAGAGAGAAGGGGGGGAGAACAGGTAGACAGCTTTCCACATTGACCTATTTTCTCAGTCAGACGCTCCCAAGGGTGGCCAGCTTCTTTTCTCTTCTCTCTGTCTCCTGAGACGAGAGTAGGGAGAGGAAGGAGGTGCACAGGAAGGTAGAAAGGAGGTTATATGAAAGGGAGGGTTACAGGCTGCAGTTCAGAGAGGGAGATGAGTCCAAAGAAATGAGACAGAAATAGAGATGGAGAAGCTACCGAGGTAAATGGCATGTTTGGTTTTTATCTGATGACTTTATCTCGCAGCAACAAGAAGCTCCCAAACCACAAGGGGATGTGCAGATTGTCAAAATTAAGACATAACCACATACTGTAGGAACAGTTAGGCGTTTATATTTATTTATTTATTGCGAATTTAAATGTACATCTACGTGGATTTTTAAGATGTCTTGCTTTGATTCTCTGACTGCCTCACTTCTTCCTCGCATCATATCACTGCTATCTGTTTTTTTTATTTGCCCCATTCTTCTATCTCTCCTTCATCTCCTCCTCCTTTGCTTCCTCTTTTGTTTCTCTTTGTCCATTAGGAAGCACTCAGGACTGATGGTTTGGTTTAAATTGACATATAAAGTGATTAGGCAGTGGATGCATTTCTGATTGCTCTGTGCTTTTTCAATGGGCCAGGATGCTTTGCCACCACTGCAGTATGAACTCATTCAACCACACCACACAACTGAGACACTTTTACTATACAAAGAAACCATACTGGTTTTACCCAGTAACAATAAATAACCAGTATGTCAGAGTTCCTTTAAAGGTACAGTCAGCAATTTTTTTCAGGTTATTTCATAATTTAAAAAACACAGTACATAAATTAGTCATCCTCCAGTCAACCTACAACTGACAGGTTATACAATACCAGCCAGTTATACAGTAAGCTAACAATATGCCTGATAATATTTGGATAGAGCGTCCTTAAAATCGCACTTTCTCCTTGATTATATTCTCACATCCTATAATAGTTTATTCACTAAGCATCAGAGTCCAACAAAGTTATATCGACTTCCAAGAAAGTTTCATTAATACCAGCTAGCAGCAGGTAACAGATGCTAACAGAGGCTAACATATGCTAACAGAGGCTAATTGTTTTAAGTCACTTCTTAAAATCCACTTGTTTTGATTGGCCACAGTGTTTGACTGAGAGTTGTTTTTGTATTGTATAATGTATAATGTTAAGTACTATTCTAAAGTGCTTTATAACTAAAAGTTAGCTTGGTTTGGCTAACTATGGCAAAAACAGCAGCACCTGCTGACAGAAAAGTTCTCAACAACTCACCTCAATATTATTGTCATTTGTCAGAAGTGAGCTGCGCTGACTCTTTGACTTCTTTCACAAACTTTTACAGCATCCTCCCAAATAAACAGACATAGACGCTTCTAGCACTGATAGCTGAGGTAAACGGTGGACTGACAGCCTTTCACAGATAGTGGCAAAACTTAGCTTTGCTAAATACACTCAGAGATTTTATGGTGACTCTGGGGTTATAGTGTTAAATATTGCAAAATCATTAATGGATTATATATGTGTTTTTTATTCCATGATTTATTAAAATATGTTGAAATATAGCATGTAAAAAAAGTAGCGAAGCACTCTAACCAGCTGTGTCCGTGATGGGGCACATCTTTTTGGTTTTGGCTGCCAAAAACATGTTTGTCCTACATCAGCTACCATAGCTAGGATTATGTGCTTTAATTGGGAGGGACAATCTGCAATCTACTAACATCTCAAGGGGAAAATGTTATGCACTATAACTTTAAGCACATTTTCTTTTTAAATTTACTCATTCCGATTTAGCAGAAAACATGAGAAGACAATTCTGGGAATTCACTGGCATCCCTCTTTAAACAATTATATCATGGTGGTCATATTATGGTGCAATTCTCCAGTTGCTGTGTAAGTCAGTAAGCTACATTTCTGGATATGTAAGAAGCAATAAGAGGGTGACCCTTCTAGTCATTTTACATGTGGAGTGAGTGATGTCATACATGTCATGTGGTCCATTAGGGATGTTTTATTGTTTCTTTGTTGTTGATTGTGCAGGAGACCTGATCGCTCTGAAGGAGAAGAGCTTCTCCTTACAGGAGGGAGTGAAATACAGACTAAAGATACACTTCAAGGTAAGTTGGAAAGATACAGTCGCACAGGATATATTAAGGATGGCGAGCCTTAGTGTGGGTTACTGTGTGTGTGTGTGTGTGTGTGTGTGTGTGTGTGTGTGTGAGAGAGAGGGGTGGAAACAAACAGATGGGAAGGTATCTACTGGAAGTGATTAAGAGGTGGAAAGGGAGACACAGTGCTGAGTAAGCCACCACGTGCTATAAAATCAAACCACCAAAATCAAAGCAGACCATTATCTTTTTTTAATGGGCTTTTTCAGTGCTGCTTAATTTTATAGTGCTTGTAAAGCTTCATGCTGGAGATGAAACCCTTTTAATGCTGTGGAAATAAGACTCGGTGGGAGTTTTCACGTTATCAGCTGTCTTTGTTACGTGAACACTGAGAGGCCAAGGGCAGAACTGCAGAATATGGCAGTTTGCACCAAGACGTTTTTATACAGCCAGCTCACTGGAAGAGTCTGTCCATCTTGATTCTTTGCTGGCAGTGGATTAGAGGTCACTTAGGTGGAGCCATTGGAGGAGCACACTCAAGGTTGTGATCCACTCTGACACACTGAGGCTCAAAGGAAGGATACACACAATAATTTCTCAGGGAAGATTTGTCAGTTTCTTTTTCTCCGGAGCCCTTTCATTAGCTTCCTTTCTGTCACTGCACTGTGCTACACATTTAATGCTTTCGGGGGATTTTCCACTTCAACAAACTCTTCCAGTTTCATGTTTTTTTTCTGGGCTTTTATCTCTCTTGAACTATTTTCTCTTCTAACTGCATTAGCTGAATGTTCCTCTTTGTGGAAGCCCATTATGGTTTACCCAGACATATATGACACTAACAGCTCCATTTTCATATGTTTCCATCATATAAACCACATTTGAAGACATGCATCAGTCTCATAGTGACCTCTCCTCAGTTTTACTCTAATGCACAAAGACTATCAATACATATTGTAAGTCTTTTTGATTTATAATTTGTCTTTGCAAAGGGACAAGGTATCTGTCAGCCACAGTACAGGATACAGTGAGAACACTGTGTTCAAAGGATATCGTGCACAACTGACTACATCTCGTACTGTAAAATTATAAGGAGACAGAAACAGGTAGGGTAATTTTCCACAGCTGTCACTTCTCACACTGTGGGAAATTGTCCACTTCAGTAGCTTTTGTACTACTGGAAGTCCTCTGTGTGGTTTAGTGGAGGCAGCACACATAACCAAAATATTCTCCCACTGGCGCCTTCCACTGTGCTAGATAGCCGGCAGGCTAAGTTCGGAGTTGTGGTGTATGTGTGAAAGTGACTTTAATGATTGTGTTGATGTTGTAAATTCCCCTGAAAGGATAACGTTGCTATAAATGCTGCAAATGAACATTAAATTTTTATTTGAATGTGTTTCCGTATTGCCAAGTGCATGCAGAACTTTTTTTCTACACTGAACAAAAATATAAACGCAACACTTTTGTTTTTGCTCCCATTCCCCATGGGATGGACGTAGAGACCTAAAATTCATTCCAGATACACAATATAACCATCCCTCCCAAACAGTGGTCACAAATCAGTCCAAATGTGTGGTAGTGGGCACATCTGCTATATTGAGATAATCCATCCCACCTCACAGGTGTGCCACATCAGGATGCTGATCTGACATCATGAGTAGTGCACAGGTGTACCTCAGACTGCCCACAACAAAAGGCCACCCTGGAATGTGCAGTTTTGTCTCACAGCAAAATGCCACAGATGCCACAAGCAATGAGGCAGCGTGCAATTGGCATGCTGACAGCAGGAATGTCAACCAGATCTGTCGCCCGTGCATTGAATGTTCATTTCTCAACCATAAGCCGTCTCCACAGGCGTTTCAAAGAATATGGCAGCACATCCAACCGGCCTCACAACCGCAGACCTCGTGTAACCACACCAGCCCAGGACCTCCACATCCAGCAGGTTCACCTCCAAGATCGTCTGAGACCAGCCACCCAGACAGCTGCTGGAACAATTGGTTTGCACAACCAAACAATTTCTGCACAAACTGTCAGAAACCGTCTCAGGGACGCTCAACTGCATGCCCGTCGTCCTCATCGGGGTCTTGACCTGACTCCAGCTCGTCGCCGTAACAGACTTGTGTGGGCAAATGCTCACATTCGATGGCGTCTGGCACGTTGGAGAGGTGTGCGCTTCACGGATGAATCATGGTTCACATTGTTCAGGGCAGATGGCAGCTGAGAATGTCCCAGTTCTTGCATGGCCAGCATACTCACCAGACATGTCACCCATTGAGCATGTTCGGGATGTGCTTGACCGGCGTATACGACAGCGTGTACCAGTTCCCACGAATATCCAACAACCTCGCACAGCCATTGAAGTGGAGTGGACCAACATTCCACAGGCCACAATTGACAATCTGATAGACTCCATGCGACGATGTGTTGCACTGCATGAGGCAAATGGTGGTCACACCAGATACTGACCGGTTCTGGGTCCCCAGACCCCCAATAGCGCAAAAAACTGCACATTCCAGGGTGGCCTTTTGTTGTGGGCAGTCTGAGGTACACCTGTGCACTACTCATGATGTCAGATCAGCATCCTGATGTGGCACACCTGTGAGGTGGGATGGATTATCTCAATATAGCAGATGTGCCCACTACCACACATTTGGACTGATTTGTGACCACTGTTTGGGAGGGATGGTTATATTGTGTATCTGGAATGAATTTTAGGTCTCTACGTCCATCCCATGGGGAATGGGAGCAAAAACAAAAGTGTTGCGTTTATATTTTTGTTCAGTGTATATGTAAATGTAAAGAAAAAAGTAAATATCTAGTTAGTTATGTTTGCTCATCATGACACCAGTAACAAACCAAATTCCTCCTAGTTTATTTGTTATATTAATAAGCCTGATGATAGCAGTGATTTAATTCAATTCCTTTCCTCTGTCTCTTTTAATAATGTTCCTTTAATCATTCAAATGCTACCCCGCCCAGCCTCCACACTCTCCTCTCCTCTTCCCAGCATCATCATCCTTTCCTGCCTTTCTCTTGCCTCACTTCCCTGTTCTCTTCTTTTTCACTTCATGCTCTGCCATCCACACTTCCTCACACCTCTAATCTCTTCCTTCTTTTCTCTGTTACAAATAAACCCCTCAACGTTTAGCTGTCACATTCACAATAAACACCTGAGGTGATGAAAATGTTTTTGAAACCAAGTGAATTCCCCAGAGGGTAACTTCATTAATTATTTGCCACAGAAATAAGAAAAGGTCAGAACTCAATTGTAGTTTAGCTGAACTTCCCTTGAGTCAGTAGGGATAGTAGTTTATCGCATTTTTAAAATTCGGTGGAGCTGATTGTAAGACAACCAGGAGCCAGCTCATCTATAACCCTGCATAGGTCTCATTGTCTGAGAGTGCGGGGAATACTATTGACCTGGAGATGAAAGCTAAACATTGCTGTTATGATACAGAAGTAATTTGAATGAATCACCAGGAGCGAGTCACCCTATCACCTGGATCTTTATTGAAAAGCAAAGAGTAAGTAAGCCTAGAAAATAGGTCAGTGTATGTCTAAGTGTGAATGTGTGGAAGTACTGGGCTTGAGGAAGGACCCAAGAGACCTTGCCCTGAAGGAAAAGGTAGAGGTGGGTAGAATAGCCAAACAGCTCAGGGAATGAGCAGCTCAGCTGTGCTGCGAGGACACCTGCTGGGCAAAGATTATCACTGCAGTTTGCTGTTACATTTAACGATGGTTTACTTCATTGATTGAATGTTTAAGGTCCCACAGACCTTATGTGTGTGTAAGGGTATGTGTAGAAATAATGACAATCCCAGAATTTCTCTCTTTTTTCCTTGAGACTAGTATTTTTTTCTCACCTCATTAAAATGTAACGAATAAAGTGAAACTTATAACCCATTTTGTGAAATGGATAAAATACAAGCTAATCAACACAAATCTGCTTAAAAAAAACTACTTATGGGCTACTTATGAAAAAAATTATTTAATTTGCCAAAAGGATGCTGGATAGCAGTAAATATCCAGTAGCAGAAGCACTGTAATGATGGATGTATTGACTGAGGAAGGATGCTGCTACATATTACACGAAGCTGTTTTTTCCAGCTGTGGTCTCATCTGAATAAAAGGTAATTGTGTTTTAAGGCACTTTGCATAGTGAGTGATGAGCAATTGTAGTATCTCTGTTTGTGTCCCATGTTAGAAGATCTGGACTAAATTAGTCCACATAAGATTACAAATCTCAGATATGTACATTTTGTTTACGTGTCTGGTATTTTTTCTTTAATTACTTCATTTTCCTTTTGTACATAAAAATGTGTTTCCATTAATGTAGCAAAGATATCCTTAAGGTTGTGTGGAGATTTCTTTTTTACATCGGTTTATGCTGCATTATGCATTATGTGAATTAAACACTCTCACTTACCTTTTGCTCACTGAGTCAGTGTGAACTGATTTCTTTTTTGGGGGTGGGGGCAGCCTGGAAAGAGGAAATCACAAATTAATGAACATGTTTGAAACGATGTGTGTCTGCAGGTGAACAGAGAAATCGTTTCTGGCCTGAAGTACCGTCAAGTGACCTACAGAAAAGGAGTGAGAAGTAAGTTCAGTCATGAAAAAAAGTGCTGGAACACACGTCTTAACCTTTGAATCCAAGTTAAGAGGTGGATCCTATTGCCACAGGTGTGTAAAATCAAGCATCTAGCCATGCAGTCTGCCTTTACAAACATTTCTGAAAAATGGGTAATTCTAAAGGGCTCACTTAATTCAAGCATGGTGCACCAAGTCAGTTCATTAAATTCTATCCCTCCTAAATATGTGACGATCATCTAAAGTGGTATTATTGCAAAGTGGAACCATTAAGTAACCATAGCAACTCAGCCACAAAGTGTCAGACTATGTAGAGTTAACGATGGGGGTAACCAACACGCTGATGATTCAGCGACTGCAGAGATCCAAACCTCCCCGGGCATTAACATCAGCACAAAAACTTTGTGCAGGGAGCTTCATGGCTGAGCAGCTTCTGCATATTGTCCATATATTGTGTTTGAATGCAACTAAACATCCATCAACAAAGACACTGAACATCAGTCAGTGAAATGGACTTGTGTTTCTATTTTTTATGAACAAAATATTGTATGTCACATACATATTGTACAAAAATAAAAGTACAGAAGGGTGAAAATGGCACCTTTGAAATGTTTGCACTGAATGCACAAATAGATTGTTAGAATCAGAGAAAAGGTTGTTAGAGAGCTACATGCTCTGTTTGCGTCTCTTCACAGTGAACAAGGCGGTGTACATGGTAGGAAGTTACGGCCCACGCGCAGGGGAGCAGGAGTTTCTTTGCCCGATCGATGAGGCAACTAAAGGCGTGATGTCCCGTGGCCAGTATCAGATCAAGTCCTGCTTCACTGATGATGACAAGAACGTCTACTTATCCTGGGAGTGGAACCTCAATATCAGCAAGGACTGGAATTAATCGATTGGGAGTGTGTGTGTGTGTGAGAGAGAGAGAGAGAGAGAGAGAGAGAGAGAGAGTGTGTGTGTGTGTGTGTGTGTGTGTGTGTGTGTGTGTGAGAGAGAGAGAGAGAGAGAGAGAGTCTGTGTGTGTGTGTTAGAGAGAGAGTAATAATTCTGCTCTCTTTCCTTCTTTCACGTCTATTCTTCATCCCCTCTTGTCTCTGTCATCTTCCGCCACATTTCATGAGAGCTACCTTGCAGTGGCCAAAACAAGAAGTTTTCTAACTCTCCTCTTCCACCTTTTCCCTCCTTTTCTGTTTAGTGCACTACACGCAGGCCTCCAGAAAACCACGAGTGACTGAGACTTTTAGAAAAGAGAATGCCCTCTTTCTCTGCTATTGTTCAGAGTTAACCACATGCTGAAATCTCCCTTTCCGCTTGCTTTCAGTTCCTTCCTCATGGCGTGTGTAGGCAAGTAATGAAAGGGTGTTTAATCCGTTCAAGGCACAAATCCAATAAAATATAAACATGGCAAAATCATTTTTATAGCTGAAGGGAAACAAATTCCAGAGACTGCTGTTGTGTCCAGTAAGTAAGGTGGATTTATTCTTTTTTATTTTATCATTATAGAGTTAACTGGGACAAGATGTCCTGAACAGCTTGCAGCAAACATTAGAACAGGTTTTCTTTTATAGCAACATCACAACAACAGTCGCCTCTAAGTGCTTTATAGTGTAAGGTAAAGACACTACAATATTAGAAAGAAAATCACACCAATTAAACAACCCCTATGAGCAAGCACTTGGCCACAGTGGGGAAGAAGAAACTCACTTTTAACAGGAAGAAACCTCCCGCAGAACCAGCAGGAGAGATTTCGGATTCACACATCAGAGCATTTCAGGTTTAAAAAGCAGAGATACAGACAAAAGAAGATGAGAGGGGCAGGCACATGCCGGTGACAGGAAAGGTTGTTTGGTCCATTCACAGAGTGAACTCGGCAGCAGGGACAGCTCATCGAGGCAATTAAGCACCAGATTAGCTGAAAAAACCTCAAAGTCACAAAGTGCACCTGTGGTACACTTTCCTCCTTAAAATTAGGGAGACTTACACTTCAAGATTGTATCTCACATTTCTGCTGCAAATGGTTGAGAAGCAACTACAGAAATATAAACAACTCAGAACCAGTTTAGAGTTTTCATCTGTTTCTAAGTAATACAGCGGCTGATGTCTGGGTGTCACTGGGTGGGAGAGAATAGGTGTGCTTGTAACATGCGGGTTATAACAGTGTTATATACCAGTGAGGGACAAGATCATTGTTTACCCTGTCCACCCCTGATTTAATAGAATAGAATAAACCTTTATTATCCCACGGATGAGAAATTTCGGTGTTCGGTGTTTAACATTGTAAGCTTTAAGGATAAGAGATTTTTAGGTAGTAACTTTCTTTCTTTCTTTCTTTCTTTCTTTCTTTCTTTCTTTCTTTCAAGTTTCAATTTTCAATTTTTTAATTTTTTGGGACCAACACAATTTTTAGTGCACATACAATTAGAGATAAAATTAGAGGTTTTAACAGATAAATACTATTTATAAGTCTAATGTTATTTGTAATTGCTACCAGGGATAGGGTGGGTTAGAAAATAGCATTGCCAATCTATTACATCTTTAAAAAAAAGAACACTGTTGGTTTTTAATCATTTTAAAGAAAAAGCCTGGGGAACTGAAAGAAGGATCGCCTGTGGTGTACCTGCAAATGTTTTTTAAATGCAGCCAACAAAGTTAAAAAAGGAACAATTCAGTTTCAAATCATTATTAAATTAATAATTAAATACCTTTAAAGGTTAGCTTATGGCAGATTAACCTGTAGAGACCGGAGCAGAATTAGCACGTGTGACAGACAATGTGCTCAGTTTTTTCTCATTTAGCTGAAAAATGTTCCCAATGATAGCTCAGTAAAATATAACATCAAACACTCACAAATATAGATCTTTGAACAGTTGGCTATGGTGGGGAGGAAGGAGGATGGCTGCATTAACGGGAAGAAACCTCTGCCGGAGGTTTCTTCCTGTTAATGCAGCCATCCACCAGGACCAGTTGGGAGTAGGAGAAAAGAAAGTAAGAACAGCACATATTTAGCATCACCCTTAAACATCTGTAATAATCTTGCACAAATGTAAATTGGCGCTATTTGTCGTGAACAAATGTGGGTACTTTGTATCAAAGTTTAGGAACTGTAGGTCCAAAATTTCGTGATTTTAAAGATACTGAAACAACAGGTGTCACAGCCGTACCTGCTCCCAACATACAGCAAAAGTAATTGTGCCTCTGAACTGGCATCATACACTTAGAAACCCACAGGGCATTACTTGGAGTGAGAGACTGTGGCAGCAAAATAGGATACATTTTAATTAGGTGCATTTAGATCATTTAGATTCACTGAGACTGTATTTGCTGTCTTTCTTAACATCTCCGTTTTCTGTTTTCTCATATGTTTTTTTTCTGTTTTCTGTTATTGATTATAATAACTTTTCACATATTCTCTCTTCCCCTCATAATGGTGCGTCATCTCTCCTAAACCCAGATTACACTCCAACTAAAAAGGCCCGACCTTTTTGCCTTCGTTTTTCATACACATGCTGTTTTAACTTTTGTGTTTGCTATCGAAGCGCCAGTTCTCGCGAGACTTTGTGGCATGTTTTATTTGAAGGAGCAGACCAATGAACGACTGGAACTGAACTGTGTATATTGTAGAAAGAGATGCATGTAAGTCCTTAAGGATTTGATACGCTTATGAACTAAATTAAACCTTTCTAAACCTCTCTCTTATACCAAGGACGTAAGATGTGAATAATATTCAGCTTTCGAGCTTGAATGTGAGAGCAGTAAATCAAGGGATAAACTGGTGTCCCTTAAAAAATATGTACTATCATTATTGTGTCAAGTCTTTGGATATGATATTTTCATTGTAGCTGAACATATTGAACTCTGAAGTACCATTTGAGTGAATCATCGTGGTCTAAGACTAACTGTAAATGTTGGCTTGTTGGGTGTTGCATGGTTTAGCAAGAATCTCTCTTTCTTTTTTTAAGGATTTAATGTGATTAAAAGAAAAAAAAATATTAGCGATGCGATATCCAGATGTCAGTAGTGGTCGTATACTGCGGATACAGTATTTACGGGAACCATTTGTAAGGCACAGATAGCAGAAAGGAAAAAAAAAGTTTTCTGGATCTGATGCCTCAGCCTGTAACAATCAAGTGCTGCATCTTTAAATATTGGTGTCAAATCTAGTATCCTGTATCTTTTAATAAAGGTAATTCAAACCGAGCTTTTTGTTTGTCTTAAACCCAAGTCTGCTTTGCAGAAATTGAATAGCAGGTAACTAAGTTGTTCTCGTGACACGCTCATGTATTTTCACGCGATCGTGTTGATTTTTTCCAAACATGGTGCTGTTCTTTATGGCCAAACATCTTCACTTTAGTGTCGTTTGCCTAAAGGACATTGTTCCAGAAGTATTGTGGTTTGTTCAGATGTAACTTTGCAAACATAAGTCAAGCTAAAATGTTGATTTTATTGGAGCTTTCTCCTGGCAACACTTCCAAACACGCCACATTTGTTCATTCTTTATCTAATTATACTGTCATGAACTTTTATATGCTAACTGTGGCCGGCAGAGATATAGCTGTTGGATTTTTTGCAGGTTCCTCGAACATTTCACAGTCTAACCTTGGGAGGAATTTGCTGGGACACTCTTTGGAAGATTGTGGAATTGTCAATGGTCCAGACCAGCAAACTGCCAAAGCTTCTCCGTTCAGAGTTTCTCACACTTCCTGATGATCTGTGAATCAAGTGCATGTTATTAGCAGCACCTGGCTCCTACTTACTCCTTAATTTCTACAAAAACATTAAGGGTGTGAAACTCATTTTCACAGGACTGTAACAGGGTTGGGAAATTAGAACAAAACAGCCTTTTTTGTTCAGATTTAGCGCATTGCATTGATTTGCATATCATTTTATTATCAATTGGTCTTGAAAACACATGGCAAAGTTTAAAGAGAAAAAAAAGAAGCACAGGAACACATGCCTGATACCATTTTTAATATACATAGAGGGAACAACATGGCCAGTAGGACCTCCAGAAAGTAGAGTGCTTCAACACAGCTACATACTTTTTTTCTTCTCTGAAACACAGGCGCTAAATGGCTCATTACAAACCCCTCCAAGTCTAAACGCACTTTAAATCCATCTTCAAGTATCCATGTCTCTGTTTCCTTACTGACACTTTACAGCTTCTTGATTTTTGTTGGGCAAAATGACAAGCAGTACAGTCCACACTATTTACATATGTAAGATGGCCTCACTTGTCTGCTTATCCATTCATGAATCAGTCAGTCCCGGCGGTGGTGGTGTTGTTGCTGCTGAGGGCCTGCTCTAGCAGGGCTCGCTGGGCGGAGGCAGGCAGGTAGAGGAAGGAGTAGACCAGCGCCAGCAGCAGCAGAGCCAGCAGCAAAAGGAGACCCCAGTCCGACGTAATTATAGGCTCATCACAGCGAGCCTGCAAAAATGACTTATTATGCATGGTGGAGAGGCGGCTTAAAATACTCACGGCAGTCTCAGAAAGTAATCCTACAGAAATAAATGCAAGGACAGAAAAATTACACCTCTCAGAGTTGGAAAAAAATGAATACCGCTTATATAAGCTGTGTCCTTCACGCTTTATCCAAATGATATAAAATAAACGGTATCTAGACAGCCTGCCTTGTCACGTCTCTGGGCAAAAAAAAAAAAAATCAGTTTGAGAAAAGACCTGTAAAAATGTTCGTATTATGGCCGGCAAAGACTTTTGCACCAAACTCAAAGTGGTGCAGAAAAGATCAAAACAGTTCTAAAAAGAAAAAATACATCCAAGATAGAGAAAGCTGGTTAGAAATTAAGCAAATCCAGAGCAACAAGGAATCTTTAGATATCTTTTTTCACACAATCCACAGTAAGGATGCTGAAAAACTTCCTCTTACAATATCAGTATTGATGCTTGCCTCCTGCACAGTATCTGCCAGCTCATCCTCTCTCTGACTGAAGCCTTTGTGTTAGTGCCACGTGCATCTATGTGTAAGCATGTGTGCCTTCTTATCGGAGTGCATGATCTGCTATGACATGTTACGAAACAATAACCAGAAAAACAGCATCACAGCAGCACGACTGTATCCAATTCTCCAGCATTTGACTCAACGCACACACCAATTATATAATAAGTCTTCATCCTCTTAGCTCAACACACATTATTACCTGTCTGCGTTCAGGGATTACTCTCTGGAAGAGCCTGTGCTTTATTCAACCAATGTGTTTCAGCACGTAATGTTCCAAAGAGTCTTCACTTACTTTGGACCCGTGAGGAGGTCAAAGCGTGACAAGATGGAGAAACGTTTTCTTCACCCCATCTCTGAATCTGAGCCCTTTGTCTTCGTCCTCTCGCACGTCCTTGCTCAGGTGCCCTCCAATGCCCCTGGATGTGCCGGGGCAGACTTGAACAAAGCGCATAAACAAAACGTGGCATTTCATTACCTCAGCTGCTCACAATACTGGATTGTCACATGGACCCATCAGATTAAAGTCCCGAGGTGAAGGTGAGGGATTATGAACATCACAGTAACTGTGGACTGACCTGAAACGGTACCACAGGGCAATAAATAAATAATAAAATGAGACAAATGCAATAAACATAATCCGCTCACTCCAGTCCAGATGACAAGCTGTTTGATAAGATAAGATAAGATAACCTTTATTAGTCCCACACGTGGGAAATTTGTTTTGTCACAGCAGGAAGTGGACAGTGCAAAAGTTATGAGGCAAAAATTAGAATACAATAAGAATAAATACACTACACAACTGTACAGAATAGAATAAAATAAAATACTATATACAGTAGAATAAAATAAAATAAATATACAATAAGATAAAAATAGAATACAAATACAAATACTATATACAACTGAGTAAAAATACAACGATGACAGAAAGGATTATTGCACTTAGTATTATTGCATATGTATGGATGTGTGTGCTTGATCAGTTAAAGTCTTTATTATGGAGTCTGACAGCAGTGGGGAGGAAAGACCTGCGAAATCTCTCCGTCCCACACCGTGGGTGCCGCAGTCTCCCACTGAAGGAGCTGCTCAGTGCTGTCACAGTCTGCTGCATGGGGTGGGAGATGTTGTCCAACAGGGATGACAGCTTAGCCGCCGTTCTCCTGTCACTCACCACCTCCACTGGGTCCAGAGGGCATCCTAGAACAGAGCTGGCCCTTCGGATCACCCTGTTCAGTCTCTTCCTGTCCCCAGCAGAGATGCTGCCGCCCCAGCAGACCACACCATAAAAGATAGCAGAAGCCACAACAGAGTCATAGAAGGTCTTCAGGAGTGGGCCCTCCACTCCAAACAACCTGAGTCTCCGCAGCAGGTACAGCCTGCTCTGCCCTTTCCTGTAGAGGGCGTCTGAGTTATGAGTCCAGTCCAGTCTATTGTTCAGATGAACACCAAGGTACCTGTAGCTGTCCACAGCCTCAATGTCCATACCTTGGATGTTCAGTGGTTGCAGTGGAGAATGCTTGTGCCTGCGGAAGTCTACCACCAGTTCCTTGGTTTTACTGGCGTTGATCTGGAGGTAGTTCAGCTGGCACCAGTCCACAAAGTCTTGAGTCAGTCCTCTGTACTCCTTGTCGTCCCCATCAGTGATGAGGCCGACTATTGCAGAGTCATCAGAGAACTTCTGCAGAAAGCACTGGGTGGAGTTGTGGGAGAAGTCTGCAGTGTAGATGGTGAAGAGGAACGGAGCCAGAACCGTTCCCTGTGGGGCCCCCGTACTGCAGACGACCCTGTCCGACACACAGCCCTGAGTCCTCACATACTGTGGTCGGTCGGTGAGGTAGTCCAGGATCCAGGTAGTGAGGTGATGGTCCACTCCAGAGTTCACCAGCTTGTCCTTTAGAACCGATTTGATTTGATTTGTAACTGTTCAAAGTTTTCAATACAGTTGTCATAGGGCTAAAAACCAAACATCAGGAAGCTTCTTCCTCACTCTCTTCGCTTGGCTTGGTAATAAAATCACAGGTGAACCAATAGCGTGCCTATAAATAATATAGATGCTTTATCTAAAATACCACATCTTTAAATCCTCTGATGAAGGACAAGTATTTCCCATTCATTCTCTCTACTCTTTGTGCAGACGTCTTGAGCTATTCCTGATTTCTTTATAATTTATTTTACTTCCAGACTTTCTTATCATTTATTAAGGCAGTGGTTCCAAAACTTTTTTTGCTAGGGCCCCCTTTGTTTTACAAGAAAAATGTTTGTGCGCAACACATAATTTGTTCCCACCTCTGTATTTGATTCTTGGAAAAATACCAACGATAACACAATTTGACAGGAATAAAATATTATTTTTGCCCCAAAAAGCTGATTCACAAAGAGCTGTTAGCTGAAAACTTGACATATCCTGGCCATATGTGCAGTGGATCCTTGATAAATTTGAGGAAAGTGGACAAGTGACGGATGAGAAAAGCAACAGCGGGCTTCTAAAAAATATCTGCGCCAGCTGAACTGTATTTGAAAGTCATGTTCTTAGGAAATAGAAAGACATTCAGACCTGATTCGTGACCTGAGAAATCTGTCTGTTCACTTGAGCCATCTACTGTTCACTGAAGCCTCACCATAAATGGTCTCTATTAGAAGGGTGGCTATAAAGAAGCCATTTTTAAAGAAGCGAAACAGGGGAAAAAGTCTGAGGTAAAAACCCAGCACACTGGACTGGACTGAAAGAAAGCAGGTCTGAAGGAGTGATGAATCCAAACTGGAAATCTTTGGTTCAATATGTAGGTCAGGAGAGAGTAACAACAGGCAGTATCTACAGGATCTTGTTGAAATTATGAACACAGAAACGTATGGTCAGATATTGATCCACCACGCATCCATCTGGAAAGCATCTGATTGGCAACAGCTTCATCTTTCAGCATGACAATGATCGCAAACACACATACTGTGCGGTAAAGGCATACCTGGATAGAAAAAACACACAGTCGAACACTATCAGTCATGGATTTTCCTCCCCAGAGCCCGGACTTCAACATTATTGAAGGATTGTGTGATCATCTTGATAGAGAACAGAACAAAAGGCAAAAACATCCAAAGAAGAACTTTGAATGTCCTTCAAGAAGCCTGGAGAACTATTCCTGAAGACTGCTTAAAGAAATTACAAGAACCCTGCCTAAGACAGTTAAAACTGTGTTGAACAATAAAGGTGGTATTATCAAATATGGAGTTTCACGCTTGTTACAATTGTATAAACTGATACATATCTCGTATACTGTATTTCTCTGTATGTTTTAAAAGGTCTCCTATTTCAAATTTTCCAAGCAAAATATGAAGAAATAAGGGGCGGTTCAAGACTATTGCACAATACTGGAGACTTTTAATCCTTGAACAAAGTAAACCAGCAACGAGGTGAATCATAAAATGTTTGTAAACGTAAATCGTTCATGTATGGTGAAATAAACACCGTCATACACGGGTGGTGGCGCTGTGCACCTTTTAAGCTAGTCTGACGACCCAAAACACGCACGAAGAAGATGAAGCGCATGCGCAGTGCAGTGCGTCACAAGCGGCTATGTTTACATCTGTTGAAAACATTTATCACTTTTTGGGTCCTTATTAACGGTAAGTTTTCCGGTTATATTAACTATGATAAGAAAGCCCTATAACCGGGCTTTCTTATTCAGAAAACATATTTTATCATACAACACAGGTTAGTTGTCTTATGCTAATAGCAAACCACTAGTTAGCAAACTAGTGGGCGCATGATTTACTGCCACACGCGCAGGTGGATGGGATGCTCTCACGGCCAAGGAAACGTCCTCGAATATAAGACAGGCTACGGCCACCGGTCTGTTCTCCTCACAGCCGTAAAGATGGTTTGGCGCACTGCGGTTGAGGCTCTGGAGGCTTTTTTGAAACTACATAAACGTTCAGGACCTTTCGACCTTTTAACTCCTCCATTCTGGGTCAAATCTGATCTTTTTTTTTTAAATTTGACAGCAGTAATAATAAATAATTAAACATGAATGTTATTGTTTTACCCTGAAATTCGACGCATTTTCCGAAAGTTACACAAAATACGCAAAATGAAAGTTGAATCCCAAAAATATTGTTGTACACCAAGTCTATTCAGGGTCAAAATTGAGCTGTTTCTTTTCAGATGAATTTCAGATCTAAACCTGGAAAACCGTACATGTCAGGTCTGTGTGTATTTCTTATGGGAGAGCGCTGACAGAGGTGAAGGCAGAAGCTTGATTCAGTCATGAGAACTGTCACATCTGCCCAGTTTCCCAGAGAGACAGGCACCTGCTGGTTTTTAAAGGATCGTGGAGGACTCTTCAAACAGTGTAATAGTAAAACACCATAATTTTGCACATAAGGAGTTCAAACATAGGGTGCCTTGAGAGATTGTACCTTGACACAGACACGAGCATGGTAGTAGGTTGATGAGCACTGTTGCATCAGAGCAAGGTTTCTGGTTTAACTCCTGCAGGGCTGTTCTGCATGGAGTTTGTATGCTTGACCAGCTCTAGAGGTACCTGGACTGAGTTTCCATCAGGTCCTCAAGCTTCCTTCCACAGTCCAGAAACATGCATGTCAAGATAATGTGCTGTATGAATGTGTACTTAAGATGTTAGAAGACCTTTGAGTGATCAGTAAGCCTAGAAAAGTGCTGCACGAGCACAGCTATGTTGCATATCTATGCTGGTACTTATGCTTTGCACCTGCAAGCACAAGTATGCATAATGTAACAACAAAAAACTTAAAATCCATTTATTCCGAGTTAAATGAGATTAAAGCAGAAATCAAAGAAAGTTGTGAGAAACACTTGTGCAAGACCCAAACATGCAAGGTTTCATTCCACTGCCTGCTAGTTTATACTAATCAAGTTTTATGCTCTATAATTTATTGACTGTTGAATTAATATAAGTGGCAGCTATGAGGTTTTTTTATACTGGTGAGAGGAAAGTCTTTAGTACTGTACTTCAAATAAACCCTCAGTGACATGTGTCACGACAGCGACTTTGTCCCTGCAGGCCTGCAGCGCTTGTGCCAGTTAATCACTGCACACGATGAGCACGGAGCCCGCTAGCCTGGAGAGCCTGCGTGTACTGTATCACAGTGATGACTACATCGTGGTGGACAAACACTGGGACATCCGCATCGACAGCAAGATGTGGTACGAGACGAACACCGTACAGGCACAGCTTCGCCACCGCTTCCCTCAGCTGGCTGACCCACGCACCTACTATGGATTTCGGTCAGAATCCCTTTACTTCCTCTGCACTTGTCAGATGTTCTTGGTAGCAGGAGTAGTCTTATTGTTTTCCTCGTCTCTCACAAGGTTCTGTCATCAGTTGGATTTCTCCACAAGTGGAGCTCTTTGTGTTGCCCTGAATAAAGCTGCCGCTGGCCGGGCTTACCGCTGCTTCAAGGACCGCACCGTGACCAAATTCTACCTCGCTCTGGTATGGGCTGCAAATACAGTGAAACACATGCAATTGTGTTCTGACACTTTAATGAATTTAATGAGTTTTTAAGCGTTTTTTTGTTTGTTTGGCTGTTGTTGTTTTTTTGCTGTTAGAGTCCCTTAATCCATAGCATAATTACTGACAAAGATAAAATATTTTTTATCTTTCAGAATTTGATAAATAAAAATAGAGTAAAAAAAAATGATAACAGGAAATAATATAATAAGAGTAAAAGAGATAAGGATACAGTAAGTCAGATGGCGCATGGGACATAGAAATGTACAAGATCTGCTGGATAAATTATAACGAGCTCATGTAAGCACTTATATGTGAGGAAGAATATTTTAAAATTGATCCTGTACTTCACAGGAAGCCAGTGCAACGATTTAAGAAGATGATCACGCTTCTGTGTGCCTTTCAGGGGTCTAGCAGTTGCATTTTGAAAGAGCTGCAGTTGTGTTATAAGTGTTTTGCAGTAATCCAATCTGGATGTAATAAAAACATGAATGACTTTTTCTAGTTCAGAATTAGAAAGAAATGGCTTAACAGCTGCTCTGATCTGTGCGTCTAATTTAAGAGAGGAATCAAACAGAACAATTAAGTTTTTTTTTTCTGAGGCTTAAGAAATGATGCCAGCGATCATTATCTGAAGTGATAGTGGAAACTAGGGCTGGGCCATATCATACCGTTCACTGTAACACCGGTATAATGTCGGGCAATGATAGGAAAATGAAATATCGCGATAGAATATGGGTAAAACGTGCATGCGCAGTGCCTTTGTTTTCATACGCACATGGCGGAAAAAGCATGGCGGCGACGGAGAATGAGAAGGGTGAAAGCCGATCGTTGAATTAAATGGATGAACCAGAACTGGTTTGTAAAATTGCTGCAACTTCAGTGGTGTGGAACTGGTTTACCTTTCGTCCGTCAGATACACAACAAAGCACTATTTTTGGTAGAGCGTGCTAGCGGGCCGTCGTTATTACCGTGTTTTTTTGGAAAATACGGCACACTTAAAATCAATCCTTTGATTTTTCTGAAAATCGACAGTGTACCTTATAATCCCGTGTGCCTTATGTATGAATTCTGGTTGTGTTTACTGACCTCGAAATGATTTTATGTACACGGCGCTCAAAAATCTGTCAAATGTTTTAGTATGACTTTGCTAAGCTACAAACCCGCACCGTCAGAGCATGACGGCTATCGTAGGCAGGAGCCTCGCGGAGTGATACGTACTGTGCTTCAACATAATAGTAGGGCTGTGCGATATGACCAAAATCTCATATCCCGATATAAGACATCTATCGTCCCATAACGATATAAATCACAAAAATTTAACATTTTCTGTAAATTCTGTGAATCTCGTGCAGCTCGACTTGCGTGAAGTGTTTCCAGCTGGGCGTCGTGTACCTGGAATTGAGTGTTTTAACCGATGCATGAAACGATACATTTAGACATAAGTTGTAACGGCAGCCGTTTTCTTTGTGAGTATTTATTAAACAGTGTACTGCAGGGAAAAGCCTGTTCTAACGTTTGAGTCTAAGGTCTATTTTTTAGCACCTGACGGCTCTTTTTTAATTCTCACCCGTAAATACTCGGCATACTGTTTCACTTGATTCAGTTTATTTTGAAAAGTCTCAACAGGATCTTGAGCTTTATTGTGAAAGGTTTATGTGGAAAATAACCTCTTTTTAAGTTTTGTGGATATTATACATGGTTATGCTGAGGATGTGTCGGCCAATTTCCACTGGAAATGCCTTTTGGTTAAACTGTCAGCAAGGAATTTGCATTTGCACGGTAAAATTTTTATATAACTTTAATGCACATAAAAACCAGCTGCTTGTTTAAGTGAAAATACGTTGATGGGTTTTTTTTTTACACTAATAAAGTTGTGGAGTTGTAAAGTAATTTGTCTAGTGTCAATTATATCGTTATCGCAAATTTTCAAAAGTATATCGTGATAAATATTTTTGGTCATATCGCCCTGCTCTAGTGGAAACTGTAACTGCCTGATGAATCACTAAAGTTTCAGTTTTATTTTAAGGTAGATGTCAGGCTTCGCAAAAGAAAACAAAAGAGGAAGAAGGCCTTGAACCGGCCACAGTGTGGGTCATCAGATTCAGGCTACTTCCCTAAACTATTATGAGTAAGCTAACTAATAGAACCAAAATTTCCAGCTCAATTAATGATTAATAGGACCTGACGAGTACTGCCGAGTTAAGGTAGAGCAGGCAGAGAGAGAGAAAGAGAGCTGACCTTCTGTTCTTTGACCAATCAGCACGAGGGATGAATGAGAGAGGAAGGAGAGCAGGTTAACAAGGATTGCAGAAAAGAACAATAACCAGATGATGGATGTGCGGGTGCTCTGAGACACGTGTCAGTGAAAATACACTTTTTACTTTCCAGATACGTGGGGCGGTCGAAGGAGAGACACACACTGTGGACTTCTCCATCGGCAAGAACTCCACGGAGGGAAAAACACATATGATGTGTGTTGAGGGAACAGAAGGTACTTAAACTTGGCTTGGTTTGAGTCTTGTGAGTGTGAACAACAATGAGTAGAGACTCTGACATTTATTCCATCTGGACATCGTGTTGAAAGTAAATCATTAATTTCCAGCAGTTGTTTGAATTATATTCTGTTCTTTCCTTCTGTGGTCAGGTTGTGAGAACCCCAAGCCTTGCCAGACTGAGCTCTTAGTGTTAGAATATGGGTTATATGACGGAGACCCTGTTACCAAGGTGCTGCTGCAGCCTCTCACTGGTAATTGCATTTGTTTCAAAGGAGAAATGAAGATTTTCTTCTTGCAGAGGAAAGCTTAGCTTCCATGTAAAGATGGCAGTGCCAGGCCTGGGTTTTTGTGTTTGTTTGTTTTTTTTAACTGTAACATTCATTTAGAAAGAGGCAAACACTTCCTAAAAAGTCACCCTCCCACTGCCGCTCAATTTTCCTTTTCTTCTCAGGTCGAACCCACCAGTTAAGGGTCCACTGCAGCGCTTTAGGCCACCCTATTGTCGGGGACTTCACCTACAGCTCGGGAACAGACAACTCCCCGTACCGCATGATGCTGCACGCACACCTCCTCCACATTCCCCTCGAACCTCAGCCACTGCGCGTCACTGCCGGAGACCCTTTTGTCCCAGCGGTTGATCCCAAGTGGCTCCCGCAGTGCTCATTAAGGACACTAGATGCCACTGTGGAGGCCCTGATACACCGCAGGGAGGAGGAGGACAGGAAGATTAAAAAGGAAGAGCAAGAGAGAGCGAGAAAAGAAGAGGAGGATGAGAGGATAAAACGAAGCAAGGAGCAGAGCACCGAGGAGGAGAGTGAGGAGCAGAGGAGACAGTGCCAGCAGTGGCTGAGTGAATGGGCTGGAGATTGATTTATTATTACTATTATTATCATTATTACTTTTCATGGGTTTCGCGTCTCCTCGTGCATGTTGAGCATGCATTTTATTTGAGTGTCCACATCTGTTTCATTTCAGCTGCATCTTGGTGGTTTAACTCCTTTACGTTCTCACAAACAAGTTAAGATCACAAAAAGGCATGTGTGAACATAGTTTATGCTGCACTACTGGAATGTCCACACTATACCCACTGCAAGCTGCAAAACAAGTGCCTTGCTCAAGGTCAAGTTAATAAGAGTTCCTTGTTGCTTATTTAATTTTAATGTGCCAACATTATAAGAAATTGGCCTTTTTCTGAACTACAAAAGCAGATGTTAGTTTCTCCCAGAAAAAAAAACCTGTTTTTAAACTCGTGTGATTGGTTATTTATGATACAAAGCACTCATGAAGTCCCACATGAAACATACTGTATCTGTAAACACTACTCAGCATCCTACCCGGGACTTTAATGTTTGTGGGCAGTTTTACAGCTTTATGTCTCTTTTAGTCCAGTACAAATACCCTCACTTGCCACTTTGTTAGGTACACCCATTCAGCTGCTCATTAATGCAAATATGGGATCAGCCAATCGCATGTCAGCAACCCAGTGCATTTAGGCACGTCAACATGGACAGAAAGACCTGCTGAAATGCAAACTGAGCATTTTAATGCTTTGGAAGCAAAAATGGGCCCAATCTGGTACTAGCAAGGTGTATCTAACAAAGTGGCCAGTGAGTGTACAGAGCACTGATGTGGTGTACAAAGTTCATCTGTCTACTATTTCTAATAATGGCATGAAAAATTTCTATTTTTCACACTATTATTCTACAATTTTGGGGGGATTTTCCCCCTTAAAATCCCATCAAGTACCACAAACAACATTTGAATTTCAAACTGGTATATATGATTAAAAACTTGGGATCAGCTATATTTATGACTTTGATTAAGAAGCAGGGTTTGAACATGCCAATAAAATGAATAAAAGTACCTGGCTGCCTGATGTGTTTTTTTCCCCCTCACTTCATGTTTGGATCCTGCTGATCAAATATAATGAAGAGTTGTGTAATAGATGAAATCTAGAAGTGTAAAAACAACAAGACTGCGGACTGAATTGTTAGATTTGCAAACCAACACAATTTCAATCAGTGAAAAACCGTGTTGTGACACAAATGCCCTTACACCCCGAGCTGTGGCGTCCTCAGTGGATCAGGCTCGTTCTGGTGCATTCCACGGATCCTGGACTGGCTTTCAATCTTGGAAGTTTGGAGGCTGGATCAACATCTTGGTTTACAGTCATGTTGCTCGAGCAGCTCATGAGTATGTTTTGCATGTAGTTGGGGACTGTCAGTATTTGGGAGTTTGCTCGGTCTGCAGCAGTGTTTGGGTAGGTGGTCCATGTCAATATTAGAAGCACATAAGACCCAGGACCCAAGGTTTCCCAACAAATTGCTGCTGAGGTAATTAAAAACTTCTTTTTAGTCCAACACAATTGTCCATCAAGTTAAAAAAACAAATTCCAATCAATGTGTCTGAAATAACAGAAAATGATGGTTATTATCAGTTGCAACCAGTGTTGGGGAGTAACGGAATACATGTCTTTCTTGTTACCTGATCTTTCTCACAGTTCTCAGCTTTATGAGATGTCATCAGTCCAGATTTTCTAAGGACACTTGTGATGTTTGGCTCTTGCAACGTACTTGGCACTATGTTTTTGTTATCAGTGTCTAGCAATGCTCACATGGAAATGAACTTTGATTGCATTACATTTAACTTTCACAAATATGCTCATTTGGGAAAAAAAGGTTTTAGTGAAAATAGTTGCAAAGCGTTTATGTGAGGGGCAGCTCCACCTAACAGTAACACCTCTGACTGCCTGAGACAATTTTCTCAAGCTAGTTTATATCTAGCTTTTCCCTTACACCTAGTGGACACAGACAGACGGGTGGTATATGTTTGAAAATGTAAAAAGAACTGTTTTGCGGGGCCACTTCAAAGGATCAGTAATGAACAAGTTCTTCTATACCCTCCCATCCTGCTGTACAAACTGAAAGAAGCCTCTTTTGTTGTTTTTTTATTTATTTACAGAAATGATAACACAGTTCAGTAACATAAGTTTATAAAGTGCAGTGCTAAAGAAAGGCCAGTTAAATCTAAATTTAACTGACTCCCCATAAGCGAGATCTGAATGACAAGAGAAGGGCTGCTGAGATTGTGGAGTAACCGGGAGGAGATCAAGACGTTCAAGCATTGATAGAGAATCTTCTCCAATGTTCCTGAAGAGGGTGGCCTCTGTCTGGAGTGCATTGGGTGCAGCAGAGGAGGCCAATAATGCAGATGAATTCATGAGAAGAAGGGTTGGTCTGATTTTCTTGAAGCAGAGGTTACCTGGTGAAAGGAATGACACTGAGGCTGAGTGGGCAAGGAGACGGCTTCACACTGATTCAGAAAAATCTATTTTCTGCTCCTCCTTTGAGAGCGACTTCCACTGTGAATAGAAGATCACAAGAACACACTGTCAGCTCGTATACACAGCCACACTGCTACTACACATGACTACAGGACAGCTGGTACACATGCACATTAACAGATGCATAAATATATTCAGAGTTACACACTTACTCTCTCTCCCACAGCTGCATTCACAGCTGCACTGTTACTGATATTTAGCTCTGCTTTGACCTTTGGCCTCTGCTCTTTAAGGTACAGCATGAAGGCATTTGGGGGCTTCTTAATGTAAGCCTGGTCTGTACCCTGTTTGGTTTGATGCTTGCTGCTTCAACAGGAATAAAACCCAGAGTGAGAGCATGTGTTACCACCGTGTACAACTGTGAGGAAAGTACTTTAAAAACACGAGTAACGCTGTGAAACTGAATGTAAGGCGACATCATTAAAGGAGGCTGATTTTAATAATTCACACACATCTGCAGATAAATGACAGATACCTGCAGATCAGTGAGAAAACGCAGCAGAGAAACTGACTTTGGAGCGCAGCTGTGGGGTGGAGGAGCTGGAAGAACAGCTGCTGTTGTTGCCGATGGGATGTTGTTTACAGGCAACTGATACAGTAGATTGTGTGGAGAGATGGAGAAGGACAAAAATCCATAATACTGACACTTAGTCCAGCATTTCAAAGACTAATAATGATAAACAGCACAGAAACATGCAAACTAAACAGTTTTTCTTTCATTAGCCTGAAGCATCCAACAGGTTCAAGCACCTTTATCAATAAAAATCTAACGACAACTGTCTGAGTGTCTCACCTGTCCTTGGCTAGCTGTGCCTGGCTGACTGTACATGTGAGATGGCTGCATGGTGATTGGAGCAACTATACATGAACGTTGGTGCTCAGACAGAAGAGGAGCGGATCTCAGGAGGGTGTAGGTAACAGATCCTCTACTCTGCCTGCTGCTGGGTGAGGCAGGGCAGCTGGTCCAGCAGGGAAAGCAGGAGGAGGAGGAGGTGGGGAAAAGGGAGTGGGAGGGTTGGATGTTTCCCCCAAAATATTAACAAACACATCTTCAAGAGTGCAAGGCACCCTTTCTGACTTCATTCTTTCCCAAATACGACCCAGCTCTTCCCTGATGTCCATTTTTGGGACAGAGGGTTTATGTGCTGCTGTTCTGTGTCTGGGATCCTGTGACAAACATTCGTAGAAATTTGATCCTCTTAGACTGGGACGGACATCTTATATAATACAGAACTAAACTAAGGACTAGTATTTTGTGCAAACAGTTGACTAGTAATTACTCGTTCATGTCAGGTGGGTGGTAATTACTACAAGTCACTGCAGTGAAAGCACAGATGCCCAACAATGATTATTGGCAGTAATTATTAAATTGTATCTTTTGGGCCAATTAATTGAAGTGAAATAATTTGCGATGGCACACTGGTATACTACTATGGCACAGTAGTTGAAAACCACCGGTCTATGGAGCTTGAAAAGAAAAGTGCCTGGACTCATTCTTAAATGTACAAAAGAGTTGTATGATAATAGTTAAAACTTTATTCATTCACAAAAAGGTTTATCCATAAAATAGAGCAACATTTGCATGTTTACATCTGGAAGGGTAAAAACAATAAAAGCCCAAAGAAATCGACAACACTGCTGACTGAAGTGTTAGAAATACAAACAGACACGATTACAATCAATAAGAAAAATGTGTTGTCAGGGTAGCAAAGAAGATATGTGGCACACTATTGTTTACATTCATACAGAGCTCCAATAGGGACACTCGTGGGAAGTCTTCAGTAGCAGGTCAAAGTGCAAACCTTCAGAGGTGGAAAAAGTACCTTTGAGTACCAATCTAAGTAGTACAATAAATAACAGCAGTCTTTCAGTGCAAAACTACACAAACACAGATATCATTGCAAACCTTCAGTGGTCGGTAGCTGTGCTTTAAACCAGCTCTTGAACACGACAACTCACAATCAGATTTTCTAAGCAAAACACTTCAAAGTATCCTGTAGCGCAGCAGCAGGAATATAAAATCTGAAGCACACAATCTGAAGCAAGTTACCATCCTGTACACCTGCATTTCCACAGCATCCAGCTACACAACCTCATGAAGGAACTAACATTTAACAGTTTATGAAAGTAGGGAGGCAGAATGGGACTAACAACAGTAGAAATGCACTAAGAAAATCCTTTGGGAGCTGATGGTTGGGGAGTGGGTTCTCAGGGGTGATCCGATGGGTTCCACGGATCCTTGACTGGATTAAAAACTTGGAAGTTTGGAGGCTGGGTCAACACCTCGGGTTATTTATCATGCTGCTCATGAGTATTTTTTCCATGTAGTCTGTTACAATGAGGGAGCATGCTCAGTCTGCAACAGTGTTTCCCAGCACAACGCTGCTGAGATGAGTGATTCACTTCATCCGTCACTGGTTTAAATGCTGTGGCTAACAATGCAAAATATTTTCCAAGTTAACAAAAATTAAACAGATTTGTTTAGAATATAAGCAAATTGATTTTCATTCTAACTGATCCAGTCCAACTTTATTTGGGGCCATTGACGTGCGTGTGTGTGTGTGTGTGTGTGTGTGTGTGTGTGTGTGTGTGTGTGTAAAACTCTGTAAAAGTGTGTGAAAAACAACTAAACAACCAAAACGATTAAGAATAAAAGACAAGAAAGTCAAGCGTCATCTGTTGCCTCAGCGCAAAAATCTGGTGAATTATTAAATAAAATACAGTTCCTGGAATTATCCTGGAAAAACTATTAATTTGAATCCTTTAGAAGAAAATGCCGTCACTCAGCGTTAACAGAGGGGTGGATGTTTTTTAGAATTATTCAAAAAAGAGATCTTTGGCCCTTGAAGGCGTCCTTCTGGGCTGCCAAACGGATGGTCAACAGCTTCTGAGGCAACATGTGGTCAGTCTATGGGCGTGTGTATGTGGGCACACTATGTCTGGGCAAGCTGCAGCTCCTCCAGCCCATGTTTGCCCAGATGATATCTGGCCAAGTCCTTCCTTGTCACCAGTCCAATCACCTGCAGGAGGTGACAAACCAAAGAAAAAAAAAAAAAAACTAATCAGGACAATCATCATAGCAAAATAAATGTGAAGTATGTGGGGAAATACAACCAAACAAAAATCCTTTACACTGAAACATAAACACACCGTCTTACCCTGTTCACATCATCTGCCACCACCAGGTGTCTCAGTCCCAGGGCTCTGAACAGCTTAAACACACGGGGGAGTGATGTATCCTGCAGACAGAACGATTTGTTAAAGTTTGACTCAGGGCTGCTCAATTAATCGAATTTTAATCGAAATTACGATCTGGGCTTTCAACGATCATTAAAAATGACTGAGCCGATTATTAGCACCTCCCTCGTGCTTTACTCTCGCGCTGCTCCGTGTGGCAAATCGAGCGCACCTCTCGTTTCGAACACGCGTCGCAACAATTAAGAGGACCCGAGGGAAGCTCGGAAAGCTAAGCAGAAGTTATTTGGAGAGGAGAGGATATTTTTGCATCCCAGCCACAAGTGCCTCATCAGAAATAGTCTTCAGCACTGGTGGAAATGTTGTCAAGTGCCTGCGTGCATCCCTGAAGCCTGATCATGTCAATAAGCTGGCGTTTTTGGCTAAAAACCTTTGAGAGGTTGCAGGAACCATGTTTTGTTGAGCCGTTTTGAGATTGTATGGGACTTGGGCCTACTAGTTTTTATTTATTTCTTATAAAAGTTACTACTTTTAGTAAGTTAGTGTCCCTATTTTAAATTTGGTTCAATTTCTTATTTATGTACTTTATCTTTTAGCTATATCTGTTCTTAGTAACTTTGTTCTTATATTCCCTTTTATTGTTGTATAATTAGTGCCCTTAACCTAATGACATATGTGGTACTTTGTTAATAGTCTTTTATTTATTGTCTTAATTTTCCTGTTTTTATTGTAAAGCACTTTGGTGTACCACTGGTCTTTTAAATGTGCTATACAAATAAAGTTGTATTGTACTTTCAATGTTTTATTTTATTTGTGTTCAAGCAGCAACTTTAGTTGACATACCTCAGTGTCAGTTTGATACAATTGTGCATTGTGTGGCTACACAGCTTGCCTTGATGTTTGGTTATTTGTATGCATAAATATTATGCAGTATTTTGAAGTTCACTAAACATAGATGTTTACATTTTTCATTTATTTTTTATATTGCAAACATTTGCACCGTTATCAGTATTTGCACACTATTTTATATTATTTGTTTTGACAATCTTTAAAGCCATTATTCAATACATTGTTATTGTTAAATAAATATCGTCAAATAATCGAGATCTCAATTTCAGTGAAAATAATCGTGATGATCATTTTTGCCATAATCGAGCAGCCCTAGTTTGACTTCATTCAAACAAAACATCAAAAACCATCCTGAAAAGCATTTTAATGAAAGAATGAAAAGAAAACTGTAAACCCACAAATTTAACATTTTGCAGCAGCAGTCTCAACTTACAAGTCTAATCAAATTTGTTGGTGCTTGCACAACTGCAGTTACTGCATCTGTTACCTGTGGTACAGTGTAAGGTGTTGGATTCATAAACTCAGTGAGGTCCATCATGCATTCTCTCTCGTCCTGGGAGACATGGATGCTTTGGATTGGGGGAAAGCGGGGGTAGGCGTCCCTGAAGTCTTTCAGCTGGAGCTTCCTCTGAGACAGCCGGGACCGGGCCAACTCCACAAACACCTGGCAGGAAAGAAGATGGTGCAAACTGGCCTAACTGCAATCAGGTTTTACAGGCTCTCGTATCAGATCTCAGATCAGCTGTTACCTTGTGTTTGAGAAGAACAATCAGCTGAGAGCGCAGGATGAGACCGCAGAGTTTTGCTGGCTGAGTGAAGAGGAAGGTGTTAATAATCTCTTACACTGCAGGGCAACATGTCTCACATTTTTCTCCTGCGTCAACTCCAATCTGCTCTTAAAGTAGCTTATGTACTTTGCTAAAGTGGTGCCAAAAATTGACACAAAGAGACACAAAAACAACGCTTTCCACGGATTTGACTACAAACACCTTAACACGACCTTTTGTTAAGAAACAAAACCAACTACTTAGCAGCGAGCAACCCTTTAACACCTCAAACACAAACTTTCAACAGAAAAACAAACAAACATTCAAACAGTTACCTCATCACTATCCAAAACCTGCACGACAACAGGGAAGCCATTGTGATTTGTTGATGTGTTGCTAAGGACGTCCACGATTGTTCCCACCTTCTCTATCCTGTTGAAGCAGGTGACTGGAGAACTCATCACCTCTCTGGACAGCGAGGAGGACAATGGTGATAAGAAGGTAAACAACAAGAGTGCAAGTACTGATTATAAAATAAAAGAAACAGTGAGAAAAACAAACACAAGTTCATCCATCCATCCTACCTGGCAGTCAGCCAGTGGGAGGTGGCAGGAGCCTCCCAGTGCAGGAAGGGAACACTCTGCAACTTGATGTGAATGTCGTATAAACCCTAAAGCAGGAAAATAAGAGTGGTTAGAGATGCTGTCTGTGCCTTACTTTCCTATCATAAACTGTACACAGTAGATCCAACTGCAATTTCACCAGCAAGGACAACATCCTCAATTCAATCCGCAAGGTTTCTTGAAAGGTTACAGTGGTTGGATTCTACTCTCTAAGCCTGAGACTGAGGTTTTGTGGAAGGCCTCAGTGAGGACTTCCAGGCCGACCAAACCCCCGGGTACAAATGAGTCGTGTAAGAACTGAGAAAAGCGGGGGGAGGGTTGGGCACGAAAATGAGAACAAAAAGCCTACAGTGCAGGAAGCCAATGTATAGGTATGGAACCAGAAGGTAAGTGTCTGAGGCGTGGTCGTGACGTTCAGATAAATCTCCAATTATTCCAGCAGGTTAGGACAAAGTGTCTGCTGTCAGACAAACAAAAACTTTATTTTTTATCTCCTCTCAACAGAAAAGGAAAATATAGGTTTACAAAAGACTAATGTATTAAATGAAATTGAAATTTACGCTAAATGCATTTACTAAGCACTTGCATTCAGATAAAATACAGTAGCATTTATTATGCTGGGATCTGATCACCCTACACTGGACTAACTTCAGCAGTGTGGAGTGAGGAGTAGGTTGTGTCTGTGACTTCACTCACCTCCTGAAAGTAGTCTCCCACTATTTTGGCAATCATGAGAACGAGCATTATGGGAAGGCCGTATGTGACGTTTCCAGTTGCCTCCACCATGATGACAGTCAAACTGAGAGTCATTCTTACAATGCCACCTGCAGAGAGGAGGAAGTATGCAGCACATTGTAGAACAAATTTAAATATTTACAACAATATACATAAAATTACAAAAAAATTTTTTTAAAGTGACAGTTACTCACCTAACTGTGCTGCAGCTCCAATCAAAGCATATTTACCAGGATCAGCCCAAATCTATGAAAATACATGGAGCAAAGTCTTTAACACATGTTAATTGGCATATTAGCTTAATGTAACAATAATCTAGACAAATTAATAAAAATATGCATTTAACATGTTTCAGATAACACCTATTTCCCTATCCCATATTTTTAATAACACAATAATGCTAGCAAGTTTAGTAGGAAGGTTTGTGAAGTAATTAAAAGTTCTCTTTTTTTTTTTAAATAAAGACTATTTTCTTCCACTGCTTTGCTAATACTGTCCATGATACCGGTCATGTTAACTTGTTGGGTCAGCTCCATTAAATTTAGCTAGTTTTCAAAATGGGAACTAAAACAAATGTCACTGTGAGGAGCACCAACCGGGCTAGTGGGAGTGAAAGAGGCAAGCAGTATCCCACACAGCCTCCCCCAAGCTGCTCCTATTAGAAGAGACGGGATGAAGACACCAGCAGACACTGCCAGGCCGTATGTCCAACACGCCAGGAAGAAATAGGTCAGAGTAAACAAACCCAGTGTCATAGGGTTGTAACTTCCTTTAAAACACAAACAAAGAAAGTAATTAGTGAGAGTATAATGGTTTAAACAAAGTCACTACAATAGTGCACCATCTTACCCGGCTGATAGTGGAAGAGACTACGAACGCTTCTCTCAGGAGTGTTAAAAAATGCTGTAGCCATGGAATTATACTCGCCATCTGCACAAAACAACTAAACAGAGACAGAAAAATGATGCATGGCACAAAATACTCAAGAGCCACAAAATGAAGGGCTTAAGACAGAAACAGAAAAACTGCTTATCACGTCTGATTTTATTAGGAATCGGATGCCCACAGTGCCTAAATACAAACATGATGTCACAATTTTGCTACCCAATCAGAAGTGAAAAAAAAAAAATCTATAAAAGCATAAACTATTATAACATTTAAATCTGGTATTGCTTCCATCATCTGAGCTTCTAATCTACAGCTAGTCTCAGTCACAGTGCACTGAACCAAAACTGTTCCCGGACATTCTGTTTTCTAATTAGCAGCAAACATGGGAATGATTGAATATAAAAGAGACATCTGAATGTCTCAACCAATTTTCATGGTAATACATAAATTCTTAAAATGTTGCACTCTATGAGAGAAACATCCTGCATCCCCTTAGATCCCTTTAAAGTACCGTTTTTACGCCATGCTGGTAAACTTTATTGAAATGAAACTTTACTGTGAGGTTAAAAAGTAGGAAGTGCCAAGGATCATTATGAGCAGGGTCCTCTACAAATCTGCACGTGCTGGTCTTAATTTGCTTTGTCACACATTTCACCATCTCCCCGTCCATCTTAAAACTAATCCTGCCCGGCTCTGCTGTAACACTGTGACCCATATTTAGCGTTATTATGCATCATCATCTAAATCGAAAAAAGCAGCGAGAGAGTGTTTTCAGTCAAGTGGAAACGAATGTGGGTGTACCTGCAGTGAGTACTCCTCATTGCGCTCGGGCCCCAGAGGCTGACAGTCGTTGGAAAAATAAATCATGGTGAATGACACTGCTGCGGTCACAGCAGCCACCAACAAGGCCTCCATCACTTGCAAACATGGGCGATGCACATACCTAACACACAGACACATTAAATTTAGACATTTTCATGTACAACGCCACGCCCTAATCTGCTCTGCGCTAAAATGCTGACACATTGCTGATCTCTCAGTTTGGACTTTCCCAAATAAAAAAAGCAGCTCTTAGTCCAATAAAAACAGGTGAGAGGGAAACAAAGCTTCTTTGACTTTGTGTCTCTTCAGGCCATGTGACTGGAAATGTCGAGTGTAATTACTGCTCAGAAATGTGACAGAAATACAGACTTCCTTAGACTCAGACCAGAGGAGTTATTTTTAGAAACAAGACCGTCCAGCCAGGCAAATATTTTATTTTCAAGTTTATCTTTAAAGAAATATTAAAGATAAACTTTGTTTTGTTTTCAGACTGCTTCAATTAAGTCTTTCTTTTTTTGGTTGTTTTTTTAAAAGGATCCATTAGGCTTATTTGGAGGGTTAAGAGTTGCATATCAAAATTTTCCTCATTTATCTTATACTGGGCCTGTGCAGCACCTCAGTGCACTCACAGCCTCGAAACAAGCCATTAAGCAGTTTTAGCTCCTCACCACAAGTCATCTCTCGTCTTACTGGTTACTCTCGCACACAGAAGGAACAGCAGGTAAGTCGGGTTTCTGCGCTTACAGACAGAGCCGTGTGACTGACGTGACCAAATCGGGCATGCCTCCTCTCTCCCTTTCTCTTAATACAGACTTTCCACCGTGGAAAGAGTATAAAAATTGCAGATATGAAATCAAATCCTCAGACCACCTGTTTCCCCATTTCCTGTCAATTAATATTGTAAATAAACTGACACTCATTTATTAAAAATCTGGTGTCATGACAGTTGGATTTAATGTTTTGATTATGATTGAGAATGAATAAGCATTAGCAAACTACACACAGTGTGTATTATATTAAGATCTGAGTACATTTATATCAGCCAGCTCCAGAGCAGGAAGCCAGGAACACTTCTCAGTACGAGTCGTCTCCCACATTAGTCAGCCTCCCGGTGATCGTACCTGTTCTTATACTGAGGCTATTTTTACACATGTCAATCACAAACTTCCGAGAATCCATTTTAAGTCTTCTCTTAAAAAACCTCATCTCGCACCCCACCCAGTCTGTGTCAACCAACAACATTTTCAAGCTCTCCATGTGATGTTTTTGTTGGCACAATGCACACACATGCTCTTCTTTATTCACAACCTTTGCTGAAATATTTCCTTTCTGAGTTAATGACAGTTTGGTTTGCATTTGCTTGAGTCCTATCTAAACTTTACCTGATCCTGAAGATAGTCAGCCAGTAGTTGAGTGAATTAAAGAGCGCTCCCAACAACCCACCTGCACAGGACAGGAACGGAAACAAATTAATGAAATGAATAAACAGGAGCGATAGTGTAAGTGAAATAGAACAGTGGTATTGTCATCAGTCTGAGAAACATTTAGAAGTGACACCCACTGGGTGCAGGACTGATGATCGATTTGCAATATGCAACTCTCAGGAAAATAAGAAGAAAAGAAAAATATTGATCAAAGAAACTGGAAAGGTTGGATGCAAATGAGTGTGACTGATGAGTTGATGCGGAACTGGCAAAGAATTAGACGATGATTCTCATTCCTATTCAGTGTTTGGGGTCTCTGATTATGCAGTGAACTATTCCCGAGCAGCTCATGTTATGTGTTGGGGGGCACTGTGCTTCTAGGGAAGATTAGTGGCAGGAAATGCCACCTCTAGGCATCATTGGTTTTAGGTTGTAGCTGATAGTGTATACCAAAATGGACCACATGAAGAATTGTGCATATTTGTAGAAATTAAAAACAAAACAAAAAAACTTTACCTAAAGCTCCCATACACATGAACAAAGGAATCTCGTAGTAGTAATAGGCCACACTCTGAAAAGAGACAAAAGTCGGTGCTTTTACATTGACCACAAAAATTAATTAACCTCAAAAAGCACACTGTTTATGTTTAATGTAAGTCTCTTACATCACTTTCAAAGCGTCCAAAGTTAATGAGACCTGGATTGGAAAGGTCTCCTGGTTTGCCATGATAGATACTGAGGAAGAAGTTCAGTGTGAAGGTGGAGATCATGGAGGCAAAGAACTGCAGAGGAGGAGGGCAAGCATTTAGGAGATGTAGGAAATACTAAAACTTATCCACTTGTGTTTTAATCAATCTTTTAGCCAACTTTTTAATTTTGTTGTTTAAGCGACAATGACAGTAAAGATATTCAGTTCAATTTATTAGACTTCTGGATGAAATGCTGTTGATTCAACATATTGTGCTCACTAATAGGGGTTAATGCTCATTTCATGACTTACTATCCTCCATGTGAGCATCTGGTTCCAGAAAGAAGCTCCCTCCTCTAGAGAGAACAAAACTCCGCCTGTCGACCACAGAAAGAGAGTTTAGAAACCAGAATAGCATTACATTTTTATATATTCATTTTGTTTGTTTTTTCCTTCAGACTGAAAAAGTGACTTGGAGAAGTGACAAAACACACTTGTGTGCAGACCAAAACAACCACACAGAGACCCTTCGGAGGAGGTAGTGTCAGTTTGTTTATGGTGTGAACATGATCCAAGCCAACTACCAGGTGTATGTTAAAGTTTGAGCTTAAAAATGTCCCGTTGCCCTGTGTGCTTTGTATTCTCAACACAAGAAGGTGCTATAGATGTGCAAACGTCTGTACGGGTTAACAGCTAGCTGTTAAGTAAACATAAATTACTGGTTTTCTCACACAGCACCTTCTTCTTGTATTTAATTTTTATTAACCCTATTATTATTTTATTAACACATCTGGCAAATGAGTGGACTGAACATTCTCATGTGGTTTCCAGTGACACATTTCAGTTCACTTGGATTTTTCTGTGTGAAAACAAACCAAACCACAGGGTTAATCTACAAATTTTTACTCAGCTGATTCGGACCAGAGTAAACAAACTACAGGTGTGATAACACCCTTAAACTAATCCAGAGTTAGCAAGCGTGATCACAGCAGCACTCTTCACACGATAACCTGATCAACATGCACAAGGCAGCTTTATAATCACAGCAGGCAGTTATCAACAGACTAATAAGAGTATGTCAGAGGGTTTCTGTAGATCCCAGTGCATCAAATTTAAGACTTCTAAAGATCTTATTATGCAAACTATTATTTTTTGTTTGCTTTTAGTGTGGGCATATATAATCATACTGTTGTAGAGCTTAAAGCAGCTAAACTTCACACACAGCAAAAGCAGATTATGTGTTTTTACCAACTGGTGCCCCAAAAGCAGCAGAAACTCCAGCAGCAGCTCCAGCAGAAACAAAGTCCCTCTTTTCTGTGTCTCTCCGGAAGTATTCAAACATCTACACAAACACACATATATTTCATATTATTAACCACTCCTATTGTCAAACACACACAAACTTAGTATATTATGATATATGGAGTTTGTCACAATGTCAATCGATGTGACACACTAAATATATACTGTGACCCACAAGCATGTTAGTGTTCAGGATCTCAACACACGCTTACCTTGAAGTCCCGTTTTAAGGAGGTGCTTCTGCCCTGTGAGACTCCCGCAGCTACAACACCACCAGAGTGAATCATGGGACCTTCCTGACGATCGTGGGCAAACAAGAGGACAGCTTTAAAAGCTTTTTTAAAAATGTGTTTCAAATGTGTTTAGAACACAGTTTGAGTGTATGTTTACAAAAAGATGAAGGATTTTAATATAGTTTACCTTTCCAACAGCAAGACCGCCAGCTACTGAACATATAACGCCAATCACTTTCACCACCAGCGTCTACAAAGAACAACGGGACATAAAGATGTAAAGGTGGATCTAGTGTAGCCATTATTCTAAGTTACTGGTATTTTACGTGGCCGTACCTTGAGCCGTACCACCCTGGGAATCTTGACTCCATTTAGGTAACATTTTATCTGAGGAATACCACTTCCAGCTGCTATTGGCTACAAGAGAAAGAACAGGAAAAGATACATGTGAAGACTCGTGGTACACACAGTGCCTCATCACATGCTAGTAAACCGCACTGTCACAAAAACAGAAACACATTTAGCTTAAATTATCAGTATTTCAAAGAAGGACTCAGACATTGACAGACGTGCTATTACTAACCAAAAATCTTCACTTCCACAACGATTTGAATAGTTTGTAGCTAAGGAATATGTAATAGAGCAACAAAAAAGGGGAAAAAAAGCAAAAGCTTTTATGTCACACTTCTCCAAAACCCATTCTTGCACTTGAGGAATGTTATTATTAAAACACACACAAATGGGGAAGAAGTGGTTCCAATTCAAAATTTAGGCTAATCATAAAAGGTCAAGAATATTTTTGCTTTCTGTCTTACCTCAAAAAACGCAACCATGATGCCCCCCACCAGGACAAAGGCACAGTTGAGAACGGCCCAGAGGATGAGAGAAATAGACAGCCCACCCACCTCTGTAAACTTTTCAATGTCTGTGAAGGCTCAGAGTCAAGGAAGTGTCCTTTTTTTCCTGAAATCACTTGAGTGATTTGGAGAAAAATTAAAGTTCCTTAAGCCTTGCATATTTACGTGGTACTAAAAAATAGGACTAAAAAGCTGTACACGTCTAAAGGATACTCTCTTTAATAACTTGATATTTGTACCCAGCCAGTTTCTCCACCATAATGTCTATAAAACAGGCGATGAGACCCGTTAGAATGCCAATCAGACCGCAGATTACCCAACGACTGATCTCCAGACAGCGGAAACCCTAAAAACACAAGATGAGAAGACAAGAAGTGATGCAGGATAAAGCAGCCAGACACAAGACTCGAGACAGAAAGAAAATAATGGAGTTCATACAGAGCCCAGGCAAACTACCATTTCTGCAAAAGATTCCTGCACCACTCACCATGGGACTCATTCTTCTCTCCTCTTCAAGAAAGAGCTGGTTTTCAATGTTGTCATAATCCAGACTCTACAATGAAACAGACAGATGAATACATTTCATTTAATCAAATACATCTGTAAAAAAAAACAACACCCACACAAAAGCTCTTCCTGCTAGGTTCAATTGTATAATCTATTTAAAGAAAGTGACATCCAAAAATCTGACCAATTTTTGTGTGCATTTTTTAGATGTATATACAAAATTTCAAAGACAATACAAAGCATATCTCCTGAAGTACTGACAGTTCCACTTTGCTTAAGAACATTACAAACAGTTGCATCTTTATAGCTGGCTCAGTCTTTAGTTTCTTCCTTAAGATGGCAAAAAAGGACATTTTCACTTCTTGTGAAAACATCAAAGTAACCAAGTGTAATCCAGCTTATTCAAGACTTATCAGAAACACAGGATTCTGATTGGTTAACAGCAGTTTTACCTCATATTTAAGTGACAGCAGCTTCTCGTTGTGTGGGATCTCTTTCGGTCGGCCCCTAATAGGGTCCTGCAGGGGGCGAGGAAAAAAAAGCATTAACGCATCACCTCTGACCTCAGTTATGTGGCTGGAAACTATTTTACTGCCATTAAAACATTTTACATACAGCAGCAGGGAGTGGAACAATGAATCACAAGCATCAGATGCATTTTTTCTTACTCAGAAGAAAATTAGGGGACAGGTTTGACAATCAAAAGTTTTCTTAACAACTCAATCCCAGCCAGTTTCTCCAGAAAGTCTACATCATAGCTGTAACCACAAACCCCTCTGAAACACTACAGTGTAACCTACGCCATAACCACACATGTACTTCTCTAGAAATGAAGCTACAATAATAATTGTAGCATCAATCATAATCTTAGCATCAATACAAGGAATCACAGATGACAGTAAATTCCTGGTGGATGAATTGCTGATGAATTGTAAAACGCGCAATGGCAGTGCCTTTGTTTTCATATGCACATGGCGGAAAAAGCGTGCCGGCGACAGAGAGTGAGAAGGGCGAAAGCGGATTGTTGAATGAAACGGATGAACCAGAATTGCTTTATAAAAATGCTGCAATTTCAGTGGTGATGAACTGGTTTAGCTTTCGTCCATCAGATACACAACAAAGCACTAATTTTGGTAGAGCATGCTAGCGGACCTTCGTTATTACCGCGTTTTTTGGAAAATACGGCACACTTAAAATCAATTCTTCGATTTTTCTGAAAATCGACAGTGCCCCTTATAATCCCGTGTGCCTTATGTATGAATTCTGGTTGTGTTTACTGACCTCGAAATGATTTTATGTACACGGCGCTCAAAAATCTGTCAAATGTTTTAGTACGACTTTGCTAAGCTACAAACCCGCACCGCTTGATGGATTGTCGGAGCATTACGGCTATCGTAGGCAGGAGCCTCGCGGAGTGATACGTACTGTGCTTCAGCATAGTATTACAGTATTGTGTGTGTATAACCTCTTTTTAAGTTTTGTGGATATTATACACGGTTATGCTGAGGATATGTCGGCCAATTTCCACTGGAAATGCCTTTGGAAATGCCATCAGGCAGCCTTCACACCTCCAATGGCCCCAACAATAGAGGCACTTTGGACACTAATTCCCCCACCTCTCCCCCCTCCATAGAGCCATCACCACCTTCAAACTGTTCACCTACAACACCCCCCTCCTCACCCCACACAAAAGAGGATTTCACACCACCTCCTCCCACCACAACTCTTCATATTCATGAAGCAGATGTGAGGAAGCAGTTTAAGAGTCTGAATGCTCGAAAAGCTCCCGGCCCAGACGGTGTGTCTCCTGCCACCCTCAGACACTGCAAACGAGCTGGCCCCAGTGTTTTCTGGCATTTTCAACTCCTCACTGCAGGCATGTCATGTGCCTGCCTGCTTCAAGTCCTCTACCATAATCCCTGTCCCCAAGAAACCTAGGATCACTGGACTAAATGACTACAGACCCGTGGCTCTGACATCTGTGGTCATGAAGTCATTTGAGCGCCTAGTTCTCTCCCATCTCAAGACCCTCACGGCCCCCCTCCTGGACCCCCTGCAGTTTGCATATAGAGCCAACAGGTCTGTAGACGACGCCATCAACATGGCCCTACACTTCATCCTGCAGCATCTGGACGCCCCAGGAACCTACGCCAGGATCCTGTTTGTGGACTTCAGCTCTGCCTTCAACACCATCCTTCCAGACCATCTCCGAGGCAAGCTTTCCCAGATGAATGTGCCTGATCCCATCTGCCGGTGGATCACTGACTTCCTGACGGACAGGAAGCAGCATGTGAGGCTGGGAAAGAATGTCTCGGACTCTCGGACCATCAGCACCGGCTCCCCTCAGGGCTGTGTTCTTTCTCCTCTGCTCTTCTCCCTGTACACCAACTGCTGCACCTCCACCCACCAGTCTGTCAAGCTAATCAAGTTTGCAGATGACACCACCGTTATTGGGCTCATCTCGGACGGGGATGAGTCCGCCTACAGGAGGGAGGTTGAACGTCTGGTGTCCTGGTGCAGCCACAACAACCTGGTGCTGAATGCCCAGAAGACAGTGGAGATTATTGTGGACTTCAGGAAGCACACAGCCCCACTCCCCCCCATCATCCTGACTGACACCCCCATCACCTCTGTGGACTCATTCCGCTTCCTGGGTACCACCATCACCCAGGACCTGAAGTGGGAGCCCACCATCACCTCCGTCATCAAGAAAGCCCAGCAGAGGATGTACTTCCTGAGGCAGCTGAAGAAATTCAACCTGCCAACACGGACGATGATGCAATTCTACACTGCAATCATCGAGTCCATCCTCACCTCCTCCATCACCGTGTGGTACGCTGGAGCCACTATCAGGGACAAACAGAGACTGCAGTGTGTTGTGCGCTCTGCTGAGAAGGTGATTGGCTGCAGACTCCCATCTCTGCAGGACCTGTACACCTCCAGGACACTGGGGCGTGCAGCTCGGATCTCAGCTGACCCTTCTCACCCTGGACACAGTCTGTTTGACCTGCTCCCCTCAGGCAGGAGGCTCCGGTCCATTCGCACCAGAACCTCTCGCCATAAGAACAGTTTCTTCCCCTCTGCTGTTGGACACATGAACAATAAACGTACGACTGTTCCCACCCCTAACACATGACCCTACGCTGTGTTCACTGCATCATTCCATGTTTGGCACTGATCACCACCTGCACTCATGTATATATCTTTCTACGTAGCACTTTTAATTCTTATTCTTACTTTTATTTTTTCATGTCTATTTAAGTGCAATTTATGACAGTATGTTTGCACTGAAGCACCGCAGCAATTTCCTAATGTTGTAAACCTGCTCAACATTTGGCAATAAAACCCTTTCTGATTCTGATTCTTTTGGTTAAACTTTCAGCAAGGAATTTGCATTTGCACTGTTAAATTTTTATATAACTTTAATGCACATAAAAAACAGCTGCTCATTTAATTTGAAAATACCTTGATTTTTTTTTTTTGCACAAATAAAGTTGTGGAGTTGTAAAGTATCTTGTCTAGTGTCAATTATATCGTCAGTTATATCGTTATCACAAATTTTCAAATCTATATCGAGATAAATATTTTTGGTCATATCGCCATGCTCTAACCTGGATGATTGAGAACCTACACAGATGGGGTTTTTTTGGATATTCAGTGACCTCCACTGTCACTCCCTTCCCTATTCCAGCCCACTTGTTAGCTAATCAAACTCAGCAAATGCATACATCATCCGCTTCCCGCAGCGAGACGACAGGATCTTGTGAGGCTACACAAGAGCACATCTGCGATGTGTGAAAACCCCTCTCCCTGTCCAAATATAAACACCTAGGCAGACGGACACATTTGCAGCACCATAAATTACGCTTTAGCTTGCCATCCATCTGTGCAGCATGCAACTAAGTAAAGAAATTACTTTCACAGAGCCACAAACAAGCTGGAAATAACATTTTGTTTATCATACTCAAGCAAATCACAAGCCTGAAATCATATTCCAGCCAGTCAGCCAATGAAAACATAACTGAATCAGATGGTTTGTGTGAAGAAGCAGAACAGATGGGACATCCTGTCGTGCTAACAGAGGCTCAAGTATCAGTATGTGGTCCTGTGTGTCAGAGTGTATGTATGAGGATTTCTTGTCCTGGTTTAAGTATCCTAAGCCTGCAAAGAAGTAGTTAAGTAAAATGTAATGAATGAATGTAATGAACATATATTCAAATGCATGGACTTGATCAATTTGCTATTTGCAGTGCCTCACAGTGGAAACCAGCAGACAGTTTCCAATCACGTGCCCCTAGTGAGTCAAGCATCACTGGACTATTCTGGCTGGTGAGCGACTAATTTCTGTGTAGGTTTTCCCAAATCATTCAGAGGGAAGCAGCTCCGTCTCAACCTTCAACTTTATCTCAGTCAAGGCATTGGCACAGTAAACAAATATGAGCATGTGGCTGAATTGCATTAGTCACAACTGCAGTGATTTGCTGGGGAATGCTGGGAAAGATTATCGTGGTCTAAGAGGCTAAAACAAGAACTGCTAATAAAGGGAAATAGAAGAGAAAAAGACAAGGAGAGGGAGGAGATGTTGGGAGCTCAAACTTTACCTCTTCTGATGTTATATCATCTTCCAAATCCACCGTGCTGAATCTGCCTATCCGAAATACACTGCCTGATCCGGACAGCTAAAGACATCACAGACAACAACATAAATATATGAGTATGGCCATGTGTAGGACTTTTCAGGATGATATGTTACATTGTTAACTGCTGGTATCCATTTAAGAAACTAACACAAGAGTCTTCTCCCCTCTCCTTGGAGACTAAAGTCTATTTTTGGACATCTTTTGATGTTGGACTCACATGAAATTATACATGTCGGGTAAGATTTTTAAGAGTAAGAAGCTCTCTATTGCTCCCTTTATTGAAGAAATATTCGACTTCAAAACAAACAAAAAATCTACAACAGAAAATGCACACAAAAAGCATGTTCTTTTCCATACCTGTACATTTTCTGATGCAAATGAGAAAACATCCATTTTTGGATGCGCATATTTGGAAGGGGATTAACGTGAGACTCTACTTTCATGTTGGCTAATGCCACACAGGCAGAAACGGTAACAGTAAAAAAGGAAGTTGGATTTTCCAGAATATTTCAGTATTACTCTGACAGGCAGACGTCTGCAGGTCTTGTAACTGGATCGTGCTGGGATAATCACACTTCCCAAAGCAGTCACATTACAGTTTACCTGTAGCCCAGGTAATCCAATTTGTCCCAGGATGTTTTCCAGCGTCAAACAGGTTAGGAAATAATGGAAGTAACAGCGAATGACTAGCAATAATCTGATTATTTTCCAGGAGGACTGAAACAAATTATGAGCATCATGTACTTAATTTGAATAGGCCTAATTCTATTACTTTCGCCCTCTAAACCCAGTCACAAACAAAACTTGTGGTTGCATTTACCATCCAGAATTGCAAACCAAAACACACTCTGCATGTTTGGTGGTTTTCTCTTGTTTTGATGTGTACTCGCCGTCTTCGTGAATTCTTGCACACTTCCATCCTCAATTCATTTGACTTTATGCTCAAATGCACTCTGGGTCAAGTCATGTTGCTGCTATATGAGTAACAGTCACCAGACATCAACAACACCTCAGTAAAAACTGTGTGCGCGGCCGTGCATTAAAATGATTAAAAGCATTCATAGCCCATGCAGTATTTATAAACATGAGTCAACATAAGCCTAGGATAGCTAATAAAACATGACACAGCATCTTCTTTGGGAAGCAGCGGAGGTAATAGCTGTTAAGGTAAATTAGCCACCATGCTAACCTGTCTGGAAGGTTTCGGTATCTCAGAGCCGTTGAGTAACGGTGTCCCCTCCCCGGTCAAACCGGAGTCGTCGCCCCGGCTGGACCACGACACTTTCTTGGTGATGTTAGCCATGGTGGCTCCCCGCTAATACGCCGAGCTGTCAATAGTTCGCTTCATTAACTTCAGCCGTCGTTGCCTAACAACTATTATTCTCTCTCAACTCCCCATGATCATTTCTGCAACTCGTGACGCTTTGTAAGGTTCGCGTGCAGGGTCAAAAACAATCCTGGGGCGCGTTGGCTGCTGGGATTTGACGTTTTTCAGTATTTCAGACTCCAGAAAGTTATGGCAAAAAATTATATTATATTATATTATATTATATTATATTATAAACAATAATTAGGTGACTAAAGACTGTATACCTGGCTGAGGATCTGGCTGAGGATCTTACGTGGTCAGTACACACAAACAAAACAGTGAAGAAGGCGCAGCAGCGCCTCTTCTTTCTCAGGAGACTGAAAAGATTCGGCATGAGCCCCCGCATCCTCAGGACCTTCTATCACTGTGCCATTGAGAGCATCCTCACTGGATGCATCACCACCTGGTATGGCAACAGCACCGCCTACAACTGCAAAGCTCTCCAGCGAGTAGTGCGGTGCTCTGAACGGATAATTGGAGGTGAGCTTCCCTCCCTCCAAGACATCTACAGGAAGCGGTGCCTGAGGAAAGCGGGGAGGATCATCAAGGACTCCAGTCACCCCAGCCATAAACTGTTCAGACTGCTTCCATCAGGAAGGAGGTTCTGCAGCATCTGGTCCCGTACCAGCAGACTGAGAGACAGCTTTTTCCATCAGGCCATCAGACTGCTGAACACGTCATAGACACCTCAGCTTCACTACTGGAACTTCAACATTATGCACTCCACACTGTATATAAATGCCACTTGTTTTGCACATATTCAACTCTGTATATTTTATATATTTTATTATTATTATTATTATTTTATTTTATTTTTTTTACTATTTAATTTGTAAAAATGTGTATACATACACACACACACACACACACACACACACACACACACACACACACACACACACACACACACACACACACGTAGGAAAATATTTAGTATACACATCCAGAAATGCATATACTATTATATATTGTACATATATTTATTAGTTTCAGGTTGGCCATTCTTGTATTTTGCTTGTTTGTGTTGTTGTGTTTGCACATCTCTGTTGCTTGTGGGGCTCGCACACAAGAATTTCACTCGCATGTGCTGTGCCAGTGTGCCTGCACATGTGATGTGACAATAAAAAGTGATTTGATTTGATTTGATTTGATATATGCAAGTAAACTGTATTATTTTCATCTGAACTCTAACGCAGCCAGACTTTACCATTTCAGAGGAAATGGGAGTGCCTTTAACTTGTTGCAGCTCCAAAGTTTGTTCCCTTCATTTTAAATATATATAATAATAATACTTGTTAGTTAACATGTCTACAAAGAACGTAGAGGTTATGCCTGTTATTAACACCTGTGCAGTGGTAAAGGGGTAAGATGTAAAAAATTGTTCTGAATCAAGAACCAGTTTGAGATTTTTAAATCCTGCATACCTCCAAGCATATCAGTTCCTTTTTATCAATTTTTTCTGCACTACAATTATTTCAAACTTACATGTAATGTAAATAGTTTTGATGAACCTGAAAAACTGTCACTCAAATTTTTCCACATGGAAAACAAAGGAAAATAAATAAGAAGATTTTAAAAATACATAAAGCTAAAAAGTAATTAATAAGGAATAGGGGCATAAAAGAATTGCTAATGAAACGGGTATCAGTTTGTGAAATACCATAAGCTTCATTGTTTCATTTGATTTAGCTATAAAAATGTGACTTGTACTTGCAGAGGGAAAGCATTGGATTCATGGAGAGTCATGGAGAGCGGAGAGTTTTTCTTCATAAGAACATTATTGATATTCACATAAGCTGCTAAAGTTCAGTTTGCTTGATACATTGGCTATTAGAAAAACAGGCAAGAAACAAGGTAAATAGTAATAAGTAATAATTATATGTGTAGCATGTATCATACTGTGTATAGATTTTAATTTTAGAGTAACACAGCAAAGGCAGGAGGCGTGAGTAGGCATATAAACTTAGTTACAGTCTCTTAGTTAGTTTGCGACACTCGCTATTACAACGCTAGTTTTGAAAGTAGTTTTAACATTATAATTATATTATAGTTTGTTTCAGTAAGAATACTTTGAAATCTTTATCAAAGCATCCTTTATATTTGTGTAGCTATGATTATTAGAGTGGATTCTGGCGTTCTCCAGCTGTCCTGGTCTCAGGCTTGACCCTGCTACAGAGTCCACGAATAATAATACTTTTATAAGTGCTGTAGTTAAAGTAGAAACTGATAGCACGGTAGTGTTTACATTCACAAACATAACCTTTGCACAAAAAAAGAAAAGGAATTGCTTAAATGATCACTGCTTTTTTCCTTGATTAGATTATCAGCCACAGTACTCTAAACAATCACAGGCCACATGATGCACCGCCCCATGCACCTCCTTTATATCCTCCATGCCAAGCACCACTCCTCTGGGCACACCTCTTCCTGCCACTACTCCTTCTACCTCTGATGGGCTAAGCACCCGGTTCCATAACCTGAACCCAGCCATTTGCCCAGCAAAACCCTCTGTAGGATCAAACCCTCCACCAACAGAGTCCTGCTCCTGTCCCAGCACCACAGATCCACCTCCGGGAACCTCCCAGCCCTTCCTGAAGTCAGAGCCTGAGGAGGCGAGGAGGTGGTCATTGTAGTGCCAGAATCGACCGTGGATAGAGGACCAAAGGACACAGACATGATGCCAGTGAGTGTCCAGAAGCGGTGACACCTGGAGACGACGATACACGGGGTCTCTAATGACAAAGTCCAGAGAGGGTGAGGAAGAAGGTGAGGATGGAGAAGAAACAGAAAAGGGTGTAGACGAAGACGAGGACCTATGTCCGTAAAGAACTAACTGATTGTCACTGTCATCGGTGGCATAGGAGAGCAGCGTGCCAATATGTGGTGTCTCCACACGAAGCCACAGGCACAGAGAGAGTTCAAGAAGAGCTGGTAGACTCAGGGAGAAGGTGACATAGTTTTCTGCTGAGGCCGAGGGGAACAGCACCATGGAGTCCACGTTACAAACTGCAGACAGAGAAAGAAGACGCATTCGAATTCATCTAAACATGGTGCCAACACATACACATGAACAAACTGAACAGTGCATGGAAAAGCTAAAATGTTGTATGAATGCAACATCAAACTGAGCTAAACAGCAAAAACAGTTGCATGAGAGGCAGTACATGAAAGATAAAAGAGGGTTTACGCAAATCTATAAACAGTAAATGTGATGCTTTTCACTCGATGATAACATGATACAATTTTGAAATGTTTCTTTCTTTGACTTTTTCAGTATCTGAGTAGATACTTTACTTACTGGTTGCATCCCTCTTAGGAATTGGCTGTGCTGGGATCTTGTGCTTGAGAGGAATTTGCAGAAAGTTATGAATCATCGTGTGCCTTTTGTCCTCCTCTCCTTCATCCCATCCACTAACACTTGGCTTATAAGGCCGAAGAGCCTCCGGACTGGTCCTGTTCTGTATGTCTTCTGGTGTATAATGGTTTGGAACACGGGGCAGCATCCTAGAATGCTGTTCGGGGTCTTGTAAATGTGGGGTTTCCTCAGGATGTGAATGGGAATGGGATGGTTGCTGTACTTGGGGATCAGTCTGGCCCTGGAATTGAGACAGAGCCTGGTGGGTGGTGTTGATGCTGGGGAGAGTTAGCTGATGCTGATGCTGGGAAGGATAGGGCTGTGTCTGTGCCCAAGTTTGGATCTGGACCTGGGGCTGCGAAGGGTCTGGATGTGTTTTAGGATTTTCCTTTTGGACTTGTATTTGTAGATAAGACTCTGGCATCTGAGCTTTTGAATGTTTAGGCTGCCTTGCTGCATGGAGTTGGTCTGGCTTAGTTTCATGATCAGTGTCCGTCTGGATTTGGCTGCTTTCTTGCACTCTGGGTTGGATATGTCCTTCCAGAATCCTTCTACGCTTTCCTCCTCTATTTGTCTGACCTCTTCTGCATGGTTCATTGTATTCCTGAGGTGTGATGTTGGAGCTAACAGGCTCTCCCATCTTCTGCCTTCCATTCCCGTCTAGGACTTCACTGAGCCGGCCCTCGAGTTGGACCAAACGTGTTGCCTGGTTTTTCAGGGATTCCAGCAACCCTTTTAGTCCAATCAGCAACTCATCACGCTGGATTTGAAGAGCAGCCAGTCTCTCCTCTTGACTTCGGAGCTCTAGAGTGAGGTCGAAGAAGTCCTGATCAGGATCGGCTGTCATTTTTTCAGTCTGGTGGCAGTTCTCCCTTAACTTTCTTTCCATTGAAGTCAGGCGACCCATCAGCCGCTTATTCTTCTTCTCAAGCTTCCTGTTTGTCTCCCTGTGGTGACAGTGTGAGAAAATATTTGATTAGGTATTCTTGTGTTCTTGCTTCTCAAATCCAGCTTTTAGCATCAGACTAAGGATGAACTGCTACATTTGATCATGTATGGCATGTAAATAGCTGAATGACCTGAGAAATTACAGTTCAAAACTAATATTACTTCTCAGTGCAGCCCTTCCAGTCTCCGAGAACAGAACATTTACCCCTGGTTGCTCTGACCTGAGATCCTCTATCTCCTGTGTTGTGCTTTGCTTTAGGTGTTCCAGGTCCTGTGATACATGGTGGTAATGGTCGTTCAGGCCTTGAACACGCCGCTTTAGCGCCTGCAAGGAACTCCTGTTCTGGTTCAGGGCCAGCATGTTCAAACGGGCTCGAGTCAAAGCCTGGAACTGTTGGAACTATCAGGGAAAAAAACGTTTTCATGAGTCTTCCTGCAGATGTTTGCTCTCTGACCTCAAGGTCAGGAAAATACTGAAAATCTCCAGTAAATACTGAAAAACACGTGTCACATGGTCGTGACAACTGATCATCGGGTGCTGCAAGAGATTTTCCATGATTTCAGTGCTTTTACAGCATGACTAATAACATGTATGACAGCAGAAGAGAAACAGTATTGCGAAACAGATATTCAACTTTAATCTGATAGTGTCACATAAAAAGTAAACAAACTAATAAAAAGCAAATGTTTGTGTTTCTTTTTTAACCCTCTCGTGCATTTATTCAACAACATTCACCCCCAACTACTCGCAGCAGATTGCTGCTCGGTCCTGAGCCTGGTTCTGTTTCTTTCTTAAAGGTGAGTTTTTCCTTCCCGCTGTTGCCAAGTTCTTGCACATAAGTGGTCATCTGAGTTATTTTAGGGTCTTTACCTTGCACTATACAGTAAAGCACCTTGAGGTGACTGTTGCTGTGATGCTGAGTCATTCCTGTACAAAAATGTCAAATTCCGCGATGATGCTTTTTGATGCTGCAATGAAAGAAATGCCAAAACTAACATGGAAGAACATTTCACAAGTGAGGTGTTATTTTGATTTTGATTTATTTTTGGTCATATGGCTATAGTCCTATATTTCAAACCAAACTTTTTTGGATCAGCTGAAAATTATGATGATTTTCAGATTGTGTGGAGACCTCCCTATGGGCCCAGCTCCTTTACCTTCAGAACAGCCCTGATTCTTTGAAAACAAGAACATTTGTGGCCATATTGAAATGGTAGTACCACAGCTTTTGTGACTAGTGAACAGGGATGGATTTGAGTTAGCATAGGATATAACTAGCACATAAAAAGTCATTTAAAATAAGCCGCATGCATGCAAAGGCAAGTAAAAATGTGGGTTTATGATACTACAATAAGTACTACTGTATATTATTTGCAATATAGGTAATAAGGGACTGACCTGCTCATTAAGTCGTTGGAGTTTCTGGGAAACTGGATCAAATCCCTGCACCTTTACAGTCTGAAGCTGCAGCAGAAGCGTGTAAACCAGGACCTGCATCCAGATGCCCACCACGAAGCTGCGCATGGTGCTGGGCAGTGGAGCAAGGATAGATGCAAGCTGTCAGTCTTTGTCTGGGAATGTGTAGTTGAAGGAGAAGACAACGACATAGCTGAAAAGGGTTGGTCTTGAAACACACTATGTGAAAACAACACTTTCCACAAAATCACTGGGGAGCTGGGAGGAAATGCAGATGGCTTCAGCAGGTGCTCTGCTTCTGTCTTTCTCCCTCTTTCACTGTCAAATACAAATTAATAAACACAAAAGAGAAATGAAGTGCCCGCAATAATCGGATACACAATATTTATTAAGTGTGTTATTATAAAAGCACATTTATTTTTATTTAAAGTGCTGTAAATGGCCATTCAGCTTTGGATATGAAGTTTAGATTTATTAAAAGCTTTCATGAACTTCCTCAAAACACAGCAATCTCAAAATATATTCTCATAAAAACATATTTTGGTTAACTGAAGTAAGTTCGCAGGCTTTTATGTGTGAACTTGTCTGTGTATGTGGCTGTAAAACTCATGATGTGTGGGCTGAGGGAGAAGCAGCTTGTACTTTCTTCTTCCCCTTGATTCTGCCTGGGGGGATCTGGCTCTCTTCATCTTCTGCTTTTTGTGCAAATGACCCAATCCAGGAATCCTTTTGCAGAGCCCTCCCTTCTGCTTTAATTCTTATGACTCAGTTGCAACACTGCAGCTTTAATCCGCAGTGCTAAACATGGAGAATCTCATTGCATTGATGCCAATATGCTACTTTAAATACACGCTCATGTTAAAGTGAAGTGTTCCATCAAAAGTTACACTGTTTTCCACATGTGAAAGTCTAGTGCAAACAGAGGTTTTACTTTCGCTTTCATTCTGACCTCCCACAAGTCCCACATGCAGCGTCAGTGCCTTTGTCATTTCATTGTCTCACCCTGGAAAGCCCTACACGGGCTCATTGGCCACCAGAAGATCGAGATAATGCTTTGATCAGACTAGATGCTGTGCCGTACTCTTTTTTAAACAGACTTGGCTGTACTTTTATTCAGCCCTTTTCGTCTCCTTTTAGGTTTGTTTTGTTGTTTTTTTAAGTCCTTTGTTGAAAGCTGGGCAGTGTATTTAGGCACACTGTGATAACGTTTTATCACACGGTGCTTTTGCGGATTTTTGTATCTGTTTTTTTTTCTTTTAAACAACAACTTCAGTTTCTTTCGTGTGGAGGATCATCAACGGTCAGAATCTTGAGTCCAGTTATAAAAACCTCCCATAAAGCAAACATGGATGAAGTGACTCCACTGCTGCCAAGACAATCAACATCCCAGGTCTGAGCTCACTGATTGTCATTTGAAATCCTATAAGCTTAAAAGATTTAATGCAGAAATAAGATCATGTCTACATCACTTTGTTTATGGTCTAACTCATTTCTCATTTCAGACAGACAGTATTTTTAAGCTGTGTTTATAGTGTGGGTGTCGAGCTGTTTTAAACTCTGAGTTTATGCAAATTATGTGAATAAACTAACCGTTCAGTGCAGCAGCTGAATGGAGATGTCTATCTGCAGCCTGACGGTTAACAGTCCAAATCTTTCTTTGTTTGACGGTAAAGTTGACATGTGTGAAAAATAAAAAGCATGATTTATTTTACAGTGTGATTCAAAACTCTGATGATAAATGAAAACTTGGCCTGAGTGAAAGAAATCACACCTGTTACTATACTGATTTAACTTTCAATGCAACACAAACATCCCATCCTCTGACTTTGATTTGCTCATTGCCGAAATGTTGATTTCTCCATTCCAAGCAAACCGCTCATAGCTTTGTTTGTCTGACTGCAGTGTTGCATTTTAGGATGCAACACTGGACTCTCTGGACAACATGCTGATTTTTAATTTATTTGGGATGACAAACCTCTCAGACACTTCCACACCTATCATTGATTCACTGAACATCCAGATCAGTTTCAACTATATATGTGCAGTTGATCTTGTGTTTGAACGTGTCCACACCTCTTTGTCTTAGATTAAAAACTCTGGACTGTACCTGGCCGCATTTGCAGCGGTCCTGGGGAACTTCAACTCTGGTTACTCCCTTGTCTACCCATCTCCCGTGCTGCCATATTTCCAGAGTCCCGACGCCGACCCTCGGCTCAGGATGAACACCGAGCAGGCCGCCTGGTTCGGATCTATCTACTCCCTAGGTGCTGCAGCCGGGGGGCTAGGGGCCATACTGCTCAATGACATGATTGGACGAAAGCTGAGTATTATGATGTCGGCGTTGCCCACAACTCTCGGGTTGGTCTCAGTCACAGCATACACAACATGAAGCCCTCTTTAACACTTTTAACAGACAGATTTGCATAGAACAGAATAGAAAAAATAGAAATGCTCTGTTATCATAGTACACATACAACAAAATTGTGAGTGCTCCACACAAACTGTGCAGGAATAAAATATAAATAGTATGACAGCAGAACAAGAGGAAGATTATAGCATATATTATAACATTGGTAATATTGTGTAAGTAGATCATTTATTTCTAAATTCTGTACTTTGATGCTATGACATCCAAACTTTAATAAACATTTAAAAACCTAAAATACCACTGAAAGCACATAATGCACTAAACTGGGATGAACTGGGAGCCAATGGAGCTGTTTAAGAACAGGTGTTATATGTTCAGTGGATCTAGTTCTGAAAATAATACGAGCAGCTGTATTTTGAACTAACTGCAATTTATGGAGGGATTTATGAGGTAGACCATAGAGAAGAGAATTACAGTAACCCAGACGAGATGTGACAAGAGCATTGACAAGTACGGTGGTACTGTGTGGTGTGAGTGAGGGACGAAGATGGTTAATATTACGGAGATGAAAGATTGGAACACCTCTATGAAAGCAGAAGAAGAAGAACACAATGCCACAACCATCCCAGGAGTGAATGTCTCAGCAGATTAACTCCACTGCTCAGAGAAACTGCAAAAAACCCAAGAGCTAAACCTCAGACAGGCCTCAGTCAGCATGTTAAATGAGCAGGGCTGAAAAATGATGGCTTATTTGGAAGGATTGCCAGGAGTAATCTTCTTGTCTTGGCAGCACTGCTTAGGTCTGCAAAGTTGCACCTGGTGATGTGTTTCATGAATATTACACTGTAGACTATTTATTTATTTATTTATTTATTTATTTATTTGTGTCCTGTTTGGATCTTTAGCCATCAGAATTGTTGTCTTAAGGCCAAGAAAGATGCCAAGCGGATTTATTTTACCAAGTGGATCATCATGGCCTTGCCATATTGGTCCATTTGATTGACTTTTATTATAAGTATGAATTTATTTTTTTTTTCAGTTGCTACAAACGGGACAGACATGACTGGGGGATAGGACAGGGAGAAAGAATGAAAGAAAGAGAGGGAGAGAAAGAAAACCAAAGGGGAGAAGAGACGGTGAGAAAGGGGGGAAGAAAGAAAAAAAAACAAAACAAAACAAAACAAAACAAAACAAAACACCTGGGTCACCTGTATGGAGAAAAAAAACAGAAGAGAAAGCAAACAACAAAGAGCAACATAATAAAAAAAACAGCACCAGCACAATAAACTAGCTAGCAGTAGATAACAGTAGATACTAAATAATAAATGATATTGTGCAGCACGCAAGATAGACAGCGCACAATGTGCTTTGAGGCAGCAGCCCAGAAAGGTGTAGTCCGAGTCTGTGAACACCCGTGTGTACACCTGTGTGCACACCTGTGTGGATCAGCATGCTTGTATTCCAAAGGTTTCTCCATGTAACGGTCTGCTAGGGAGTGTGGGGAGCCACAGCCCCGTCCACCAGAGTATGAAGCAGGTATGGAGGAGATTCAGGCCCCAGATATCCAGAGGCCCCAGAGTACAAGGACCCGAGGAGGACCACCAAAGGGGGGGGGGGGAACCGCGCCACCCTCCTGGGAAGAGCTGAGTAGAGCCCCAAAGGAGAGGTCACCCCGCAGCTACGGAGCAGAGGCCAGAGGGGGTTGCAGTGGCGTGCCTGCGGGCTCTGCCGGCAGCCAGCTGTGCCAGAGAGGACCGAGCTTCAGGCCCAGAGGCCAGAGGCCTGAGGGCATCCCACCCCCCGGAAGGAGCCCAGCCGGGCCACAGGCGCCCGGCCCCGCCAATCGGCCACCAGGAGTGAGCCGGTACATACATGAGCGCCCAGCCCCAGACGACAAGGACCACCAACACACCAACGTCTGAGGGCATCAGCCACCGGCAGGGAGTGTGGTGAGGGGAGATAGGCCTCCGTACTTTAGAGGGCCTGAGATGTACCCAGAGAGGTTGAGTCTAAGACCCAACCTGACATATAGACACAGACGAACAGGCACACGCGGACACAGACGTGCATTCCCACCCCATATGCACAACCAAATACTCGGCACTCACCCAACGTGTAGACAGACACAAATAGACACTGCACAGACAGTCGCACTCCCCAAACATACTCTATATCCCTAGATTATTTATTTTGAATGAATAAACTGTGTATGTGTGTCTCAGGTACATGCTGATGGGAGGAGCTATAAACTTGTCCATGCTCCAGGTCGGCCGTTTCCTAACTGGCGTTGCCGCAGGGATGACTGCAGCATCCATTCCTGTAGGTAACCATGGTTGTTATAATTTTTTGTATTCTCTGAGTCCCTAATACGTATATGGATACCTGACTACAGCATCCTATAAAAATGTTGACAAAAGTGTTCAGTGTTCCCAGAAAAGTATTAAGAGATTGCAGTTAATTCATCCAGTTTTAAAAACACTGCATTAAAACTAGATAGACAGTCACTAAAATGAATAAATCATGTGTGAGAAAGCATGAACATAGTTTGTCTAACATGTCCCTCATTAATGGGATAAGCTACACCATTGGTTACTTTTATGACAAGTGCAGAACTGAAAAGACAAGTGAGCTTAAAGTAAATTTGCATCATCAGAGCAAACAGGTTTGTCAGGAAGGAAAAATCTAGTGTCCTGTAAAGCTGGAAATATTGTTAAGTTAAAAAAATGGAGTACTGAATCTCACCTAGACCCACAGAGCATGGATGCATGAGCTAAAACAACTTTGAGAATTTCCACATGCTAAAGAAACTAGATGTAACTATTATAATGGTAAGCGCCTCTTCTCTTCTCTTACATATTTAATTAAACACTTAAACTTTATGCACTTGATATAAACTGAATGTATATCAGTCAAGTAAATTTCACTGAATATTTTACATTTTACGTAACACAAATTACATGTGAACTTTACATGAATTCCAGAATTCCTTTTATGTTGAATAACTTATTTAGCAGGTGTGCTTGTACCGTCTTTGTGAGTCATCTCAGTGTAGTTGAGTTGCTTTTTGGAGACACTACTGGTATCTTTTGACTTACTCTCTGAATTTGTACTAGTTGACTTTATGCAACTGTGATATTATGTGTGTTTGCAGGTTTACATCTCAGAGATCTCCCACCAAAAAGTGAGAGGAGCTCTTGGCTCCTGCCCTCAGATCACAGCTGTAATTGGGGCCCTGGCGCTCTACGCTCTTGGTAGGAACAAACCAGTGCTGGTGCATACCCAGTCATGCCAGCTTTATACATAGTTAGCTGTCTTTGCTAAAATTGGTTGTGCATCTTACTTTTCTTGCTTTTAATGGTATTCTCATATAAAACCGTGTTGTGATGTTTTAAGTGGTGTATCTTAAAAAAGAAACTGCCTCTCTTTTTTTTTGTATACAATGGACAGGTCTGGTGGTGCCATGGAGGTGGCTGGCTGTGGCAGGCGAGGTGCCAGCTGTGTTGATGGTTGTGCTGCTGGCGTTCATGCCCTCCTCCCCCAGAAGGCTCCTCTCAATGGGCCGGCAGCAGCATGCTGAGAGGGTGCTCCGCTGGCTCAGGGGAAATCAGTATGACGTCCAGACTGAGCTCCTTGCCATACAGGTAAATAGGCAAGCAGTTGATTTACTGGGTTTCATTGGAGATGAATATGAGACACCTCAGTATACATCCTACAGGGTTCATAGACATTAACACATTTGTTGTAACTCCATTAATGCAGCACAGCATCGACACACAGCCCAAAATCACATGGTCTCAGCTGGGAACACCAACCTACTACAAGCCAATCCTGATCTCAGTGGGGATGCGTTTCCTGCAGCAGATGACAGGCATCACACCAATCCTGGTTTACCTGGAGCCCATCTTTAAAAAGAGCAATGTCCCCCTGCCACCCAGGTTGGTGGTTTATTTCCCATGTGGATTTTATTGTTTTTAGCCTTTTGTGCTTTAATGATAATAACACAAATGATACATCTAATTAATCATTTAAATTGACTTTGAAACTCAAGAATAATCACGAAACACGTCGAGTTCGTCTTTAAACTCCATATCTGTGTTTCTGTATCTGCCAGGTATGATGCTGCCATCGTGGGTTTGGTGCGCCTCGGCTCTATTGCCGTGGCAGCTTTTCTGATGGACAAAGCAGGACGCAAGGCTCTGCTGTACACATCGAGCATGCTGATGTTTTTGTCCTCTCTGACTCTCACCATGGTTTCTCACACCACACCTTGCCCTCCTGGCCCTGCTCCTCCAAACCACACCGCTCCGGACTACACCTCCCACAATGACTTTGGAAGCACTTTTATGAGCAATGCCCAAACTGCAGGGAGCGTCTTGCCGATCATTTGTACCGTGGTGTTTATATTTGGTGAGTTCTGAAAGCAACAGATATTTAATTATTTGTTTCTGGCAGTCAGTGACGTGGTAGTGAGAGGTGCCAAGGGGGAAGCTGCATCCATAAAGTATTTGAGTGCGTCACACAGACGTAGACTGCTTATCAGTGTTAAAAACTCGACCATGCAGAAAGTCATATTATCTGTAAGATTATACAGTGAAAGTACCTGAAAATCTGTTCTGCCAATATGGTTGAATTTGCTATGGCGGCGCCAATGACTGTATATCAAAGATGGACTTGAGCAGTTTGGGGTTTTTAGGTCGTTGTTTTTCTAGTGTCAGCCTCAAGTGGTCATTTAAGGAACTGCAGGTTTTGACACTTAAGCATCAGCTTTATTTTTCAGCAGCAGAGATTACTGTTTGGTAACAAACGCCATAAACAATTAAGTTAGCATTTAAACAAACACATGTATACTTTTATGGGTTGTAGAGGAGAAACTTAGTAACCTGTCAGGCATGTGCTTTGTGTAAATTACATCAGAGGTGTTAAATCATCAGCTCTGTTATATTTCGCTGTTGGAGCCTCATTAACAGACTATGACGTGTCAACATTATATCCTCATAAAAATATGATGGACAAATATGTTGTCACACCTGCTCAGCTGAGAAAACCCCCAATGATTTACATGTTGTAGCATTAGCATGCTGCAACATTAGCGTGCTTCTTCCCTTCAGGGGTTTTGTTTTCAGACGTCGTTAATCACACCTTAAAGAAATGTCCCAGTCTGAACATCCTAAAATATGCTGTCTCTGTGCTGTGACTGTGCCTGACAAAGGGCGTCTGCTGCTTTCATTGTCTCATGATGTCATCTTCTTTAATGTGGGCTGTTAGCTTTATTATCACATTGTTGGTTGTCTCCTAGGATACGCCATGGGATGGGGCCCAATCACATGGCTGCTAATGTCAGAGGTGCTTCCACTGGCTGCCAGGGGTAAAGCTTCTGGTGTGTGTGTCACCATCAGCTGGCTGACGGCCTTCGGGCTCACGCACGGCTTCACACACTTAGTGGACACGTACGGCCTGTATGCGCCCTACCTGCTTTTCACGGTGGTGTGCGTCGTCTCTCTGCTCTTCAATGCTGTGTGCATCCCAGAGACTCGCAAGCGCTCGCTGGAGGAAATAGAGAACTACTTCAGGACGGGACGCACGTTCACCATCAACCAGTCCAGTTGAGGCCTGCATCAGTCTCATTCACATGATGTACTTATATATGGGGTGCCGTTTGTAAAGTGAAACATGCTGAAATTAACGGCAACATTTTTCCACATTTAGCTCAAAACAAGTCATTTTTTACAACATTTAGTAAAATATTAGTAACTTTTCATATTTAAAACAGAATTTGAAATGTTAAATCTAAATGTTAAATATTCAATCTAAATGTTAAATGTTAAATCTAAACATTATATTTAAATCTAAATGTTAAATGTTAAATCTAAATATTATATTTAAATCTAAATGTTAAATGTTAAATCTAAATATTATATTTAAATCTAAATGTTAAATGTTAAATCTAAATCTAAATCTAAATCTAAATGTTAAATCTAAATGCTAAATGTTAAATGTTAAACCTAAATGTTTAGGCTAATATGCAAATTTATTGTACGGATCAACGGAAATACCGAAATAAAAGCTTCCCGAAAACCTCCGGTGCAAAATTGTGTCTGCTCCCCCCCTCACTTCTCCCCGCCATGAGTTGCTTCACTTCTTGCCTACGAACATGTCCAGCGATTTTGCTGGACATGCGCTGCAGCGATTGTGAAGTGGAGACTGCAGCTGCTAAGAGTGCACTACTGCTGAACCTTTGGATGGCCGACAAAACGGATCTTCCGATGTTTTCAGCTAAATCGCCGGACGTGCTTTCTCATGGTCTGGTTATGGCTGAATTCCAGTGGAATGACGGTCCCGCCATAATAGACGTTCCAGCCATGTGTTCCAGCCCTAAACCAAACTTATCCCTAACTATAACTTTACTAGCAGTTAAATGACGTAAAATAGTGTTTTCCAAAGCGATTTTTAGAAAATGAACGAACATGTGTAGATTGAGTCCAAACGGTTCTCATGTGCTCTCCTTTTTCCGATGCCGTAATTTAGGAACGTGTTGGGTACCCGAAAGCATAAAATGTTGACAATTTGTCACCTAGCGAAAATTATTACGCTTTGGGAGTGAGAACGTGTCTGACCACTACCGGCACACTTTTGCACCGGAGGTTTTCGGAAAGCTTTTATTTTGGTATTTCCGCTGATCAGTGCAATAAATTTGCATGTTAGCCTAAACATTTAGATTTAACATTTAACATTTAGTATTTAGATTTAACATTTAGATATAGATTTAAATATAATATTTAGATTTACCATTTAACATTTAGATGTTAATATAATATTTAGATTTAACATTTAACATTTAGATTTAACATTTCAAATTCTGTTTTAAATATGAAAAGTTACTAATATTTTACTAAATGTTGTAAAAAATGACTTGTTTTGAGCTAAATGTGGAAAAATGTTGCCGTTAATTTCAGCATGTTTCACTTTACAAACGGCGCCCCATACTTATAAAGCAGGCATGGGGGGTCTTAGAAAAATGATCTGAGAGCTTGAGAGATTCCAATCAATCAAACTTAACCATCATTAAAGACTGATTTCAACTAGCTAAAAATAGTTATCACCAGCTCAAGTAGGTTCCCATTTAGCACCTTCATTAAAGGTCAGAGCAAATACACATAACTGACAATTTTAACAGCTACATTTTATCATATGATTACTTTATCATCTAATCATCTATTTTTCATCTAATTGTGGTAATAATTTTTATACACTAGTCTAGAATAATTACAAATTACAAATAATATACCTCTGATTGTTATTTTGTAGATTTATATATGTCAGACTTCCAGCACAGCTTGGAAGCACTACTGTATGATACACAGAGACGAAACTACTAACAAACAAAGCTCTAAACTAAACTTCCCAGAGGAAGTGGCCAGAGGGAGAGCACAGCAGTAGGTCCACAGAAACATTTAGTAGAAAAAAAGACAATTTTCTACAAATGAAAAAAAAAAACCCCTTCTGTTTTTAATTGCGGGACAGTCTGATGTGCTTTTTCTGTCATTTTACAAATGTATTTCTTACAATTTCAGCCCAAAGAGTAATGTTGACGGCAATGTTTGTCTTATCACTGGAATAATTTAGACATACTGTTGAAGATGCACTTCTGTTTTCTTATTAAAAATATCTGAGGGATTAAATGTGCATTTAAACTTCTTTACATTGGCATGAACAGCGAGTTTAAGAGGTGCAGCCCACTTGAGATCAAAGCTGGCCTGCGATGTAAAATGAATTTGACATTCCTGATGTAAACCATGCATTTTATTTATTTGAACACATTTTGCCCCTCCCTTCTGTCAAGGGAAAATTGTATTTAGTAGTCAGTATAATCTTTTAGTGATATAAGTTTGCATATGGTAGAATACTGCATGTAGTTATTTGTATTAGAAAATATTCAACCATGTATACTTAGAGGCATATAATCAATTGTGTAGTGACAGGATGTGTGATTTTTAGCAGGCTTGGTTCACCCCCACATCCTGGGAGCATGGGAGAGTTCGTACCTTGTCTTATTGTTTTACGGTAGGATTAACGTAGCTATGCTTGTTTTAGTCCAAGTGCCTTTTGGCTGGACTTTGAGACCAGCAGGTTTAGGGAAGATTTTATGGGGCCACACTCTGACCCCACACACACACACACACACACACACAAATGGCCTGTATTTATATAGCGCTTTTCTAGTCCCTAAGGACCCCAAAGCGCTTTACATATCCAGTCATCCACCCATTCACACACACATTCACACACTGGTGATGGCAAGCTACATTGTAGCCACAGCTGCCACACACACACACACACACACACACACACACACACACACACACACACACACACACACACCCAATGAAGTATAAAATAAAGACCGGGGCAGTTTCTCAGGTGCGAGTCTCAGAGACGTTCTGTGTGTTTCTTTTCTCTGAGTCTTTACTGAAGAAGTGTTTTAGAATATATTCCTTAACACCTTCCTTCCCTCCCCATCTCCGGCTGCCTCCCTCTTCCTGCTCCACCACAATCACCCACACATGCAGGGCCTTGGGGTAAAGGTGTATCACCTTGGTGCAGGGGAGGCATCCCCCCCTCTGTCCCCTTCTGGCTTCTTGTGCCACAATTTTATCTAACAACTTAGACATTCACATTACTCACACTCTCATAACACATACATATAGGATCTTGGGGGTGGGCACGCTAGACGGACTCCAAAAGACCATCAGGGTGTGCACCTCACCCCTGGCGTCGTTGCCCACCTCTCAATTTTAAATACACGTAGAGAATTTAGGGCTATCAGGAGGGACTATGCGCTTACCTGCTGCTCTCTGGCAGGTACCTCCATGCCCTCCTGGGTTTTAAATGCACCTTAGAACACACATGCATCAACACTACATATGAGCGGGCAGAGGGAGGTTTTGGAGTCTTCTCTCACCCCCGTTCTCTGCGACCTGCTGGAGCGGGGGGGCAGGAGGAGGAGTTGGCCATCCGACTGGGGTCCGGAATGTGGGGCCTCCCTGCTGCTGCGGAGTCGGGGCGGTCTGCCTCTCCCCACCGCAGGGAAAAAGGGTAACACCACCTGGGTCTGGGTGCATTTTCCCCCTCCAGGGGCAAGGGTACCTAGACCCAGTTCTTAGAGTACGCTTGGGGAGTGTGATTGTGTATACAGCGTCTCTTTATGTCTGTCTCCACGTTGGTTGAGTGTGGAGTAAGTGCATATGAGAGCATGAGGGTGGGAATGGATGTTTGTATCTGTGTGTGCCTGTTTGTCTGTGTCTATATGTCAGGTTGGGTATCAGACACCACCTCTCTGGGGACATCTCAGGCCCTCCAAGGTTTGGAGGCCTATCTCCACCCACCACCACTTCCCCTGCCAATGGTGGACTCCCTCAGACATCGGTGCGTTGGTGGTTCTTAGTGTCTGGGGATGGGCGTCCAGGTACACACCGGCTCACTCCTTGGCGGCCGCTTATCGGGGCCTGGATCTTGGGGATCGCTCGGGCCACTTCGGAGGTGGGGTGCCCCCGGCCTCTCGGCCTGGGGCTCAGTCACTCAGGCACAGCTGGCTGCCGGCGGAGCTCACGGGCACGTCACTGCAACTCCCCCTGGCTTCTGCTCCGCGGCTGCTGAGCGACCCCTCATTTGGGACTCTCCTCAGCTCTTTCTGGGACAGTGGCGCGGCTGCCCCTCTGTTGGTCTTCCTTGGTCTCTTGCGTTCTGGGGGCCTCTGGATGTCTGGAGTTTTGATCTCCTCCATACCTGCTTCATGCCCTGTAGGACGGAGCTGTGCCCCCCCCCCCCCACACACACACCCTCTAGCAGATCATTACATGAAGGAACCTTTTAAAAACAAACGCGTCCATGCTCACAGGTGTACACACGGGTGCACACGACACCCTTTTTGGCTCCTACCTCAAAGCACACTGTGTGCTGTCGATCTTATGTGCCGCACAATAATGTTTAATATTTAGTATTTACTGTTATATTCCCATATATCATTGTGATGTTGTTTATTGTATTGCTCTCGTTTTCTTCTGCTTGTTTTCTTTTTTCTTTCTCAACAGGTGATCCAGGTGATTGATATATGTATTCTTTTTTGGTTTTTTGGTTTTTTTTGTCTGCTTATTTAGTTGGTTTTTGGTTTTTTTTTGCCCTTTATCCCTGTCCCTCTTCTCCACTGTTTCCCCCCCTCTTCCTTTCTCCCTTTTCTTTTCCTCATTCAAGTCTGTCCCGTATCTAGCAAGTGAAAATAAAATAAAGAAATAAAGAAATAAATAAAATAAACAATAAAAGATGAATCAAATGGACCATTACGGCAAGGCTGGGATAGTCAATTTGGTAAAGTAAATCTGTTGGGCATCTTTCTTTGCCTTTAGACAATAATTCTGATGGCAAAAGAACCAAACGGGACAGGCAGAAAGAAAAGAAAAAAAAAAAGAACACACTTTGGCTAAAAAAGTGTTGACCGGCAGAATGTCTGGCAAAGAAGAAGAGCACACTGCCACCTGGTTTAGTGCAGCAGTGGCAGGTGTGGTGCAGAGACATAGGGAAACATAGGGCAGGGACTCCACCTTAAAAAATTATTTTGTTCGTGGAAGAATCATTCTTGAAATCACACACACGGTCTGTTGGCACTTATAGAGCTCCGGCAAAGGCTTAAAGTAATAATAATAAGTGGGAGCATGTGCATGAAAACTTATTAATCAATGCATTGAAAAAGTGGGCTGTCAGCTAAGGGCAGAAAACGTTGGCATCAGGCTGGATGTGACTCAGCAGGCCGAGTCACATGCCGCAGGGCGCAGTCAGTGTTCAAGGTTTGGGTCTGACTCACCGTCCAGTGTCACCACATCCTCCCAGTTGTTTAGTAACATCACAGAAACGAACACACACGATGCTTTGCAAAAGTTTAAGGCGCTCTGAGTTAAGTGTGAACCTCTTCTGTGGAAGCTGTCTCAGTGTCTCCTCATGAAATCTCACATTGACCTCACTGTGTTAGGACCCAAACTCTAAGAGTGGGACACCGTAGGTCACAGGGCTTCTTGTTCTTCTTGTCATGCTGCAGGGTGAAATGGGAGCAACCGGATGCTTCCATGAAGGTTGTCAAAGCATCTTAACTGCCTAACTTGAGTGACAAGCGATCAAAGAATGCTTGGGAGCGGTAGGGACACCTCGACACACGTGTGTGACACAGTGTGCGATTGTGTAGGGATGTTTAGAGACATTAAACACCCACATTTGCGAGGAAGGTTACAGGTGTGTTTAATAACTGAGGTATTGTTTTTTCCAATGCGAATGAGTCCAATTAGGTGACACATGCGGTTTGCTCCTTATAAAATCAAAGAAAAGCTTTGTGGAAGCTGCTGTGTTGAATGGTGCGAATCTATTGATCTCATTTTTTACGTATAGATTGGAATTAAATCACTTATAGACAGATTTATAAGAGATGGCACACAGAAGGATTTCCAAGGACCAACCCGTTGACCCTGATTCAACACCAGAACCAACACATGAGCTTGTTAGATGAGCATTCCTGGAAGAAATAGTTACAGCAACACTAAAGTCTTAACACACACAAACCACAAAAAGGTACAAGTTCCTCAAGATGAATGTCCTCTTCGACGGCCTTTTCTTGCCTGCAGCTGAGGCGTTTCTATCACATTGTTTAACGTAAAGCAATTCTATAATAGATTTCTTTATTATCCATATTTTGCATTTTATGAACTGTTTTTTGGACAAATATACACAAAATGAACAACAAAATAAACATTTTTGTAGCCCTGCAAAAGTATCTCATGCTTTCTTTTTGCACCAGTGTGTACTGTAGGTCTGAAACATGTGTAAGAATAATGGTGACGGTGTAGGGTTACATTTATTTGCTCCAGTCACCTTAGGCACTGTGAACCACCAGTAACAACGGAGCAATTTATATTCCCTGTCTGGTTGGCGAGTGGTTATTAGAGGTTGATGGACAAGCTTCGGTTACACAGGTCTAGAAACCAGTCAGAGACTTTCCTGGCAACCACCAGTCACTAGGGAAGAACATGTATTCCCCAATCAATTGGAGAAGGCTTCGTTGGGATTGCTTTGGTTGCTAGCAGATTGCCACGGTTGTATTTGGTTGTAGTGACTTTACTGCAAATATTCACCAGCTGTAAAACATGCAACGCAAACTGGAAACAGGGATCATTAACCTTTAAAGTAAAAGCTGCACCTTTTCAAACATGTTGGCAGCAGCGCTGTGGCACAACTTTTTTCCTGTTTCTAGTTTGCGTCACACTTTTTCACCTTTCATTACCACTCTGCAAGTCATTAGTAGACAACTTTGCGTCTTTCATGCAAACTATGACAATCTGCTAGCAACCACAGCAATCGCAGGGAAGTTTAAATGTGTCTCACTTTCTTTTAAGACTTGCTGTACACTGGCGGCAGTAATATTATTTTAGGTTTTTACTATCATATGAAAATATATATATGTAATGGTATCTGTTGCTTTAACAAACTATGATTTAGACAAACTACAATTCTATGATTGTACATTTGGTAAAATATTTATTTGATCCCCAGCTGAATTTTTAAGTTTGCTCACTTACAAAGAAATCAACAGTCTCTACATTTTCTGATAGTTTCATATTTCTGGGGAGAGAAAGAATATCAACCAAAAATAAAATAAAGAAAACACTCATTGTATAAACATTAAGAATTCATTTGCATGTCACTGAGTGAAATTAAGACTTGATCCTCAAATAACCTTTTTGGTTGGGGGTGGTAAGACGTTTCTTATAGTTGGTCAAGTTCGCACACATTTTTTTTACTTGGCTGCCACTTGACAACTTGAACTTTCATCTCGCTCCACAGTTGCAGATGCTGTTTCAGATTGAGGTCTGAAGACCAAAACCTTAATGTAATTTTTCTTTAGACACTCTTGTTGCCTTGGCAGTATCTTTTGGGTTTTGTCATGGTATCCATCTTCAGTGTTGAGGGACTTTACTTGGAGTAATACGCAGCCCTTTTGTTCTTCCAAACATGCCAGGTCAAGTTGCTGTCAGAGAGTTTGATTTTGCTTTCATCTCACCACAGTACTTTCTCCCAACCTTCTTTCATTCATATATATGCTTATTGGCAAACATAAGTCAGGCCTGTACACGTGCTGTCTTGAGCAGGGGATCCTTGGGAGCTTGCAAGATTTCTGTCCACTATGGCCCAGTATGTTACCAGTGGTGCTCTCGGTGACTATGGTCCCAACTGCCTTCAGATCATTAACAGGCTCCTCCTGTGCAGTTTTGAAAGGTTTGGGATCATCCACCACCTTTCTCATGGTCATTCTTATCTCATGAAAAAGATCTTGGATGAAGTTCGATTGAGAGTGCAATTGGTGGTCATTTTAGATTCATTCCATTTCCAAATAATCACACCAATCTTCTTGCTGATGGTCTTGTATTCTAGCCTTGAGTAGTTGTACAGTTTTATCCCTGATGTCCTTTGAAACTTTTTGGTCTTGCTGGTGGTGGAGGAGAGGTGGAATGGAAGAAACCGATTCTGTGGACAGATGTACTTTATGATTGATTGATTGATTGATTGATTGATTGATTGATTGATTCTTCCTGGGTGAGGTGTTCCAGGCATATGCCACTGGGAGGAAGGCACATCTTTGTCTTGGATCTCCTCGCTGGAGAGATTATATCTCTTGGCTGGCCTGGAAACACCTTGGTGTTGGATGGATGGATGGATGGATGGATGGATGAAGATTGTAATCGTTGTGCCTCATGGGCAGACAGCCCCTCTGTGGGAGGCAAAATTCTGTCTGGGTTATAAGAGATCAAATACTTATTTCACTCATTCATATGAAAATCAGTTTAACTTTTGTGTAATGTTTTTTTTTCTTAATTTTTGGCTAAAATTGTGTCTCCCTCCATTAAAATTAAACAACAAATAAACAATAAATATAAGATACTGTAATTATTTTTCTATAAGTGAGCAAACTTACAAATTCAGCAGGGGTTCAAATAGTTATTTCCTACACTGTGATTCATAACCTGTTCTGAATTTCCCATTAGTTAGATCCCTGATTATTAGGCCGTCTACTTAAGACTGAAAACAAAAGACTAAAGGCTAAAACCTTGATAGCCTTGTTTTCTTTATCAGCAGATCTAAACTTTCTGGTACTAGCAGATTTACATCTCAAACCCACTTTAGATTATTCTCACTTTAAATGACCAGTTTTGTGAGTAATACTATAATACTAGGTCATACAAATTTTAATCAGCTCTAACTGACAGAGTTTACTTTCCTTTGTTCCCTGCAGTCTTCAGTTATAAAACTGGAATTGCAAAATGGGCTGTTACCATTATCATTGTCATTATTATCATCTTTAACATTGTGCCTGGCTAAAAGAAAGGATCAAATTGGATGAACCCCTGCCCGGGCATTTCCTGCTCTCAGTTTATATAAAACAGGGCAATAAACACAAACACAAATTATATTGGAAACCCATTCTTTCTAAGGAATGTCACACTCTTTGGGGATTGGTCAATCGCTGGAATGTTGCTCATCTGGCCCATCGAAACATACACACTCTCATTCACGTACAATTACCTCACCCACTTGTCATAATTCAGACACACCCAGCACTCTCACCCATACCTGTACGACTGACGTTCCAAATGACTGTTTTGGGATGAGGATGGGATAAACAAACCCAAATAAATATATGTAATAGTTTTAATGAAAACTCTGATATTGCATTGCAACCCAGGATTTCCTTTATAGTGCAGATTTTCCTCAGATTCCTCTCAATCCCAGGTGTTATCAGTGTTCCCCTTATAATTCATTTTCCCATGCTTCAAAACTGAAACATTTCACCATGTTCTACCTTTACATTTTCTATATTTTCAGCCTGTTTCATTAAAATTTCCTTGACCTACTTGTAGCATTTAGAATATGTGCTTCATTAGTCTACAGCGATGAAAGGTCAGCGGGGTCGACCCTGTCGAAATGGGTTTCTGTGTTGGGAAACAAGCTGTAAATCTCACACCACAGACATGTAAGGTGCACTCAGGCATGTCACTGAACCCCCAGGTGTACTCTGCAACCCAGTGACGAACATAAAAATGTGGTTAAACTGCTCTAAGGTGCTTTGGAAAAAAAAAATCTAATCTTTAAGAACATCTTGTAAGCTGAAATGACGCCAACATGAAAAAAAAACAAGAAAAAGAAAAAGAGGCAGTTCTTACGGAGCCCCCCAGGGGACATGGGAGAAAAAAAAATTAGGGAGGAAAAAAAAAATTAGGGAGGAAAAAAAAAATTAGGGAGAAAAAAAAAAATTAAGACGGACTTTTGCGAGCGCTCGCAATACTTATTGCGAGATCTCGCAATACTTTTGCGAGATCTCGCAAAAGTCCGTCTTAATTTGTTTTTTCCTCCCTAATTTTTTTTTTTCCTCCCTAATTTTTTTTTCTCCCATGTCCCCTGGGAGGCTCCGTAAGTTCTCAGGTTTTCACCCGCATTACACAAAAGGCCCGCAGGGGGAGAAAAAAGTACTACATTTGCTGTGAGTCACTGAAGTGAGGGCACTTTTTTATTTATTTTTATTGGCAAACCCAACACCCCATCATTCATCCCCTTATGTTGCCTGCTAAAAACAACAAGCAGCTGAGCTGGAGGGTTTGAGTTTTTCTTTAATCTTTTCAGGTTTTTATATTAAAAAAACAACAAAATTCCATTTTTATCTAAAGAGTAACACTTGTAACACTACACGTGTGCGAAGAGTTGGAAGATAATATCAAAGCAGATCATATTTACATACAGTTGTAGCCTTGTATTTAATGTATTTATTTGAGACTGGTGTATTTGTTTTTAACTTTTAATTTAAAGAATATTTTTTGTTGTTTGAAATACCTGAATCTACTCAAATTAGTAAGCCAACAAGACCACAATCACACTGACATCACTACAAAACTTTCACCGAGCTCCGAGGCCTCCAGCCCAAGTGCATGGATAAAAGCAGGGTCTGAGGTGACTTAACTTCTACCACTCAATACCATTAAACATATTTGCAACAGTAACTAGACTGTATCCTCTTTGTTCCAGTGTCTCCCAGTCTCAAGCTTCATTTATACACCATATGATCTACTGTGACGTCACTATCAGTTTATCCCACAGCTTTTCAGTCGGGTTGAGGTCTGGGCTGACCAGGTAATTGCAACTTCTTGACACTTTTTTGTTTTTCAGTCATTCTGTTGTAGATTTGCTGCTGCGCTTGGGATCACTGACCTGTGGCATGAACCAGTTTCAGCCAACCTGTAGCTGTTGGACAGAAGGTCCCATATTTGACTCTAGAGTAAGTTGGCATACGGAGGAGTTTATGGTCGACTCAATGAGTGCAAGGTGCCCAGGTCCTGTAATCTTTAACCTCCACCACCGTGCCTCATAGTTTGTCATGTTCTTTTTAGAAAGCAGATGCTTTCTTCTGGGAACTCTTCCAAACAAGTCATACTTGTTCAGTTTTTTCAGTCTTTCTAAATGTACTGTCAGGAACATTTTTAACATGTCTGATAAGTAGCTCTAGGGCTTTTTCTCTGAGCAATGCACAGTCTGAAATTTTGGGGAACTTGCTGGGTTGCTTTCTCCTGTGAAGATTGTGATATCATGTTCCCATACACCTGAATCCTTCAAATCAAATCAAATCAAATCAAATCACTTTTATTGTCACATCACATGTGCAGGTACATTGGTACAGCACATGTGAGTGAAATTCTTGTGTGCGAGCTTCACAAGCAACAGAGTTGTGCAAAATACAATAATGTAAACAAGCAAAATACAAGAATGGCTACATCTGAAACTAATAAATATATGTACAATATATAATAGTATATGCATTTCTGGATGTGTATACTAAATATTTTTCTACGTGTGTGTGTGTGTGTGTGTGTGTGTGTGTGTGTGTACACATATTTTACAAATTAAATAGAGTAAACAATGAATAGAATATATAAAATAAATAAAATAAAATATACAGAGTGAGACATGTGCAAAACAGTGGCATTACTGTACAGTATGGAGTGCATAATGTTAAAGTTCCAGTAGTGAAGCTGAGGTGTCTATGACGTGTTCAGCAGTCTGATGGCCTGATGGAAAAAGCTGTCTCTCAGTCTGCTGGTACGGGACCGGATGCTGCAGAACCTCCTTCCTGATGGAAGTAGTCTGAACAGTTTATGGCTGGGGTGACTGGAGTCCTTGATGATCCTCCCCGCTTTCCTCAGGCACCGCTTCCTGTAGATGTCTTGGAGGGAGGGAAGCTCACCTCCAATTATCCGTTCAGAGCACCGCACTACTCGCTGGAGAGCTTTGCAGTTGTAGGCGGTGCTGTTGCCATACCAGGTGGTGATGCATCCAGTGAGGATGCTCTCAATGGCACAGTGATAGAAGGTCCTGAGGATGCGGGGGCTCATGCCGAATCTTTTCAGTCTCCTGAGAAAGAAGAGGCGCTGCTGCGCCTTCTTCACTGTTTTGTTTGTGTGTACTGACCACGTAAGATCCTCAGCCAGATGTACACCAAGGAACCGGAAGCTGCTCACTCTCTCCACAGCAGCGCCGTTGATGGTGATGGGGGTGTGTACTTCTCTGCACCTCCGGAAGTCCACTATCAACTCCTTTGTCTTTGCGACGTTGAGGGTGAGATGGTTGTCTTGACACCAGTGGGTCAGGGCGCTGACCTCCTCCCTGTAAGCCGTCTCATCACCGTTGGTGATAAGACCCACCACTGTAGTGTCGTCCGCAAACTTCACAATGATGTTGGAGTTGTTAGTGGCCGTGCAGTCGTAGGTGTAGAGTGAGTACAGGAGAGGGCTCAGTACACACCCCTGTGGAGCACCAGTGTTCAGTGTGACGGGGGATGAGGTGATGCTGCCCAGTCTGACCACTTGGCGTCTGTCAGACAGGAAGCTAAGGATCCAGCTGCAGAGGGAGCTGCTCAGTCCTAGATCCTGCAGTTTCCTGTCCAGCTTCGAGGGAACGATGGTATTGAATGCTGAGCTGTAATCTACAAACAGCATTCTCACATACGTGTCTCTCTTCTCCAGGTGTGACAGGGCAGTGTGTAGTGTCAGGGCTATGGCATCATCAGTGGACCTGTTGTGGCGGTATGCGAACTGTAGAGGGTCCAGTGAGTCGGGTAGTGCAGAGCAGATGAAGTCCCTGACCAGCTTCTCGAAGCATTTGCTTACGATGGGGGTCAGGGCTACAGGTCGCCAGTCGTTCAATGAGGAGATGGTGGAGGATTTGGGTACAGGGACGATGGTGGCCATTTTGAAGCAGGCTGGGACTACAGACAGAGAGAGGGAAAGGTTGAAGATGTGTGTGAACACTCCAACCAGCTGAGCCGCGCATGACTTGAGGACGCGGCCGGTCATGCGCGGCTCAACCAACCAAATCAACCAAATCTTCTGCTTTTACAGGCATTTTATTTTTTTTATTTCCTGTTAGGCCTACTGACTGGTCCTTTCAAAAGACTCCTAGAAATGCTCCTTACTACAGCCTCAGGCCTGGTTAGATTTCTTTATGGTCACAATCCTCCTGGATGCAGAGTGAGTACCAAGGGGAGGTCACTGGTGTAAGACTGTTTGAGTCTGTATGTTAAAATATCCTTGGACAAGAGCCTGGAATTGCCTTCTATACACCCATCAGTGTGAATGAATGATAAAAGGCACATGAGATAAAAAGCTGAATTAAAACGTTAGTCCAGCATAAGAACCCTGCCTCTTGCTCCATGAGAGCGAAGGGGCTCCAGCCAACCCTATGAGTCTTTTTGGCTGTCAGATAATAACCGATTCAGTGTTATTGATTGATGAAATAAAGTCTGTTAAACCTCTTAAGGTTTCTTTTGATCCTCATCTTCAACTTTTCTGTGTTTTTTAGCATTCTCTAAATTCTTGTAATATGTGTCACTTAGAGTTTGTTGATGGCCAACAGATCAAATTCCAGGACAAAAACAATTCTACAGCTCATTCTGCCTTACAGGGAAACAGGTTATTCTGACTAAAGTAACACACACACACACCCTCAATAATCTCACAGAAACAAAGAACATTTCAAAGATGACGACCGGTTCAGCCTTTGAAAGCTACAATCAAAACCATGGAGTGACTCATCACCACAGCATGTTCGTGGTTAAAATGGTGGAGGTGGAGCTTTGGGTGTGTTGGGAGAGGTTCACCTACAGGTAGAGGGACAGGTGGAGATCTTAACCAGAATCTGTCTGGACTCTGCATCAGCAACAAGCTCATCTCTGCATTTTGACAACAACCCAGCCAAGGTAAGTCTGCCAGACGTTTGTGTGTTATAGGAAGAGAACAACGAACTGTGTTCAGGCTGACGGAGTGGAGAATCGGGTTTGGTTATTTTAATGGGAAGGATTCAAAGAATTGAAAACTGAAGACATAAAAGGACACGACAAGAATAAGAAAGCCAGGTTTGGGATTTTCTGACAAGTGAATTTAAAGTGAGTTATATCGCACAAAAGAGACCAATTGGAAATCAAATATCACATGATTAAAATTCAAACATTGCATAAATCACACAAGGGAACAGAAATACACAGGAGCCAATATTGATTTTTATTTATGCGCATGTTTCTGCTAATCTGCCAACGTTTTCTTGACTTTTATGTTGTTACTTCAAAGACTGAGGTTGTGCAGCATAATGCAGCTATAAAGGTGTGTTACACTGCACCTTTACAAAAAAAGGGTTCACTCTAAACGCTTTAATTCAGGATTTACCATGAACATTACTGTCTGACTGACTTACATTCTGGACCTGCAGGGACATTGAATTAGACTATAACTTAGCGCATTTGACAGAGACGGGGCCTGGTGTAGGATTCAAATCATCTTCATGGGTAAAATTTCAGGTGTTACGTTTTAGATTTCTTGACGTACTTCAGCTGGGTCTTGAAAAACCATCATAAGTAACTGATCCAGAGTGAGAGTGAGGACGGTCTTTGCAGCAGTTGCTATGGCTGACATGTAAACAATGTAAAAGATTGCATTTTGAATGCAGTGAAAGGACATGCATGTGCACATAGTGAAAAAGTTCCTTCATGTTGTTGTAAATAAATATATACATTTGTTCTGTATCCAAGTATTTCATTTTCAAATTGCTTTTAGGGGATTTCTGTGATTGTTTTGGCTGATTATCAAAGGTGAACTGAAAATCAAGGTCAGAGAATGTGATGATTGTTTAATCAGGGAATTTCCAGATTTAAACTGCCCACTGATTCATCAGCTGAATACTGAAATGCATCATGGAAAAAAATGAAAAACAAAGTTCCCTCCCTCTCTCACATGGAGACACAGGTTTGACCAGCACCAGAGTCTCGGTGAAGCCACGCCTACAGCAGGGTGTTAACTCATATGTAACAAAAAGTTCTACTCTGCATCTCATTCAGTTTCACTGAACTCATCATAAGCCCAAGACTGCACTGCATATTTACCTAAAACCTACCTGCTTAATTTCCATGAATTTCCTTTTCCCCCCAAAAGCATACGTACATCCCATGCTAAATGGTCCTTATGTGAAGGGAAAGAACTCTGGGAAGCTTCTGGGAAGAACTTTATCCAATTAATGTGCCACCAGCTATTCCGAGCACAGAGATCCAGCAAGAGAAAAAGCAGCACATTAGATAACGTTACTGCTCCTTGTTAACAGTCATCAAACATATTGTATTTCTGCAAAAAAAAAACCCACAATAAAAATCCTGCTCTCTCACGACCAAATTCAGAGGGTGTTGTAACAGTTTTGGCTGGCACACCCAGAGGGAAGCATGCAGCTCAGTCGCATTCCTGCGCCATCATATGGGTGTATACAGAGGTGGGACCAAGTCATTGTTTTGCAAGTCTCAAGTAAGTCTCAAGTCTTTATCCTCAAGTCTCAAGCAAGTCTCAAGTAATGTCAGGCAAGTCAGAGTCGAGTCTCAAGTCACTGGTGTAAAAGTCCGAGTCAAGTCACAAGTCTGAAACTTTGAATTTCAAGTCCTTTCGAGTCTTTAAAAAAAAAACAAACGAAAAAATAATGTTGCAGTTATGCTAAATGTAAATATTAGACCATGTAATTTTTAAATCTGTGTTTTTCTCAACACATGACAAAATAGTGAACTTAGAAAATATACACAAATTGTGAAATTGCACCTCTTTAAAATGCAGCTCAATTAAACTTAGCTCCAAGAATAATTTTCACCGACAGTTCTGAGATAAGCTGCATGTTATTCTTGGATGCGGTTGTAGGACCGACTTTAAAATCGCATGACAAAAATATCATACACATTAAAAAAAACTGTATCACCAACGTAGCCTGGACAACATTTGCTAGTTAGATGAAGTCAGCTATCTCATCCTAGCATATTTATATGCATATTTATAATTACACGGTTCTTGGAGTGAGTGCATACACTCATGAAGTTTAGTAACTTCAGGTCACTGCAACAAGCCCAGGTACAGTTTACCTACGGATGGGTGCAGGACCTTGAAATGCACCGTGTAGAACGAAAGACCATCGTACGTATCATAAGTTTACCAGTCTCACAAATCGTCTTCATAAATACACATTCCTTAACAGTTTATTAATAGGACCTTTGAGCTCAACGGTAATTAATTAGTAGTGGAAATAATTTCGCAATATTGTGTCAGGACAATTCACTATTTATGCACAATAAATAAAGGAGCATAGCGCGACAATTTCTGTTCAGCGCCAGACTTGCTTGTAACCTATATCACCAATTATGTTAAGAAAAATGACGTATTAACTACAACAGCAGACTGACCTTCGTGTAAATGCTTGGAGCAGACTAACCTGTGAGCTGGAGTGTTCTGGGACGTTATATTTTATCTTTATATTTTATCTTTGAATGGCTGCAATCCAGGCCATCCGTCGCGTCTTTGTTACTTCGGAAACATGGCTTGAACAATTTCTCTTCAACGACGTAATCCGATAACAACCGATCTCTTTACCCGTCGGCTTCCCGTGGCTGTCATGCGACCGGCTATTGCAGTTAATAATACAACGGCTTCTTGACATTTTTGTGTTTCTTTTTATCGCTGTATAACTGATTTTAATTGAAAGCCTGCGTGCGCTAGTACCGCTTGCCACGAGTTCCCAGAATCCTTTGCGGTTCTACCCGTGAATGACGTCACATTTTCAATCTCTATATAATATGCATGTTAAATTTTATATTTGGGGTAAAATATCAAGTCTTTTCAAGTAAACCGGTTCAATTCCAATTCAAGTCCCAAGTCATTGGTGTAAAAGTCCAAGTCAAGTCACAAGTCTTAGAACATTTTTTCAAGTCAAGTCTAAAGTCATAAAATTAATGACTCGAGTCTGACTCGAGTCCAAGTCATGTGACTCGAGTCCACACCTCTGGGTGTATACAAGTTCTCAATGTCTATGTGTGACACAACGATAAAGCGGTCGATCAGCTTCTGTTCTGAATCGGACTTACCTAGGCTGGTGTAGCAGGTGGAGACATTAAGCAAGACCCAATAATGTAAATAATACATTTTAGGGTGACGTATCTTGGTTAAGGTTAGGCTAGTGTGCTGCAAATGTAGTGAGGGAAACAAGGCTGTTTGTGTAAGAGAAACAGAAAACCATTCAGAGAATGAATGGTTGATCAAGGTAGCGCCCAGTTATTGTGCATGTCTGTGTGGAAAGAGAGAAACGAGAAAAGTGAGACAAAAGGAAACAAGCTGAACGCAGAGAGGAACGCGCGAGTATACTTTAAGCTCTGTGATCCTCCATCAAACCAGTCACATGACTTCTGACTGTCAAAGGGCCTTTCTCACACTGCTGGAGCTTCAGAAGCACAGTGAGGATGTAATAGAGTGAATAAATGAATGTGTTCAGTTTGGGAATGACTCTGTAGAGTGGATTACATTTTACAGGCAAACATCCAAATCTATAAAATACGTCTGGCAGCTGTATATGGACACATTTAAATTACAGCATGCTCTTCCAGAGGGAGAGGTGTCCAGATAACACCGGAAACAAACAGACATTTTTTATACTGTGAGCCATGCGGCATCACATTTGTGCCTTCTATCATAAGAATACAGATTATGTTTAAATGATGTAACATCAAATGATTTTTCACATCCTATCTCTGAGCTTTAGATTGATATTGATATAACGACTGATTGGACAGGGATGCTTTTTGGCAGATATTTCAGCTCTGATTTTGACTTTTACTCAATCTATGTTCACATTCTCTTAGCTTATCTTATCATTTATCTCCACTTCCTCTGGCTCGTCTTATCATCGCAGCCGACACTGGTCACTGGTCGGAGACACCAGGAGCACTTTTTGGATACCAGCAGTGTGTATCGGAGATGATTATGTCGCACGTGCTCTACACGCTCATGAAATATATAAATAATCACAATAAGGTTGTGTTACACCTGGCACACAGCATCCATGTAACTCATACAATCTAATACTTTAAATATCAGAGCCAGCGTTGGATTTCTTTACCTTTTGGCATGTACCTTGGGGGATGGCACCTGCTTCACACGTGGAAGCGTTTTGTTATAATATAATTAGAAAGACTTCACTCAAAGTTTGTTAGTCTCAACATCTGTTTTTAAAGTATTAAAGTCTGAATTTCAGTATCATCTCAGAGTATACAATCAAATTATCCAAGCAGTAGATTCCACTGTTATTTATTTCCTACTGCTACTACATATATAAGATTGTCACATATGATACATATACTTTTATCAAGTACATATAGAAAGCTGTGCACACGAAATGCCTTACGAGTAACATTTCAGCCGTACAAACGAATGAAACATTAATTAATTCAACAAATATCTTTGGGTTTATGTTGCATCAGTCAGTAATGTAATTTCTCTGGTAGCCTGATATTATACATGAAATGGGAAAACAAAGCACTAATGCAATTCCAAGGATTTTCTTTTAGAAGGAGGTCAGAAAGAAGTTTCTGTGAGCAGCCACACCTGAAACAGTCCAACTGGCACTCAGACGCTCCTAGGCGTTTCCCAAAAGCTGCTCACATGAAAGGTCCCTACAATGAAGGGCTAGATATGTGTCAGACAGGAATGAGAGACATTTTCATGGTGACCGAACCGGCAATGTTTCAGTTCAATCGCCAAGGCTTTGGTTCCCTCTGGTGGCACAAAGCAGCATTGCATTTGTCTTGAGCATTGGAAAGAAAAAGGGAAAGCAGAATCACAGGAGAGATCTCAGGTATTTGGCCCTGACCGCACCCTTCATTACAGTCCTTTTTGTTTCTTTGCAGCAAAATGAGTGCAGACGGAAAAAAGGAACCCCCTCCCTACATCATACCGGGTAAGCCCACAGCTCACACATGCTCAGTCAATATTCATGATCATTATCGTCATCTCCTCACCAGCTTGATTCTTTCCCTTTTCCTCTTCATATGGTCCAGTAGAAAGTCAAGGTGATGGCGTGAGAGTTTACCACCCCCACACTCCTTTCACCCCACCCTCCACGCAGACACAGCAATCTGTCACGCCAGGTATTCTTCTCACACCTGAGTCTCACACTTTTTAGAAGATTTAAGGTAAACATACTGTTGTTCATTGTTTTGCGTGTTTCCTGTCTTCTCTCAGTGTACACCGGCGGAGGGGGAGGCGCAGGTCAAGGTTTGGACTCTGGAGAAGGCAAAAAAAAGTTTGTAAGCTACGACATGGGACTGGGGACTGAGTCCGGCATGACGACCTGCGCTTCCTGCCAGCAACAGGTTATGACCAATGTCACCTACAAGGCAGGAACGTACGCCTGGCTCATGTGTTTACTCTTCATTTGCTGTGGGTGAGTGGTTTTAATCAGTTAGCTTCTTTTTAGCGCCCCAAGGCTTTTGAACACAGATCTTCTTTGTTCAACTCTGTTACTTGATTTTTATCAATTTTATCTCTTGTAAATACACTGCATACAGCACACTTCAAAGGATGAAGTGGAAACGTTCTTTCTTTTCATGTCTGTATATGCATGTAAAAATGTAATAAAGAATGATCTCATCTGCTGTATGATAGCACGACTCTAACCTTCTGTGTGTGTGTGTTGCAGGTTAGTCCTTTGCTGCTGCCTGATTCCGTTCTTCATGAAGAGATTCAAGGATGCTTACCACACCTGCCCACGCTGCAACAGAGTGCTGCACGTTGAGAAGAGGAAATGCTGTAAATGATGAGCACCAGGGCTGATATGGCACCGTAGAAATAAGAAATAGCCTCCTGTTACCTTTGTCTGTGTCTTATGGTCAACCGGTAAAAAAAATGGCATTTTCTCAAACTGGCAGAGAAAGGTGACAGGGGTAAATGCAGCTTGTTTCTATGGATGACAAAGCCAAACATGAATGACTTCTATCAGATTATTAGGAAACAGACTGGGAGAGATTGTGTTGTCCGAGCTTTTGTTTTTTTTTTTTTTTTGCTCTGGCAAGTTACAGAACACCCCATGCACTTTGAAACTGTTATCATTATACTCAGAAAATTTTGGATGCGTAATGTTAAAATGAAGGTTTGTACATAGAATATATTGCATGTTTTATGCATAACGGGATTGCACAATTTCTGAATAAATCACAGCGGCAGTAAATTACACATTGAACGATAAAAGGGTGCAGAAATAAATATATTTGCTCATCTCCAGTTTCATGAGTCATTGCTCAGTAAACTGATACACAAAGCATACTGGGTTAATGTCATATTTGCATATGTGTCACTCAGGCAAGGCAAAAACAAGCTTACAGTTTGTTATATTGGAGTGCTGTAAATATAGTTAAGCCTTTTGTTCAGACTATTTGAATGTATTCATTCATTATATTGCAAATTACAATGCAAAAGTAAACCCCCCCACCCCTGGAGGATGAGCATGCTCTATTGCTCTATTATTTACTACTATTAGCTCTATGATAACATTATTTCTCTAATAAAAACAGATATTACAGAACTCTGCTGTGTTTGTGTTGGTTCTTCTTCTCTCTAGAAATGTCACATCTACATTGATGGAGTACTCAAAAAAAGTAATGCATTTACTCATTGCCCATCTTGAACATAATGCAGTATGATACTGCCAGAGAAAGTCATTTGTTACTGTGCTTGTTTTATTACTTTTGCATTACTTCGTAACATGCCCTGAAATGCACTGTCACGCAGTTAACAGTTAACAATGAAAACATTAGTCCCACACACTTACATGAATCCCTTTCCTGTTTAGGACAGACATACAATCTTTTCTTTTTAGTGTTGACACAGAGCAGCTGAAAACCAGACCAAAGACACTTCAAAGCAATCGACACAGTCATTCTACTGTATAAACGCAGTAGAAACGGCTTTGTTACCTGTTAAAACTAGGATGTGGTTGCTGGGGTGGAGCAGAACTGTAGTTACCAATAAGTAAGTACAGATAACATAAAGAAATTAACTGTTTTGCAACTTATAACTGCGTGATTTTACCTACTCTTGTGTTCTACATTATAGTCAATCCTTTTAAAAAATTCTATTATGATTTATTTTCTACCATGTCTCCTGCTCTCTTGGTCAGATCTCTCTAAAAAAGGACACGCTTTACCTGAATCAATAAACAATGTATAAAGTCAGAAAAACGGATTGCAGCTTCAACCTTGTAACAGGAATCTTCTTTCTGTTTCAAAAATGACTTGATATCACTCATGACTTGGGATGGGTATCGTTTAAGTTTTATCCGATACCAGTACTGTTACGGATTCAAATATTGGGGATGGATACAAGAGGAAAAACCACAATAACAACACTGGTCCGGCCGGGTTGAGTCAAACAATGATTTTAATGATCACACGCGTGGGAGATGGACACCATACGCAGACAGCATCAGATCTCAAAATGGTGGAGCATTGATCAAACTCTTATAGCCTTTAGTGGCCCCCACCTAATCATAAAAGCCTAAACATTCACATTCTTTCTCTCACACGGCGCCTAAGCTACGACCTTGGCTCCCTGTTTATCTGCTCCTGCTGAGATGGGGTAGAAAACTCCAGTATGTTCTGTTCTCTTCTAATCAGACAAATAAGGCGATGACTTTCTGCGAACAGTATTTCTTATAACTCAGCAGTATAATGCATCATAAAACAATATCATTCATCCACAATAAATCAGCAGTCTAATGTAATGCAAATCAGTTTAACAAATGCAATAGTTATCACCTTCTTCTAATTCAGGAGAATAATGCAAACTAAAACTACATAATAATTCACAATCTTTAATTAGGGGTCTAACATGGCATAAAATAATATTATAATCCCACAGTACCAAACCGGTACTTTTGAAACGGTGCCGGTGCTTGAACCGGTGCTTATGATGGTGTTTGCTAGTTCACCTTACATGCATTAATTTAATCACGTGATTAGCCTACTCAACGTAAATTACACACGAACAACATTAAGCGACTCACCCAGAGAAGAACGGCTGCTGCTGCCATCATCATCCGTCATCATTTCTGCTACACTGACTCTCCTCTTCGGGTTCTTGGGGGATGTTGCTAACTCCGGTTCCGATAACAGGCACCACACCCGCAGAAGATGTGCTCGGTCTTGCAGCAAGCTATCAAATACAGTGCATTTCTCGGCTTAAAAACCCCCCGCTATGTGTCGCCAGGCATTTTATCAGATTCGAGGTGTTACCTCATTTGCACAGTATCACCTTAAAGAACTTGTTGCAGAGTTTGCATCTTTTGCTGTGAAGTACAGCCAGACTTTTGACCGCTTCGCCTTGGGCATTTTTAATCTGTAGCTCTGCTCTAAAAGAAAGTACGTACCTGGGCCCGCCTACTACGCTTGCAAAGGTAAAATGATTGGCTAGAATCCAAAGTGTATGACATCTCAGGGGAAAAAAGAACACCGAAATAAATAATCGTAACGATTACGTAATAATCGTAATCGGCCTTAAAATGCAGCTTTTAAGGCTGCAGACCCAATTGGGATACAGTTTGTATGTGCTTTGGAGTTTGTACGTGCTTTGTCTCTAGGGGCCACCGTATATATTTATATATAAATAAAACCACAGGCACAAAACACATCTGTGGCAGCCAGAATTCTTGTTGGGTTGTAGGGGATCAAATCCTTATTTCACTCAGTGACATGGGGATCAGTTTATAACTTTAATGTTTGGACCCTGTCTCAATGCTATGAGCTCGTTTGTTATGTTCCAGCATTTTAACATTGTATTTGAACAAGTTTATCAATTTTAGAAATGTCACCCATCCATAGTTTCATTGTTAATGGGTGACTGGTGTAAGTGCCTTGAGGAAAATATCTTACTTCAGCAGTTCAACAGCACTGCAAACTTAAGCCTTTCCAATTACTGTGAAGTTAAATCAGTGTCTTCCTAACAACAATTTTTGTAACGGCTGAAGTAGTTGTATATAAGAGGCTCTACCATTAAAAGTTGTGTTTATAGTTTATATCCTTACTACAGGAACAGCCAGCAAACAGTAGAGTCTCATAATGGGAGATCAATCAGAGGTATGCTTTCAACGTAATGAGTAGATCAGTCTGCTGCACTCTGGACAAATCTGGAGACTGTGAATTTCTATCAGTACATAATCTAACATACTTTTTAATGTTAAATACAGAGAATCTTTAATGACATTAAGGTAACATTTCAGTGGACAGTTTTACAGATTACATTTTAATATGTCAAAGCAGCAAAAACACATGTAAATAATAAAGACACATAAAAACAGAAACATAAAAACAGAAGGACGCCTAAAAGGCTCAGTAGTGACTTTCATCTCTGCCCCGGTGCCTTTATTTTGTTAATGCACGTGTGTTGCATTAACAAAATGAGGAGGCCTCGGTCTGGAGTGGAATGATTGGAGCAGAGGAGGCCTATGATGGAAATGAATCCATGAGGGTTGGTTTGATTTTCTTGAGGACCAGTCTAGGGAATTTCCCACTGAGAGGAGTGATGCTGAGACTGTGTGGGGAAGGAGACGGGCTCAGGGTGATTCTGTTTGAGGAACTTGGTGCGGTAGAGGAGATCAGTGGTGTGAATGGAGGGGACTCCGGGTGAGAGGCAGGAGGTGTTATATTCTGGTCTCATTCACGACTGACTCCAGAATATCTATTTCCTACCCAACGGGGTAGTAAGGTTTATTAAGAAGTCATGCCACTCAGATTGACCCTCTGCCATGTACAACAATAACATACAGCCTAACAATCTGGCCCAACCCCGACTTACTTGTGTTCCACTCTAAAACGTCCGTGCAGCAACACAATCCATTGTGGAACAAATCATCTTGCAAACAATAATTCACTTTATTACAGGAGGGACTAATACATTTTCACACAGGCACACTGACCGGGTTCAGTGTGTTTGGCATTTGCACCAGTACTGTGTTCTGATTGATTAGGGTGTTAACACCTGGCTGTGTCTGTGGCTGGCACACCCAGACTCTATCCAGCTGATGTGGTTCCTTCATCGCTGAATTAGAAGATGGCTCTGTTTGACTTGGTCTCATACAAGGTTTTTTGGCCTGCTGAGCGTCCTCTTAAGGTTCAGAAGACACAAACAAAAACACAATGGTTCTTTTTTAATAGATTTTTGACTTTTTTCCCCGAAATATTCTCTCACCTTTGCTGCAGTTGCGATCTCTGACTCTCTTCCTCTTTTTACCCTAAAAACAAACACATCAGAATTTTCCTGAGCTGATACAAACTCTCTGCAGTGACTGTTTCATCATTCAGTGCAGTGAAAGGCACATGCATGAACTGTATGTTGGCACTTTGGACATACATAGTTCTCTTTGGTTGACCAATTCGGATGTTCTGTGGCGTGATGACATCTTTGTGTTTCAGCCTCGTCAAAATATTTTTTCTGCTCCTTCTTTGAGAGCGACTTCCACTGTGGATAGAAGATCACAAGAACACACTGTCAGCTCGTATAAATACACAGAAACACTGCTACTACAAATAACTACAGGACAGCTGGTACACATGCACAAACAAGAGCACAGAACATTAAGAGATGCATAAATATATTCAGAGTTACACACTTACTCTCTCTCCCACAGCTGCATTCACAGCTGCACTGTTACTGATATTTAGCTCTGCTTTGACCTTTGGCCTCTGCTCTTTAAGGTACAGCATGAAGGCATTTGGGGGCTTCTTAATGTAAGCCTGGTCTGTACCCTGTTTGGTTTGATGCTTGCTGCTTCAACAGGAATAAAACCCAGAGTGAGAGCATGTGTTACCACCGTGTACAACTGTGAGGAAAGTACTTTAAAAACGTGAGTAACGCTGTGAAACTGAATGTAAGGCGACATCATTAAAGGAGGCTGATTTTAATAATTCACACACACATCTGCAGATAAATGACAGATACCTGCAGATCAGTGAGAAAACGCAGCAGAGAAACTTACTTTGGAGCGCAGCTGTGGGGTGGAGGAGCTGGAAGAACAGCTGCTGTTTTTGCCGATGGGATGTTGTTTACAGGCAACTGATACAGTAGATTGTGTGGAGAGATGGAGAAGGACAAAAATCCATAATACTGACACTTAGTCCAGCATTTCAAAGACTAATAATGATAAACAGCACAGAAACATGCAAACGAAACTGTTTTTCTTTCATTAGCCTGAAGCATCCAACAGGTTCAAGCACCTTTATCAATAAAAATCTAACGACAACTGTCTGAGTGTCTCACCTGTCTTTGGCTAGCTGTGCCATTTTTGGGACAGAATTGTTCTCTTTCTGGGATCCTGTGGCACACATTCATAGGAATTTGAACTTCTTAGACTGGGACTGACATTTTATATCATACAGAACTAAACTAAGGACAAGTATTATGTGCAAACAGGACTTATCAGTTAAAGTCAGTTAGTAATTAAAATATGATATGTATTTTATGAAGAAGTCAAATACCAAAAAGTACATAATATAGTGAACGGGTTGCAGTTGTTCATTAGAAACATTGAAATAGTTCATATATATATATATATATAGTCAAGAATCTACATTAATTATCAGAGATATAATATTTAACAACACTAACAAGTTATATGACAGTTTCATCTGATTCAAAGCATTTTTTTAACCTTTTAGTTCAGATTTAAGTCAAACTGTTACAAATTTAAAATACTGACTTGTGGGATTTAATACCTGATTATGCTGAACTATAATGCAGAGAGAACTATTTAACAGCAGTAGTAAAAAGGTACACTGCACGTACAAGTTTTACTTGCATTCCTGTGATAACCTGATGTTGGTATGATGCACTGAAAGAGATTAAATCATCTCTAACTGTGTGCTGTGTGAAGGAAGTTACTGCTTACAGATTTTTTCAAATACTGCATATTTTAAAGTAAATCTTTCTCATAATGCCACTGCATCATCTGTTTTGAATTTTAATTAAATTCTTGGGTTTTTCCTGTGAATTCCTGACTTTACTGCTCCATTAAACAACATCTCAATAACTTAAACAGACCTTTTTTTCCTTTGTGTTCAAGTTGAAGGACCCAGTAAAACACAAGATTCAGGCACATTTTTGAAGAAAAACTAATTGTGGGATTTGAAAGAGTCTAGTGTATTATTAAGATGTATGAACCAAATGACCTTAAAACTACCTATATAAGTACTCACCAAAAATGTTCAGTGTAGTTTCAGTTGTTTTGTTGTTAAATCTTGTTTAAAATTGAAGTTTGTAGGTTTTCTTTTTGAGGCTCTGATGAATATGTTTTCACACGATGACGTTCAAAGGTGAAGTGCTATCAGATTCTCTAGGTCAGTTCCCAAATTGTTTTTGCTGGGCCCCCCTTTGTTTTACAAGAAAAATGTCCCCCCCCCCCCCCCCCCCCGCACACACACACACCCACACGCACGCACTAACACATCCTCCAACCACACACACACATATTTTGCTCAATTGTGGTTTATTTCACACCTCAAACATTTAGTAAACAATTAAGCAAATACAAGTAATCTGCAGGTAGTAAGAAAATAAACTACTAACTCTTTTACGCTACGTCCACACCTACACTGGTATTTTTGAAAACGCAGCTGTTTTGTCCACATGTAAACGGCGTTTCGAATCACCGAAAACTGAGATTTTTTATAACTCATTTTTTTCATTTACGTGTGGACGAGGAATACAGAGTTCGTCACGCAAGGTCAAAGGTATGTGCCTTTTTTCACATCAGCTGTGCGCCATGTTATTGTTTACATGAGATGAATTGCAGAATGGCAGATAGATTAACAGTATTTTGTCTCTGACTATCTTCAGGTTTTACACGCTTACATATAAACACGCAGTTACTGTCCCTCCATTTACAAAGGCAGAGGCGTCACGGTGTAATTATTTTACGTGTAATTGTTTTTTTTCCTGTGTAATAATATTCAACATTGCTATCAATAAATTTTTCAAAAAAATGCCTCTCTGCGCAAAATGGGTTTAAAAATATAAACAGCTGTGGGATACTGTTTGTCCGTGATTTAGATACGGGGAACAAATCGTGGCAGGTACGGCCTGATATTATTTGTATCCCACTGTAACTTTACTGTATAAAGAGCTAACATCTCCAAAATGTCAGGAGTAGTTAGTCATTACAACAAGTGTTTGTGAACTAAAAATCAAGAATGTGGGATACTGTTTGTCTGTGATTTGAACAGCCCAGCGCTGCTCCCGACAAAGGGAAAACCAATTCTGCAGGAGAGACCTACCTCGGCACTTGTGCAGGTGAAACCGAAGGGAAGATATACTTCACCATATTTTCTAGTCTTTGGCTTAGAATGAAGTTGGTTTGGAAACATATGCTTCATCTCCTGCTTTGCGTTTGTGTAGGCGCCCCGTGCTAGCAGTGTCCAAGCTTTGTTTTTTTTGTTTTTTTCCCTTTTCATGCCGCGCCCCCCCTGCAATGGCTCTGTGCCCCCCGTAGGGGGCGGGCCCCACACTTTGGGAAGGTCTGGTGTAGGGAATATTTTCTTGGCACGCTTTCCACCAACTGAGCATAGTTTAAAAACAACCGTTTACTACCTGAGTGTAGTTACTAGTAGAGCAGGGCGATATGGCCAAAAATATTTATCACGATATATATTTGAAAATTTGCGATAACGATATAACTGACGATATAATTGATGCGAGACAAAATACAACTCCACAACATTACTAGCACAAAAAGACAACCTTGCATTTATTTTCACTTAAACAAGAAGCTGGTTTTTATGTACATTAAAGCTATATAAAAATTTAACAGTGCAAATGCAAATTCCTTGCTGAAAGTTTAACCAAAAGGCATTTCCAGTAGAAATGGGCTGACATATCCTGAGCATAACCATGTATAATATCCACTGAAGTTAAAAAGAGGTGCTTTGCAACATTAAGCTACAGTGTGCAGTACGTATTTTTCGGACCATAAGGTGCACGGGATTATAAGGCACATTAAGCGAAACAAAGCAGTCAGATAAATCAAACTTTATTAAACTCATTCTTCTTGCTTCCTCCACTTCTGTACCATTGATTCATTAATGTTGAATTCTCTGGCAGCTGCTCTATTCCCATGTTGTTGCAGTATATTAAACATGTTAACAACACAAAAGCCATATTAAACGCAGACTACTTTAGAAGTAGGATTCGTCGCATCATCACTGAACAACCGGATACCCAGAGAGACTCAGACAGCTAACTATAATATTTATGAAAACTGGTTCAGCCACTGAAGGGCAAAACTGGTGGTATCACAGTAAAGATTATTTTAACATTAACTAAAATGGAAAGCTTAAGTCATGTTAAACCTAAATAACAATTATTTTAAAAAATGAGTCAGCAAAATATTCTTGACTTGTCTGGAGACAGCCAAAACCAGTTAACAAATAAATTAATAATAATAATGGATTGCATTTATATAGCGCTTTTCGGGACCCCTCAAAGCACTTTACAAAGCCACTATTCATTCACTCTAACATTCATACACTGAAGGCAAGCTACAGTTGTAGCCACAGCTACCCTGGGGCAGACTGACAGAAGCGAGGCAGCCATATTGCGCCATCGGCCCCTCTGGCCATCACCAGTAGGCGGAGTGTCTTGCCCAAGGACACAACGACCGAGACTGTCCGAGCCAGAGCTCGAACCGGCATGTGAGTGAAGTTGGCCCCCCCACCTTCTTCAAATCCAACAAAAGTGGTATCAAACGTTTATGCTACGTTTGTGCTGGTTTGTGCTGCAAAAATTTTCGTTTGTGCTACTATCATTTTAAAGATATTAATGAAAATGTAAAGGTCAAAAGGTCAACCACCCCCCCCCCCCCCCCCCCCCCACATTACCCAAATTAAACAAAATTGATGCCAAACGTTTGTGCTACGTTTGTGCTGGTTTGTGCTGCAAAAATTTTCGTTTGTGCTGCTATCATTTTAAAGATATTAATAAAAATTTCTAGAGGTCATCAGCGGTCAACCAGCCCCCCCACATTACCCAAATCAAACAAAAGTGGTATCAAACGTTTGTGCTACGTTTGTGCTGGTTTGTGCTGCAAAAATTTTCATTTGTGCTGCTATCATTTTAAAGATATTAATAAAAATTTCTAGAGGTCAACCAGCCCCAGTGGAGTCACCTGTAATGGAGAGGACCTTCCAGATGAGGCAGGTGCAGTAGATCTCCTGGGGAGGGAGGCAAGAGAGGTCCCCACAATGCTCTCGGCTGTTCTCACTAGCCGTCGTCATTTTTTCCTGCAGAACCCAATGCAGGAGTCATACCACACAGTGATGCAGCTGGTGAGGATACTCTCAACTGTGCCTCTGTAAAAGGTGCTCATAATGGGGGTTGAATCTCTTGTGCTTCTCAGTTTGCAGAGGACGTAGAGTCGCTGTTGGTCTTCTCCACATTCAGGGACAGGTTGTTGTTGCTGTACCACTCTGCCAGATGGTTAACTTCACCCCTGTAGTAGATCTCGTCGTGGGTCAGCAGAGCTCAACACACATCCTTGGGGAGCCCCCGTATTCCGTGTTCTTGGGCTGGAGGTGTTGCTGTCGACCCGTACTGTCTGCTGTCTTCCTGTCAAGAAATCTAGCAGCCCGTTATACAGCAAGGTGCTGATCCCCAGCAGATCCAGTTTGTGAATGAGTTGCTGGGGAATGATGGTGTTTGTGGTGTTATCTGTTTAAGTATATCCGGTTTTATGGTGAAAAGGTGTTGGGTACCGGAAGTGACAAATAAAGGTCGAAGTTGTTTGCTCTACAAGGTGTCGTCTCTTTCCCTACCGAAAACCACGACATGGTGTCAGAAGTGGGATGGATGTAAGTGCCTTATCATCGGGGAGTGACAGCAAGCGACTTTGGGAGTGATAAAGAGTTTTCTCGAGACGAAAGATGTCGGACGGAGAAGCGGGAGCTAGCGCAACAGTTACGCGGCCTCGCACGCCACCGCCCCACCAGCGAGCTAACGGCGGCTACAATGCTAACGCCAACCTACCCCCGAATGCCACTTTCACCATCCAGCCCCCCGAGCTGTTCGATTTCTCGAAGCCACAGCATTGGGAAAAATGGATAAGGATGTTTGAAAGATTTCGACTCGCAAGCAACCTACACCTTAGCTCCGAGGCTAACCAGGTGAACACTCTCATCTACTGCATGGGGGATGAAGCAGATGATATCCTCCGAGGACAAGCGTTATCTGACATACAGAGACAGCAGTATCAAGCAGTAAGAGACACTTTGGAGATGTACTTTGTTCCCAGAAAAAACATTATCTACGAGAGAGCCCGCTTTAATCAGAGAACACAGCAAGCTAATGAAACTGTAGACTCGTTTGTCACTGCACTTTACGCTTTAGCGGAAAACTGCAGTTATGGTGCGCTGCACGATGAGTTAATAAGAGATCGCCTCGTCGTGGGTCTGAAGGACATCAGCCTAGCGGAGAGACTTCAAATGGACAAAGATTTGACGTTAGAGAAAGCGGTTAACCAAGCCAGGCAGTCGGAAGCCATCAAGAAGCAGCAGTCGGACATCAGAGGGGAAAATAAAATGGAAATAGACGCTGTGTCAGCTAAGCACAAGGAACAAAGGCATTCAACGTTCAAACCCCGTGGAGATCGCAAATACACATCAAAGGACAAAACATCTAATGGGAGATCATGCTACAGGTGTGGGAAAACCCCTGCACATGGTAAAGATCAATGCCGAGCGAAAGATGTATTTTGTCACTCATGTGGTAAAAGAGGTCATTTCAGTAAAGTGTGTAAATCTGTTAAATCTGTGCATGTGATAGAAGCCGAAGAAAGCGATGTTACACCCGTGTTTCTTGGTTCTGTAGACGTAGGCTCAGATCCTTGGTATGCAGATCTCACTATCAGAAACCACAAGGTCAGATTTAAGATAGACACAGGAGCTGACGTATCTGTTATCCCTGCCCAGACGTTTTACAGCATAAACCAGAACGAGACAGGGTTATGCAAACCAGATAGACCGTTGTTTGGTCCGAGTGGTTCCCCACTTGACGTGTTGGGTATGAGCAGAGAAACACTTTGCAAAGGTGAACAGGGAATACAGGAAAATGTGTACATTATCAAAGATTTGCACGTAGCACTGTTAAGCAGGCCGGCGAGTGTCAAGCTGAACCTAGTGTGTAGAGCCGACAGTATTGACATGAATGTGCTGCACGAAAAATACCCGAAACTGTGTCAGGGTTTAGGCCTAATGCAACAACCTTATTCAATTAAGTTGAAGCCTGAGGCTGTGCCTTTTTCCCTGGCCACACCGAGACGGGTCCCCATTCCACTGTTAGGAAAAGTGAAACAGGAACTGGAAAGAATGGAGTCCATGGGAGTAATCAGCAGAGTAGAAGAACCAACGGAGTGGTGCGCAGGAATGGTCCCGGTGCCAGCAAAAAACGACTCAGTACGTATTTGTGTTGACCTCACCCACCTCAACGAAGCAGTGTGCAGAGAAAAGTACATCCTGCCTTCGGTTGAACAGACTCTAGGTTCTCTGGCGGGAGCTAAAGTCTTCAGCAAGTTGGACGCAAACAGAGGCTTCTGGCAGGTTCCATTGTCACCACAGTCAGCACACTACACGACATTCATTACACCCTTTGGGCGCTTCTACTTCAACAGACTTCCTTTTGGAATAGCGTCTGCCCCAGAACATTTTCAGCGTAGAATGTCAGTAATCCTTAATGGGCTGCCAGGCGTGGTCTGTCACATGGATGATATTCTCATTTGGGGACAGGATCAGCAGGAGCACAATGCCAGACTGCACACAGTGCTCAGTAAACTTCAAGAGGCCGGCGTCACACTAAACATGCAGAAATGTGAGCTGAGCAAACAGGAAGTGAAGTTTCTTGGACACATCTTGTCTGCGGAAGGAGTGCAGCCTGACCCAGACAAAATTAGAGCAATCTCAGAAATGAAAGAGCCATCAAACGTCAGTGAAATGCGCAGCTTTCTTGGGATGGTAAACCAATTAGGTAAACCAAATCAGTGGGTTTGGAGCTGCGCACAGCAAAAAGCATTCAAGCAGCTGAAAGGCGATCTGACGTCAACTCCCATTCTTGCACTCTATGACCCAAACAAAGAGTTAAAACTGTCTGCAGATGCTTCCTCCTATGGACTGGGAGCAGTCCTATTTCAAAAAGAGGGAGAGCAATGGAGACCTGTTGCATATGCGTCTCGTTCTTTAACGGAAACAGAACAGAGGTATGCACAGGTGGAGAAGGAGGCGCTTGGATTAACATGGGGGTGTGAAAGATTCAAAGATTTCCTCATCGGGAGACACTTCTCCTTAGAGACTGACCACAAGCCACTCATCAGCCTGTTAGGCCAGCAAGCCCTAACCGAGCTTCCACCCAGGATCCAACGATTCCGCCTAAGGCTTATGAGGTACAGCTACACCATCTCACACACTCCTGGTAAAGCACTCCTCACAGCAGATGCACTGTCACGTGCACCCATTAACCAAGACCCTGATTCAAAAGCTACAGCCGAATTTCTGGAAGACACAAATATTTATGTGGATGAAATTGTCAAATGCATGCCTGCTACCTCGACATACATCACACAGGTAAAAGAACAGTTAAAAACCGACAGCATATGTTCAGAGGTCATGACTTTTTGTCAGAGCTGCTGGCCAGAATATAGCCATCTCATAGGCCCAATTAAAGCATATTGGCCACACAGAGAGACCTTAACTGTACATGACAATCTGCTACTGAAAGGCACCAGACTAGTAATCCCCACTGCTATGCGCCACTCTGTCCTAAGTGCCCTACATGAGGGGCACCAGGGAATGTCTAGATGCAGAGAGAGAGCCAGAGAGGCAGTGTGGTGGCCTGGTCTGAGTGGGCAAATAAATGAACTTCTGAAAAACTGCACCATTTGCATCAAAGAGCGTACTAACCCAGTACAACCTTTAATGCCAAGCCAACTCCCGGAGAGGCCATGGCAAAAAGTTGGTGCAGACCTTTTTACACTCAATGACAGCAACTATGTGCTTTTGGTGGACTACTACTCGAAATTCGTGGAAATAGCCAAACTTACCCCCACCAGATCGGAAGATGTTATAGTACACCTAAAATCTGTCTTTTCCAGACATGGAATTCCAGAGCTTTTCTACACTGACAACGGACCTCAGTTTTCAGGACAACAGTTCAAAGACTTTGCAGCAACCTATGGGTTCAGACATGTAACAAGCAGTCCTAGATTTGCACAGAGCAATGGCGAGGCTGAGCGTCATGTCCAAACTATGAAAAACCTGCTAAAGAAGGCAAAAGACCCATATCTTGCACTTCTAGCTTACAGAGCAACACCATTGGCTAACGGATATAGCCCGGCGCAACTACTGATGGGACGGAGACTGCGCACGCCAGTTCCCCAGCTTCCTTCCCTACTCAATCCCAGCCTGCCCAATAAGAATACAGTGTTGGCAAAAGCGAGAGAGAGAAGGGCGAGGGACAGTGATGCGTACAACAGGAGACATCGGGCGACTGAACTTCCTCCACTCGCACCGGGGCAACCAGTGTGGATTACAGACACTAGGCGTGAAGGGACTGTCATCTCCTCTCACTCCACACCCCGCTCTTATATGGTTGAGACTCCTTCAGGAGCCATCAGGAGAAATAGACGTCACCTCCAGCCATTGCCAGAGTCCACACCAAAGTTACAGACCCCATCTACCCCCATCAGTCCCAGAGAAAATACCCTGCCAGCTCCCAACCTATCGACGTCTACAACTCTGACTCCCAAGACAGAAGTCCCAGGTCTTGTCAGAACTAGAGCTGGCAGAGTTGTCGTAAAATCACAAAGATTGAACTTGTGAGATTAAATAAAGCAAAGCTTCTCGAGTTAAAAATAGAGTAGCTACAGTATGTTTCTGCAATAGGTTCTAAGAAGTAACGAAAGTACAGTTTCCCTTACGCAGTAAATGTTTCAATAAGTTGTTGTTTTCTGAGAAAGGAGGATGTGGTGTTATCTGTTTAAGTATATCCGGTTTTATGGTGAAAAGGTGTTGGGTACCGGAAGTGACAAATAAAGGTCGAAGTTGTTTGCTCTACAAGGTGTCGTCACTTTCCCTACCGAAAACCACGACAGTGTTGAATGCTGAACTGAAGTCTATGAACAGCACTCTGACATATGAGTCTCTCGTGTTCAGATGTGTGAGGGCTGAGTGAGGGGCAGTTGAAATTCCATCATCGGTTGAGCGTTTTGACCGACCGGTATGCGAACTGAAATGGATCCAGGTTGGGGGAAAGCGATAATTTGATTTGATGCATGACTAACCGTTCAAAGCACTTAACTTAATAATGATGGAGGTGAGTTTGACAGGACGGTAGTCCTTAAAGCAGGAGATAGATGACTTCTTGGGTACAGTAATGATGGTGGAGGCTTTGAGGCATGTGGGAACGACGGCCTGACCCTAGTGACGTGTTAAAGATGTCTGTGAAGACATTTGTGAGTTCCACAGCATAGTCCGTCAGTGCTTGTTCAAGGATGTTATCAGGACCTGGAGCTTTGCGTGTACTGATTTTGGCAAGGGATCTCCACACACTGTCTGGGGATTGTGTCACCACGGTCTGTAGAGTGGGCTTTTAGTCTGTGATGGTTTGTATTCCTTGCCACTGCCTCCAAGTATTTCTGCTGTCGCTGAAGCTTTGCTGTAGCTGATGCCACGTGACAGGTTTGCCCTTGCTGTTCTTAGACTCACCTAATTCCCGGCTCCGAAGGCTGCATTTTTCAACCTTAGGAGCATTTAAACCTGACCTGTGAGCCATGGTTTCTGATTGGCCCGGACAGTGATAGTCCTGGTCTCTGTGACATCATCAATGTTTCTGTATATCCCTGAAAGTCTGTGGTGTTGTCGTGTGTGGCGGCCTGTGGTGGAAAAGCAGTGCCTCTGAGGACCCTTCTGGCCACACCTGTACCTGCTTACGAACTGGTTTGGTGACTTTGAGCAGGGGCCTGTGGGAACCCATGGCACACCTAGATTTCTGCCTGTACTGACCCTTATGCAAAATAGGTGGAATTAAGACACAGTTCCAAAAGCAAACACAACTGATCAGTGCTGAGAGTGGTCCTGTTGCTGAGCTTGGGATGATCCTGTAATCTCTTATGAACGACCTCCGACGCTTCTATGACTGGGATGCAAGTGAAGACAGATGTAACATCTCTCTCTCACTGTACATGTACTGTTTATAAAATTAGGGAAACATAACCTGCACAAACAAAATAATTTGCTGGACAAATGTTTGACATCAATTTTGTTCGATTTGAAGAAGGTAGGGGGGGCAACTTCACTCACGTGTGTTTGTAAGGTTGGGGAAACCTGCAGTCAGCTGAGACTGAAGAAGTCACTTGGATGAGTGACGAAACGTTTCTCCAACTGAAAATGTCCAGATGAACAGAATCAACCTTTTGGGATTTACTTACCTGGATGATTAAGCACGCATCAAGACGTTATTTTATTAAAATAGCTCGTCCACAGAAGGACTGGTAGCTCCCCTTACGATAAGGGTTCAGATCGCGCGAACAGGTGTGAATGTGAATGTGTGTGTTTAGTTAGTTAGTTTGTTTGCTTGTTTTAATCAATTTTAAATCATGCTTTTTATTTGTTTTTGTTTCTAATGTCTCTGTAAATGTTGAATTTTGCTATACAAATAAATTTGCCTTGCCTTGCCTAAAAATTTTAAAATGTTAGCAGCACAAACAAAAATTTTTGCAGCACAAACCAGCACAAACGTTTGACATCAATTTTGTTTGATTCCATTAATATGGGGGGGCTGGTTGACCTTTGATGACCTCTAGAAATTTCTATTAATATCTTTAAAATGATAGTAGCACAAACGAAAATTTTTGCAGCACAAACCAGCACAAACGTAGCACAAACGTTTGATATCAATTTTGTTTGATTTGAAGAAGGTGGGGGGGCCAACTTCACTCACATCGAACAGGCAACCTTCCGATTACAAGAGGAACACCCAACTCTTGAGCCACGATCGCAATTCTTTTGCGATAGTGGCATTAATTAACAATTTAGAAAGAATTAACGATTCTTTCTAAATAAAAACGCGGAGTCTTTTGAAAAACATTTTAATAAAAGGAAACATGAGTTTTAATACTTACCACAGAAATGTGAAGGCAGTTTCTCCAACTTCAGAGTCCAAAATCCAGATGAAGCCTGAAAGAAGCCTAATGGCTGCTCTTGCGCTTACTTTTCCCTCCTTTTCAGGTTCTTTTCCCCACAATGCATTGCAGTAGTTGAGAAATACAGAAAAATACCTGTAATTGACTAATATGGAAAATTCCTTCACGTTTATACAGTAGATTGTACTGTATTTTTACTGAATTTTCTTTTACAGTTTGTGTGGTGAGGCAGTTAGATAATATAATTGTTCGAAAGTAAGACAAGAAAGAATGTTCAATGTTAAAGAAAAAAAATGACATTCAAACTTTAGTCTTAAAAATTTTAATCTAAGGAAAAGGGGGATGTCATGTACTGACACATGGCTGTCTTAATGTGATGACTTTTAAACTGGATGTGCTGGTCCGAAGGAGGCCCCGTTACATGGCTAGTTGTCAGATCGACAGCATTCAATAAAGCAAGCTTTATGTCCTGATTTAATTCAGCGTGCTCTGCCTAATTCAGTAATAAGGTGGGCACACAACAGTTACTACTACTTTTACATGCATTACCATGTGGACCTACGATCAACACTGAAGTTCCTTCAACGGTAAAATTTCTTTTATTATGGATTTATTTTTGTGCTTACGGAGATAAATTTCTAATAAAAATGTTATAAATGCAGCAGCTTATTGAGCTTAAATACTAACCTTCATAGGCTATTGTAAAAGCTCAAGGGATCGCTATTTATTCAAGTTTCAAATTCACGTTTGTAAAATAGTTTAAAGTCAGAGTCCTCAAAAATTGCACATAAATCACTGTACTGAAGAGTTTGTAACAAATTTCAGGTGAATTTCACTCTGTACAACTACAACGGGGAAAAGGGGAAACCTTTTTATCAAAGGCACAGTTAAATAAAGTGACATATTTCTCAGTACAACGACTTTATTATACACGTTTCGTTTGTTTATTATATTCATTTTTTATTCATTCATTTGAATATTTTTATTTATTTTTCCTGAATAAATGTGATTTCTTTTCTTTAAATATTTTTTTTAAACGGAGGGACTAACTCACTTCATTTTAACAAAGGAAATAAGCAGACTTAATTAACGTGATGAATTTTCTTTATGGCTTTCAGTTACTTGTTGTTTATAAGGAGGCGAATTCATGATCAAAAAAACATTACATATTACAATAATTCAATAATTAAAATACTTATGATTAGAAACTGCGAAACTAAATGAGAATTATTATTTTAAAAAATCTGATAATTATAGGAAACTTATTCTGAATCACTCCGCGTCGCCTGCGTGACCCTGGGAGTCAAGGTGACGAGGATGACGTGTAGCGCGGCAGGTATAAAAGCAGAAACCAACATTCGAAGTTGGTTTTCACATAATAGCGCTGTGAAAACCTGTTTGTTTCCAAAGTTTTAAAACTAGTGCTTGAAACGAGGATTCAAACGCCCCAAAAATGAGCTGGAGTGGAGTACGGCACGAGCGGTACCTGCTCTCCCTTGGTGTCACCCGTATTCTGGATGAGCGCTATGGTAAAGCTTAGTAACTGTCATGGTCCTGGGCCATGTTGGCCCAGTGTTCTTAGTTTCCTTGTATGTTTGTATTTTGTTCCATGCTTCCCCTGCCCTTTATGTCTAAGTTCTCCCCGTGCTCTCTCTTCCCCCTGTGTGCCCTCTATGTATTTATGAGCCCTCGTCCCCTTTCGTGTTTATTCCATGTCTCCCCTGCCTGTTACGTTGGTGTTCTACTCGTGCTCTCTCTCCTCCTGTACTTCCTGTTTCACCTCTCCCGTCAGTGTTCAGTTCACCCCGCCCTGTCTCGTTATGATTATCAGTGTCACCTGTGTTCCCCGTGTGTTCCCACTCCCCTCGTTAACCCTCTGTGTATTTCTGTCTGTGTCTCCCTCTGTTCAGCGTGACGTCGTCCCTCATGCCGTGTGTGGATCTCCCTGTGTCTCTCTGTGAATTCTTAGTTTGTGGTTTCCCAGTTTAGTTTAGTTTGTATATTTGTTCCGCCAGCGAATAAAGCTGAGTTTTGAGTTCATTCCCTCGTGCCTGTGAGTCCTGCATTTTGGGTCCTACTCCTGCCTGCCGCACGGCGATTCATGACAGTACGACGTCACCAGTAATGGATCCAGCGGACTCACCGTGGAAGCGCAGCTCCCGTTTTGACGGGACTCGGCTAGTGCTTGGAGGGCCTCCGTGCTGCCGCTCCTCACTAGCTGCTTACCCTTCGGTCCACTCACCTGCTTCCTCTCCGCGGACGCCCAGGTCTCGCAGAAAACGCTCCAGCCGGTCCCGGGAGGATTACTACGAGCCTGCAAGCAATCAGCTCACGCCTGCACAAGCCTTTTACAAGATGTTAGGGATTATTATCGTGCCGCCTGACTCACCCAGCATTTCCACATCACAGCAGGAGCAGCCACAGCAGAGTCCTCCCTCGTCACATTCCGCCAGCGCCGCTCCCTCTTCAACAGGGAGGCAGCGAACACGCAGCCAGCACTCACAGCTCCAGCAGGAGCCTGGGATTCAGCTCAAACAACCGCCTAGGGTGAGTGACAGAGTCTCCCTTCATTCGCCTTTTTTGTCAAGGGATAGACAGACTGTTTCCCCCAAAGCTGCGAACGCCACAGCTCGTGTTTCTCCGGTTCGGGAAAATAAGAGTTTTCGTTTTAAGAATGACTATTTTCCCATTGGTTCAGAAGACTGTGCGCCTGATGTTTTTTCAGATCCAGGAGTTAAGACTGTTCCGTCTGGATCTGTTTATTCTGGAGCTATGTTTATTCAGTCAGCTGCCCGTCCGCTTTCAGCTCAGTCTCCTGCTCAGAAGCCGCCTGTAGCCCAGACACCAACTCCACCACCATTTTCGCCTCAAGCTCAGTTAGCCACCCGGCCTCAAGCTCAGTTAGCCGCCCGGCCTCAAGCTCAGTTAGCCGCCCGGCCTCAAGCTCAGTTAGCCGCCCGGCCCGAAGCTCTGTTAGCCGCCCGGCCCGAAGCTCAGTTAGCCGCCCGGCCCGAAGCTCAGTTAGCCGCCCGGCCCGAAGCTCAGTTAGCCGCCCGGCCCGAAGCTCAGTCGCCACCTCCACCACATTCAGCCTCGCTTCCCATAGCACAGTCACATCCACAGCCTGACTTACTACAAACCTTATTTCAATCCTTAGCCCAGTCAATAGCTCAGTTGGTAGAGGAATCATCAGCCTTATCGACAGCTCAGTTAGCTCCCTCGCAGCCACCCTCAGTGCAGTCTCCAGTGTCCCCAGTGCAGTCTCCAGTGTCCCCAGTGCAGTCTCCAGTGTCCCCAGTGCAGTCCCCAGTGTCCCCAGTGCAGTCCCCAGTGCAGTCCCCAGTGCAGTCCCCAGTGCAGTCACCCACTCAACCACCAGCACCACAACCATCACTACCTCTAGTTCATTCCCCTGTGAAGTCATTAACTCCACCACCAACTCCACTCTCACCACCACCGTTACTACAGACATCAGTTCAGTCCCCTGTGCAGTCATTTACTTCTCCACCGTTAGCAGCTCAGGTCCCCGTGTGTCCAGCAGCTCAGGTCCCCGTGTGTCCAGCAGCTCAGCTCGCACCTGAACCATTGGCCCAGTCCCCGATAGCAATACGGTCTTCTGTTCGGCTTAACATTCAGCCAGGGGTCCCAAACCTCTCTGGCTCTACATCAGCTCCTGCTGGAAGCTCGGATGAGCTCATCCAGGACTCCGTGGCTCCCACGCCGCCATCTGCCTCATCCGCTGGGGGTTCCAGTGAGCCCGGCCAGCACCTCCTCGTCCCCGCTGGAGGGTCCGAGAGGCCCGTTCAGCCTCCTGTCTCCGCTGGAGGGTCCGAGGGGCCCGTTCAGCCTCCTGTCTCTGCTGGAGGGTTCGAGGGGCCCGTTCAGCCTCCTGTCTCCGCTGGAGGGTCCGAGGGGCCCGTTCAGCCTCCTGTCTCCGCTGGAGGGTCCGAGGGGCCCGTTCAGCCTCCTGTCTCCGCTGGAGGGTCCGAGGGGCCCGTTCAGCCTCCTGTCTCCGCTGGAGGGTCCGAAGGGCCTGTCCAGCCTCACGCCGCATCAGCTGGAGGGCCCGAGGAGCCTGTCCAGCCGCCATCTGCGACCGCTTCGTCATCGCCTGGGCCAGCCTCTGCCTGTGCTTCTGCTACGCCTGGTCCGGCCTCAGCCTCTGCAGCTCCGCCTGGTCCGGCCTCAGCCTCTGCAGCTCCGCCTGGTCCGGCCTCAGCCTCTGCAGCTCCGCCTGGCCCGGCCTCAGAGTCTTCGTCCTCGTCTGGCCCGGCCTCAGAGTCTTCGTCCTCGTCTGGCCCGGCCTCAGAGTCTTCGTCTGCTGCAGCCTCCTCAGAGTCTTCGTCTGCTGCAGCCTCCTCAGCCTGTGCTTCGCCTGGTCCCGTCTCGACTGGTCCTGTGCCCTCCGGGCCTCGGCCGGTGCGCCTGACACTGGAGAGCCGCCGCCGCTGCCTTCCGCGCGGCCGGCCCCCTGAACTGCACCGTCATCGCCTGAGTGGCCGCCGTCGCCTTCCGCACGGCCGGCCCCCGGACCAGCGCTGTCATCGTCGCCGCCGCCTCCCGCGCGGTCGGCCTCCTGAACTGCTCCGTCGTCTCCTTCACCGCCGCCGTTGCCTTGCGCACGGCCGGCCTCCTGAACTGTTTCCGCGTCGCCGCCGTTGCCTTGCGCACGGCCGGCCTCCTGAACTGTTTCCGCGTCGCCGCCGTTGCCTTGCGCACGGTCGGCCCCCTGAACTGCTCTGTGTTTGGGTTATTTTCTTGGGCTCCGGTGTTTGCTGTGCTCTTTTGTTTTCTGTTCCGGGCCCTCCGTCCTGGGCCCCCGCCGCCCGCCCTGGGTTGTTTTCTGTTTGGTTTTGTTTTTCTGTTTTTAGGCTGTCTGGAGCCAGCCCTTGAGGGGGGGGTACTGTCATGGTCCTGGGCCATGTTGGCCCAGTGTTCTTAGTTTCCTTGTATGTTTGTATTTTGTTCCATGCTTCCCCTGCCCTTTATGTCTAAGTTCTTCCCGTGCTCTCTCTTCCCCCTGTGTGCCCTCTATGTATTTATGAGCCCTCGTCCCCTTTCGTGTTTATTCCATGTCTCCCCTGCCTGTTACGTTGGTGTTCTACTCGTGCTCTCTCTCCTCCTGTACTTCCTGTTTCACCTCTCCCGTCAGTGTTCAGTTCACCCCGCCCTGTCTCGTTATGATTATCAGTGTCACCTGTGTTCCCCGTGTGTTCCCACTCCCCTCGTTAACCCTCTGTGTATTTCTGTCTGCGTCTCCCTCTGTTCAGCGTGACGTCGTCCCTCATGCCGTGTGTGGATCTCCCTGTGTCTCTCTGTGAATTCTTAGTTTGTGGTTTCCCAGTTTAGTTTAGTTTGTATATTTGTTCCGCCAGCGAATAAAGCTGAGTTTTGAGTTCATTCCCTCGTGCCTGTGAGTCCTGCATTTTGGGTCCTACTCCTGCCTGCCGCACGGCGATTCATGACAGTAACCTAATAAGTATAATAGAGTATTTAGGCAAACAAATACACCTTAGACTGGCCTTTTATTACTTTAAAGTGAGGAAGATTTCATGAATAGTGGCACCAGCCACTATTGATTTCATCAATAGTGGCTGGTGCACAGATGTGACAGTGATTGCTCAGCACTGCTCTTCCTCTCTGGAATATCTTTTTATCCACTGCAAACCGTTTTATTCTCCGCGGGAGTTTGCTTCATTCATCCTGGCCGCTGTTTACATCCCGCCAGACGCAGATGCGCAGGCAGCTCAGAGCGCACTCGCGGAGCAGATTCTCCACATGGAGCGGACATTCCCGGACTCTCTCATCATTGCTCTTGGGGACTTTAACAAAGCCAATCTGAGCCATGAGCTTCCCAAATACAAGCAGTATATTAAATGCCCGACCAGAGAGGAGAGGACATTAGACCACTGTTACAGCACGATCAGCGGGGCCTATCGCGCGGTGCCCCGCGCTTCACTCGGACTTTCTGACCGCGCCATGATCCACCTAATCCCCGCGTACAGACAGAGGCTGAAGCTCTCCAAACCTGTCGTGAGGACTAAAAAACTGTGGAGCAACGAGGCTGTGGAGGAGCTTCGCACGTGTTTGGAGTCTACAGACTGGGACACATTGAAGGCTGCTTCTAACAGCTTGGACGAGTTTACGGACACTGTCACCTCCTATATCCACTTCTGTGAGGACAGCATTGTGCCATCACGCACCAGGGTGAGTTATAACAATGACAAACCCTGGTTTATTCCTAAACTCAAAAAGCTGTGGCTGGAAAAGAGAAAGGCGTTCAGAAGCGGAGACAGGGACTGCTACAGAGAGGCCAAGTACAGGTTCACTAAAGAAGTGGACATTGCTAAACATCAGCACTCTGAGAAGATGCAGCAGCAGATCTCAGAGAATGACTCGGCCTCTGTGTGGAAAGGTTTTAGGAATATCACAAACTACAAGCCTAAAACCCCCCACTCCACTGATGACTTGCTCTTAGCCAACACCCTTAACGACTTTTACTGCCGTTTTGACGAGCCATCAGGCAGCCTTCACACCTCCAACGGCCCCAACAATAGAGGCACTTTGGACACTAATTCCCCCACCTCTCCCCCCTCCATAGAGCCATCACCACCTTCAAACTGTTCACCTACAACACCCCCCTCCTCACCCCACACAAAAGAGGATTTCACACCACCTCCTCCCACCACAACTCTTCATATTCATGAAGCAGATGTGAGGAAGCAGTTTAAGAGTCTGAATGCTCGAAAAGCTCCCGGCCCAGACAGTGTGTCTCCTGCCACCCTCAGACACTGTGCAAACGAGCTGGCCCCAGTGTTTTCTGGCATTTTCAACTCCTCACTGCAGGCATGTCATGTGCCTGCCTGCTTCAAGTCCTCTACCATAATCCCTGTCCCCAAGAAACCTAGGATCACTGGACTAAATGACTACAGACCCGTGGCTCTGACATCTGTGGTCATGAAGTCATTTGAGCGCCTAGTTCTCTCCCATCTCAAGACCCTCACGGCCCCCCTCCTGGACCCCCTGCAGTTTGCATATAGAGCCAACAGGTCTGTAGACGACGCCATCAACATGGCCCTACACTTCATCCTGCAGCATCTGGACTCCCCAGGAACCTACGCCAGGATCCTGTTTGTGGACTTCAGCTCTGCCTTCAACACCATCCTTCCAGACCATCTCCGAGACAAGCTTTCCCAGATGAATGTGCCTGATCCCATCTGCCGGTGGATCACTGACTTCCTGACGGACAGGAAGCAGCATGTGAGGCTGGGAAAGAATGTCTCGGACTCCCGGACCATCAGCACCGGCTCCCCTCAGGGCTGTGTTCTTTCTCCTCTGCTCTTCTCCATGTACACCAACTGCTGCACCTCCACCCACCAGTCTGTCAAGCTAATCAAGTTTGCAGATGACACCACCGTTATTGGGCTCATCTCGGACGGGGATGAGTCTGCCTACAGGAGGGAGGTTGAACGTCTGGTGTCCTGGTGCAGCCACAACAACCTGGTGCTGAATGCCCAGAAGACAGTGGAGATTATTGTGGACTTCAGGAAGCACACAGCCCCACTCCCCCCCATCATCCTGACTGACACCCCCATCACCTCTGTGGACTCATTCCGCTTCCTGGGTACCACCATCACCCAGGACCTGAAGTGGGAGCCCACCATCACCTCCGTCATCAAGAAAGCCCAGCAGAGGATGTACTTCCTGAGGCAGCTGAAGAAATTCAACCTGCCAACACGGACGATGATGCAATTCTACACTGCAATCATCGAGTCCATCCTCACCTCCTCCATCACCGTGTGGTACGCTGGAGCCACTATCAGGGACAAACAGAGACTGCAGCATGTTGTGCGCTCTGCTGAGAAGGTGATTGGCTGCAGACTCCCATCTCTGCAGGACCTATACACCTCCAGGACATTGCGGCGTGCAGCTCGGATCTCAGCTGACCCTTCTCACCCTGGACACAGTCTGTTTGACCTGCTACCCTCAGGCAGGAGGCTCCGGTCCATTCGCACCAGAACCTCTCGCCATAAGAACAGTTTCTTCCCCTCTGCTGTTGGACACATGAACAATAACCATATGACTGTTCCCACCACTAACACATGACCCTACGCTGTGTTCACTGCATCATTCCATGTTTGGCACTGATCACCACCTGCACTCATGTATATATCTTTCTACGTAGCACTTTTAATTCTTATTCTCATGTATATATCTCATGTATATCTCATGCACATATCTTTCTACGTAGCACTTTTAATTCTTATTCCTACTTTTATTTTTTCATGTCTATTTAAGTGCTATTTATGACAGTATGTTTGCACTGAAGCACCGCAGCAATTTCCTAATGTTGTAAACCTGCTCAACATTTGGCAATAAACCCCTTTCTGATTCTGATTCTGATTCTGAGTGTGAACATTTCAGGTGAAATATGTCAAACTTTAGAAACATCAGTTTTGGTTTGAAAAATGCTAAAAAACAAACACACACTCAATTTAATGTATGCGCCATGGAAACGACGTCAGTCATTAGAACCTGCGGGAGGCTGACGTCTGACGTCAGTGCGGTCATCCTGGAGTCCTGTTTTTGTATGTGGAGGGTTTGAGTTTACATGTTTTAGCAACTGGCCCTGAATTAGACGATAAAGTTAATAAATTACGAATCTGTATAGAAGCATGATGGAGCTGTGAGAGTTCACAGAGGCAGTCGTTGCGTTTATAAAGCTGGGAAATTTTGAGGGAGGTTAGGGAGTCCTCGGAGATGTGGCCAAAATTTGATCTTGCACGCATTATGTGCAAAATCAGTTATAGCTACTGATGCTGAATCAAGTATATCATATTTATGTGAGTGCATTGAGTATTGCCGTGTCTGTACAGGTGTCCAGATGTATGTTATGTGCTCGGTGAGAAATTGAAACTGTGTGCATGCAATAAGCAGGCTGGAGGTTTCTCACCTGACTTTAGCTGTTTTATTTCCAACAGACTGATGCTTAAATAAAATAAGAATAAGTGCTGAACATGAATTCATTATTAAACATCACTGAAACTCTATGCAGCCTTACTGACAATGTGTCCATAATTCACAAATATTACGGATGACATTCATTTATCATGAAATGTTGTTCACAGTCACCAAGAACACACAAAGTTATTCTTTACTATGAGCTGTACATTTTTAATTTACATGCAGATAAAATGTGAATTTGCAAATGAATTCTATCAGCAGGACATTTTTACTGTTTAAACATGCTAACAAGCAGAGTTTGGTGCTGTGATCTTTGGTTTAAAACATGAAATTTAGTCATTTACAGTGCAAAACCATTTTTCTCACCTTCTACCAATCTTAAGGCTTTCATAAAGAGTGAGTTCTGCTGCGGGCCTCTCATTGTCTGTGTGTAGAAATAGCATATGATGATATAAAGCCATGTTTTGACATTTAAATCCGTAATTTGTCTGATTATGTCACGATTAACACAGATGATCTTTTTGTTTTCTTGTAGCTGAGCTGGTGAGTCCTGTCAGCGTACGCCAGATGTTCATCTCCAACCTGAGGAACCGTCCTTTGAGCCCCAGCCATGTGGACTCTATGAAAAATCTGGTCCTCTCCTTAAACCATAACCTGGTTACGGGGACGAAGGCGTTTCCTTATATTGCCTTCAGGGGATTCTTTAACAAACTGCTGCTGACAACACCTTTCACCCATGTGCCAGAGAGTCAGTTGGAGAACACCACTCCATCTCCTCCTACCAACTCACCAGCTGGTTTAATGGTGCCGCCTGCAGGGTCCCACATCCATTCACGGTTCCTCACACCTCTGCTTCCAGAGAAGGCAGATCTTTCTGTCCTCAACGCAGATCAGAGGAACTGCGTCTGCACCCTGGATGTCGACGGCGACACCATCACCAGAGTCATTTCCACTGTGTATTCCACAGAGGAAAGGGAAATGACAAATCGATGGAGAGTTACGGACTACACCTCTGACGGCAGAGTAATCATGTCTGTGCTCTGCCAGTTTCTGAAGAGGTTTACACAGGGTGCAAAGAGGAAGCCTGCAGAGGAGGAGAGCAGCAGCAGGAGCCCCACTCCACCAAGGAAACGTCTCCGGCTGTGATCAGTAATGAAGCCTTTCCTGGACATATGGCATATGGATGTTTCCTCGTGCTTTGGAGCAAACTCCTCATGTCTGCGCTGTATCTGGAAAGGCTGGAAACACCTCTCCATCTCACACAGAGACCATCATGATGCGGCTAGTCTGAGGAGTTATTTCTGTACATATGTATATAGTTTTTTTTTTTTTTTATTATTGAGATACACAGGTCAGCGTTTTCAGTGCGTCTTGCACTTTTCTTTTTTTCTTGGTGCTGGCCTGTGTGTTTGATATGATTGCAAGGAATACAAGACTGACTTTATTATATAATCTGTGTAAAATGAACCAATAATCCACGAAGACAGTGCAAAGTGTAAATTATCGTCTGCTGCATCTCAGACATTGGCGAGAATGAACAATGTGGTAAGTAAAAAGTAATGTTCTGTCTCTGAAATGATATCCCAAAATATTAGAAAACATCTTGTCACGGCTGCCGAGGCAAGCTGTGTGGAGTTAGAAGAAGGACCCAAGATGCAGGCAGTGGATGAGATGCCGGTGAGTTTTATTTACAGAGGTGTAGTGGCAAACAAACAGTGGGGCATAACAAATAACTGAAGACACCTAAACTGGGAGAACTAAAAAAAAAATAACTGACCTGGGAGCATACGACAATGGGATGAGAAGCAGAGAGACGCAGACGAGGAACAGGACACCATGGAACACAGGGTAACACAGACTGACACTGAGTGATACAGACGAACCAGCAACAGGCAGGAGAACACACAGGGCTTAAATACACACACACACACACACACACACACACACACACACACACACACACACACACACACACACACACACACACACACACACACGTAATCAGGGGATGAGAGACAGGAGGGCAACACAGCTGGGAGGAATCTGAGCTGATGGGACAGGGGAAACATAAACTAAGCACACTCACATATGACACAGACCTTCACAATAAAACAGGAAACTCAGACACATGGAACCAGACAAGACATTGAACTAAACAGACAGATTCACAAACAGATGGGGTGACACCATAGACAGATAGATACAGACGCAGACTCAGAGGCAGACCGAATATAACACACAGAACTTAAACAATCATCATCATCTAGAAAATGATAACAAACTAAAAGCGCTGGGTCACCGACCCAGGACCAGGACAGTACCCCCCCCCCCTTAAGGGCTGGCTCCAGACAGCCCAGCAGAAACACAAAAAACTGACCAAAACAAAACAGAAGACAACCCGACCAGGGCGGGCGGAGGGGGCCCAGGACGGAGGGACAGCGTCAAAAAAGGCCCAGACGGTCAAGTTCAGGGGGCCGACCTGGAGGCTGACAGCACAGGAGGCCAAAACAGTTCAGTTCCGGAGGCCGACCACGCGAATGCCAGCGGGGCAGGCCTGGACGCCGGCCACGCGGAAGGCAGCGGCGGCAACGGAAGTCTGGAAGGCCCCTGCAGCACCAGGCGAGGCTGATGACGCGGAGGCTGGACCAGGCGAGGCTGATGACGCGGAGGCTGGACCAGGCGAGGCTGATGACGCGGAGGCTGCAGCTGGCGAGGATGAAGACACAGAGGCTGCAGCTGGCGGCGGCGTGGAAGCCGGAGACGGAGGCGCTGCAGGAGGCGGCGGTGTGGACGAAACTGTGGATGCAGCTGCTGCTGCAGGTGTGGATGAGGCTGCTGGTGGAGTAGCTGGTGGCTGGACGGGCTCCTCGGGCCCCCCAGCTGACGAGGAAGGTCGCTGGACGGGCTCCTTGGGCCCCCCAGCTGACGAGGCAGGAGGCTGGACGGGCTCCTCGGGCCCTCCAGCAGAAACAGTCTCAGGACCAGTGGGCACAGGGGCCCCTGGAACACACAGGACTAAACCAGTAGGCACGGGGACCTCTGGCAGGCACAGATCAGAACCAGCAGGCACACGGGCCTCTGGCAGGGACAGAACAGAACCAGCAGGCACGGTGTCCTCTGGCAAACACATAGCAGGCTGCAGCTGCACAGAGCATCGACTCTGCTCAGGCAGCGACAGCCGGGTGTGGCCCTCAGCTGGCTTCCCAACCTCCAGGGGTCCAGAGTCTGCTGGGGGCTGAAACCCAGCCTCTGGGGAGGCCCCGGAGTGCATCACAGTCTCAGAACTGGTCAGCTGTTGAGGGACGACTACATTATTAACTGGTTTGTCTCTCTGCTTACAAGGGACGGATGAAAAACAATTCCCTTCGGATAGCATAGATTCAGCTTGTTGTACTGGAGGAGCTGGTGACACAGGACACAGGGCTAGTGGCTGCTGAACAGGAGGCTGAACTGATGATAGGGCTAATGATTCCTCTGCCAACTGAGCTACAGACTGGGCTATGGATTGTAACATGGTTTGTAATAAGTCTGGCTGTGATTGTAATTGAGCTATGGACTGTGAGGCTGAATGTGTTGGAGGTGGCAACTGAGCTGGAGGCCGGGCGGCTAACGGAGCTGGAGGCCGGGCGGCTAACGGAGCTGGAGGCCGGGCGGCTAACTGAATAAACACAGCCCCGGAATTAACAGTCCCAAAGTCTGGTGAAACAGAAAGAGTGTCTTTTTCACTCACCACAGCCGGTGGTTCTGAAGTCCCACCACCCGGCTGTGGGGTGAGGCGCCTATGACGCGAACGTTGCTTCCTCCTCGGAGAACGCTCCGACAGGCCGGGTAACTCCACATCCGGCAGTTCGGACTGCATATCCTCCGGTGGGCTGAGCAGATGAGCGGTAGGGGGGTGAGGGTGCAGCTTGTTCAGAAAGAAATTCTGAACAAGTGGGTGAAGTGAGCTGAACAGCCAGGGGAGACCGGAAACCAGTCGCTCCAATCGATTAGCTAGGGCTTGGCGGAATCCCTTCTCCTCATGCCCCAGCCATAAATTAATTAAACGGTCCACAGAATAAATAATATCCTCCCGGAGCTCCTCGGGCGGGTTGGATGCTGCTGGGTCCATTGTGGCCGGTTCGTACTGTCACGGCTGCCGAGGCAAGCCGTGTGGAGTTAGAAGAAGGACCCAAGATGCAGGCAGTGGATGAGATGCCGGTGAGTTTTATTTACAGAGGTGTAGTGGCAAACAAACAGTGGGGCATAACAAATAACTGAAGACACCTAAACTGGGAGAACTAAAACATAACTGACCTGGGAGCATACGACAACGGGATGAGAAGCAGAGAGACGCAGACGAGGAACAGGACACCGTAGGACACCGTAGGACACCGTAGGACACCGTAGGACACCGTAGGACACCGTGGAACACAGGGTAACACAGGGTAACACAGGGTAACACAGACTGACACTGAGTGATACAGACGAACCAGCAACAGGCAGGAGAACACACAGGGCTTAAATACACACACGCACCAGTAATCAGGGGATGAGAGACAGGAGGGCAACACAGCTGGGAGGAATCTGAGCTGACGGGACAGGGGAAACGTAAACTGAGCACACTCACATATGACACAGACCTTCACAATAAAACAGGAAACTCAGACACATGGAACCAGACAAGACATTGAACTAAACAGACAGATTCACAAACAGATGGGGTGACACCATAGACAGACAGATACAGACGCAGACTCAGAGGCAGACCGAATATAACACACAGAACTTAAACAATCATCATCATCTAGAAAATGATAACAAACTAAAAGCGCTGGGTCACCGACCCAGGACCATGACACATCTAGTCCAGCCTAGAAGTAATAAATGCATGAAGTAGTTTTTCAGCGTCACTCTGAGACAGGATTTTTCTTATTTCAGAGATATTACACAAAGATTAGAATTGGAAGAAATCAGTTCTAGATATTTGTTTAATATGTGCATTGAAGGACATGTTCTGGTCAATAATGACTCCAGGGTTCCTCACAGTGTTACTGAAGGCCAAGGTAATGCCATCCAGAGTAAGAATCTGGTTAGATACCATATTTCTAAGATTTTCAGGGCCGAGTACAATAACCTCAGTTTGATCTGAATTTAGAAGCAGAAAATTAGAGGCCATCCAGGTCTTTATGTCTTTAAGACATTCCTGCAGTTTAACTAATTGGTGTGTGTTATCTGGCTTCATGGACAGATAGAGCTGGGTGTCCTCTGCATAGCAGTGAAAATGTATACTATGCCTTCTGATGATACTGCATTTAAATTGTAAACAGAATTGGTCCTAGCACATCCATAGTTAACCTTAGATAAATATGATACAAACCACTGCAGAAATCAATACCTACAGGATGCTCTAATTGCTTTAATAAAATATTACGGTCAGAAGCATTGAACGTTGCACTGAGGCCATGAGAAGATGATGTGTAACCTTCACTAAAGCTGTTTCTGTGCTGAGCTCTGAAATCTGACTGAAACTGTTCAAATAAGCCATTCCTCTGAAAATTATCTGTTAGCTTTTTAAAAATTATTTTTTCAAGAATTTTTGAGATAAAAGGAAGGTTGGCGATTCGCCTCTAACTAGGTAGGACAGCAGGGTCAAGAGATGGCTTTTTAAATCAGTGTTTGGATTTTTTTTGTGTGTCTATGTACAGAACAGAAGTCTGAACAGACCAACGACCTGCCAGAGAAATCCTCCTCCAAGCGCTCTGCCTCTCCATCCGTGGAGCTGCAGCTGAACGCTGGCCGGCTGCAGCTTGACGGTCTTCCTCCGGGGACTGGAACTACAGGCCCTGGTCTACGAGTGGCCCAGGTACGACTATTGGACCGCAAAACCAGCAGCAGGCCAAACAGCCGACCTGGGACTCCAAATTCCAACACTTCATCCACCCCAACCCCCTCAGAGGAGCAGAACGATGGAGAGGGCCTGGACCAACTGCCCCCACAAGCACAGCGGCCGAAGCAAATTATAGTAATGGAAACCACACTCAACAAGAACCAGCAGCTGTGGAAAAGACAGCAGCTAGCAAAGAATTAGAGGAGAAATTAAGAGAAGTTTTAACACATAAAATTGGGGCCAACAGACTTGTGGAGGTTGGGAAGGCGTCCGGAGCATCACAACAAAAAGGTGAAACAAAACACACAAAATGTGAGAGAGAGGCACATGTTAGAGAAATGCCTTGTTTGAGAAAAAAAAAAAAGTTAAATTAGCCCACCTACAAACGCAGATACACGCAATGAAGAAACAGCTTACACCCATGAACACGTGAAGATTTTCCAGCAAGTTTAAAGCAGTGAAACTTAACATACACGTGTTGTTAAATAATAAAGTTTATCCACTACTAACAAATAAACTCTCTGGGTTGCAGGACAACAACTTAACTTCAAAAAAGGCACTGGTCTGACCAACCAGTGATAACACGACAAATTCAGTGGTTAGAAAAGTCAAATTGTGACATATTTTCTGCTGATTGATTAATACAAGTGATTACTAGATGAAAGAAAATTCCAATTTTTGTGCTTTTAAACACGATCTTAAGAATTTTAACATGTACCTGTGTTGTCCTGTCAGCTTAGTGGGTCACGAGTTGATTATATGGTGAGAAAAAACAAAAAAAGGGGGAGAGAAGGCTGACACAGGGCCTGGTCCCGTTGTTTCTCCCCTCTCTGAATAACGCAGCCAAAATAACATCATTTTCCTGTTCGTTTGTTTTTGTTTTGTGTTTGTTTTGTTTTTTCTCTTTATACTTGATTACAGGCTGCTTTGCCGGAAAGCCGAGGCTGACCCTGGACTCTTGCTCTCCCCTCCACCATCGTTGCTCACTCGTCTACCATCTTTGATGTGACCCTGACCAAATGCTAAAGCAGCTGGACCCACAACAACAACTGGAAAATGTCAACAGTGCTGCAGGAAAATGATCTCATGCAGCAGAGACGGAGAGAGTTAAATACAAGGCCCGTTTCACTACACGGGGAGATTTCCGTCAGCGTCTCTTCTTTCTGAGAAGACTGAGAAAGGCCTGGCTCCCACCAATGACTTTGACCACCTTCTATAGAGGAACTATCGAGAGCATACTGAGCAGCTGTATCACTGTCTGGTTCGGGAACAGCACCATGCCGGACAGACGAGCTCTACAGAGGGTTGTGCGATCAGCTGAGCGCACCATCCGCTCCGAGCACCTTGACCTGCACTCAATCTTCAGCAGGCGGTGCTGGACCAAGGCCAGGAAGATCGTGAAGGACCTGAGCCATCCCAACAACAGACTGTTCTCTCTGTTGCTGTGTACGTGACAAATAAAAATCTGAATTTGGAAAACGAGGCATTCGCAAAGCCACCAGCATTGTGCCTGATCGGACACACCCCTCTCACACACTCTTCACATTCTTGCCATATGGAAAAAGACAGCTTCAGCTGACAGAGCTGTGACGAGACGCCCATTAAGCCCGGAGGAAAAGTGAGGCCGAGCAAGACAATGCTGACCTTAACAACTCTGCATTAAAACTGTGCAGGACAGTGACGGACCAACACGGATGATCGGGCAGCAAAAAGTGCGTGCCAGAGACAAAAGGAGGCACCTTGAAATGAACAAAAGGAGAAAATAAGCTGAAGGCACAGGTGTCGGGGCTCGGCCAGGAGCTGACCTCTGAGAAGAGCCGAACAGCAGAACCGCAAAAGGCCGTGGAGCAAAGCAAGGAAAACATCAATGGAATTCAATCTGACTTATACGTCAAGACTCTGAGGTTTCTGTCCTCAGTAAGAGCTCAAGGCATCAGAGCAGAAACTGACCATGGCTCAAGAGGAGCTGGTTGATAATCGAACCCATCAGGCCTGGAGTCCCAGACACAGGACTTGAAATCAGGCTGGAGCTTGCTGGAGCAGGAGGTCGCCAAACCTGACGAAAAAGCTCCAACAGCAGGAGCAAGGCCTGAAGGAGCTACAGAAACAAAAGGGTCAAGTTAAGGAGGAGCAGAACAAGGAGAAGATGCAGGACACTGGAGAAAAGCACTGCCTCAATTGGGGCCAGAACCAGTATGGACAGAACTTTGAGCAGCAGCACCAACGGATGCAAACGGACTGAAAAGGAGGAGGGCAGGACCCCAGGGCACGCTTCAGGCCGCGGTTTACTCAGAACACCAGAACAGGAAAGTGATGAACACAAACACCCACACAAACACACACATCTACATGCATTGACTCAGAATGAAGAGAAACACACATATGAACATATGCACTCGTTGATTGAGTGAGAAATGACACACACACGTGCAAAAAATCGAAATGCTAATTCAATTCACTGAGAAGTGATCCACACACACACACACACACGCTGATGCAATGAAAAATGCTTTACTAACAAATGCTGCACACAAACATCCAAATATGGAGTCGGTTACAACAATAAGAACTCATTGATTGTATATTGGTTAAATGCATTTCATGCCACACAGAGGGGATCTGTGTAGATTTAGGGGACAAGGTCTAAAGTAGTTTGGTTGTGAAAACAATGTCTGTGCGTGATGTCTGTGTATGGCTCAAAGCCTCCACTGAATTGTTTACTGTGCTTCACACAGCCTGATAAGGAGCAGTGGTACAGAGTGAAAATGATGAGTGAATGATGTGAGTTTTATTTCGGAGAGAATATGAAAAGGTTGTGTTGATTTGACTCAGTTGTTTAAGTTTCTGCCAAAGCAAAACATTTGTGTGCAACCAGTGTCCACTATTGAATTAAGCTAATCCAACATGTTTTTGTCAGTGCAAAAAGGAGTTACGGTGCCTGTATGCCTACACAATATAGTGTGTGAAGTTTTGGTTGACTTTTGGGTTTTGTTTGACACTAGGTTGATTCTATCAGTGAGGTTTGGATTGTTCTCTTTCCCTAAGAGAGAGAAAGATGGTTTGATCTTTGGACATGTTCACAATGGGCCCCAGTATCTGTTATTATATGAGTGTTTTATTGTTTACGTTTGTTCTTGCTTTTGTTACAGTGCACTGAGATAAGAACATCTGAGAGGTAGGATCCACCGGTGGTTATATTTTGGTATTTTGTGAGTTCCTGATTTAACAAATCAGCTCTTTAATCCAGGCCTGAGAGATTGAACTTTAAAGCGCTATAAAATATTCTTATTGAAAACAGTTGCAAAGTATTTTTTCTCCATGATTATAATGGGCTTGGGAGAAATTCACTTATATGGGACACTGATCGAATGAGAAGTCCTGAGCCTAAAAGGATTGCAGCGAGTCAATCCAGTCCTAAAACAAGGAACTGTTTCCTTTAAAATGATGACGTCATCTTGCTGGTGAGGGAGGCTCAAATAGGTTGCGCGTGAGACACCATTATCAGCAACTTCTGGTATGAATGTGTGTGGATGTATGCATGTGACTGGACTGTCACGGACTGACGACTAAAAGTTTTAACTGACTTGGTACTGAGACAAACACGGTGCCGACTTTAGGATTAGTGGATGTTCACAAACAATTCACCCAGTCTGTAAAAGAAGGGTGGATGTTTTGTCTTGCTTTGTTTTGTTTTTGTAATAACAGAAGAATGACAGAGACTAAAGGGGGAGGCTGTAGCTTCACAGGAGTGTGAGCTGCAGACTGAACCCTTTGGTTGCTAATTTTGAGTTACTGATGTTTGCATTAAGAAAATTGTGTTTTAATAGCTGTGTTTCGATTAATGTATCATATTATATGGTTGGGAATGTTAAATGCTAAAGTGAAGAAAAGGTTTGATTCCATTCATGACTGAACATGTTATTATTAACCATAGTGGGTCACTGTAAAGAGTCAATTAACTTTTATAGAGGTAAAAAAAAAACAAAACAAAAAAAACCTCCACCGAGGTCTAAGAATAACAGGGGAATGATAGACAGCCACACTCAAAATGGAGATATGTAATGATAAACACTGGTCCCCGCCTTTTGGGCGCTTCTGTCATGGTCCCCGTGCCTGCTCGGCTGGCCCTGTGTGGCTACATGTTATGTTTTGTCTTTTCTCTCTCCTCTCTCTCTGCTCGCTGCCTGGGCGGAGCTCATTGTGAGCTCCCGGCCTCCACCACCTGTAGGCAATCACCTGTGGCTCCTCACCTTGTTTGCTCCCGCTACTTAAGGCAGTGACTGAGAGCACCTCGCCGCTGGACTATTGAATAACACTCGTCAGTGCTACTTTAGCCTCAGCCAGTTTTGAGCTCTGTCCGTGAAAGTTCCGTGCTAACCCTTGTTCTCTGTATGCAGATTTCTCGTGTTTGGTTTGGAGACTCTGGACGCTTTTCCCGACCCCGCTCTGCACCCCTGGGAACCCTGGCCCCCTTCTCCTTCACCTGTATATAGTGCACCTGGAGTGTGTAAATAAACCTGTTTTTCTGAGATTTCAGTCTGCGCCGAGTCCTCCCTGCTCCTCCGTGACAGCTTTCTTGAAGTAGTCAACAATTGACTTCCAAAAAAAGAAGTAGTCAACAATTTAAAAGTAAGATAGAATAACAGGGGCATGTGCTGAGGGGTGGTGCTGCACAAGAACAAGAGTAAAATAAAGAAAATATTGTTTTTAGTTTTGAGAAGTGCAAATTAAAATGTACCATTACACTCAGAGGATCAATATGAAGTTCGATATATGTTAATTTTGAATGAAGTACATGATTGGTGACTGTTCTGTCCTGAGCTTTTGTTTTTACAGCACCTGCTTGATCACACCAACAGTTTCTCGCCACCGAAGAGGGGTACTTGCAAAAAATAGAGAATGGGGAGGAATATCATCAAAACTGGAAAAAGGTAATCCCGAAAGGGGGTGATAACGCCATAACTTTCACTTATGGTCAAATTCTCAAAAAATGACCCCGAACTTGAAAAATTCTTCAAACATTTAGAGACAGAGTGGAGATTTAGATAAACATAATGTCACAAACCACATAAGGCGGGAGCATTTGAATCGATAAGATGGTGAATTGATAAGCAAAATGTTGATCATGTTGATTATGTTTATTCCAGTGTGCAGAGCAAAATTATTATTATGAAAGACAACAAATGAAATAACGAAAACTAGAAGTGGAAAAATTTGCGTTAATGGAAATAAAATCAAAACAAAAAGGAAAACTAACCAAAACTGTAATGAATGTTCACAAAACTAACTAAAATTAACTAGATTTATAGCAAAATGTGTTTAGTTGCATTGATAAGTATTTTCATTTTTTCTTTTTCTTTTTCTTTTTTCTTTTTAAGATAAATCAAGAGTGTTGGGACGGTAAAATAAACACATTACAAAAACAAAATTGTTTTTAACTAATTTTATTTAAATTTTACAGCATGTGCACTACAGTGCACAAGGGGAGTTCATTGATCACGAATGTGAAACTAACAACATTCAAGAGCTATTTAAGAAGATTACATGTTCCTCTGAAATTTTTGTAAGCAGGATATTAAAACTTATTTATATAACAATATCATAAAAATGTAGATTAGGGATCAACTTAGAAGTCACTGACACTTCACTAGCTGTAAGCCATTGGTTCAGGAACAAGTGATTGCACTGGGCTTTCTATTTCACAAAAGTTAATTCGTTTATGATATCTGAGGAAGTACTGTGATTGTTTTTATTTGGAGACACAAAGGAACATTTGGCACTTCCCACATCTCACATATGTTTTACTGTTGCACCCAACCATTCTACAACTGAAATGCCTTGGACTGTTAACCATTTCAGGCAAGTGGAGTGAACCATATTTTGCTACACTCTTATCTGATTGGGGCTTCCTTTTCTTGATTTCCGGAGAGAACTTTTCATTATTGGTATTATTCAGGTCTTGTTCACATGTTTGTCCCTGGTTTCTCAGCCAAGAGGAGCTTGAACTCCAGATACTGGGAGTTCTGTTTGCACATTGAGATCACTGGTAACTTTTAGCAACGACGTGATCTTGTAGAAACAATTAGATGTCATGGATTCAGCTATAATTGCGACTCTTATTTTTTACTTTACTGGAAAACATTTCTGCATTTTACCCATATTTTATTTTTAACTCAAAATCAAAATTCCAGATTCTCCTACATGTTGGTTTTGGACCAGATAGGACGACAGTTTTCAGGTGGCCCTGTGTCTTTCTCTATTACATCTGCCACTGCATCTTGATAATCTTTGTGTGGTTCTTATTGGGTTGTGACCCTCTCGTGTCTGGCTCACATGACTCGCATCCTCAGAAGAATCTATGCTTGAATCTCGCTCAATTATTCTGCTATGAATTCCCCCTGAATTATGAATTCTCTCTGCCTTTGTCAAAGAGTTGTCTATTAGGAAAAAGTGAAATAAATATAAGTACAAAGTCCCAATGTGTAGAGCACACATTAATAAATTAGTCATGTTCTCCGTGAAACTAAATAAGCTTAATCCTTAAAGACCCCTCGAATTATTTACTAGATGTTTATTTTTGAAAATTAATCAAAACCTGAGTTTAAAAAAAAAGAAAAAGAAAAACAATTGGCAAGGCCACACCCCCACACATGTGATATAATTTTAAAGGTACTGTTGTCCTCTCTAAGAAACATCAGGACTTAGAGGAGTGGCAAGTAGAGTATGAGAGCTACAAGCAAAAACTAAATGTGTACTACAGTGCGCAAAAATGAATTACTGGGCCATCAGGGGGTTATGAGGGACATCTATAAAACTAACAATCCCACAAACCTCGAAGTGCACTTGAAAAGCTCACACAAGAAGGTTAACCTAGCTTACCTTGAAGAGCTCATCAGGGGGAGCACACTCCCCCTCCTTGAGGAGCTCCCCCACTCAATCCGCATCCCCAGAAAACAGCTAACCCCAGATAAGGCAGCGTGATGTATCCCGAGATAACAGGACTGGGACATCTAAATAAATGTGTGAAACAATCGCCTTCAAAAAGGTTATCAATTCACTTCAACCAAAATTAGGAACACTCGGTGCGGCAAGAGTTAATAGTTATTAGTCTCAACACCCAAGGATAACCAGAAGAGCATGACTGATATGATGGAACTGGGATTTGGTTACACTTAAGTTTTGCAAAACACAACTAAAACTATAACTGAAACTAATCAAAACTAAGCTAAAATTAAGGATTTTCAGAAAATAAAAACTAGACTAAACTAGCAAATGATTGGTAAAAACTGATTACAACTGCCATAGAATTGAAAATCTGGAGGCAAGACTAGAAAAAACACAGAAACTAATGAAAATTGCAAAATGGTTAAAACCCTGGGGCGGAGATTGGCAGATCTGACCAGGGAATGTTATAAAATGGATTGTCAGGACAGTCAGCGTTAAAGCCACTTTCAGTCCATACTAGGATGGCATTGGACATCTTCGGGGCCGAGGAGGGTTGGTGTGACCAAGGTGTGGTTTGGCTTGTTGTATGTATATTTTGAGATCATGTGGCTCTGGATGGACCAGTTACCAGGGCATGGAAGGAGGACAGACTCATTAAATGAGGAGAAGGAATTTCCTGGGATTGGAGATCCTCTGGGTGAGTGGTTGATTAAAAGCATGCATAAAATAGAAGTTATCTGTTGTTACTGATCGGTAATAGATTGATAATTGGCCACATTTACAGCTGTATTGACTTGTTGTGGACGTAGTCGACTTCGGGTTTAAGCACTTTAATTAACAGGTTGAAAATAGTGACATTAAAGAAAGAGTATGCAGCGCCACCCTGTCAGACACAGGTGATGGTGGAGCTCACTGATGAATCAGGTGAGCTGGATTCATGGCTGATTCAAAACTAAGATCCCCCTGCTGTGGTCAGTAAGGGGAGAAACCAGGGGGAAATAAAATTTAAAAGAGGCATCTATAAACGTTTATGGGTCAAGTGAAACGGGATAAAAGGGGTTGTTTTACTGTTATTTTAATATCAGCATTATTAGTGTATGAGAATCATGCAACAAGCATTGCATCGATGATCATTTATTGAAGCTTTTGACCTTATATATTATAATATATTTTCTCCTACTGTGCATGCTGCTGAGTGACTGCTGCTCGTCAAACACATTTAATTGCAATGTTGACCCTGTGCTAACTTGCATATGACAAATAAATCTGAAAACTAAAACTAAACAAAGGAAAGAAGGATGGAAGGAAGGATCACATGCATTGTCACAAAGGAAAGAAGGATGGAAGGAAGGATCACAAGCATTGTCACAAAGGAAAGAAGGATGGAAGGAAGGATCACAAGCATTGTCAGAATGCATTGTCACAAAGGAAAGAAGGATGGAAGGAAGGATCACATGCAATGTCACAAAGGAAAGAAGGATGGAAGGAAGGATCACATGCATTGTCACAAAGGAAAGAAGGATGGAAGGAAGGATCACATGCATTGTCACAAAGGAAAGAAGGATGGAAGGAAGGATCGCAAGCATTGTCACAAAGGAAAAAAGGATGAAAGGAAGGATCACAAGCTTTGTCACAAAGGAAAGAAGGATGGAAGGAAGGATCACATGCATTGTCACAAAGGAAAGAAGGATGGAAGGAAGGATCACATGCATTGTCACAAAGGAAAGAAGGATGGAAGGAAGGATAAAAAACTTTGTCACAAAGGAAAGAAGGATGGAAGGAAGGATCACAAACTTTGTCACAAAGGAAAGAAGGATGGAAGGAAGGATCACATGCATTGTCACAAAGGAAAGAAGGATGGAAGGAAGGATCACATGCATTGTCACAAAGGAAAGAAGGATGGATGAAGGATCACATGCATTGTCACAAAGGAAAGAAGGATGGAAGGAAGGATCACATGCATTGTCACAAAGGAAAGAAGGATGGAAGGAAGGATCACATGCATGGTGACAAAGGAAAGAAGGATGGAAGGAATGAAAGACCACAAGCTTTGTCACAAAGGAAAGAAGGATGGAAGGAAAGATCACAAGCTTTGTCACAAAGGAAAGAAGGATGGAAGGAAGGAAATACCACAATCTTTGTCACAAAGGAAAGAAGGATGGAAGGAAGGATCACATGCATTGTCACAAAGGAAAGAAGGATGGAAGGAAGGATCACAAGCATTGTCACAAAGGAAAGAAGGATGGAAGGAAGGATCACATGCATTGTCACAAAGGAAAGAAGGATGGAAGGAAGGATCACATGCATTGTCATAAAGGAAAGAAGGATGGAAGGAAGGATCACAAGCATTGTCACAAAGGAAAGAAGGATGGAAGGAAGGATCACAAGCATTGTCACAAAGGAAAGAAGGATGGAAGGAAGAATCACATGCATTGTCACAAAGGAAAGAAGGATGGAAGGAAGGATCACATGCATTGTCACAAAGGAAAGAAGGATGGAAGGAAGGATCACAAGCATTGTCACAAAGGAAAGAAGGATGGAAGGAAGGATCACATGCATTGTCACAAAGGAAAGAAGGATGGAAGGAAGGATGACATGCAATGTCACAAAGGAAAGAAGAATGGAAGGAAGGATCACATGCATTGTCACAAAGGAAAGAAGGATGGAAGGAAGGATCACATGCATTGTCACAAAGGAAAGAAGGATGGAAGGATGGATCACAAGCTTTGTCACAAAGGAAAGAAGGATGGAAGGAAGGATCACAAGCTTTGTCACAAAGGAAAGAAGGATGGAAGGAAGGATCACATGCAATGTCACAAAGGAAAGAAGGATGGAAGGAAGGAAGGAAGGATCACAAGCTTTGTCACAAAGGAAAGAAGGATGGAAGGAAGGAAGGAAGGATCACAAGCTTTGTCACAAAGGAAAGAAGGATGGAAGGAAGGAAAGATCACAAGCTTTGTCACAAGTGCAATACTTTAATTTTCTGCTGCTCATTCCTGTGCAATATCCCATCTGCCCTCCCGTCATATTTCTTTTCAAGATTTTCTTATTTAATCACTAATGTACATATATTTATATTTATAGATACATATATATTCAGTCATCTTTTCTCTTTTACCATGTCTCTCTAATATTTTGCTCCTTGCTATTTTTCTATTTTCTTTATTATTTTATTTTATTTTAATATATTTTCTCCTACTGTGCATGCTGCTGAGTGACTGCTGCTCGTCAAACACATTTAATTGCAATGTTGACCCTGTGCTAACTTGCATATGACAAATAAATCTGAAAACTAAAACCAAGAGCACCTGGCTGCAGCCACTGTCCACTGTGGAGCTCCACAGTAACCGGAAACACGTGACCTCCACAGTAACCGGAAACACGTGACCTCCACACTAGCCGTAAACACGTAACTTCGGTTAAATCGACTTTGACAGCGAAAACGAAATTGCGTTTTTGTTACTATAAAATGGTTTTAAGTGGGTTTTTTTTTTTTAACACTCTGGGTTTGTTCAAAAAAAATTCACCATCCCCTAAATTGTTCGTGGCCAAAAGTGACACTTGCTGTTTCGCTGATTTATTATTATTTTTACAGTACATCGTGTTGTGCGTTCTGATTGCTGTAGACCATTGTCAATCAATCTAGTCCAGTGTCTCCTGTACAGGAGCGGTCCCTAATAGGCCCACGGACCGGTCCCGGTCCGTGAGTCCTTTGGTACCGTTCCGCGAGGGTTGATCCTCCGGTGTGAAATGTATGGTTGTAGTTGTGTGTCTTATTTTGAAAGAACTATTTACGCGTTACCATAGCGACCAGAGAGCGTTAAGAAGCAGAGAGGAGGATGTCACTGTCATTGTTGTTGGCGCACAGCTCAAGTCACGTTTATTATTATATTTACAAAATACCACAGTTTCTTTTTTTTATTCTTTTGTTGTATTTATCCGCGACACCTTAAAGGTAGTTCCCTGAAAATATTGTCTGACATTAAAGTGGTCTGTGGTGCAAAAAAGGTTGGGGACTCCCGCTGTACAGTACAGAATGCGTTTAGCTTGTCGAATTTACATAAATCTTCGATCGCTAGCAGTGTAACTCTGAAGTGCTGTACTGTACGTTTGGAAGTTTTCTCCCAAACAAACACAACAATGCCGACGAAACGTTTTGCACCCTCAAATGCACCTTTAGGTTTCATTCCATAATACTGGACTTGTGTTTCTACAAAGGTTTGAACTCTAAGAGTGTTTAAACAAAGAGAAAAGTGTGAAAATGTTCATTCCTGTCTGAGAAAAGTGTTTAAAGCATGTAGTGAGGGGTTTTACAGTCTTAACATCTGTAATAATTGTAAAAAATAAAGTTGGCTATGGATTTCACCTACCGCGGGTTATTTTTTGAACGTAACACCAGCGATAAACGAGGCACCGCTGTATTATTAATAGTAGTGTCTGGGACATCTAATTGATTAACATCAACATTGATTATTATGCACTATTATTTTTGTTCAAGGAGAGCCAAAAATATACAACTCTCTCTCAGCTTGTTTGTTGCCAAAAATGGCCACTTTTTGTGTATGTTCGCAAAATGCTATAAAATGTATATTTCTTAAAACATTTATCTACTTTTACCGACGTGACTCTTTAAAATAGCACCAGTCCTTTTCATCAAAATCAAAATTGTATCTAAATGTTTTACTCTTTATAGCCAGTTAGGTTATATATTACCATTAACTTTTCTGGTAAAACGGTGATAAAGTCCTAATGTTTTCATGAAACTTCCTTTTTTTCCCCATCTGAGCATCGGGGAAAAGGCCGTCTTGCAATTGTTGAGGTCACTAGTGTGTGCCCCATTTCTTCCAGGATCACTCTCTTTATAGGTTTTAGTGGACTCCTAGTACTGCGAAGTGGTTTCATGGTACAAAGGGATTGTATTCCAAGATCTGGGAGACTGTAGAAATGAGCAGTGATGCCCTTCCTACCATCTTTCCAGAAAAATAAGTGATCTGTAAGCTGTTAGGCTGACTTACAGCAGCAGCACTTTCTGCACCTGCATAAACTCCAGGACACATTTACTAACGGTGTTTGTTGCTGTATGTGCAGCTTTGAATTTTTTAATAATATATATTTTGTTAATATTTTGGCTATGGTGTCTTGTTATGAAATGTAAAAGAGTAAAAGTGTTTTTAGCAGGTGCTTCAAAGCTAAGTTTGACTGGGAAACTCAAAGCTCAATTGGCTGTATCAACAGAAATTCACTGCAGCCTATGTAATATTTCATGCGTCATAATTTATTCTACTCTATCTTGCAAATACATATTTGTGTGGCAATGTCATGCACAACACACATAACTATTAGATCCTTAAGATCAAACCCGTGTCATTGTTTTGGTCCACTGCAGTGCAGTAGTCAAAAAAAAGAATAAGTGAAGTGTCCACAGATAGCCAGGATAGAGCCCAGAGTGTTAATGTTTAAAATGTATAAAAATATTATTGATTACAATTCTTTACTGTTAATATCAACAATAAGCTTTTTATTTTGAAATTATAAGTTAAAAAAATGCTGTTACATTTACATTTAATGCTGTTTCACTGTAATCATTTATTATAAGTATGGACACAGAATCAAGTGAACAACATTTTGAAATAAGTTTAATTGGAATTTTGTACTATGCAAAAACAAAACAACAACAACAACAACAACATATTAAACAAACACAGCCAGTGCCTTCATTTGTCCATTACATGTCAAACATAGCACTGACCCTTAGCCCCTGATCATCAGCACATGCTTTCAAAAAGAGCTCCATGTCCTTTGCAAACTGAAAAACAAAGAGGAACAAGTCCCTTGCTCCAGTGTCTTCTTCCTCTGACATGTCTCTTAAGACCCTCTGCTGGTCCCCTTGATTTAAGGACAGATATTTGGGCATTGTTACATGTGCCTTATTTTGGACAGCCCACTGCACAGCAGGACGCAGATCTTCAACAACTGCTGGCTCCTGTGTCAGGCAAATGGGGATGAAAACATAGTTATTTCTCTGTTGCAGAACAGTTTTTTAACAGTTATTCAAATGTCACTAACCATGTAATTACACTACTGTTTAAAGTGAATACTGACCTGACTGACTTCCTGGAACTTGCGCTTTTTCAGTCTGAAAATGGGCACGTGTTGTCCTTCAAGCACAGCTTTGGCTTCCTCTCTCCAGTGTGCAAATAGCTTGCCAGAGCTACGAAGAGTAAGGCCACAGTGAGGGCATGTCATTTTCATGGACTTTCCATCAGCTGCAGTTTTATTGAACACAGAGGGTAGAGCTTATGAATGTTCTAACAAAGACTCAGAAAATGGTTCAGATACCGAAGACAAAACCTTGGGGGGGGGAGACGGGTCTCCTCGAAGAGTTCAGCGGGGAGCAGTCCTGATAATGGTGGCTGACTTGGCATTGAAGAATGCTGACAAGACAATAAATGCCTTGCCATATCCCCACGCCGTATGATTGTAATCTTACAGACAGGGCAGTGAAAGTGTCCTGTTGTCCTACAAGGCTGCCTGCACCGGCATATCATTTTATCTGTAAGAGAAAAAAACAAACAAACAAACAGATGTAATTTAAATGTAGTTGTATAGAATGCAATCAATTTGTCTAACAATCAGATTGTACATGTTAACAAAAACATCCAAGCCAACCTCAATAATGAAAGCAAAATGGTATGGATCACAAAAGTTATGTCAAGAAAAGTGGTGAAAAGTAAATAAAAATATATTTTATAAAAACACTATTTTTGTTGCAGATGAATGCACTGAACTGTACAATATCAACAGCAACTTTTAAGTCAACAAAGATACTGCAGAAGTGCTTAAAAAAGTGCATATTTATAACTATAAAGTATATTTAATACAAACATACCTTTTAAAGGCAAAGCATTTTTTATATGCACACTTAGATGCTCCTCAATCTTTGCCCTGACAGTAGGGCTGAAAGTGGGGCACAGAGGGCAGTGAAAGAGTCCTCTGCAACACGTGTTGCATTCCTGCAATTCTGGCTTTAAGCCTGAATTCCAGATTGATGTGTGCATCTAAAACACAGAGAGAAACAGATAAACACCATATACACATTTAAGTTAAGGTTTTAGCAGAAATAACAATTTACACTTGGCATGTAATAGATTTGGGAAGAAAATTCTTGAAAAAAAAAACGCAAATATTTTAAAAGACACTTTAATCTGTGAGATATGTTTCTATTGACATATAACAGTCAATTGAACAGAGGCTAACTAAAATCTGGGCAATAAAAAAGCTGTACAGAAAAGAATGACGAATAGAAGTATTGATAAATATATAAATCTGTTTGTGACGAAATTTGCAGTGTTGACGCTAACCAAAGGTGTCACAAGTACACACGTTCCTTACTACAGTTTAGATACCTCTGTTTAGAAAGCACTGGCTCGACTTTTTAGTCAAGTCGAAGTAAGAAGTACAGGGTCTAAAATATAATTTATGTACAAAATTTTGAAGTAATCTTGCGTCCAAAGCACGCGTGCTGATTTACAAATGTACGGATTACAAAGTACAGATACGCGTGCTAAAATGTGAGAAGTAGAAGTATAAAGAAGTATACAGTAGGCACAAAAAAGTACAGCAGTAAAGTAAAGATACCAGAAAATTCTACTTAAGTACAGTATTGAAGTATTCGTTATTTTGCATCTCTGACGCCAACAATAAATCATACTGTAATGCAAAATGTGGTTTTTGCTTCTTCTCGCCCACAGAAGCCGTTAATCCAGCTCTCTTACTAAAACCAGGCCTGGGAAAAAGCATATCTGTGTGTTTCTCTGCCATGGAGCACGATGAAAAAACATTAAAATAAGGAGGAATGTTGTTGTAATGCAAAAAAAAGTGGCAACATGATCATTGTAAGAAAACTAGACGATTCCTAGAATTATGAAATCACTAACGGCAAATTTATATAAGAAAGACTTAACTAACCTTTGCGATCAACTTGCAAGACTTCCACGGTATCCATGCGTGTTTACGGCTACTGTGGAGGTCACGTGCTTCCGGCTACTGTGGAGCTCCACAGTGGCTGCAGCCAGACCCTTCTCACTAAAACTAAACAAAGGAAAGAAGGATGGAAGGAAGGATCACATGCATTGTCACCAAGGAAAGAAGGATGGAAGGAAGGATCACATGCATTGTCACAAAGGAAAGAAGGATCGAAGGAAGGATCACAAGCTTTGTCACAAAGGAAAGAAGGATGGAAGGAAGGATGACATGCATTGTCACAAAGGAAAGAAGGATGGAAGGAAGGATCACAAGCTTTGTCACAAAGGAAAGAAGGATGGAAGGAAGGAAAGATCACAAGCTTTGTCACAAGTGCAATACTTTAATTTTCTGCTGCTCATTCCTGTGCAATATCCCATCTGCCCTCCCGTCATATTTCTTTTCAAGATTTTCTTATTTAATCACTAATGTACATATATTTATATTTATAGATACATATATATTCAGTCATCTTTTCTCTTTTACCATGTCTCTCTAATATTTTGCTCCTTACTATTTTTCTATTTTCTTTATTGTTTTATTTTATTTTAATATATTTTCTCCTACTGTGCATGCTGCTGAGTGACTGCTGCTCGTCAAACACATTTAATTGCAATGTTGACCCTGTGCTAACTTGCATATGACAAATAAATCTGAAAACTGAAACTAAACTAAGGAAAGAAGGATGGAAGGAAAGATCACAAGCTTTGTCACAAAGGAAAGAACGATGGAAGGAAGGATCACAAGCTTTGTCACAAAGGAAAGAAGGATGGGAGGAAGGATCACATGCATTGTCACAAAGGAAAGAAGGATGGAAGGAAGGAAGGATCACAAGCATTGTCACAAAGGAAAGAAGGATGGAAGGAAGAATCACATGCATTGTCACAAAGGAAAGAAGGATGGAAGGAAGAATCACATGCATTGTCACAAAAGAAAGAAGGATGGAAGGAAGGATCACATGCATTGTCACAAAGGAAAGAACGATGGAAGGCAGGATGACATGCAATGTCACAAAGGAAAGAAGGATGGAAGGAAGAATCACATGCATTGTCACAAAGGAAAGAAGGATGGAAGGAAGGATCACATGCATTGTCACAAAGGAAAGAACGATGGAAGGCAGGATGACATGCAATGTCACAAAGGAAAGAAGGATGGAAGGAAGAATCACATGCATTGTCACAAAGGAAAGAAGGATGGAAGGAAGGAAGGATCACAAGCATTGTCACAAAGGAAAGAAGGATGGAAGGAAGAATCACATGCATTGTCACAAAGGAAAGAAGGATGGAAGGAAGAATCACATGCATTGTCACAAAGGAAAGAAGGATGGATGGAAGGATCACATGCATTGTCACAAAGGAAAGAAGGATGGAAGGAAGGAAGGATCACAAGCATTGTCACAAAGGAAAGAAGGATGGAAGGAAGGATCACATGCATTGTCACAAAGGAAAGAACGATGGAAGGCAGGATGACATGCAATGTCACAAAGGAAAGAAGGATGGAAGGAAGAATCACATGCATTGTCACAAAGGAAAGAAGGATGGAAGGAAGGATCACATGCATTGTCACAAAGGAAAGAACGATGGAAGGCAGGATGACATGCAATGTCACAAAGGAAAGAAGGATGGAAGGAAGAATCACATGCATTGTCACAAAGGAAAGAACGATGGAAGGAAGGATCACAAGCATTGTCACAAAGGAAAGAAGGATGGAAGGAAGGATCACAAGCATTGTCACAAAGGAAAGAAGGATGGAAGGAAGGATCACATGCATTGTCACAAAGGAAAGAACGATGGAAGGCAGGATGACATGCAATGTCACAAAGGAAAGAAGGATGGAAGGAAGGAAAGATCACAAGCTTTGTCACAAGTGCAATACTTTAATTTTCTGCTGCTCATTCCTGTGCAATATCCCATCTGCCCTCCCGTCATATTTCTTTTCAAGATTTTCTTATTTAATCACTAATGTACATATATTTATATTTATAGATACATATATATTCAGTCATCTTTTCTCTTTTACCATGTCTCTCTAATATTTTGCTCCTTACTATTTTTCTATTTTCTTTATTATTTTATTTTATTTTAATATATTTTCTCCTACTGTGCATGCTGCTGAGTGACTGCTGCTCATCAAACACATTTAATTGCAATGTTGACCCTGTGCTAACTTGCATATGACAAATAAATCTGAAAACTGAAACTAAACTAAGGAAAGAAGGATGGAAGGAAAGATCACAAGCTTTGTCACAAAGGAAAGAAGGATGGAAGGAAGAATCACATGCATTGTCACAAAGGAAAGAAGGATGGAAGGAAGGATCACATGCATTGTCACAAAGGATAGAACGATGGAAGGCAGGATGACATGCAATGTCACAAAGGAAAGAAGGATGGAAGGAAGAATCACATGCATTGTCACAAAGGAAAGAAGGATGGAAGGAAGGATCACATGCATTGTCACAAAGGATAGAACGATGGAAGGCAGGATGACATGCAATGTCACAAAGGAAAGAAGGATGGAAGGAAGAATCACATGCATTGTCACAAAGGAAAGAAGGATGGAAGGAAGGATCACATGCATTGTCACAAAGGAAAGAACGATGGAAGGCAGGATGACATGCAATGTCACAAAGGAAAGAAGGATGGAAGGAAGAATCACATGCATTGTCACAAAGGAAAGAAGGATGGAAGGAAGGATCACAAGCATTGTCACAAAGGAAAGAAGGATGGAAGGAAGGATCACATGCATTGTCACAAAGGAAAGAAGGATGGAAGGAAGGATCACATGCATTGTCACAAAGGAAAGAACGATGGAAGGCAGGATGACATGCAATGTCACAAAGGAAAGAAGGATGGAAGGAAGAATCACATGCATTGTCACAAAGGAAAGAAGGATCGAAGGAAGGATCACAAGCTTTGTCACAAAGGAAAGATGGATGGAAGGAAGGATGACATGCATTGTCACAAAGGAAAGAAGGATGGAAGGAAGGATGACATGCATTGTCACAAAGGAAAGAAGGATGGAAGGAAGGATCACAAGCTTTGTCACAAAGGAAAGAAGGATGGAAGGAAGGAAAGATCACAAGCTTTGTCACAAGTGCAATACTTTAATTTTCTGCTGCTCATTCCTGTGCAATATCCCATCTGCCCTCCCGTCATATTTCTTTTCAAGATTTTCTTATTTAATCACTAATGTACATATATTTATATTTATAGATACATATATATTCAGTCATCTTTTCTCTTTTACCATGTCTCTCTAATATTTTGCTCCTTACTATTTTTCTCTTTTCTTTATTGTTTTATTTTATTTTAATATATTTTCTCCTACTGTGCATGCTGCTGAGTGACTGCTGCTCGTCAAACACATTTAATTGCAATGTTGACCCTGTGCTAACTTGCATATGACCAATAAATCTGAAAACTGAAACTAAACTAAGGAAAGAAGGATGGAAGGAAAGATCACAAGCTTTGTCACAAAGGAAAGAAGGATGGAAGGAAGGATCACAAGCTTTGTCACAAAGGAAAGAAGGATGGGAGGAAAGATCACAAGCTTTGTCACAAAGGAAAGAAGGATGGATGGAAGGATCACATGCATTGTCACAAAGGAAAGAAGGATGGAAGGAAGGAAGGATCACAAGCATTGTCACAAAGGAAAGAAGGATGGAAGGAAGGATCACAAGCATTGTCACGAAGGAAAGAAGGATGGAAGGAAGGATCACATGCATTGTCACAAAGGAAAGAAGGATGGAAGGAAGGATCACATGCATTGTCACAAAGGAAAGAAGGATGGAAGGAAGAATCACATGCATTGTCACAAAGGAAAGAAGGATGGAAGGAAGAATCACATGCATTGTCACAAAGGAAAGAAGGATGGAAGGAAGGATCACAAGCATTGTCACAAAGGAAAGAAGGATGGAAGGAAGGATCACAAGCATTGTCACAAAGGAAAGAAGGCTGGAAGGAAGGATCACATGCATTGTCACAAAGGAAAGAAGGATGGAAGGAAGGATCACAAGCATTGTCACAAAGGAAAGAAGGCTGGAATGAAGGATGACATGCATTGTCACAAAGGAAAGAAGGATGGAAGGAAGGATCACATGCATTGTCACAAAGGAAAGAAGGATGGAAGGAAGAATCACATGCATTGTCACAAAGGAAAGAAGGATGGAAGGAAGAATCACATGCATTGTCACAAAGGAAAGAAGGATGGAAGGAAGGATCACAAGCATTGTCACAAAGGAAAGAAGGATGGAAGGAAGGATCACAAGCATTGTCACAAAGGAAAGAAGGCTGGAAGGAAGGATCACATGCATTGTCACAAAGGAAAGAACGATGGAAGGTAGGATGACATGCAATGTCACAAAGGAAAGAAGGATGGAAGGAAGGATCACATGCATTGTCACAAAGGAAAGAAGGATGGAAGGAAGGATCACAAGCATTGTCACAAAGGAAAGAAGGATGGAAGGAAGGATCACAAGCATTGTCACAAAGGAAAGAAGGATGGAAGGAAGGATCACAAGCATTGTCACAAAGGAAAGAAGGATGGAAGGAAGGATCACATGCATTGTCACAAAGGAAAGAACGATGGAAGGCAGGATGACATGCAATGTCACAAAGGAAAGAAGGATGGAAGGAAGAATCACATGCATTGTCACAAAGGAAAGAAGGATGGAAGGAAGGATCACATGCATTGTCACAAAGGAAAGAAGGATGGAAGGAAGGATCACAAGCATAGTCACAAAGGAAAGAAGGATGGAAGGAAGGATCACATGCATTGTCACAAAGGAAAGAACGATGGAAGGCAGGATGACATGCAATGTCACAAAGGAAAGAAGGATGGAAGGAAGAATCACATGCATTGTCACAAAGGAAAGAAGGATGGAAGGAAGGATCACATGCATTGTCACAAAGGAAAGAAGGATGGAAGGAAGGATGACATGCATTGTCACAAAGGAAAGAAGGATGGAAGGAAGGATCACATGCATTGTCACAAAGGAAAGAAGGATGGAAGGAAGGATCACAAGCTTTGTCACAAAGGAAAGAAGGATGGAAGGAAGGAAAGATCACAAGCATTGTCACAAGTGCAATACTTTAATTTTCTGCTGCTCATTCCTGTGCAATATCCCATCTGCCCTCCCGTCATATTTCTTTTCAAGATTTTCTTATTTAATCACTAATGTACATATATTTATATTTATAGATACATATATATTCAGTCATCTTTTCTCTTTTACCATGTCTCTCTAATATTTTGCTCCTTGCTATTTTTCTATTTTCTTTATTATTTTATTTTATTTTAATATATTTTCTCCTACTGTGCATGCTGCTGAGTGACTGCTGCTCGTCAAACACATTTAATTGCAATGTTGACCCTGTGCTAACTTGCATATGACAAATAAATCTGAAAACTAAAACCAAGAGCACCTGGCTGCAGCCACTGTCCACTGTGGAGCTCCACAGTAACCGGAAACACTTGACCTCCACAGTAACCGGAAACACGTGACCTCCACACTAGCCGTAAACACGTAACTTCGGTTAAATCGACTTTGACAGCGAAAACGAAATTGCGTTTTTGTTACTATAAAATGGTTTTAAGTGGGTTTTTTTTTTTAACACTCTGGGTTTGTTCAAAAAAAATTCACCATCCCCTAAATTGTTCGTGGCCAAAAGTGACACTTGCTGTTTCGCTGATTTATTATTATTTTTACAGTACATCGTGTTGTGCGTTCTGATTGCTGTAGACCATTGTCAATCAATCTAGTCCAGTGTCTCCTGTACAGGAGCGGTCCCTAATAGGCCCACGGACCGGTCCCGGTCCGTGAGTCCTTTGGTACCGTTCCGCGAGGGTTGATCCTCCGGTGTGAAATGTATGGTTGTAGTTGTGTGTCTTATTTTGAAAGAACTATTTACGCGTTACCATAGCGACCAGAGAGCGTTAAGAAGCAGAGAGGAGGATGTCACTGTCATTGTTGTTGGCGCACAGCTCAAGTCACGTTTATTATTATATTTACAAAATACCACAGTTTCTTTTTTTTATTCTTTTGTTGTATTTATCCGCGACACCTTAAAGGTAGTTCCCTGAAAATATTGTCTGACATTAAAGTGGCCTGTGGTGCAAAAAAGGTTGGGGACTCCCGCTGTACAGTACAGAATGCGTTTAGCTTGTCGAATTTACATAAATCTTCGATCGCTAGCAGTGTAACTCTGAAGTGCTGTACTGTACGTTTGGAAGTTTTCTCCCAAACAAACACAACAATGCCGACGAAACGTTTTGCACCCTCAAATGCACCTTTAGGTTTCATTCCATAATACTGGACTTGTGTTTCTACAAAGGTTTGAACTCTAAGAGTGTTTAAACAAAGAGAAAAGTGTGAAAATGTTCATTCCTGTCTGAGAAAAGTGTATAAAGCATGTAGTGAGGGGTTTTACAGTCTTAACATCTGTAATAATTGTAAAAAATAAAGTTGGCTATGGATTTCACCTACCGCGGGTTATTTTTTGAACGTAACACCAGCGATAAACGAGGCACCGCTGTATTATTAATAGTAGTGTCTGGGACATCTAATTGATTAACATCAACATTGATTATTATGCACTATTATTTTTGTTCAAGGAGAGCCAAAAATATACAACTCTCTCTCAGCTTGTTTGTTGCCAAAAATGGCCACTTTTTGTGTATGTTCACAAAATGCTATAAAATGTATATTTCTTAAAACATTTATCTACTTTTACCGACGTGACTCTTTAAAATAGCACCAGTCCTTTTCATCAAAATCAAAATTGTATCTAAATGTTTTACTCTTTATAGCCAGTTAGGTTATATATTACCATTAACTTTTCTGGTAAAACGGTGATAAAGTCCTAATGTTTTCATGAAACTTCCTTTTTTTCCCCATCTGAGCATCGGGGAAAAGGCCGTCTTGCAATTGTTGAGGTCACTAGTGTGTGCCCCATTTCTTCCAGGATCACTCTCTTTATAGGTTTTAGTGGACTCCTAGTACTGCGAAGTGGTTTCATGGTACAAAGGGATTGTATTCCAAGATCTGGGAGACTGTAGAAATGAGCAGTGATGCCCTTCCTACCATCTTTCCAGAAAAATAAGTGATCTGTAAGCTGTTAGGCTGACTTACAGCAGCAGCACTTTCTGCACCTGCATAAACTCCAGGACACATTTACTAACGGTGTTTGTTGCTGTATGTGCAGCTTTGAATTTTTTAATAATATATATTTTGTTAATATTTTGGCTATGGTGTCTTGTTATGAAATGTAAAAGAGTAAAAGTGTTTTTAGCAGGTGCTTCAAAGCTAAGTTTGACTGGGAAACTCAAAGCTCAATTGGCTGTATCAACAGAAATTCACTGCAGCCTATGTAATATTTCATGCGTCATAATTTATTCTACTCTATCTTGCAAATACATATTTGTGTGGCAATGTCATGCACAACACACATAACTATTAGATCCTTAAGATCAAACCCGTGTCATTGTTTTGGTCCACTGCAGTGCAGTAGTCAAAAAAAAGAATAAGTGAAGTGTCCACAGATAGCCAGGATAGAGCCCAGAGTGTTAATGTTTAAAATGTATAAAAATATTATTGATTACAATTCTTTACTGTTAATATCAACAATAAGCTTTTTATTTTGAAATTATAAGTTAAAAAAATGCTGTTACATTTACATTTAATGCTGTTTCACTGTAATCATTTATTATAAGTATGGACACAGAATCAAGTGAACAACATTTTGAAATAAGTTTAATTGGAATTTTGTACTATGCAAAAACAAAACAACAACAACAACAACAACATATTAAACAAACACAGCCAGTGCCTTCATTTGTCCATTACATGTCAAACATAGCACTGACCCTTAGCCCCTGATCATCAGCACATGCTTTCAAAAAGAGCTCCATGTCCTTTGCAAACTGAAAAACAAAGAGGAACAAGTCCCTTGCTCCAGTGTCTTCTTCCTCTGACATGTCTCTTAAGACCCTCTGCTGGTCCCCTTGATTTAAGGACAGATATTTGGGCATTGTTACATGTGCCTTATTTTGGACAGCCCACTGCACAGCAGGACGCAGATCTTCAACAACTGCTGGCTCCTGTGTCAGGCAAATGGGGATGAAAACATAGTTATTTCTCTGTTGCAGAACAGTTTTTTAACAGTTATTCAAATGTCACTAACCATGTAATTACACTACTGTTTAAAGTGAATACTGACCTGACTGACTTCCTGGAACTTGCGCTTTTTCAGTCTGAAAATGGGCACGTGTTGTCCTTCAAGCACAGCTTTGGCTTCCTCTCTCCAGTGTGCAAATAGCTTGCCAGAGCTACGAAGAGTAAGGCCACAGTGAGGGCATGTCATTTTCATGGACTTTCCATCAGCTGCAGTTTTATTGAACACAGAGGGTAGAGCTTATGAATGTTCTAACAAAGACTCAGAAAATGGTTCAGATACCGAAGACAAAACCTTGGGGGGGGGGGAGACGGGTCTCCTCGAAGAGTTCAGCAGGGAGCAGTCCTGATAATGGTGGCTGACTTGGCATTGAAGAATGCTGACAAGACAATAAATGCCTTGCCATATCCCCACGCCGTATGATTGTAATCTTACAGACAGGGCAGTGAAAGTGTCCTGTTGTCCTACAAGGCTGCCTGCACCGGCATATCATTTTATCTGTAAGAGAAAAAAACAAACAAACAAACAGATGTAATTTAAATGTAGTTGTATAGAATGCAATCAATTTGTCTAACAATCAGATTGTACATGTTAACAAAAACATCCAAGCCAACCTCAATAATGAAAGCAAAATGGTATGGATCACAAAAGTTATGTCAAGAAAAGTGGTGAAAAGTAAATAAAAATATATTTTATAAAAACACTATTTTTGTTGCAGATGAATGCACTGAACTGTACAATATCAACAGCAACTTTTAAGTCAACAAAGATACTGCAGAAGTGCTTAAAAAAGTGCATATTTATAACTATAAAGTATATTTAATACAAACATACCTTTTAAAGGCAAAGCATTTTTTATATGCACACTTAGATGCTCCTCAATCTTTGCCCTGACAGTAGGGCTGAAAGTGGGGCACAGAGGGCAGTGAAAGAGTCCTCTGCAACACGTGTTGCATTCCTGCAATTCTGGCTTTAAGCCTGAATTCCAGATTGATGTGTGCATCTAAAACACAGAGAGAAACAGATAAACACCATATACACATTTAAGTTAAGGTTTTAGCAGAAATAACAATTTACACTTGGCATGTAATAGATTTGGGAAGAAAATTCTTGAAAAAAACCCCCAAATATTTTAAAAGACACTTTAATCTGTGAGATATGTTTCTATTGACATATAACAGTCAATTGAACAGAGGCTAACTAAAATCTGGGCAATAAAAAAGCTGTACAGAAAAGAATGACGAATAGAAGTATTGATAAATATATAAATCTGTTTGTGACGAAATTTGCAGTGTTGACGCTAACCAAAGGTGTCACAAGTACACACGTTCCTTACTACAGTTTAGATACCTCTGTTTAGAAAGCACTGGCTCGACTTTTTAGTCAAGTCGAAGTAAGAAGTACAGGGTCTAAAATATAATTTATGTACAAAATTTTGAAGTAATCTTGCGTCCAAAGCACGCGTGCTGATTTACAAATGTACGGATTACAAAGTACAGATACGCGTGCTAAAATGTGAGAAGTAGAAGTATAAAGAAGTATACAGTAGGCACAAAAAAGTACAGCAGTAAAGTAAAGATACCAGAAAATTCTACTTAAGTACAGTATTGAAGTATTCGTTATTTTGCATCTCGGACGCCAACAATAAATCATACTCTAATGCAAAATGTGGTTTTTGCTTCTTCTCGCCCACAGAAGCCGTTAATCCAGCTCTCTTACTAAAACCAGGCCCAGGAAAAAGCATATCTGTGTGTTTCTCTGCCATGGAGCACGATGAAAAAACATTAAAATAAGGAGGAATGTTGTTGTAACGCAAAAAAAGTGGCAACATGATCATTGTAAGAAAACTAGACGATTCCTAGAATTATGAAATCACTAACGGCAAATTTATATAAGAAAGACTTAACTAACCTTTGCGATCAACTTGCAAGACTTCCACGGTATCCATGCGTGTTTACGGCTACTGTGGAGGTCACGTGCTTCCGGCTACTGTGGAGGTCACGTGCTTCCGGATACTGTGGAGCTCCACAGTGGCTGCAGCCAGACCCTTCTCACTAAAACTAAACAAAGGAAAGAAGGATGGAAGGAAGGATCACATGCATTGTCACCAAGGAAAGAAGGATGGAAGGAAGGATCACAAGCATTGTCACAAAGGAAAGAAGGATGGAAGGAAGGATCACAAACTTTGTCACAAAGGAAAGAAGGATGGAAGGAAGGATCACATGCATTGTCACAAAGGAAAGAAGGATGGAAGGAAGGATCACAAGCTTTGTCACAAAGGAAAGAAGGATGGAAGGAAGGAAAGATCACAAGCTTTGTCACAAGTGCAATACTTTAATTTTCTGCTGCTCATTCCTGTGCAATATCCCATCTGCCCTCCCGTCATATTTCTTTTCAAGATTTTCTTATTTAATCACTAATGTACATATATTTATATTTATAGATACATATATATTCAGTCATCTTTTCTCTTTTACCATGTCTCTCTAATATTTTGCTCCTTACTATTTTTCTATTTTCTTTATTGTTTTATTTTATTTTAATATATTTTCTCCTACTGTGCATGCTGCTGAGTGACTGCTGCTCGTCAAACACATTTAATTGCAATGTTGACCCTGTGCTAACTTGCATATGACAAATAAATCTGAAAACTGAAACTAAACTAAGGAAAGAAGGATGGAAGGAAAGATCACAAGCTTTGTCACAAAGGAAAGAAGGATGGAAGGAAGGATCACAAGCTTTGTCACAAAGGAAAGAAGGATGGGAGGAAGGATCACATGCATTGTCACAAAGGAAAGAAGGATGGAAGGAAGGAAGGATCACAAGCATTGTCACAAAGGAAAGAAGGATGGATGGAAGGATCACAAGCATTGTCACAAAGGAAAGAAGGATGGAAGGAAGGATCACATGCATTGTCACAAAGGAAAGAAGGATGGAAGGAAGAATCACATGCATTGTCACAAAGGAAAGAAGGATGGAAGGAAGGATCACATGCATTGTCACAAAGGAAAGAAGGATGGAAGGCAGGATGACATGCAATGTCACAAAGGAAAGAAGGATGGAAGGAAGAATCACATGCATTGTCACAAAGGAAAGAAGGATGGAAGGAAGGATCACAAGCATTGTCACAAAGGAAAGAAGGATGGAAGGAAGGATCACAAGCATTGTCACAAAGGAAAGAAGGATGGAAGGAAGGATCACATGCATTGTCACAAAGGAAAGAACGATGGAAGGCAGGATGACATGCAATGTCACAAAGGAAAGAAGGATGGAAGGAAGAATCACATGCATTGTCACAAAGGAAAGAAGGATGGAAGGAAGGATGACATGCATTGTCACAAAGGAAAGAAGGATGGAAGGAAGGATCACAAGCATTGTCACAAAGGAAAGAAGGATGGAAGGAAGGATCACAAGCATTGTCACAAAGGAAAGAAGGATGGAAGGAAGGATCACAAGCTTTGTCACAAAGGAAAAAAGGATGGAAGGAAGGAAAGATCACAAGCTTTGTCACAAGTGCAATACTTTAATTTTCTGCTGCTCATTCCTGTGCAATATCCCATCTGCCCTCCCGTCATATTTCTTTTCAATATTTTCTTATTTAATCACTAATGTACATATATTTATATTTATAGATACATATATATTCAGTCATCTTTTCTCTTTTACCATGTCTCTCTAATATTTTGCTCCTTACTATTTTTCTATTTTCTTTATTGTTTTATTTTATTTTAATATATTTTCTCCTACTGTGCATGCTGCTGAGTGACTGCTGCTCGTCAAACACATTTAATTGCAATGTTGACCCTGTGCTAACTTGCATATGACAAATAAATCTGAAAACTGAAACTAAACTAAGGAAAGAAGGATGGAAGGAAAGATCACAAGCTTTGTCACAAAGGAAAGAAGGATGGAAGGAAGGATCACAAGCTTTGTCACAAAGGAAAGAAGGATGGGAAGAAGGAAGGATCACAAGCATTGTCACAAAGGAAAGAAGGATGGAAGGAAGAATCACATGCATTGTCACAAAGGAAAGAAGGATGGAAGGAAGGATCACAAGCTTTGTCACAAAGGAAAGAAGGATGGAAGGAAGGATCACATGCATTGTCACAAAGGAAAGAAGGATGGAAGGAAGGATCACAAGCATTGTCACAAAGGAAAGAAGGATGGAAGGAAGGATCACAAACTTTGTCACAAAGGAAAGAAGGATGGAAGGAAGGATCACATGCATTGTCACAAAGGAAAGAAGGATGGAAGGAAGGATCACAAGCTTTGTCACAAAGGAAAGAAGAATGGAAGGAAGGATCACATGCATTGTCACAAAGGAAAGAAGGATGGAAGGAAGGATCACATGCATTGTCACAAAGGAAAGAAGGATGGAAGGAAGGATGACATGCATTGTCACAAAGGAAAGAAGGATGGAAGGAAGAATCACATGCATTGTCACAAAGGAAAGAAGGATGGAAGGAAGGATCACATGCATTGTCACAAAGGAAAGAAGGATGGAAGGAAGGATGACATGCATTGTCACAAAGGAAAGAAGGATGGAAGGAAGGATGACATGCATTGTCACAAAGGAAAGAAGGATGGAAGGAAGGATCACAAGCTTTGTCACAAAGGAAAGAACGATGGAAGGAAGGAAAGATCACAAGCTTTGTCACAAGTGCAATACTTTAATTTTCTGCTGCTCATTCCTGTGCAATATCACATCTGCCCTCCCGTCATATTTCTTTTCAAGATTTTCTTATTTAATCACTAATGTACATATATTTATATTTATAGATACATATATATTCAGTCATCTTTTCTCTTTTACCATGTCTCTCTAATATTTTGCTCCTTACTATTTTTCTATTTTCTTTATTGTTTTATTTTATTTTAATATATTTTCTCCTACTGTGCATGCTGCTGAGTGACTGCTGCTCGTCAAACACATTTAATTGCAATGTTGACCCTGTGCTAACTTGCATATGACAAATAAATCTGAAAACTGAAACTAAACTAAGGAAAGAAGGATGGAAGGAAAGATCACAAGCTTTGTCACAAAGGAAAGAAGGATGGAAGGAAGGATCACAAGCTTTGTCACAAAGGAAAGAAGGATGGGAGGAAAGATCACAAGCTTTGTCACAAAGGAAAGAAGGATGGATGGAAGGATCACATGCATTGTCACAAAGGAAAGAAGGATGGAAGGAAGGAAGGATCACAAGCATTGTCACAAAGGAAAGAAGGATGGAAGGAAGGATCACAAGCATTGTCACAAAGGAAAGAAGGATGGAAGGAAGGATCACATGCATTGTCACAAAGGAAAGAAGGATGGAAGGAAGGATCACATGCATTGTCACAAAGGAAAGAACGATGGAAGGCAGGATGACATGCAATGTCACAAAGGAAAGAAGGATGGAAGGAAGAATCACATGCATTGTCACAAAGGAAAGAAGGATGGAAGGAAGGATCACAAGCATTGTCACAAAGGAAAGAAGGATGGAAGGAAGGATCACAAGCATTGTCACAAAGGAAAGAAGGATGGAAGGAAGGATCACAAGCATTGTCACAAAGGAAAGAAGGATGGAAGGAAGGATCACAAGCATTGTCACAAAGGAAAGAAGGATGGAAGGCAGGATGACATGCAATGTCACAAAGGAAAGAAGGATGGAAGGAAGAATCACATGCATTGTCACAAAGGAAAGAAGGATGGAAGGAAGGATCACATGCATTGTCACGAAGGAAAGAAGGATGGAAGGAAGGATCACAAGCATTGTCACAAAGGAAAGAAGGATGGAAGGAAGGATCACATGCATTGTCACAAAGGAAAGAAGGATGGAAGGAAGGATCACAAGCAATGTCACAAAGGAAAGAAGGATGGAAGGAAGGATCACAAGCATTGTCACAAAGGAAAGAAGGATGGAAGGAAGGATCACATGCATTGTCACAAAGGAAAGAAGGATGGAAGGATGGATCACAAGCTTTGTCACAAAGGAAAGAAGGATGGAAGGAAGGATCACAAGCTTTGTCACAAAGGAAAGAAGGATGGAAGGAAGGATGACATGCATTGTCACAAAGGAAAGAAGGATGGAAGGATGGATCACAAGCTTTGTCACAAAGGAAAGAAGGATGGAAGGAAGGATCACAAGCTTTGTCACAAAGGAAAGAAGTTCGGAAGGAAGGATCACAAGCTTTGTCACAAAGGAAAGAAGGATGAAGGAAGGATCACAAGCATTGTCACAAAGGAAAGAAGGATGGAAGGAAGAATCACATGCATTGTCACAAAGGAAAGAAGGATGGAAGGAAGGATCACATGCATTGTCACAAAGGAAAGAAGGATGGAAGGAAGGATCACATGCATTGTCACAAAGGAAAGAAGGATGGAAGGAAAGATCACATGCATTGTCACAAAGGAAAGAACGATGGAAGGCAGGATGACATGCAATGTCACAAAGGAAAGAAGGATGGAAGGAAGAATCACATGCATTGTCACAAAGGAAAGAAGGATGGAAGGAAGGATCACAAGCATTGTCACAAAGGAAAGAAGGATGGAAGGAAGGATTACATGCATTGTCACAAAGGAAAGAAGGATGGAAGGAAGGAAAGATCACAAGCTTTGTCACAAGTGCAATACTTTAATTTTCTGCTGCTCATTCCTGTGCAATATCCAATCTGCCCTCCCGTCATATTTCTTTTCAAGATTTTCTTATTTAATCACTAATGTACATATATTTATATTTATAGATACATATATATTCAGTCATCTTTTCTCTTTTACCATCTCTCTCTAATATTTTGCTCCTTACTATTTTTCTATTTTCTTTATTGTTTTATTTTATTTTAATATATTTTCTCCTACTGTGCATGCTGCTGAGTGACTGCTGCTCGTCAAACACATTTAATTGCAATGTTGACCCTGTGCTAACTTGCATATGACAAATAAATCTGAAAACTGAAACTAAACTAAGGAAAGAAGGATGGAAGGAAAGATCACAAGCTTTGTCACAAAGGAAAGAAGGATGGAAGGAAGGATCACAAGCTTTGTCACAAAGGAAAGAAGGATGGAAGGAAGGATCACAAGCATTGTCACAAAGGAAAGAAGGATGGAAGGAAGGATCACATGCATTGTCACAAAGGAAAGAAGGATGGAAGGAAGGAAGGATCACAAGCATTGTCACAAAGGAAAGAAGGATGGATGGAAGGATCACATGCATTGTCACAAAGGAAAGAAGGATGGAAGGAAGGAAGGATCACAAGCATTGTCACAAAGGAAAGAAGGATGGAAGGAAGGATCACAAGCATTGTCACAAAGGAAAGAATGATGGAAGGCATAATGACATGCATTGTCACAAAGGAAAGAAGGATGGAAGGAAGGATCACAAGCATTGTCACAAAGGAAAGAAGGATGGAAGGAAGGATCACATGCATTGTCACAAAGGAAAGAACGATGGAAGGCAGGATGACATGCAATGTCACAAAGGAAAGAAGGATGGAAGGAAGAATCACATGCATTGTCACAAAGGAAAGAAGGATGGAAGGAAGGATCACATGCATTGTCACAAAGGAAAGAACGATGGAAGGCAGGATGACATGCAATGTCACAAAGGAAAGAAGGATGGAAGGAAGAATCACATGCATTGTCACAAAGGAAAGAAGGATGGAAGGAAGGATCACAAGCATTGTCACAAAGGAAAGAAGGATGGAAGGAAGGATCACAAGCATTGTCACAAAGGAAAGAAGGATGGAAGGAAGGATCACATGCATTGTCACAAAGGAAAGAACGATGGAAGGCAGGATGACATGCAATGTCACAAAGGAAAGAAGGATGGAAGGAAGAATCACATGCATTGTCACAAAGGAAAGAAGGATGGAAGGAAGGATCACATGCATTGTCACAAAGGAAAGAAGGATGGAAGGAAGGATCACATGCATTGTCACAAAGGAAAGAAGGATGGAAGGAAGGATCACAAGCATTGTCACAAAGGAAAGAAGGATGGAAGGAAGGATCACATGCATTGTCACAAAGGAAAGAACGATGGAAGGCAGGATGACATGCAATGTCACAAAGGAAAGAAGGATGGAAGGAAGAATCACATGCATTGTCACAAAGGAAAGAAGGATGGAAGGAAGGATCACATGCATTGTCACAAAGGAAAGAAGGATGGAAGGAAGGATCACATGCATTGTCACAAAGGAAAGAAGGATGGAAGGAAGGATCACATGCATTGTCACAAAGTAAAGAAGGATGGAAGGAAGGATCACATGCATTGTCACAAAGGAAAGAACGATGGAAGGCAGGATGACATGCAATGTCACAAAGGAAAGAAGGATGGAAGGAAGGATCACAAGCTTTGTCACAAAGGAAAGAAGGATGGAAGGATGGATCACAAGCTTTGTCACAAAGGAAAGAAGGATGGAAGGAAGGATCACAAGCTTTGTCACAAAGGAAAGAAGGATGGAAGCAAGGATCACATGCATTGTCACAAAGGAAAGAAGGATGGAAGGAAGGATCACATGCATTGTCACAAAGGAAAGAAGGATGGAAGGAAGGATCACATGCATTGTCACAAAGGAAAGAAGGATGGAAGGAAGGATCACATGCATTGTCACAAAGGAAAGAAGGATGGAAGGAAGGATCACATGCATTGTCACAAAGGAAAGAAGGATGGAAGGATGGATCACAAGCTTTGTCACAAAGGAAAGAAGGATGGAAGGAAGGATCACAAGCTTTGTCACAAAGGAAAGAAGGATGGAAGGAAGGAAAGATCACAAGCTTTGTCACAAGTGCAATACTTTAATTTTCTGCTGCTCATTCCTGTGCAATATCCCATCTGCCCTCCCGTCATATTTCTTTTCAAGATTTTCTTATTTAATCACTAATGTACATATATTTATATTTATAGATACATATATATTCAGTCATCTTTTCTCTTTTACCATGTCTCTCTAATATTTTGCTCCTTACTATTTTTCTATTTTCTTTATTGTTTTATTTTATTTTAATATATTTTCTCCTACTGTGCATGCTGCTGAGTGACTGCTGCTCGTCAAATACATTTAATTGCAATGTTGACCCTGTGCTAACTTGCATATGACAAATAAATCTGAAAACTGAAACTAAACTAAGGAAAGAAGGATGGAAGGAAAGATCACAAGCTTTGTCACAAAGGAAAGAAGGATGGAAGGAAGGATCACAAGCTTTGTCACAAAGGAAAGAAGGATGGGAGGAAAGATCACAAGCTTTGTCACAAAGGAAAGAAGGATGGATGGAAGGATCACATGCATTGTCACAAAGGAAAGAAGGATGGAAGGAAGGAAGGATCACAAGCATTGTCACAAAGGAAAGAAGGATGGAAGGAAGGATCACAAGCATTGTCACAAAGGAAAGAAGGATGGAAGGAAGGATCACATGCATTGTCACAAAGGAAAGAACGATGGAAGGCAGGATGACATGCAATGTCACAAAGGAAAGAAGGATGGAAGGAAGAATCACATGCATTGTCACAAAGGAAAGAAGGATGGAAGGAAGGATCACAAGCATTGTCACAAAGGAAAGAAGGATGGAAGGAAGGATCACAAGCATTGTCACAAAGGAAAGAAGGATGGAAGGAAGGATCACATGCATTGTCACAAAGGAAAGAAGGATGGAAGGCAGGATGACATGCAATGTCACAAAGGAAAGAAGGATGGAAGGAAGAATCACATGCATTGTCACAAAGGAAAGAAGGATGGAAGGAAGGATCACATGCATTGTCACAAAGGAAAGAAGGATGGAAGGATGGATCACAAGCTTTGTCACAAAGGAAAGAAGGATGGAAGGAAGGATCACAAGCTTTGTCACAAAGGAAAGAAGGATGGAAGGAAGGATCACATGCATTGTCACAAAGGAAAGAAGGATGGAAGGAAGGATCACAAGCATTGTCACAAAGGAAAGAACAATGGAAGGCAGGATGACATGCAATGTCACAAAGGAAAGAAGGATGGAAGGAAGGAAGGAAGGATCACAAGCTTTGTCACAAAGGAAAGAAGGATGGAAGGAAGGAAGGAAGGATCACAAGCTTTGTCACAAAGGAAAGAAGGATGGAAGGAAGGAAAGATCACAAGCTTTGTCACAAGTGCAATACTTTAATTTTCTGCTGCTCATTCCTGTGCAATATCCCATCTGCCCTCCCGTCATATTTCTTTTCAAGATTTTCTTATTTAATCACTAATGTACATATATTTATATTTATAGATACATATATATTCAGTCATCTTTTCTCTTTTACCATGTCTCTCTAATATTTTGCTCCTTGCTATTTTTCTATTTTCTTTATTATCTTATTTTATTTTAATATATTTTCTCCTACTGTGCATGCTGCTGAGTGACTGCTGCTCGTCAAACACATTTAATTGCAATGTTGACCCTGTGCTAACTTGCATATGACAAATAAATCTGAAAACAAAAACTAAACTAAGGAAAGAAGGATGGAAGGAAGGATCACAAGCTTTGTCACAAAGGAAAGAAGGATGGAAGGAAGGATCACATGCATTGTCACAAAGGAAAGAAGGATGGAAGGAAGGATCACAAGCATTGTCACAAAGGAAAGAAGGATGGAAGGAAGGATCACATGCATTGTCACAAAGGAAAGAAGGATGGAAGGAAGGATCACAAGCAATGTCACAAAGGAAAGAAGGATGGAAGGAAGGATCACAAGCATTGTCACAAAGGAAAGAAGGATGGAAGGATGGATCACAAGCTTTGTCACAAAGGAAAGAAGGATGGAAGGAAGGATCACAAGCTTTGTCACAAAGGAAAGAAGGATGGAAGGAAGGATCACAAGCTTTGTCACAAAGGAAAGAAGGATGGAAGGAAGGATCACATGCATTGTCACAAAGGAAAGAAGGATGGAAGGAAGGATCACAAGCTTTGTCACAAAGGAAAGAAGGATGGAAGGAAGGATCACAAGCATTGTCACAAAGGAAAGAAGGATGGAAGGAAGAATCACATGCATTGTCAAAAAGGAAAGAAGGATGGAAGGAAGGATCACATGCATTGTCACAAAGGAAAGAAGGATGGAAGGAAGGATCACATGCATTGTCACAAAGGAAAGAAGGATGGAAGGAAGGATCACAAGCATTGTCACAAAGGAAAGAAGGATGGAAGGAAGGATCACAAGCATTGTCACAAAGGAAAGAAGGATGGAAGGAAGGATCACAAGCTTTGTCACAAAGGAAAGAAGGATGGAAGGAAGGAAAGATCACAAGCTTTGTCACAAGTGCAATACTTTAATTTTCTGCTGCTCATTCTTGTGCAATATCCCATCTGCCCTCCCGTCATATTTCTTTTCAAGATTTTCTTATTTAATCACTAATGTACATATATTTATATTTATAGATACATATATATTCAGTCATCTTTTCTCTTTTACCATGTCTCTCTAATATTTTGCTCCTTACTATTTTTCTCTTTTCTTTATTGTTTTATTTTATTTTAATATATTTTCTCCTACTGTGCATGCTGCTGAGTGACTGCTGCTCGTCAAACACATTTAATTGCAATGTTGACCCTGTGCTAACTTGCATATGACAAATAAATCTGAAAACTGAAACTAAACTAAGGAAAGAAGGATGGAAGGAAAGATCACAAGCTTTGTCACAAAGGAAAGAAGGATGGAAGGCAGGATCACAAGCTTTGTCACAAAGGAAAGAAGGATGGGAGGAAAGATCACAAGCTTTGTCACAAAGGAAAGAAGGATGGATGGAAGGATCACATGCATTGTCACAAAGGAAAGAAGGATGGAAGGAAGGAAGGATCACAAGCATTGTCACAAAGGAAAGAAGGATGGAAGGAAGAATCACATGCATTGTCACAAAGGAAAGAAGGATGGAAGGAAGGATCACATGCATTGTCACAAAGGAAAGAACGATGGAAGGCAGGATGACATGCAATGTCACAAAGGAAAGAAGGATGGAAGGAAGAATCACATGCATTGTCACAAAGGAAAGAAGGATGGAAGGAAGGATCACATGCATTGTCACAAAGGAAAGAACGATGGAAGGCAGGATGACATGCAATGTCACAAAGGAAAGAAGGATGGAAGGAAGTTGACAAGTCATTTTTAATCACCACGTCATTTATTAGCAGCTAGTACAAGTTCTCCTCTAACAGAATTGCAACGGGATGTTGTTCTTCTTCAGGCACGGCAACATAAGCAGTCATTGTAGTTGTTATCATCTGTGAAATCATTACTCTTAGGCATGGCAACACACACAACACTAATATGAGCAGTGCTATCATGATGAGACCTAGAAGAAAAAATGGCTTTGCTACAGCAGCCAGCCATGAACCGCTGAACAGCCAGTCAAGCCAGCCTTGTGCTGTAGCTGCTCCAGGTGTGTGGTCAGTGACATATTTTTGCAGAGCGGTCAAATTCTGCAAAGCTTCATAAATGTCTCCTCCAGTTTCGTATCCATCAGGGATAAAAGTGCAACATGTTTCCCCGATCAGCTTGCAAACTCCTCCTTGTGATGCTGTTAGCAGGTCTAGTGTCAGTCTGTTCTGCAGCACCATCGTTCTGATGGCCTGCTGTTCTCCTGCTAAGGCGGTTCCCAGGGTCTTAGTCAAGTTGATGTGTCGTAGCAGAGCATATCGGTTGATTTCCACATGATCCCGCACCTCGGCAACTCCAATGCCGGGGATCAAGCTCTGTAAGAATTTCACTCCTCCTCAGATGCGAAACTCTGGTTCCTTTACTGCTTGGTGCCGTCCGTGCACATCCTGTCTGGTAATGAGTCTTTGTAGTATCATTCGGTAGCTGTAGTTGGAGCGACAGTTGAGGCTCATCAGTGTCGCGTTACTGGCACAGGTTTCGTTGAGTGAACAGTCCATACACTTCCTCTCGTTCCTTGGTGGGCAGAAAGTGTATATGTATTTGCATAGCAGTCAGTTTTATTAATCAAGTAAGCTGTAGTGTTCATAAACTGCCACCAGAAATTAGTGGCATAGCCATGGGGAAACTTGGTGTACTTTCCTTTGTCATACAGTGTCTGCCTTTTCTCCATATAACGTGACTTGTTGTCCCTCACGGAAGCAAAGGTGAGGAGCCCGGCCATGGTCAGGGCCGCTGCAGTTGATAAGAGCCACCACCTCATGACGACGGAACACACCCTCCTGTCGCGAGTAGACCCCCCGGCCAGGAAAGCTGACCCCTCCACCGGGCGAGATCACAACAAGTAGGCAAGCCTGCCGTCAGCTGTGTTTAGATGGCTTCACTGACTCGCCTGCAGTGACTCTGATGGACCCAGGATGGTCGTTCCGCAATTTTGCAAGCGGTCGGTGTAGTGAGGAGGACTTGGTATGGCCCCTCCCACCTGGGTGTGCTCCAGTTTTTCCTTTGGAGCACCTTGATCAGAACCCAATCACCGGGCTTTAGTCTGCAAGACACTGGAGAAACATCATCAGGTTGTTGATTATGTACAATGATCTCTTTGTTTTCTAACAGCTTAGACATCCATTCTGCTAATGTGTTTTCTCTGATTGCTTTGTCTATTGGTTGACTGGTAATAGGCAGTGGAAACGGCCTGCCATGAATGATTTCAAATGGAGTTAGTTTATGGGAGCCTTGTGTTAAGCGCATCCACATCTTCACTAAACCCAAACATTCAGGCCACGGCCTTCCTGTTTCTGCCATGCATTTCCTGAGCCTTTGTTTTATAGTGCCGTTAGTTCTCTCTACAAGGCCTGCGCTCTGAGGGTGATAAGCACAGTGGTGTTTTATGCTGAAACCGAGTGCTTCAGAGACCTTAGTGATGACATCATTTACAAAATGAGTGCCGTTGTCTGATCGTATCAAAGCTGGAATGCCATATGTGGGTATGAAGTGATTGCACAGGCACTTTGCTACTGAAATTGCATCTGCCTTTTTCACTGGATAGATTTCCGGCCACTTTGAGAACACGTCTATAACCACTAGGGCGTATTTTGACCCTTGACATTCGCTTAGTTCAATAAAATCCATATGAATTGTGTGAAAAGGATGAGGCGGAGTTGGAAAACGGCCTCTCCTTGGTCGCAGGTTACCTTGAGCATTATATTTTTGACACGTCATGCACGTTCTGACAAATTGTTTTGCTGAAGTTTCAAAATTTACAGTGTAGAAATGAGAGTTGCCAATACTGGTCAGTCCCCCCGTTGACAAATGCGTACAGCCATGAGTCACTAATGCCGCCATTTTGTGGAGGAATTTTTTGGCAACACTGGCTTGCCATAACACATCATTAAGTCGTTTGTCAGAACTGCACCGTGTTTTAGCCATTTTGCCTGCTCTGCTGTGCTTGCTGCTTTTTGTTCATTTTTCAACACATCCAGTGGAATCTGATGTGTGTTTACTGCCATCAATGTGATGTTTGTCTTTTGTGCCGCCTATTTTGCTGCTCTGTCAGCAAAATTGTTGCCTGTAGTAATGAAAGAGTCAGTAGGCGTTGTAAGAGGTTGGCATGCTGGTTTGCCAGTTGGTGTAATCATTCCTCTGGTTTTCCAGATTTTTTGCAAAATGATGCACAGCAGAGAAAACATACTGGCTGTCTATATAAATGGTTATTTGTTTATCTTTGTGTATTTCACATGCGCAACAATCTCGTGTGAAGTGACCTTCCTCTCCACGGTTCTAGCAGGCGTTGTCTCTATGTTATCTGCTGTTTCTGCGTGGCTGTCTGCAGCCTTGGTGTTTGTGACTTTGCTCGCCTCTCTGTTCCTGATAGCCACCTGCGAATTAGTGTTTTAGTCTGTTGTCAACAGTCAGCCTTATTTTTAAGTTACAGAATGCTTCTCCCTTTTTTTTGTTTTTTGTTTTTTTTGTTTGGGAGAATAGATGCAACTCTACATTTTCACTTAAGGCAGTTTTAGATAATTTCTAGTTCTTCAAACAATGCATGGATCTCACACATTTCAAACTTTCAAGTTAGGGTTGTTTCCCATTTATACAAATATATATATTTAACTTTGCATTGCTCACAGCTCATAGCTCACAGCTCTAAACCTAGGCATTTTTCAATCATATGCCTAATCACTATGTGTCACTGTGATTCTCAAGTATGGTCACAAGTTCGTTTAAATTCATTTCCAAAACCAACAAAATAATCAAACAAAACCAAAAAACATAAACGTGTCAGGACACAAAAGAAAAAGAAAAAAAAAAATGCTCCCATCCGAACAAGGCAGAAGTCTGCATATGTTGGCTTTTAATAGCATGCAGCTTGTAACATGGTAGACTAATGTGCCTGTGTTAATTCAGCTCCATATTATTGTGTGAAGTTGCACTGGGTTGGGAGTGGTTTTGTGTGTGTCACATTTTTGGTGAGCCAATGGCTGGAATGGGGTTGGACTAATTAGAGGCAGGTGTACTTGATTGCACTGATACACCGGTCTTCTTATAGCCCACACTACAAACACTGCTGTGTTGTTTTGTCTCTCTGTGCAGGTATGTAATGTGATGAAATCAGATATGTTTGGGATGGATGGGTTTTGCCCTATGAATTTTATATTAGGTGTGTCGTTTTGTCTCTCTGTGCAGGCCAGGGCCTATTATATGCCACAGCCTAAAGGCAGCAGGGTTGCAGAGGCTTGAGTGACCACTGACTATATGCTTGCAGGGTGGTGGGTCTCCAAGGACAACTTCTAACCCTGTTAAAGGCAACATGTGGAGTGCAACTTGGCTGTGTGGCATAGCTGGCTCTGGCCTTGGGACTGTGTGTTTTTATACAATTCTTAAGTGGGACACTGGACTGTTTTATCTTTTATCTCTTGATATATTTTTTGTCAATAAATTATCTTTTAGAATTTTATTGACTGACATCTTTTTGCCCATGACTGAGACGGTTGGTCAGACCTAGAGTCTTTCTTTGGGTGTGTTACAGCAGCTTCTGCTCTAAAAGAAACAAATAAATAAAAAGAAAAGAAAATGTGGAACATGCTCATCAGCTTAAGCAGTGTCTACATATTTAATTCAGCTTCTCAATCCTGTAGTTTTAGCTGTTGTCTACAGGGTTTTGCTTATTGGTTGTTATTATAGGTGTGCTCTATCTCAGCAATGTGTCATTCTAGAATGATAAGTTTCAAGCTGGTCAAGTGCCTCTATGCACTTCATTAGTTTAGTTATTCTCCGTATTGTCTTCATCTCACATGTCATTACACTGAGTTTCAGCAAACCTTAAGCTTGATGCAGACTACTGCTTAACAATTATTCACCTCACATCATAACCGATTAAGGTGCCTCTTCATATTAATATTATGTCATTGTTAATATTATCCTCTTTGTCTTATATGACAGCAATAGCATATTATAATATTTTATCAGTGTGTACCACTATACTACTACTGAGCCAATTTGATAGTTAGGATCATCTTATTCAGCAAACAGATAATTTAGAATTCATCCAATCTGCGGTCACATTTGTTCTCTCTGTTGCATGGCGGACCAGGCAGTTCTATTATAATGTATTATTTATATTTTATTTTGTATCCATCAAGGGCTTCAGATGACCTGCAGAATCATCCTTTTCCCAGGGTGGAGACAGTTACCTTTTCACACACTGTCCTTGGCTGAACAGTGACACAGCCTTAATATACTTTATTTATTTTATTAAAATATTTTTGTGTGAATTATTTGCTTTATATTCATTTTATACATCCTGGGCATGGTCATCATGCCAACTGTGTTTCATTGTTAATATCACTTTACAGGTTGTTATCCTTGCTATTATTAATTTCAAATACTCTAAAGATAATTTCTACTGTAATTTTCCCTTTGTTCATCTTTATTTCGTACTTTTTATATTTATATCTACTCAGTGGGGTCTGTTTTCAACCCTTTTAAACTACTACGATCTCTAGTTTTCACTTAAGGGATTATTATGTTCTTCCTGATATGGGTGTTGCTGCAGATGCGGCTGCAGGAATGGGTGATGGTTTACTAAAAGGATTGTGGGAACTGCACAGTGTCTCGTCTTCTGGTTTTACTAAACTGGCAGTTGAGTTCTGTTCTTCTGACTGTTTATATTTTGTTTTCTTAAATCTCTCAGTTTACAGACACTGTTTTTGTCCGGCGTCTGGACTTTTCTTTTCTCACCACTGCTCGTCAGCAGGAGTGAGTTTTAATTTCACTTGCTTGATTACCCATCTTATTTATGTATTTACTTATTTTTGTTTAAGTAATATATACACAATACAGCTGCTATCACCTTCGCTGGTATTAGAGACGTGTAGAATGACCACTCGGTAGCTTCTTGTAGCGCTGCTTTATTGAACGTGTATCCAGCATGGGTTATAACAGCACAACAACGTGTGTGACAGCTAAGACATAGAACTGGATATAGACAGCCCCCTGCCGCAAAGCAGGTCCTAGTGGCGTAAAGCCGTAAAGCCCAGTACATGACATCTCCCCCCTTTTCATGTTATGTCCAATAACAAACCCCAAATAGAACAGCAATGACACAATGATAACATGCGACACTATAATAGCCTCTGGGCGGTTCTCTTAGGGTCGAGCACAAATGGCGTACTGTCAGCCTGAAGGGCAGTGTCCACAAAACAGGACTCATGAAACATGGCAAACCTTTAAGGTAATTAACTCAACCAGGTAACAGCAGTATTGGTTGCAGCTGAAAACATAAGTGCAAAACAGCAACAATACAACATTCCCACTCCCCAGTCCTTCCTTCTGTCCCATCACCCCAATGTCTATAGATCCAGCCTGCTGACTGGCTTGCGTACCCGGCCGCACCTCGTGCGTAGCAGAGTCGGTACGTCAGCGTGAGTGGGTGCGAGCGTTGGGGCAAGACTAGGGGCCAAATGTGGGGTCTCTGGAGTGGACGCACCAGCGCACTGAGGTGGCGGCTCCTCAGCGTCCACAGTGGGTGTTGGAAGGGGTTGTGGCATAGCCCGTGGAGACGGTTCGAGGCGGAGATGGCGGCGGTTCCGTCGCAGCAACGCACCTTGGGGTGTGGCAACGAGATAGGACCTCGGAGTGACGCTCTCCTTGGAGATGATGGCCGGTGTTGCCCAAGCCTTCTCCTGGTCCAGCTTAGTTAGGACAGCATCCCCTGGATGAAGTGGAGGTAGGGGCTTAGCACCATGGCGGCGGTCGAAGTAGAACGCCTGCTCGGCCTTCTGACCAGTATCGCTTCGTTTAACTTCTCTTTTGTTTGGCCATTTAGGTTGAAGATTCTTCTCCAAGGTAGGCAGGGTTGTCCTGATCCTCCTCCCCATAAGAAGTTCCGCTGGGCTGAAGCCTGTAGTGGCACAGGGAGTAGACCTAAAGCACATTAGCGCTATCAGTGGGTCGTCGTGCCGGAGGATTTTCTTTGCAGTCTGTACTGCCCTCTCCGCGTGACCATTTCCCTGTGGGTGGTGGGGACTAGACGTTATGTGGGCGAAATCCATCTCTCTCGCGAAGGCCTGGAACTCAGAGCTGGAAAACTGAGGGCCATTGTCACTCACCACCACGTCAGGGATCCCAAACCTAGCAAAGGTCGACTTCAGTTTCTGAACAACTTGGCCGCTGGTCGTGGATGATAGGTGAAGTATTTCCAGAAAACGTGAGTAGTAATCCGACACAACGAGATAATTATTCCGGTTGTGTTCACAGAGATCCAGGGCTATCCTTTGCCATGGACGATCTGGCAAAGGTGTGGAGATGAGCGGCTCCTTTGTCTGCGTTGGCCTCTGGGCCAGACATGTGTGGCACTGCAGCACTACATTCTTTAACTCAGTGGAGAGCCCCGGCCACCACACAGATGAATTAGCCCTATCCCTGCACTTGGTGAGGCCTTGGTGCCCTTCATGTAGTTTGTGTAGAATGGCTGTTCTCTGCGACTTTGGAATGACGATTCTGCAGCCTCGTATAACCAGGCCGTCAGTCTCTGATAGCTCGTTTTTCACTTTCATGTACGCTTTAATGTTCAATGGCACACTAGCTCCGTGTGCAGGCCAACCCCTGCGAATGTACGTAATGACGGTCTGTAGTTCAACGTCCGTTGCAGTGGCTGCTTTAATGCTTTCCATTCGGCTTGGGGACGCTGGAATGCCCTGTAACACGGTGGCTATGTAGCAGTCCACTTCACTGTGAGTGCTAGTGTCATCCTCAGCCCGAGTCTGTGGACTCCGTGACAACGTGTCGGTGATGACAAGCGTTTTGCCAGGGACATAGACGGCCTCCGGCTTGTACCTCATGAGCCTCATCAGGAGGCGTTGACACCTCAATGGAACATTGTCAAGGTCCCGGCTATTGACCAGGGGTACCAAAGGTCTATGGTCGGTCTCAAGCCTGAAGCGATCTAAGCCACATAGATACTTATCAAACTTCTCGCAGGCCCAAACACTTGCCAAACACTCCTTTTCGATTTGTGCGTAGCGTGTTTCAGCCTCCGTGAGGCGTCTAGAGCAGTAGGCAACAGGTTTCCACTCTGTGCCATGAAGCTGAAGCAGCACAGCCCCAAGCCCGTAGCTACTGGCGTCGGCAGATACGGCTGTGAGTCTGTTGACATCATAGAAGGCGAGAACAGGTGCTGATGTAAGCGCTCTCTTTATGTTCTCGAAGGCTGCCTGCTGTGGGTGATCCCAGGTCCAACTGTTTTTGCTTTTAAGCAACTCGTACAGTGGCTGGCATATTGTGGCAAGAGCAGGAATATATCTGCCCAGGTAATTAACCATTCCTAGGATCCGTTTAAGCTCTTGCACATTTTCTGGTGACGGCAGCTGAAGAATGGCGCTCACTTTCTCAGGGTCTGGCCTGACCCCAGAATGGTCGATCAGGTGCCCTAGGAAGCGAAGCTGGCTCTGTCTGAAGGAGCACTTCTCTCGGTTGAGCTTCAATCCTGCTAGCTCAATGCGCTGCAGCACCTTCTCAAGTCGGGTGTCGTGTTGTTCCATGGTGGCTCCATAGACCAGGATGTCATCCATAAAGACCTCCACACCTTCGAGCCCCTCTAAGGTCTCCAACATCTTTCGCTGAAAGATCTCTGGTGCACTCGTTATCCCAAAGGGCAGCCTCTTAAAGCAATACCTGCCAAATGGCGTGATGAATGTCGTTAGTTTGCAACTCTCGTGATGCAATGGGATCTGCCAAAATCCACTGGCTGCATCCAGCGAGGAGAAGACCGTTGCCCCACTCAACCTGGACATCGTTTCCTCAGGGGTAGGCAAGATATAGCGCTCTCTTTTGACAGACTTATTCAGTTTTGTCAGATCAACGCAGATCCTGGCCTTTGCTGTGGTCTTCTTCAAGACAGGCACCATTGGGGCACACCATTCGGTAGGTTGGGTCACCCTCTCAATGACACCATGGTTCTCCATTCTTTGTAGTTCCTCCTTCACTTTCTGCAGCATGGGGAAAGGCACACGGCGTGCAGTATGCACCGCGTATGGCACAGCATCGTCCCTTAACTGAATTTTGACTGGCTCAGTTTTTAGTGTTCCGTGTTCACCGTAAAGTGGTTGGTTCCTGGTGGGTGTGATCGTTGCTTCATCAATTCTTCTCACCAGGTTCATCTGCACTGACAAGGAGCGGCTGAGAAGGTTGCTGACTCTGTGTCCACGAACCACATACACCTTGGACAGGTAGTCTTTGCCTTTATAACTTATTGTGGCTTTTAAGTAGCCGAGACATAACAGCTCTCCTCCGGGGCTATCTAGAGGGCGATCTGAAGGCTCTAGCGTTCTCTTATGAGCAAGAGTGTGCAACGTGTCCTCATTTATGATCGTGACATCTGCTCCTGTGTCAATCTTAAATTCTATTGGGGCAGAGTCTAGCAGTAGCTGCACAGTCCATGCTTCATTATTTCCGTTTGCATTACACACTGAGCCTAGAAAATATGAGGCCTGCTCTCTTTTCTCTGTCTCTGTAACCTCATTCACTGATCTGGTGTTACGGCACACCCTGGCCCAGTGTCCAAATTTTTGGCATCCATGGCAAACAGATTTTGCTGCCGGGCACCTTTCATCCCTGGCATGCTGTGTCTTCCCACATTTACCACATTTTTTGTCACGCCCCGCCCATTTTGTTTTCGCGGGTATCCTACCTCGCTGTTGTTGTGATTTCCAGTCAATGCTTTTCCGTTTATCCCGTACCTCCTGTACTGAGCCTCCCGCATCTCCCTGCAAGCTGACCTGCGCTGCGACCTCCTCTGACTGTCTGACGATCTGGGTCGTTTGTGCCAATGTGAGGTCCTTCATCAGCTGTAGCCTGCGGGAGAGGTCCTTGTCTCGTATCCCGACCACAATACGATCGCGGATATTTTCCTCTTTACATGCACCAAACTCACAGTGCTCTGAGAGGTCATACAGGGCTCGGATAAAACTCTCCGCCGTTTCGCCTGGCCGCTGGACTCGCTGGTGAAAACATGCTCTTTCATGTATAGTGTTCCGCTGCGGGAAAAAATACTCGTCGAACTTCCTCATTACGACGGCGAAGTCGTCATGACTCTCATCGGCGGCGAAGGTGAGTGACTTGTAAATGTTCTCTGCTTCATTTCCCATTGCGTAGATTAGGCAGCTCACCTGTACCTGTCCTTCGTCTTTGTGGAGTTTCGTTGCGATCCGGTAGCGCTCGAAACGCTGTTTCCAATCGGGCCATTCCGTCGGCTTATCGAAGGGGAAGCCCGTCGGGGGATTAAACTTAGCCATTCTGCTGTTTTCTCCCCTATGGCGTTATTCGGCGATGGTCCGAGCCACTTCTGACACCATGTAGAATGACCACTCGGTAGCTTCTTGTAGCGCTGCTTTATTGAACGTGTATCCAGCATGGGTTATAACAGCACAACAACGTGTGTGACAGCTAAGACATAGAACTGGATATAGACAGCCCCCTGCCGCAAAGCAGGTCCTAGTGGCGTAAAGCTGTAAAGCCCAGTACATGACAAGACGAGAGTGGTTGCTCACACGCCCTTCTACTTTCGGACTATTTCCAAAAGCGGTGTGAACTTTACGAGACGGAACTCGACCGTTCTCTCAACTCACCAGCACGTCAGTGAATAGCAGTAAAAGAAAAACACAGTAGGAGCAGCTCAGTCTCTTATCGGACCGTGAAAATTCAGCTTGCTCCGTTAGTTACAACAATACACACGCATACATTCACATTCACACTTATTCGCGCGATCGGAACCCTTATAATAAAGGGGAGCTGCCAGTCTTTCTGTAGACGAGCTACTTATTCCCTTGACCCAGCTGGGGGAGCTACCCAGAGCTCCAAACCTAACCCACAAGAGTGGGGAGCTTCCAGTCGACGAGCTCCAAGCTACCAGCCGACGAGCTACTTTAAACCCACAGAAGTGGGGAGCTTCCAGTCGCGACGAGCTACTTTCGCTATTTTAAATTCCCTGAATTTAAAATACGATTTTACGCAAGATTGTGTCAGTGTGTCTGTATCTACCTGGTCAGTGTCGCCGGGTCTGGTCCACCTCGATCGGGCCCCACCACCGTGGGTCGCTTTCTAAGAACGTTGGCCAAGACTCGAATTTAACGCCCTTGGTCTTTGACCACACACCTAGTGTGTGGGCTGTCGACAGACGAGCAACGTGGACTGGTCACGGAGATGGGACACGATGGAGGCGCTCCGGCTCCGAAGGACCAAGAAATGTTGGGGGAAAACTCTGTAAAAAGACCCAGGAGAAATAAAGACACAATGAGACAAAGTTACTTTCTTTATCAAACGTGTACACGGGTGAGCTGCTAAGAACAACTCACACCATGCACAGTGGCTTGGTAATTTTTATAGGAAAGACAGTGAGAACAGGATAAGAAAATAATAAACAGATAAAATAAAACAACTCCATATATGGTGCTAGTCTCGTCAGCAGAGAGCTAGGGAAGATAAAACAATCTAAAACAATATGTCCCAGAAACAAGATGTGTTTGCTGGGAAAGTCTAAAAAGATAATTCTAAACTAATCTAACCATAGGAAAAGGGCAGACAAAAGGCATCTTTGTACATTTAAAAGAAGGTAAAGAAACATAGAATCATTTTTCCTGTAACAAAGGATCACAAGCATTGTCACAAAGGAAAGAAGGATGGAAGGAAGGATTACATGCATTGTCACAAAGGAAAGAAGGATGGAAGGATGGATCACAAGCTTTGTCACAAAGGAAAGAAGGATGGAAGGAAGGATCACAAGCTTTGTCACAAAGGAAAGAAGGATGGAAGGAAGGATCACAAGCTTTGTCACAAAGGAAAGAAGGATGGAAGGAAGGATCACATGCATTGTCACAAAGGAAAGAAGGATGGAAGGAAGGATCACAAGCTTTGTCACAAAGGAAAGAAGGATGGAAGGAAGGATCACAAGCATTGTCACAAAGGAAAGAAGGATGGAAGGAAGAATCACAAGCATTGTCAAAAAGAAAAGAAGGATGGAAGGAAGGATCACATGCATTGTCACAAAGGAAAGAAGGATGGAAGGAAGGATCACATGCATTGTCACAAAGGAAAGAAGGATGGAAGGAAGGATCACAAGCATTGTCACAAAGGAAAGAAGGATGGAAGGAAGGATCACAAGCATTGTCACAAAGGAAAGAAGGATGGAAGGAAGGATCACAAGCTTTGTCACAAAGGAAAGAAGGATGGAAGGAAGGAAAGATCACAAGCTTTGTCACAAGTGCAATACTTTAATTTTCTGCTGCTCATTCTTGTGCAATATCCCATCTGCCCTCCCGTCATATTTCTTTTCAAGATTTTCTTATTTAATCACTAATGTACATATATTTATATTTATAGATACATATATATTCAGTCATCTTTTCTCTTTTACCATGTCTCTCTAATATTTTGCTCCTTACTATTTTTCTATTTTCTTTATTGTTTTATTTTATTTTAATATATTTTCTCCTACTGTGCATGCTGCTGAGTGACTGCTGCTCGTCAAACACATTTAATTGCAATGTTGACCCTGTGCTAACTTGCATATGACAAATAAATCTGAAAACTGAAACTAAACTAAGGAAAGAAGGATGGAAGGAAAGATCACAAGCTTTGTCACAAAGGAAAGAAGGATGGAAGGAAGGATCACAAGCTTTGTCACAAAGGAAAGAAGGATGGGAGGAAAGATCACAAGCTTTGTCACAAAGGAAAGAAGGATGGATGGAAGGATCACATGCATTGTCACAAAGGAAAGAAGGATGGAAGGAAGGAAGGATCACAAGCATTGTCACAAAGGAAAGAAGGATGGAAGGAAGAATCACATGCATTGTCACAAAGGAAAGAAGGATGGAAGGAAGGATCACATGCATTGTCACAAAGGAAAGAAGGATGGAAGGAAGGAAGTATCACAAGCATTGTCACAAAGGAAAGAAGGATGGAAGGAAGGATCACAAGCATTGTCACAAAGGAAAGAAGGATGGAAGGAAGGATCACATGCATTGTCACAAAGGAAAGAACGATGGAAGGCAGGATGACATGCAATGTCACAAAGGAAAGAAGGATGGAAGGAAGGATCACAAGCATTGTCACAAAGGAAAGAAGGATGGAAGGAAGGATCACATGCATTGTCACAAAGGAAAGAAGGATGGAAGGCAGGATCACATGCATTGTCACAAAGGAAAGAACGATGGAAGGCAGGATGACATGCAATGTCACAAAGAAAAGAAGGATGGAAGGAAGAATCACATGCATTGTCACAAAGGAAAGAAGGATGGAAGGAAGGATCACATGCATTGTCACAAAGGAAAGAATGATGGAAGGCAGGATGACATGCAATGTCACAAAGGAAAGAAGGATGGAAGGAAGAATCACATGCATTGTCACAAAGGAAAGAAGGATGGAAGGAAGGATCACATGCATTGTCACAAAGGAAAGAAGGATGGAAGGATGGATCACAAGCTTTGTCACAAAGGAAAGAAGGATGGAAGGAAGGATCACAAGCTTTGTCACAAAGGAAAGAAGGATGGAAGGAAGGAAGGAAGGATCACAAGCTTTGTCACAAAGGAAAGAAGGATGGAAGGAAGGAAGGAAGGAAGGATCACAAGCTTTGTCACAAAGGAAAGAAGGATGGAAGGAAGGAAGGAAGGAAGGAAGGATCACAAGCTTTGTCACAAAGGAAAGAAGGATGGAAGGAAGGAAAGATCACAAGCTTTGTCACAAGTGCAATACTTTAATTTTCTGCTGCTCATTCCTGTGCAATATCCCATCTGCCCTCCCGTCATATTTCTTTTCAAGATTTTCTTATTTAATCACTAATGTACATATATTTATATTTATAGATACATATATATTCAGTCATCTTTTCTCTTTTACCATGTCTCTCTAATATTTTGCTCCTTGCTATTTTTCTATTTTCTTTATTATTTTATTTTATTTTAATATATTTTCTCCTACTGTGCATGCTGCTGAGTGACTGCTGCTCGTCAAACACATTTAATTGCAATGTTGACCCTGTGCTAACTTGCATATGACAAATAAATCTGAAAACTAAAACTAAACTAAGGAAAGAAGGATGGAAGGAAGGATCACAAGCTTTGTCACAAAGGAAAGAAGGATGGAAGGAAGGATCACATGCATTGTCACAAAGGAAAGAAGGATCGAAGGAAGGATCACAAGCTTTGTCACAAAGGAAAGAAGGATGGAAGGAAGGATCACATGCATTGTTACAAAGGAAAGAAGGATGGAAGGAAGGATCACAAGCATTGTCACAAAGGAAAGAAGGATGGAAGGAAGGATCACAAGCATTGTCACAAAGGAAAGAAGGATGGAAGGAAGGATCACATGCATTGTCACAAAGGAAAGAAGGATGGAAGGAAGGATCACAAGCTTTGTCACAAAGGAAAGAAGGATGGAAGAAAGGAAAGATCACAAGCATTGTCACAAGTGCAATACTTTAATTTTCTGCTGCTCATTCCTGTGCAATATCCCATCTGCCCTCCCGTCATATTTCTTTTCAAGATTTTCTTATTTAATCACTAATGTACATATATTTATATTTATAGATACATATATATTCAGTCATCTTTTCTCTTTTACCATGTCAATCTAATATTTTGCTCCTTGCTATTTTTCTATTTTCTTTATTATTTTATTTTATTTGAATATATTTTCTCCTACTGTGCATGCTGCTGAGTGACTGCTGCTCGTCAAACACATTTAATTGCAATGTTGACCCTGTGCTAACTTGCATATGACAAATAAATCTGAAAACTAAAACCAAGAGCACCTGGCTGCAGCCACTGTCCACTGTGGAGCTCCACAGTAACCGGAAACACGTGACCTCCACAGTAACCGGAAACACGTGACCTCCACACTAGCCGTAAACACGTAACTTCGGTTAAATCGACTTTGACGGCGAAAACTAAATTGCGTTTTTGTTACTATAAAATGGTTTTAAGTGGGGTTTTTTTTTTAACACTCTGGGTTTGTTCAAAAAAAATTCACCATCCCCTAAATTGTTCGTGGCCAAAAGTGACACTTGCTGTTTCGCTGATTTATTATTATTTTTACAGTACATCGTGTTGTGCGTTCTGATTGCTGTAGACCATTGTCAATCAATCTAGTCCAGTGTCTCCTGTACAGGAGCGGTCCCTAATAGGCCCACGGACCGGTCCCGGTCCGTGAGTCCTTTGGTACCGTTCCGCGAGGGTTGATCCTCCGGTGTGAAATGTATGGTTGTAGTTGTGTGTCTTATTTTGAAAGAACTATTTACGCGTTACCATAGCGACCAGAGAGCGTTAAGAAGCAGAGAGGAGGATGTCACTGTCATTGTTGTTGGCGCACAGCTCAAGTCACGTTTATTATTATATTTACAAAATACCACAGTTTCTTTTTTTTATTCTTTTGTTGTATTTATCCGCGACACCTTAAAGGTAGTTCCCTGAAAATATTGTCTGACATTAAAGTGGTCTGTGGTGCAAAAAAGGTTGGGGACTCCCGCTGTACAGTACAGAATGCGTTTAGCTTGTCGAATTTACATAAATCTTCGATCGCTAGCAGTGTAACTCTGAAGTGCTGTACTGTACGTTTGGAAGTTTTCTCCCAAACAAACACAACAATGCCGACGAAACGTTTTGCACCCTCAAATGCACCTTTAGGTTTCATTCCATAATACTGGACTTGTGTTTCTACAAAGGTTTGAACTCTAAGAGTGTTTAAACAAAGAGAAAAGTGTGAAAATGTTCATTCCTGTCTGAGAAAAGTGTATAAAGCATGTAGTGAGGGGTTTTACAGTCTTAACATCTGTAATAATTGTAAAAAATAAAGTTGGCTATGGATTTCACCTACCGCGGGTTATTTTTTGAACGTAACACCAGCGATAAACGAGGCACCGCTGTATTATTAATAGTAGTGTCTGGGACATCTAATTGATTAACATCAACATTGATTATTATGCACTATTATTTTTGTTCAAGGAGAGCCAAAAATATACAACTCTCTCTCAGCTTGTTTGTTGCCAAAAATGGCCACTTTTTGTGTATGTTCACAAAATGCTATAAAATGTATATTTCTTAAAACATTTATCTACTTTTACCGACGTGACTCTTTAAAATAGCACCAGTCCTTTTCATCAAAATCAAAATTGTATCTAAATGTTTTACTCTTTATAGCCAGTTAGGTTATATATTACCATTAACTTTTCTGGTAAAACGGTGATAAAGTCCTAATGTTTTCATGAAACTTCCTTTTTTTCCCCATCTGAGCATCGGGGAAAAGGCCGTCTTGCAATTGTTGAGGTCACTAGTGTGTGCCCCATTTCTTCCAGGATCACTCTCTTTATAGGTTTTAGTGGACTCCTAGTACTGCGAAGTGGTTTCATGGTACAAAGGGATTGTATTCCAAGATCTGGGAGACTGTAGAAATGAGCAGTGATGCCCTTCCTACCATCTTTCCAGAAAAATAAGTGATCTGTAAGCTGTTAGGCTGACTTACAGCAGCAGCACTTTCTGCACCTGCATAAACTCCAGGACACATTTACTAACGGTGTTTGTTGCTGTATGTGCAGCTTTGAATTTTTTAATAATATATATTTTGTTAATATTTTGGCTATGGTGTCTTGTTATGAAATGTAAAAGAGTAAAAGTGTTTTTAGCAGGTGCTTCAAAGCTAAGTTTGACTGGGAAACTCAAAGCTCAATTGGCTGTATCAACAGAAATTCACTGCAGCCTATGTAATATTTCATGCGTCATAATTTATTCTACTCTATCTTGCAAATACATATTTGTGTGGCAATGTCATGCACAACACACATAACTATTAGATCCTTAAGATCAAACCCGTGTCATTGTTTTGGTCCACTGCAGTGCAGTAGTCAAAAAAAAGAATAAGTGAAGTGTCCACAGATAGCCAGGATAGAGCCCAGAGTGTTAATGTTTAAAATGTATAAAAATATTATTGATTACAATTCTTTACTGTTAATATCAACAATAAGCTTTTTATTTTGAAATTACAAGTTTAAAAAAATGCTGTTACATTTACATTTAATGCTGTTTCACTGTAATCATTTATTATAAGTATGGACACAGAATCAAGTGAACAACATTTTGAAATAAGTTTAATTGGAATTTTGTACTATGCAAAAACAAAACAACAACAACAACAACAACATATTAAACAAACACAGCCAGTGCCTTCATTTGTCCATTACATGTCAAACATAGCACTGACCCTTAGCCCCTGATCATCAGCACATGCTTTCAAAAAGAGCTCCATGTCCTTTGCAAACTGAAAAACAAAGAGGAACAAGTCCCTTGCTCCAGTGTCTTCTTCCTCTGACATGTCTCTTAAGACCCTCTGCTGGTCCCCTTGATTTAAGGACAGATATTTGGGCATTGTTACATGTGCCTTATTTTGGACAGCCCACTGCACAGCAGGACGCAGATCTTCAACAACTGCTGGCTCCTGTGTCAGGCAAATGGGGATGAAAACATAGTTATTTCTCTGTTGCAGAACAGTTTTTTAACAGTTATTCAAATGTCACTAACCATGTAATTACACTACTGTTTAAAGTGAATACTGACCTGACTGACTTCCTGGAACTTGCGCTTTTTCAGTCTGAAAATGGGCACGTGTTGTCCTTCAAGCACAGCTTTGGCTTCCTCTCTCCAGTGTGCAAATAGCTTGCCAGAGCTACGAAGAGTAAGGCCACAGTGAGGGCATGTCATTTTCATGGACTTTCCATCAGCTGCAGTTTTATTGAACACAGAGGGTAGAGCTTATGAATGTTCTAACAAAGACTCAGAAAATGGTTCAGATACCGAAGACAAAACCTTGGGGGGGGGGGGGGGAGACGGGTCTCCTCGAAGAGTTCAGCGGGGAGCAGTCCTGATAATGGTGGCTGACTTGTCATTGAAGAATGCTGACAAGACAATAAATGCCTTGCCATATCCCCACGCCGTATGATTGTAATCTTACAGACAGGGCAGTGAAAGTGTCCTGTTGTCCTACAAGGCTGCCTGCACCGGCATATCATTTTATCTGTAAGAGAAAAAAACAAACAAACAAACAGATGTAATTTAAATGTAGTTGTATAGAATGCAATCAATTTGTCTAACAATCAGATTGTACATGTTAACAAAAACATCCAAGCCAACCTCAATAATGAAAGCAAAATGGTATGGATCACAAAAGTTATGTCAAGAAAAGTGGTGAAAAGTAAATAAAAATATATTTTATAAAAACACTATTTTTGTTGCAGATGAATGCACTGAACTGTACAATATCAACAGCAACTTTTAAGTCAACAAAGATACTGCAGAAGTGCTTAAAAAAGTGCATATTTATAACTATAAAGTATATTTAATACAAACATACCTTTTAAAGGCAAAGCATTTTTTATATGCACACTTAGATGCTCCTCAATCTTTGCCCTGACAGTAGGGCTGAAAGTGGGGCACAGAGGGCAGTGAAAGAGTCCTCTGCAACACGTGTTGCATTCCTGCAATTCTGGCTTTAAGCCTGAATTCCAGATTGATGTGTGCATCTAAAACACAGAGAGAAACAGATAAACACCATATACACATTTAAGTTAAGGTTTTAGCAGAAATAACAATTTACACTTGGCATGTAATAGATTTGGGAAGAAAATTCTTGAAAAAAAAAACCCAAATATTTTAAAAGACACTTTAATCTGTGAGATATGTTTCTATTGACATATAACAGTCAATTGAACAGAGGCTAACTAAAATCTGGGCAATAAAAAAGCTGTACAGAAAAGAATGACGAATAGAAGTATTGATAAATATATAAATCTGTTTGTGACGAAATTTGCAGTGTTGACGCTAACCAAAGGTGTCACAAGTACACACGTTCCTTACTACAGTTTAGATACCTCTGTTTAGAAAGCACTGGCTCGACTTTTTAGTCAAGTCGAAGTAAGAAGTACAGGGTCTAAAATATAATTTATGTACAAAATTTTGAAGTAATCTTGCGTCCAAAGCACGCGTGCTGATTTACAAATGTACGGATTACAAAGTACAGATACGCGTGCTAAAATGTGAGAAGTAGAAGTATAAAGAAGTATACAGTAGGCACAAAAAAGTACAGCAGTAAAGTAAAGATACCAGAAAATTCTACTTAAGTACAGTATTGAAGTATTCGTTATTTTGCATCTCTGACGCCAACAATAAATCATACTCTAATGCAAAATGTGGTTTTTGCTTCTTCTCGCCCACAGAAGCCGTTAATCCAGCTCTCTTACTAAAACCAGGCCCAGGAAAAAGCATATCTGTGTGTTTCTCTGCCATGGAGCACGATGAAAAAACATTAAAATAAGGAGGAATGTTGTTGTAACGCAAAAAAAGTGGCAACATGATCATTGTAAGAAAACTAGACGATTCCTAGAATTATGAAATCACTAACGGCAAATTTATATAAGAAAGACTTAACTAACCTTTGCGATCAACTTGCAAGACTTCCACGGTATCCATGCGTGTTTACGGCTACTGTGGAGGTCACGTGCTTCCGGCTACTGTGGAGGTCACGTGCTTCCGGCTACTGTGGAGCTCCACAGTGGCTGCAGCCAGACCCTTCTCACTAAAACTAAACAAAGGAAAGAAGGATGGAAGGAAGGATCACATGCATTGTCACCAAGGAAAGAAGGATGGAAGGAAGGATCACAAGCATTGTCACAAAGGAAAGAAGGATGGAAGGAAGGATCACAAACTTTGTCAAAAAGGAAAGAAGGATGGAAGGAAGGATCACAAGCATTGTCACAAAGGAAAGAAGGATGGAAGGAAGGATCACAAACTTTGTCACAAAGGAAAGAAGGATGGAAGGAAGGATCACATGCATTGTCACAAAGGAAAGAAGGATGGAAGGAAGGATCACAAGCTTTGTCACAAAGGAAAGAAGAATGGAAGGAAGGATCACAAGCTTTGTCACAAAGGAAAGAAGGATGGAAGGAAGGATGACATGCATTGTCACAAAGGAAAGAAGGATGGAAGGAAGGATCACAAGCTTTGTCACAAAGGAAAGAAAGATCGAAGGAAGGATCACAAGCTTTGTCACAAAGGAAAGAAGGATGGAAGGAAGGATGACATGCATTGTCACAAAGGAAAGAAGGATGGAAGGAAGGATGACATGCATTGTCACAAAGGAAAGAAGGATGGATGGAAGGAAAGATCACAAGCTTTGTCACAAGTGCAATACTTTAATTTTCTGCTGCTCATTCCTGTGCAATATCCCATCTGCCCTCCCGTCATATTTATTTTCAAGATTTTCTTATTTAATCACTAATGTACATATATTTATATTTATAGATACATATATAGTCAGTCATCTTTTCTCTTTTACCATGTCTCTCTAATATTTTGCTCCTTACTATTTTTCTATTTTCTTTATTATTTTATTTTATTTTAATATATTTTCTCCTACTGTGCATGCTGCTGAGTGACTGCTGCTCGTCAAACACATTTAATTGCAATGTTGACCCTGTGCTAACTTGCATATGACAAATAAATCTGAAAACTGAAACTAAACTAAGGAAAGAAGGATGGAAGGAAAGATCACAAGCTTTGTCACAAAGGAAAGAAGGATGGAAGGAAGGATCACAAGCTTTGTCACAAAGGAAAGAAGGATGGGAGGAAAGATCACAAGCTTTGTCACAAAGGAAAGAAGGATGGATGGAAGGATCACATGCATTGTCACAAAGGAAAGAAGGATGGAAGGAAGGAAGGATCACAAGCATTGTCACAAAGGAAAGAAGGATGGAAGGAAGGATCACATGCATTGTCACAAAGGAAAGAACGATGGAAGGCAGGATGACATGCAATGTCACAAAGGAAAGAAGGATGGAAGGAAGAATCACATGCATTGTCACAAAGGAAAGAAGGATGGAAGGAAGGATCACATGCATTGTCACAAAGGAAAGAACGATGGAAGGCAGGATGACATGCAATGTCACAAAGGAAAGAAGGATGGAAGGAAGGATCACATGCATTGTCACAAAGGAAAGAAGGATGGAAGGAAGAATCACATGCATTGTCACAAAGGAAAGAAGGATGGAAGGAAGGATCACATGCATTGTCACAAAGGAAAGAAGGATGGAAGGATGGATCACAAGCTTTGTCACAAAGGAAAGAAGGATGGAAGGAAGGATCACAAGCTTTGTCACAAAGGAAAGAAGGATGGAAGGAAGGATCACAAGCATTGTCACAAAGGAAAGAAGGATGGAAGGAAGGATCACAAGCATTGTCACAAAGGAAAGAAGGATGGAAGGAAGGATCACAAGCTTTGTCACAAAGGAAAGAAGGATGGAAGGAAGGAAAGATCACAAGCTTTGTCACAAGTGCAATACTTTAATTTTCTGCTGCTCATTCCTGTGCAATATCCCATCTGCCCTCCCGTCATATTTCTTTTCAAGATTTTCTTATTTAATCACAAATGTACATATATTTATATTTATAGATACATATATATTCAGTCATCTTTTCTCTTTTACCATGTCTCTCTAATATTTTGCTCCTCACTATTTTTCTATTTTCTTTATTGTTTTATTTTATTTTAATATATTTTCTCCAACTGTGCATGCTGCTGAGTGACTGCTGCTCGTCAAACACATTTAATTGAAATGTTGACCCTGTGCTAACTTGCATATGACAAATAAATCTGAAAACTGAAACTAAACTAAGGAAAGAAGGATGGAAGGAAAGATCACAAGCTTTGTCACAAAGGAAAGAAGGATGGAAGGAAGGAAAGATCACAAGCTTTGTCACAAAGGAAAGAAGGATGGATGGAAGGATCACATGCATTGTCACAAAGGAAAGAAGGATGGAAGGAAGGAAGGATCACAAGCATTGTCACAAAGGAAAGAAGGATGGAAGGAAGGATCACATGCATTGTCACAAAGGAAAGAACGATGGAAGGCAGGATGACATGCAATGTCACAAAGGAAAGAAGGATGGAAGGAAGAATCACATGCATTGTCACAAAGGAAAGAAGGATGGAAGGAAGGATCACATGCATTGTCACAAAGGAAAGAAGGATGGAAGGATGGATCACAAGCTTTGTCACAAAGGAAAGAAGGATGGAAGGAAGGATCACAAGCTTTGTCACAAAGGAAAGAAGGATGGAAGGAAGGATCACAAGCTTTGTCACAAAGGAAAGAAGGATGGAAGGAAGGATCACATGCATTGTCACAAAGGAAAGAACGATGGAAGGCAGGATGACATGCAATGTCACAAAGGAAAGAAGGATGGAAGGAAGAATCACATGCATTGTCACAAAGGAAAGAAGGATTGAAGGAAGGATCACATGCATTGTCACAAAGGAAAGAAGGATGGAAGGAAGGATCACAAGCTTTGTCACAAAGGAAAGAAGGATGGAAGGAAGGATCACATGCATTGTCACAAAGGAAAGAACGATGGAAGGCAGGATGACATGCAATGTCACAAAGGAAAGAAGGATGGAAGGAAGAATCACATGCATTGTCACAAAGGAAAGAAGGATGGAAGGAAGGATCACATGCATTGTCACAAAGGAAAGAAGGATGGAAGGATGGATCACAAGCTTTGTCACAAAGGAAAGAAGGATGGAAGGAAGGATCACAAGCTTTGTCACAAAGGAAAGAAGGATGGAAGGAAGGATCACATGCATTGTCACAAAGGAAAGAAGGATGGAAGGAAGGATCACATGCATTGTCACAAAGGAAAGAAGGATGGAAGGAAGGATCACATGCATTGTCACAAAGGAAAGAAGGATGGAAGGAAGGATCACATGCATTGTCACAAAGGAAAGAAGGATGGAAGGAAGGATCACAAGCTTTGTCACAAAGGAAAGAAGGATGGAAGGAAGGAAAGATCACAAGCTTTGTCACAAGTGCAATACTTTAATTTTCTGCTGCTCATTCCTGTGCAATATCCCATCTGCCCTCCCGTCATATTTCTTTTCAAGATTTTCTTATTTAATCACTAATGTACATATATTTATATTTATAGATACATATATATTCAGTCATCTTTTCTCTTTTACCATGTCTCTCTAATATTTTGCTCCTTACTATTTTTCTATTTTCTTTATTGTTTTATTTTATTTTAATATATTTTCTCCTACTGTGCATGCTGCTGAGTGACTGCTGCTCGTCAAACACATTTAATTGCAATGTTGACCCTGTGCTAACTTGCATATGACAAATAAATCTGAAAACTGAAACTAAACTAAGGAAAGAAGGATGGAAGGAAAGATCACAAGCTTTGTCACAAAGGAAAGAAGGATGGAAGGAAGGATCACAAGCATTGTCACAAAGGAAAGAAGGATGGAAGGAAGGATCACATGCATTGTCACAAAGGAAAGAAGGATGGAAGGAAGGATCACATGCATTGTCACAAAGGAAAGAAGGATGGAAGGAAGGATCACATGCATTGTCACAAAGGAAAGAACGATGGAAGGCAGGATGACATGCAATGTCACAAAGGAAAGAAGGATGGAAGGAAGAATCACATGCATTGTCACAAAGGAAAGAAGGATGGAAGGCAGGATGACATGCAATGTCACAAAGGAAAGAAGGATGGAAGGAAGAATCACATGCATTGTCACAAAGGAAAGAAGGATGGAAGGAAGGATCACAAGCATTGTCACAAAGGAAAGAAGGATGGAAGGAAGGATCACAAGCATTGTCACAAAGGAAAGAAGGATGGAAGGAAGGATCACATGCATTGTCACAAAGGAAAGAACGATGGAAGGCAGGATGACATGCAATGTCACAAAGGAAAGAAGGATGGAAGGAAGAATCACATGCATTGTCACAAAGGAAAGAAGGATGGAAGGAAGGATCACATGCATTGTCACAAAGGAAAGAAGGATGGAAGGAAGGATCACATGCATTGTCACAAAGGAAAGAAGGATGGAAGGAAGGATCACATGCATTGTCACAAAGGAAAGAAGGATGGAAGGATGGATCACAAGCTTTGTCACAAAGGAAAGAAGGATGGAAGGAAGGATCACAAGCTTTGTCACAAAGGAAAGAAGGATGGAAGGAAGGATCACATGCAATGTCACAAAGGAAAGAAGGACGGAAGGAAGGAAGGAAGGATCACAAGCTTTGTCACAAAGGAAAGAAGGATGGAAGGAAGGAAGGAAGGATCACAAGCTTTGTCACAAAGGAAAGAAGGATGGAAGGAAGGAAAGATCACAAGCTTTGTCACAAGTGCAATACTTTAATTTTCTGCTGCTCATTCCTGTGCAATATCCCATCTGCCCTCCCGTCATATTTCTTTTCAAGATTTTCTTATTTAATCACTAATGTACATATATTTATATTTATAGATACATATATATTCAGTCATCTTTTCTCTTTTACCATGTCTCTCTAATATTTTGCTCCTTACTATTTTTCTATTTTCTTTATTGTTTTATTTTATTTTAATATATTTTCTCCTACTGTGCATGCTGCTGAGTGACTGCTGCTCGTCAAACACATTTAATTGCAATGTTGACCCTGTGCTAACTTGCATATGACAAATAAATCTGAAAACTGAAACTAAACTAAGGAAAGAAGGATGGAAGGAAAGATCACAAGCTTTGTCACAAAGGAAAGAAGGATGGAAGGAAGGATCACAAGCTTTGTCACAAAGGAAAGAAGGATGGGAGGAAAGATCACAAGCTTTGTCACAAAGGAAAGAAGGATGGAAGGAAGGATCACAAGCATTGTCACAAAGGAAAGAAGGATGGAAGGAAGGATCACATGCATTGTCAAAAAGGAAAGAACGATGGAAGGCAGGATGACATGCAATGTCACAAAGGAAAGAAGGATGGAAGGAAGGATCACAAGCATTGTCACAAAGGAAAGAAGGATGGAAGGAAGGATCACAAGCATTGTCACAAAGGAAAGAAGGATGGAAGGAAGGATCACAAGCATTGTCACAAAGGAAAGAAGGATGGAAGGAAGGATCACAAGCATTGTCACAAAGGAGGGAAGGATGGAAGGAAGGATCACAAGCATTGTCACAAAGGATAGAAGGATGGAAGGAAGGATCACATGCATTGTCACAAAGGAAAGAACGATGGAAGGCAGGATGACATGCAATGTCACAAAGGAAAGAAGGATGGAAGGAAGAATCACATGCATTGTCACAAAGCAAAGAAGGATGGAAGGCAGGATGACATGCAATGTCACAAAGGAAAGAAGGATGGAAGGAAGAATCACATGCATTGTCACAAAGGAAAGAAGGATGGAAGGAAGGATCACAAGCATTGTCACAAAGGAAAGAAGGATGGAAGGAAGGATCACAAGCATTGTCACAAAGGAAAGAAGGATGGAAGGAAGGATCACATGCATTGTCACAAAGGAAAGAACGATGGAAGGCAGGATGACATGCAATGTCACAAAGGAAAGAAGGATGGAAGGAAGAATCACATGCATTGTCACAAAGGAAAGAAGGATGGAAGGAAGGATCACATGCATTGTCACAAAGGAAAGAAGGATGGAAGGAAGGATCACAAGCATTGTCACAAAGGAAAGAACGATGGAAGGCAGGATGACATGCAATGTCACAAAGGAAAGAAGGATGGAAGGAAGAATCACATGCATTGTCACAAAGGAAAGAAGGATGGAAGGAAGGATCACATGCATTGTCACAAAGGAAAGAAGGATGGAAGGAAGGATCACAAGCATAGTCACAAAGGAAAGAAGGATGGAAGGAAGGATCACATGCATTGTCACAAAGGAAAGAACGATGGAAGCCAGGATGACATGCAATGTCACAAAGGAAAGAAGGATGGAAGGAAGAATCACATGCATTGTCACAAAGGAAAGAAGGATGGAAGGAAGGATCACAAGCATTGTCACAAAGGAAAGAAGGATGGAAGGAAGGATCACAAGCATTGTCACAAAGGAAAGAAGGATGGAAGGAAGGATCACAAGCTTTGTCACAAAGGAAAGAAGGATGGAAGGAAGGATCACAAGCTTTGTAACAAAGGAAAGAAGGATGGAAGGAAGGATCACAAGCTTTGTCACAAAGGAAAGAAGGATGGAAGGAAGGATCACAAGCATTGTCACAAAGGAAAGAAGGATGGAAGGAAGAATCACATGCATTGTCACAAAGGAAAGAAGGATGGAAGGAAGGATCACATGCATTGTCACAAAGGAAAGAAGGATGGAAGGAAGGATCACATGCATTGTCACAAAGGAAAGAAGGATGGAAGGAAGGATCACAAGCATTGTCACAAAGGAAAGAAGGATGGAAGGAAGGATCACAAGCATTGTCACAAAGGAAAGAAGGATGGAAGGAAGGATCACAAGCTTTGTCACAAAGGAAAGAAGGATGGAAGGAAGGAAAGATCACAAGCTTTGTCACAAGTGCAATACTTTAATTTTCTGCTGCTCATTCCTGTGCAATATCCCATCTGCCCTCCCGTCATATTTCTTTTCAAGATTTTCTTATTTAATCACTAATGTACATATATTTATATTTATAGATACATATATATTCAGTCATCTTTTCTCTTTTACCATGTCTCTCTAATATTTTGCTCCTTACTATTTTTCTATTTTCTTTATTGTTTTATTTTATTTTAATATATTTTCTCCTACTGTGCATGCTGCTGAGTGACTGCTGCTCGTCAAACACATTTAATTGCAATGTTGACCCTGTGCTAACTTGCATATGACAAATAAATCTGAAAACTGAAACTAAACTAAGGAAAGAAGGATGGAAGGAAAGATCACAAGCTTTGTCACAAAGGAAAGAAGGATGGAAGGAAGGATCACAAGCTTTGTCACAAAGGAAAGAAGGATGGGAGGAAAGATCACAAGCTTTGTCACAAAGGAAAGAAGGATGGATGGAAGGATCACATGCATTGTCACAAAGGAAAGAAGGATGGAAGGAAGGAAGGATCACAAGCATTGTCACAAAGGAAAGAAGGATGGAAGGAAGGATCACATGCATTGTCACAAAGGAAAGAATGATGGAAGGCAGGATGACATGCAATGTCACAAAGGAAAGAAGGATGGAAGGAAGAATCACATGCATTGTCACAAAGGAAAGAAGGATGGAAGGAAGGATCACATGCATTGTCACAAAGGAAAGAAGGATGGAAGGAAGGATCACATGCATTGTCACAAAGGAAAGAAGGATGGAAGGCAGGATGACATGCATTGTCACAAAGGAAAGAAGGATGGAAGGATGGATCACAAGCTTTGTCACAAAGGAAAGAAGGATGGAAGGAACGATCACAAGCTTTGTCACAAAGGAAAGAAGGATGGAAGGAAGGATCACATGCATTGTCACAAAGGAAAGAAGGATGGAAGGATGGATCACAAGCTTTGTCACAAAGGAAAGAACGATGGAAGGAAGGATCACAAGCTTTGTCACAAAGGAAAGAAGGATGGAAGGAAGGATCACAAGCTTTGTCACAAAGGAAAGAAGGATGGAAGGATGGATCACAAGCTTTGTCACAAAGGAAAGAACGATGGAAGGAAGGATCACAAGCTTTCTCACAAAGGAAAGAAGGATGGAAGGAAGGATCACATGCATTGTCACAAAGGAAAGAAGGATGGAAGGATGGATCACAAGCTTTGTCACAAAGGAAAGAACGATGGAAGGAAGGATCACAAGCTTTGTCACAAAGGAAAGAAGGATGGAAGGAAGGATCACAAGCTTTGTCACAAAGGAAAGAAGGATGGAAGGAAGGATCACAAGCATTGTCACAAAGGAAAGAAGGATGGAAGGAAGAATCACATGCATTGTGTTAAGATTCAATATTGAGGAAGGGTACAAGAGGTGATCGAAGAATAACCACACCGATCCGGCCGGGTAAAGTCAAACGATGATTTTAATGAATACACGCGTGGGAAGAGAACTCTGTACGCAGACAGGAAGTAGTCTTCAACTTAATCAAAGCATGAACAGATATTTTATAGCATCAGGGTTTATTTACTGACGCCCCTTCATACGTCACAGATACATTTTATACATAGATCAGATCAACATCATGACTTTTCACCTAGAAAATCATCTTCTATTTTCATGACTTGGTACTTTCCGTTCTTATCTTAAAATGAATTGTTCCTCTTTCTTGCCGAGACAACAAGGAACGGTTCCTCTTTTACCAAGACAATTTTGCAGTTACAGCCAAACATAACTAACCTCTCCTCTAAATAAATCTAATTTAAAGTGTGTGTGTGTGTGCGTGTGTTGACCTCACATGCTCTTTGTGTCACCTCTTACACTTCTGACCTTTTACCAGACCAGAAGCTCACTGAGACTATGTGTATGTCTTCTACTAAATAAATGTTTTAATCAAGAACCTCTACTAAAACCTTAATATAAAATGATCTGATATATAAGTGTTTTGTAAGCATGTATTGCAATTCCTTCAGTGGCTCCAAGTCACTTGCACAATAGATTGTCCGAACATCGCGCCGAACAAAGCTTCCGACCCCCAATTAATTGACCGAGCTCCAACTCTTTAATAAGCACAGATATGCATTGTGTATAAAATAGTCATAACTGCTTAAGGCCTTCTTAAAGCTATCTGTTACATTGTTAAAGCCTCGTCTTAGCCTGCGGCTCAAAATAACTTCCTGCTTCTTTCTACATACAACTTCCTGTCAGCCTGCAACTCAGTCTTTCTGAAAGAGACACTGTTTAAACCTTGGAATGCAATATCCATGCTGCAGATTATATTATTAATGCAATAACAATTATTTAACAATAGCAGTAAAATAATTTCCCTCCTCGACAATTGTCACAAAGGAAAGAAGGATGGAAGGAAGGATCACATGCATTGTCACAAAGGAAAGAAGGATGGAAGGAAGGATCACAAGCATTGTCACAAAGGAAAGAAGGATGGAAGGAAGAATCACATGCATTGTCACAAAGGAAAGAAGGATGGAAGGAAGGATCACATGCATTGTCACAAAGGAAAGAAGGATGGAAGGAAGGATCACATACATTGTCACAAAGGAAAGAAGGATGGAAGGAAGGATCACAAGCATTGTCACAAAGGAAAGAAGGATGGAAGGAAGGATCACAAGCATTGTCACAAAGGAAAGAAGGATGGAAGGAAGGATCACAAGCATTGTCACAAAGGAAAGAAGGATGGAAGGAAGGAAAGATCACAAGCTTTGTCACAAGTGCAATACTTTAATTTTCTGCTGCTCATTCCTGTGCAATATCCCATCTGCCCTCCCGTCATATTTCTTTTCAAGATTTTCTTATTTAATCACTAATGTACATATATTTATATTTATAGATACATATATATTCAGTCATCTTTTCTCTTTTACCATGTCTCTCTAATATTTTGCTCCTTACTATTTTTCTATTTTCTTTATTGTTTTATTTTATTTTAATATATTTTCTCCTACTGTGCATGCTGCTGAGTGACTGCTGCTCGTCAAACACATTTAATTGCAATGTTGACCCTGTGCTAACTTGCATATGACAAATAAATCTGAAAACTGAAACTAAACGAAGGAAAGAAGGATGGAAGGAAAGATCACAAGCTTTGTCACAAAGGAAAGAAGGATGGAAGGAAGGATCACAAGCTTTGTCACAAAGGAAAGAAGGATGGGAGGAAAGATCACAAGCTTTGTCACAAAGGAAAGAAGGATGGATGGAAGGATCACATGCATTGTCACAAAGGAAAGAAGGATGGAAGGAAGGAAGGATCACAAGCATTGTCACAAAGGAAAGAAGGATGGAAGGAAGAATCACATGCATTGTCACAAAGGAAAGAAGGATGGAAGGAAGGATCACATGCATTGTCACAAAGGAAAGAACGATGGAAGGCAGGATGACATGCAATGTCACAAAGGAAAGAAGGATGGAAGGAAGAATCACATGCATTGTCACAAAGGAAAGAAGGATGGAAGGAAGGATCACATGCATTGTCACAAAGGAAAGAACGATGGAAGGCAGGATGACATGCAATGTCACAAAGGAAAGAAGGATGGAAGGAAGAATCACATGCATTGTCACAAAGGAAAGAAGGATGGAAGGCAGGATGACATGCAATGTCACAAAGGAAAGAAGGATGGAAGGAAGAATCACATGCATTGTCACAAAGGAAAGAAGGATGGAAGGCAGGATGACATGCATTGTCACAAAGGAAAGAAGGATGGAAGGATGGATCACAAGCTTTGTCACAAAGGAAAGAAGGATGGAAGGAAGGATCACAAGCTTTGTCACAAAGGAAAGAAGGAGGGAAGGATCACATGCATTGTTACAAAGGAAAGAAGGATGGAAGGAAGGATCACAAGCAATGTCACAAAGGAAAGAAGGATGGAAGGAAGGATCACAAGCTTTGTCACAAAGGAAAGAAGGATGGAAGGAAGGATCACATGCAATGTCACAAAGGAAAGAAGGATGGAAGGAAGGAAGGAAGGATCACAAGCTTTGTCACAAAGGAAAGAAGGATGGAAGGAAGGAAAGATCACAAGCATTGTCACAAGTGCAATACTTTAATTTTCTGCTGCTCATTCCTGTGCAATATCCCATCTGCCCTCCCGTCATATTTCTTTTCAAGATTTTCTTATTTAATCACTAATGTACATATATTTATATTTATAGATACATATATATTCAGTCATCTTTTCTCTTTTACCATGTCTCTCTAATATTTTGCTCCTTGCTATTTTTCTATTTTCTTTATTATTTTATTTTATTTTAATATATTTTCTCCTACTGTGCATGCTGCTGAGTGACTGCTGCTCGTCAAACATGTTGGTCAGTCACAGGAGCTCGTTCAGTGAGAGACTGAGATTACCGAAAAGCACCACTGAACGACACAGGAAATCATTCCTGCCTGTGGCCATCTCCCTGTACAACGCATCCACTTAACACACTGTTTGCTGCTATAACTACACATGTTTCTTTTCCAAATATTTATTTATAAGTGACTTATGTATGTATGTATGTATATATATGTATATATTGTACTATTCTTAGTTAGCGTATTGTCTGTCTTGTCTTAATGTTGGTTTAAAATGGAGCACTGTAACAAAAAATAATTTCCCCCAGGGATCAATAAAGTATTCTGATTCTGATTCTGATTCTGATTCAAACACACTTAATTGCAATGTTGACCCTGTGCTAACTTGCATATGACAAATAAATCTGAAAACTAAAACCAAGAGCACCTGGCTGCAGCCACTGTCCACTGTGGAGCTCCACAGTAACCGGAAACACGTGACCTCCACAGTAACCGGAAACACGTGACCTCCACACTAGCCGTAAACACGTAACTTCGGTTAAATCGACTTTGACGGCGAAAACTAAATTGCGTTTTTGTTACTATAAAATGGTTTTAAGTGGTTTTTTTTTTTTAACACTCTGGGTTTGTTCAAAAAAAATTCACCATCCCCTAAATTGTTCGTGGCCAAAAGTGACACTTGCTGTTTCGCTGATTTATTATTATTTTTACAGTACATCGTGTTGTGCGTTCTGATTGCTGTAGACCATTGTCAATCAATCTAGTCCAGTGTCTCCTGTACAGGAGCGGTCCCTAATAGGCCCACGGACCGGTCCCGGTCCGTGAGTCCTTTGGTACCGTTCCGCGAGGGTTGATCCTCCGGTGTGAAATGTATGGTTGTAGTTGTGTGTCTTATTTTGAAAGAACTATTTACGCGTTACCATAGCGACCAGAGAGCGTTAAGAAGCAGAGAGGAGGATGTCACTGTCATTGTTGTTGGCGCACAGCTCAAGTCACGTTTATTATTATATTTACAAAATACCACAGTTTCTTTTTTTTATTCTTTTGTTGTATTTATCCGCGACACCTTAAAGGTAGTTCCCTGAAAATATTGTCTGACATTAAAGTGGTCTGTGGTGCAAAAAAGGTTGGGGACTCCCGCTGTACAGTACAGAATGCGTTTAGCTTGTCGAATTTACATAAATCTTCGATCGCTAGCAGTGTAACTCTGAAGTGCTGTACTGTACGTTTGGAAGTTTTCTCCCAAACAAACACAACAATGCCGACGAAACGTTTTGCACCCTCAAATGCACCTTTAGGTTTCATTCCATAATACTGGACTTGTGTTTCTACAAAGGTTTGAACTCTAAGAGTGTTTAAACAAAGAGAAAAGTGTGAAAATGTTCATTCCTGTCTGAGAAAAGTGTATAAAGCATGTAGTGAGGGGTTTTACAGTCTTAACATCTGTAATAATTGTAAAAAATAAAGTTGGCTATGGATTTCACCTACCGCGGGTTATTTTTTGAACGTAACACCAGCGATAAACGAGGCACCGCTGTATTATTAATAGTAGTGTCTGGGACATCTAATTGATTAACATCAACATTGATTATTATGCACTATTATTTTTGTTCAAGGAGAGCCAAAAATATACAACTCTCTCTCAGCTTGTTTGTTGCCAAAAATGGCCACTTTTTGTGTATGTTCACAAAATGCTATAAAATGTATATTTCTTAAAACATTTATCTACTTTTACCGACGTGACTCTTTAAAATAGCACCAGTCCTTTTCATCAAAATCAAAATTGTATCTAAATGTTTTACTCTTTATAGCCAGTTAGGTTATATATTACCATTAACTTTTCTGGTAAAACGGTGATAAAGTCCTAATGTTTTCATGAAACTTCCTTTTTTTCCCCATCTGAGCATCGGGGAAAAGGCCGTCTTGCAATTGTTGAGGTCACTAGTGTGTGCCCCATTTCTTCCAGGATCACTCTCTTTATAGGTTTTAGTGGACTCCTAGTACTGCGAAGTGGTTTCATGGTACAAAGGGATTGTATTCCAAGATCTGGGAGACTGTAGAAATGAGCAGTGATGCCCTTCCTACCATCTTTCCAGAAAAATAAGTGATTTGTAAGCTGTTAGGCTGACTTACAGCAGCAGCACTTTCTGCACCTGCATAAACTCCAGGACACATTTACTAACGGTGTTTGTTGCTGTATGTGCAGCTTTGAATTTTTTAATAATATATATTTTGTTAATATTTTGGCTATGGTGTCTTGTTATGAAATGTAAAAGAGTAAAAGTGTTTTTAGCAGGTGCTTCAAAGCTAAGTTTGACTGGGAAACTCAAAGCTCAATTGGCTGTATCAACAGAAATTCACTGCAGCCTATGTAATATTTCATGCGTCATAATTTATTCTACTCTATCTTGCAAATACATATTTGTGTGGCAATGTCATGCACAACACACATAACTATTAGATCCTTAAGATCAAACCCGTGTCATTGTTTTGGTCCACTGCAGTGCAGTAGTCAAAAAAAAGAATAAGTGAAGTGTCCACAGATAGCCAGGATAGAGCCCAGAGTGTTAATGTTTAAAATGTATAAAAATATTATTGATTACAATTCTTTACTGTTAATATCAACAATAAGCTTTTTATTTTGAAATTATAAGTTTAAAAAAATGCTGTTACATTTACATTTAATGCTGTTTCACTGTAATCATTTATTATAAGTATGGACACAGAATCAAGTGAACAACATTTTGAAATAAGTTTAATTGGAATTTTGTACTATGCAAAAACAAAACAACAACAACAACAACAACATATTAAACAAACACAGCCAGTGCCTTCATTTGTCCATTACATGTCAAACATAGCACTGACCCTTAGCCCCTGATCATCAGCACATGCTTTCAAAAAGAGCTCCATGTCCTTTGCAAACTGAAAAACAAAGAGGAACAAGTCCCTTGCTCCAGTGTCTTCTTCCTCTGACATGTCTCTTAAGACCCTCTGCTGGTCCCCTTGATTTAAGGACAGATATTTGGGCATTGTTACATGTGCCTTATTTTGGACAGCCCACTGCACAGCAGGACGCAGATCTTCAACAACTGCTGGCTCCTGTGTCAGGCAAATGGGGATGAAAACATAGTTATTTCTCTGTTGCAGAACAGTTTTTTAACAGTTATTCAAATGTCACTAACCATGTAATTACACTACTGTTTAAAGTGAATACTGACCTGACTGACTTCCTGGAACTTGCGCTTTTTCAGTCTGAAAATGGGCACGTGTTGTCCTTCAAGCACAGCTTTGGCTTCCTCTCTCCAGTGTGCAAATAGCTTGCCAGAGCTACGAAGAGTAAGGCCACAGTGAGGGCATGTCATTTTCATGGACTTTCCATCAGCTGCAGTTTTATTGAACACAGAGGGTAGAGCTTATGAATGTTCTAACAAAGACTCAGAAAATGGTTCAGATACCGAAGACAAAACCTTGGGGGGGGGGAGACGGGTCTCCTCGAAGAGTTCAGCGGGGAGCAGTCCTGATAATGGTGGCTGACTTGGCATTGAAGAATGCTGACAAGACAATAAATGCCTTGCCATATCCCCACGCCGTATGATTGTAATCTTACAGACAGGGCAGTGAAAGTGTCCTGTTGTCCTACAAGGCTGCCTGCACCGGCATATCATTTTATCTGTAAGAGAAAAAAACAAACAAACAAACAGATGTAATTTAAATGTAGTTGTATAGAATGCAATCAATTTGTCTAACAATCAGATTGTACATGTTAACAAAAACATCCAAGCCAACCTCAATAATGAAAGCAAAATGGTATGGATCACAAAAGTTATGTCAAGAAAAGTGGTGAAAAGTAAATAAAAATATATTTTATAAAAACACTATTTTTGTTGCAGATGAATGCACTGAACTGTACAATATCAACAGCAACTTTTAAGTCAACAAAGATACTGCAGAAGTGCTTAAAAAAGTGCATATTTATAACTATAAAGTATATTTAATACAAACATACCTTTTAAAGGCAAAGCATTTTTTATATGCACACTTAGATGCTCCTCAATCTTTGCCCTGACAGTAGGGCTGAAAGTGGGGCACAGAGGGCAGTGAAAGAGTCCTCTGCAACACGTGTTGCATTCCTGCAATTCTGGCTTTAAGCCTGAATTCCAGATTGATGTGTGCATCTAAAACACAGAGAGAAACAGATAAACACCATATACACATTTAAGTTAAGGTTTTAGCAGAAATAACAATTTACACTTGGCATGTAATAGATTTGGGAAGAAAATTCTTGAAAAAAAAAACGCAAATATTTTAAAAGACACTTTAATCTGTGAGATATGTTTCTATTGACATATAACAGTCAATTGAACAGAGGCTAACTAAAATCTGGGCAATAAAAAAGCTGTACAGAAAAGAATGACGAATAGAAGTATTGATAAATATATAAATCTGTTTGTGACGAAATTTGCAGTGTTGACGCTAACCAAAGGTGTCACAAGTACACACGTTCCTTACTACAGTTTAGATACCTCTGTTTAGAAAGCACTGGCTCGACTTTTTAGTCAAGTCGAAGTAAGAAGTACAGGGTCTAAAATATAATTTATGTACAAAATTTTGAAGTAATCTTGCGTCCAAAGCACGCGTGCTGATTTACAAATGTACGGATTACAAAGTACAGATACGCGTGCTAAAATGTGAGAAGTAGAAGTTTAAAGAAGTATACAGTAGGCACAAAAAAGTACAGCAGTAAAGTAAAGATACCAGAAAATTCTACTTAAGTACAGTATTGAAGTATTCGTTATTTTGCATCTCTGACGCCAACAATAAATCATACTCTAATGCAAAATGTGGTTTTTGCTTCTTCTCGCCCACAGAAGCCGTTAATCCAGCTCTCTTACTAAAACCAGGCCCAGGAAAAAGCATATCTGTGTGTTTCTCTGCCATGGAGCACGATGAAAAAACATTAAAATAAGGAGGAATGTTGTTGTAACGCAAAAAAAGTGGCAAAATGATCATTGTAAGAAAACTAGACGATTCCTAGAATTATGAAATCACTAACGGCAAATTTATATAAGAAAGACTTAACTAACCTTTGCGATCAACTTGCAAGACTTCCACGGTATCCATGCGTGTTTACGGCTACTGTGGAGGTCACGTGCTTCCGGCTACTGTGGAGGTCACGTGCTTCCGGCTACTGTGGAGCTCCACAGTGGCTGCAGCCAGACCCTTCTCACTAAAACTAAACAAAGGAAAGAAGGATGGAAGGAAGGATCACATGCATTGTCACCAAGGAAAGAAGGATGGAAGGAAGGATCACAAGCATTGTCACAAAGGAAAGAAGGATGGAAGGAAGGATCACAAACTTTGTCACAAAGGAAAGAAGGATGGAAGGAAGGATCACATGCATTGTCACAAAGGAAAGAAGGATGGAAGGAAGGATCACAAGCTTTGTCACAAAGGAAAGAAGAATGGAAGGAAGGATCACAAGCTTTGTCACAAAGGAAAGAAGGATGGAAGGAAGGATGACATGCATTGTCACAAAGGAAAGAAGGATGGAAGGAAGGATGACATGCATTGTCACAAAGGAAAGAAGGATGGAAGGAAGGATCACAAACTTTGTCACAAAGGAAAGAAGGATGGAAGGAAGGATCACATGCATTGTCACAAAGGAAAGAAGGATGGAAGGAAGGATCACATGCATTGTCACAAAGGAAAGAAGGATCGAAGGAAGGATCACAAGCTTTGTCACAAAGGAAAGAAGGATGGAAGGAAGGATGACATGCATTGTCACAAAGGAAAGAAGGATGGAAGGAAGGATGACATGCATTGTCACAAAGGAAAGAAGGATGGAAGGAAGGATCACAAGCTTTGTCACAAAGGAAAGAAGGATGGAAGGAAGGAAAGATCACAAGCTTTGTCACAAGTGCAATACTTTAATTTTCTGCTGCTCATTCCTGTGCAATATCCCATCTGCCCTCCCGTCATATTTCTTTTCAAGATTTTCTTATTTAATCACTAATGTACATATATTTATATTTATAGATACATATATATTCAGTCATCTTTTCTCTTTTACCATGTCTCTCTAATATTTTGCTCCTTACTATTTTTCTATTTTCTTTATTGTTTTATGTTATTTTAATATATTTTCTCCTACTGTGCATGCTGCTGAGTGACTGCTGCTCGTCAAACACATTTAATTGCAATGTTGACCCTGTGCTAACTTGCATATGACAAATAAATCTGAAAACTGAAACTAAACTAAGGAAAGAAGGATGGAAGGAAAGATCACAAGCTTTGTCACAAAGGAAAGAAGGATGGAAGGAAGGATCACAAGCTTTGTCACAAAGGAAAGAAGGATGGATGGAAGGATCACATGCATTGTCACAAAGGAAAGAAGGATGGAAGGAAGGAAGGATCACAAGCATTGTCACAAAGGAAAGAAGGATGGAAGGAAGGATCACAAGCATTGTCACAAAGGAAAGAAGGATGGAAGGAAGGATCACATGCATTGTCACAAAGGAAAGAACGATGGAAGGCAGGATGACATGCAATGTCACAAAGGAAAGAAGGATGGAAGGAAGAATCACATGCATTGTCACAAAGGAAAGAAGGATGGAAGGAAGGATCACATGCATTGTCACAAAGGAAAGAACGATGGAAGGCAGGACGACATGCAATGTCACAAAGGAAAGAACGATGGAAGGAACAATCACAAGCATTGTCACAAAGGAAAGAAGGATGGAAGGAAGGATCACAAGCATTGTCACAAAGGAAAGAAGGATGGAAGGAAGGATCACAAGTATTGTCACAAAGGAAAGAAGGATGGAAGGAAGGATCACATGCATTGTCACAAAGGAAAGAACGATGGAAGGCAGGATGACATGCAATGTCACAAAGGAAAGAAGGATGGAAGGCAGGATGACATGCAATGTCACAAAGGAAAGAAGGATGGAAGGAAGAATCACATGCATTGTCACAAAGGAAAGAAGGATGGAAGGAAGGATCACAAGCAATGTCACAAAGGAAAGAAGGATGGAAGGAAGGATCACATGCATTGTCACAAAGGAAAGAAGGATGGAAGGAAGGATCACATGCATTGTCACAAAGGAAAGAACGATGGAAGGCAGGATGACATGCAATGTCACAAAGGAAAGAAGGATGGAAGGAAGGATCACATGCATTGTCACAAAGGAAAGAACGATGGAAGGCAGGATGACATGCAATGTCACAAAGGAAAGAAGGATGGAAGGAAGAATCACATGCATTGTCACAAAGGAAAGAAGGATGGAAGGAAGGATCACAAGCATTGTCACAAAGGAAAGAAGGATGGAAGGAAGGATCACAAGCATTGTCACAAAGGAAAGAAGGATGGAAGGAAGGATCACATGCATTGTCACAAAGGAAAGAACGATGGAAGGCAGGATGACATGCATTGTCACAAAGGAAAGAAGGATGGAAGGAAGGATCACATGCATTGTCACAAAGGAAAGAAGGATGGAAGGATGGATCACATGCATTGTCACAAAGGAAAGAAGGATGGAAGGAAGGATCACAAGCAATGTCACAAAGGAAAGAAGGATGGAAGGAAGGATCACATGCATTGTCACAAAGGAAAGAAGGATGGAAGGAAGGATCACATGCATTGTCACAAAGGAAAGAAGGATGGAAGAATGGATCACAAGCTTTGTCACAAAGGAAAGAAGGATGGAAGGAAGGATCACAAGCTTTGTCACAAAGGAAAGAAGGATGGAAGGAAGGATCACATGCAATGTCACAAAGGAAAGAAGGACGGAAGGAAGGAAGGAAGGATCACAAGCTTTGTCACAAAGGAAAGAAGGATGGAAGGAAGGAAGGAAGGATCACAAGCTTTGTCACAAAGGAAAGAAGGATGGAAGGAAGGATCACAAGCTTTGTCACAAAGGAAAGAAGGATGGAAGGAAGGATCACATGCAATGTCACAAAGGAAAGAAGGACGGAAGGAAGGAAGGAAGGATCACAAGCTTTGTCACAAAGGAAAGAAGGATGGAAGGAAGGAAGGAAAGATCACAAGCTTTGTCACAAGTGCAATACTTTAATTTTCTGCTGCTCATTCCTGTGAAATATCCCATCTGCCCTCCCGTCATATTTCTTTTCAAGATTTTCTTATTTAATCACTAATGTACATATATTTATATTTATAGTATATTTATAGATACATATATATTCAGTCATCTTTTCTCTTTTACCATGTCTCTCTAATATTTTGCTCCTTACTATTTTTCTATTTTCTTTATTGTTTTATTTTATTTTAATATATTTTCTCCTACTGTGCATGCTGCTGAGTGACTGCTGCTCGTCAAACACATTTAATTGCAATGTTGACCCTGTGCTAACTTGCATATGACAAATAAATCTGAAAATTGAAACTAAACTAAGGAAAGAAGGATGGAAGGAAAGATCACAAGCTTTGTCACAAAGGAAAGAAGGATGGAAGGAAGGATCAAGAGCTTTGTCACAAAGGAAAGAAGGATGGATGGAAGGATCACATGCATTGTCACAAAGGAAAGAAGGATGGAAGGAAGGAAGGATCACAAGCATTGTCACAAAGGAAAGAAGGATGGAAGGAAGGATCACAAGCATTGTCACAAAGGAAAGAAGGATGGAAGGAAGGATCACATGCATTGTCACAAAGGAAAGAAGGATGGAAGGCAGGATGACATGCAATGTCACAAAGGAAAGAAGGATGGAAGGAAGAATCACATGCATTGTCACAAAGGAAAGAAGGATGGAAGGAAGGATCACATGCATTGTCACAAAGGAAAGAACGATGGAAGGCAGGACGACATGCAATGTCACAAAGGAAAGAACGATGGAAGGAACAATCACAAGCATTGTCACAAAGGAAAGAAGGATGGAAGGAAGGATCACAAGCATTGTCACAAAGGAAAGAAGGATGGAAGGAAGGATCACAAGTATTGTCACAAAGGAAAGAAGGATGGAAGGAAGGATCACATGCATTGTCACAAAGGAAAGAACGATGGAAGGCAGGATGACATGCAATGTCACAAAGGAAAGAAGGATGGAAGGCAGGATGACATGCAATGTCACAAAGGAAAGAAGGATGGAAGGAAGAATCACATGCATTGTCACAAAGGAAAGAAGGATGGAAGGAAGGATCACAAGCAATGTCACAAAGGAAAGAAGGATGGAAGGAAGGATCACATGCATTGTCACAAAGGAAAGAACGATGGAAGGCAGGATGACATGCAATGTCACAAAGGAAAGAAGGATGGAAGGAAGGATCACATGCATTGTCACAAAGGAAAGAACGATGGAAGGCAGGATGACATGCAATGTCACAAAGGAAAGAAGGATGGAAGGAAGAATCACATGCATTGTCACAAAGGAAAGAATGATGGAAGGAAGGATCACAAGCATTGTCACAAAGGAAAGAAGGATGGAAGGAAGGATCACAAGCATTGTCACAAAGGAAAGAAGGATGGAAGGAAGGATCACATGCATTGTCACAAAGGAAAGAACGATGGAAGGCAGGATGACATGCAATGTCACAAAGGAAAGAAGGATGGAAGGAAGAATCACATGCATTGTCACAAAGGAAAGAAGGATGGAAGGAAGGATCACAAGCAATGTCACAAAGGAAAGAAGGATGGAAGGAAGGATCACATGCATTGTCACAAAGGAAAGAAGGATGGAAGGAAGGATCACATGCATTGTCACAAAGGAAAGAAGCATGGAAGGATGGATCACAAGCTTTGTCACAAAGGAAAGAAGGATGGAAGGAAGGATCACAAGCTTTGTCACAAAGGAAAGAAGGATGGAAGGAAGGATCACATGCAATGTCACAAAGGAAAGAAGGACGGAAGGAAGGAAGGAAGGAAGGAAGGAAGGAAGGATCACAAGCTTTGTCACAAAGGAAAGAAGGATGGAAGGAAGGAAGGAAGGATCACAAGCTTTGTCACAAAGGAAAGAAGGATGGAAGGAAGGAAAGATCACAAGCTTTGTCACAAGTGCAATACTTTAATTTTCTGCTGCTCATTCCTGTGCAATATCCCATCTGCCCTCCCGTCATATTTCTTTTCAAGATTTTCTTATTTAATCACTAATGTACATATATTTATATTTATGGATACATATATATTCAGTCATCTTTTCTCTTTTACCATGTCTCTCTAATATTTTGCTCCTTACTATTTTTCTATTTTCTTTATTGTTTTATTTTATTTTAATATATTTTCTCCTACTGTGCATGCTGCTGAGTGACTGCTGCTCGTCAAACACATTTAATTGCAATGTTGACCCTGTGCTAACTTGCATATGACAAATAATTCTGAAAACTGAAACTAAACTAAGGAAAGAAGGATGGAAGGAAAGATCACAAGCTTTGTCACAAAGGAAAGAGGGATGGAAGGAAGGATCACAAGCTTTGTCACAAAGGAAAGAAGGATGGGAGGAAAGATCACAAGCTTTGTCACAAAGGAAAGAAGGATGGATGGAAGGATCACATGCATTGTCACAAAGGAAAGAACGATGGAAGGCAGGATGACATGCAATGTCACAAAGGAAAGAAGGATGGAAGGAAGAATCACATGCATTGTCACAAAGGAAAGAAGGATGGAAGGAAGGATCACATGCATTGTCACAAAGGAAAGAACGATGGAAGGCAGGATGACATGCAATGTCACAAAGGAAAGAAGGATGGAAGGAAGAATCACATGCATTGTCACAAAGGAAAGAAGGATGGAAGGAAGGATCACAAGCATTGTCACAAAGGAAAGAAGGATGGAAGGAAGGATCACAAGCATTGTCACAAAGGAAAGAAGGATGGAAGGAAGGATCACATGCATTGTCACAAAGGAAAGAACGATGGATGGAAGGATCACATGCATTGTCACAAAGGAAAAAAGGATGGAAGGAAGGAAGGATCACAAGCATTGTCACAAAGGAAAGAAGGATGGAAGGAAGGATCACATGCATTGTCACAAAGGAAAGAAGGATGGAAGGCAGGATGACATGCAATGTCACAAAGGAAAGAAGGATGGAAGGAAGAATCACATGCATTGTCACAAAGGAAAGAACGATGGATGGAAGGATCACATGCATTGTCACAAAGGAAAGAAGGATGGAAGGAAGGAAGGATCACAAGCATTGTCACAAAGGAAAGAAGGATGGAAGGAAGGATCACAAGCATTGTCACAAAGGAAAGAAGGATGGAAGGAAGGATCACATGCATTGTCACAAAGGAAAGAACGATGGAAGGAAGGATCACAAGCATTGTCACAAAGGAAAGAAGGATGGAAGGAAGGATCACATGCATTGTCACAAAGGAAAGAACGATGGAAGGCAGGATGACATGCAATGTCACAAAGGAAAGAAGGATGGAAGGAAGAATCACATGCATTGTCACAAAGGAAAGAAGGATGGAAGGAAGGATCACATGCATTGTCACAAAGGAAAGAACGATGGAAGGCAGGATGACATGCAATGTCACAAAGGAAAGAAGGATGGAAGGAAGAATCACATGCATTGTCACAAAGGAAAGAAGGATGGAAGGAAGGATCACATGCATTGTCACAAAGGAAAGAAGGATGGAAGGAAGGATCACAAGCATTGTCACAAAGGAAAGAAGGATGGAAGGAAGGATCACAAGCATTGTCACAAAGGAAAGAAGGATGGAAGGAAGGATCACATGCATTGTCACAAAGGAAAGAACGATGGAAGCAGTGGCGGCTGGCCCATAGGGGGCGCTCGGGCTCCGCCCCCCCAAATGTGGAGGAGTAAAAATATATATTTTTAAAAAATTCATCAATGATAGTTTTACTATGTGTGTGCCCATATACAGCCAGGCGTATTTTAACATTTTCACCAGCTGACTCATTAAAGTTCAACCAACAAACGGTGTTTTTCTTCTTCTGGGGCGCTCGTCAAAGCGCCCTTGATATGCAGCGAAATAGCCTATCATTAAATGGTTGCCAGGGGAAAATAATAAATATTTGACCTATCAGCGTCGCTGAATTAAATGGTTTGGGGGTGCTTAAAATTGCGCCCCTGCAGAAAACGCGCGAAGATTTGCTGTTCTAGAATTTTACCTCAGTCAGTAGCCTAAGTGAGCTATAAGGTCAGAGAGAGACGATGGCAGCGGTATTGTTAACGGTTGAGGCACAGCCTCCCCCAAATTCGGTTAGATCGCTTCTAACCTACCCTTTTGCCAGAAGGACAATGGCAGAAAAACTGCAAGTTAAAGAGTTGGGACCTGACAAGCCCGAAATTCAACTAACCCAGGCAACGAAGGAGAAGTCAAAAGCATACAACAGGACTTTTTGTCGAGGTGGTGGCGCACCGACTTCCAAGTGCATCGGCAACCCGTTGGAACTTCAACAGTCGTGCTGTGAATACAGTGTATGAACATAAAGACGATCTGGTGAGGTGTTTTCAGACCATCCGTAACAGTGAAGGATTTGATGCCCCTACAAAGAGAGATGCCGGTGGTTTCGTGAGAATGCTGGAAGACGAAGCTTTCTGTTTTTTCCTGGCCTTGTTTCACAAGATAATGCCACATGTAGACATGCTGTGTAACCACCTACAGAAGAGAAACATCGATTCTGTCACCATCGCAGGGATCACCCAGACATTCATCAGCCGCATGCAGGCTATCAGGTAGGCATAAAAGCATAAATATGTAACCTAGAATAAATGTTAATTATCTATGCATAGATTCTATCAAATTCTCTGCATATATTCTGTGTTCTGTGACTTAAATGTTTAATGGAATTCAGATAATTTTGATTTATATCAGCCTTTGAAGTAATTTTATGAAAAATATTTGATTAAGTATATTTGATGAAGTATATTCCCAGTAATGATTTGATGTAGCCTATACCATAGGCTATTTCCTGAAATTATGGCCAGGGCCTTTATTTACTTGCACTGGTTTTCCCCCAGCCATTAAACCAGGTCCGGTTATTAATTAAATCCGGTAATTCCCGGTAATTAGAACACAACCTTTGTTTGGTTTGTGTTTGGTTAATATATCCCTATTCAGTTTTCAGAAGCCATTAATGAAACTTATGTATTGGATCAGGGAGGCACTTCCTAATCTGGTTGTGGATGAGGAGTACAGGGGACCTGTTCAAGACCCACCCACAAAGAGACGGAGAACATTGGGGGAAGACAGGCAACACCATTTGGCACTGGAGGTAAGCACTAGCTGCTTGGTCTGATTTAAATCGGATCATCAGATAAAATCTAATGACGATGCTGTCAGATGTCATTTGATATAGTGGTCATGACTGTTTTGTTTTGTTATGGACAGATTTTTTTTTTCAGAATAATGATTAACATGAGACATGTGCCAAAGTCTTACCACTGAATCTAACTCTTACCAATTATATATTATTGGATAGGTGTGCGACACCATTATGAGCCATGCCAAGGAGAGGTTTTCTTTCACCAAGCACCTTGTCAGCGCCACTCTGTTGCAAGGAGACTTGTTCCAACAACACAGCAAAAATTTTCCAGATGCAGCACTACAAACCACAGTGGAAGCCTATCCCTCATTGGACAAAGCCAGACTTAAAACAGAACTGTCCCTGATCTACGACAACGAGGAGTTTCAGAGTTGTAGTGGTGCGCTGGCGCTCTATCAGGTTCTGATGGAAAACAACCTTCAAGACACATTCACCGAAACTGTAAGTCTTCTTAACATCCTCATCACCACACCAATGACAACATCAGAATCGGAGAGGTGTTTCTCTACTTTAAAGAGGATAAAAACTTTCCTGAGAAACAATATGGCTCAGGATCGGCTCAACGCTCTGGCTATGCTGTCCATAGAGAAAAAACTCACACAAGAACTTCCTGATTTCAACACCAGGGTCATCGAGAAATTTGCCACTCAGAAAGACAGACGAGCAAAGTTCTTGTACAAATAAGAACCCTTAACCATATTTACTCTCTTTCTCCATCCCTCTCTCTTTCTCTCTTTAGCCCACCCCCCCAATCAGTTTACAGTTGTTGTTTTCAATAGTTATTTTTCATTCATTCAAAAAAAAAAAAAAAAATCTGTTCATGTTCATTTTTACAAATCTATACAAATGGCCAGAATATGGTTGTTCATTTTTACAAATCTATACAAATGGCCAGAATATGGTTGTTCATTTTAAATTTAAATTAAAATTGTGTTGTTTGATGTACTCATTAAATGGGTCATTTTAGTCGATATCATAAAAATTGCCCCCCCTGAGATTTTTTTCAGGAGCCGCCACTGGATGGAAGGCAGGATGACATGCAATGTCACAAAGGAAAGAAGGATGGAAGGACGAATCACATGCATTGTCACAAAGGAAAGAAGGATGGAAGGAAGGATCACATGCATTGTCACAAAGGAAAGAAGGATGGAAGGAAGGATCACAAGCATAGTCACAAAGGAAAGAAGGATGGAAGGAAGGATCACAGGCATTGTCACAAAGGAAAGAACGATGGAAGGCAGGATGACATGCAATGTCACAAAGGAAAGAAGGATGGAAGGAAGAATCACATGCATTGTCACAAAGGAAAGAAGGATGGAAGGAAGGATCACATGCATTGTCACAAAGGAAAGAAGGATGGAAGGAAGGATCACAAGCATTGTCACAAAGGAAAGAAGGATGGAAGGAAGGAAGGATCACAAGCATTGTCACAAAGGAAAGAAGGATGGAAGGAAGGATCACAAGCATTGTCACAAAGGAAAGAAGGATGGAAGGAAGGATCACATGCATTGTCACAAAGGAAAGAACGATGGAAGGCAGGATGACATGCAATGTCACAAAGGAAAGAAGGATGGAAGGAAGAATCACATGCATTGTCACAAAGGAAAGAAGGATGGAAGGAAGGATCACATGCATTGTCACAAAGGAAAGAACGATGGAAGGCAGGATGACATGCAATGTCACAAAGGAAAGAAGGATGGAAGGAAGGATCACAAGCATAGTCACAAAGGAAAGAAGGATGGAAGGAAGGATCACATGCATTGTCACAAAGGAAAGAACGATGGAAGGCAGGATGACATGCAATGTCACAAAGGAAAGAAGGATGGAAGGAAGAATCACATGCATTGTCACAAAGGAAAGAAGGATGGAAGGAAGGATCACATGCATTGTCACAAAGGAAAGAAGGATGGAAGGAAGGATCACAAGCATTGTCACAAAGGAAAGAAGGATGGAAGGAAGGAAGGATCACAAGCATTGTCACAAAGGAAAGAAGGATGGAAGGAAGGATCACAAGCATTGTCACAAAGGAAAGAAGAATGGAAGGAAGGATCACATGCATTGTCACAAAGGAAAGAACGATGGAAGGCAGGATGACATGCAATGTCACAAAGGAAAGAAGGATGGAAGGAAGAATCACATGCATTGTCACAAAGGAAAGAAGGATGGAAGGAAGGATCACATGCATTGTCACAAAGGAAAGAACGATGGAAGGCAGGATGACATGCAATGTCACAAAGGAAAGAAGGATGGAAGGAAGAATCACATGCATTGTCACAAAGGAAAGAAGGATGGAAGGAAGGATCACAAGCATTGCTACAAAGGAAAGAAGGATGGAAGGAAGGATCACAAGCATTGTCACAAAGGAAAGAAGGATGGAAGGAAGGATCACATGCATTGTCACAAAGGAAAGAACGATGGATGGAAGGATCACATGCATTGTCACAAAGGAAAAAAGGATGGAAGGAAGGAAGGATCACAAGCATTGTCACAAAGGAAAGAAGGATGGAAGGAAGGATCACATGCATTGTCACAAAGGAAAGAACGATGGAAGGCAGGATGACATGCAATGTCACAAAGGAAAGAAGGATGGAAGGAAGAATCACATGCATTGTCACAAAGGAAAGAACGATGGATGGAAGGATCACATGCATTGTCACAAAGGAAAGAAGGATGGAAGGAAGGAAGGATCACAAGCATTGTCACAAAGGAAAGAAGGATGGAAGGAAGGATCACAAGCATTGTCACAAAGGAAAGAAGGATGGAAGGAAGGATCACATGCATTGTCACAAAGGAAAGAACGATGGAAGGAAGGATCACAAGCATTGTCACAAAGGAAAGAAGGATGGAAGGAAGGATCACATGCATTGTCACAAAGGAAAGAACGATGGAAGGCAGGATGACATGCAATGTCACAAAGGAAAGAAGGATGGAAGGAAGAATCACATGCATTGTCACAAAGGAAAGAAGGATGGAAGGAAGGATCACATGCATTGTCACAAAGGAAAGAACGATGGAAGGCAGGATGACATGCAATGTCACAAAGGAAAGAAGGATGGAAGGAAGAATCACATGCATTGTCACAAAGGAAAGAAGGATGGAAGGAAGGATCACATGCATTGTCACAAAGGAAAGAAGGATGGAAGGAAGGATCACAAGCATTGTCACAAAGGAAAGAAGGATGGAAGGAAGGATCACAAGCATTGTCACAAAGGAAAGAAGGATGGAAGGAAGGATCACATGCATTGTCACAAAGGAAAGAACGATGGAAGGCAGGATGACATGCAATGTCACAAAGGAAAGAAGGATGGAAGGACGAATCACATGCATTGTCACAAAGGAAAGAAGGATGGAAGGAAGGATCACATGCATTGTCACAAAGGAAAGAAGGATGGAAGGAAGGATCACAAGCATAGTCACAAAGGAAAGAAGGATGGAAGGAAGGATCACATGCATTGTCACAAAGGAAAGAACGATGGAAGGCAGGATGACATGCAATGTCACAAAGGAAAGAAGGATGGAAGGAAGAATCACATGCATTGTCACAAAGGAAAGAAGGATGGAAGGAAGGATCACAAGCATTGTCACAAAGGAAAGAAGGATGGAAGGAAGGATCACAAGCATTGTCACAAAGGAAAGAAGGATGGAAGGAAGGATCACATGCATTGTCACAAAGGAAAGAAGGATGGAAGGAAGGATCACAAGCTTTGTCACAAAGGAAAGAAGGATGGAAGGAAGGATCACATGCATTGTCACAAAGGAAAGAAGGATGGAAGGATGGATCACAAGCTTTGTCACAAAGGAAAGAAGGATGGAAGGAAGGATCACAAGCTTTGTCACAAAGGAAAGAAGGATGGAAGGAAGGATCACAAGCATTGTCACAAAGGAAAGAAGGATGGAAGGAAGAATCACATGCATTGTCACAAAGGAAAGAAGGATGGAAGGAAGGATCACATGCATTGTCACAAAGGAAAGAAGGATGGAAGGAAGGATCACATGTATTGTCACAAAGGAAAGAATTATGGAAGGAAGGATCACAAGCATTGTCACAAAGGAAAGAAGGATGGAAGGAAGGATCACAAGCATTGTCACAAAGGAAAGAAGGATGGAAGGAAGGATCACAAGCTTTGTCACAAAGGAAAGAAGGATGGAAGGAAGGAAAGATCACAAGCTTTGTCACAAGTGCAATACTTTAATTTTCTGCTGCTCATTCCTGTGCAATATCCCATCTGCCCTCCCGTCATATTTCTTTTCAAGATTTTCTTATTTAATCACTAATGTACATATATTTATATTTATAGATACATATATATTCAGTCATCTTTTCTCTTTTACCATGTCTCTCTAATATTTTGCTCCTTACTATTTTTCTATTTTCTTTATTGTTTTATTTTATTTTAATATATTTTCTCCTACTGTGCATGCTGCTGAGTGACTGCTGCTCGTCAAACACATTTAATTGCAATGTTGACCCTGTGCTAACTTGCATATGACAAATAAATCTGAAAACTGAAACTAAACTAAGGAAAGAAGGATGGAAGGAAAGATCACAAGCTTTGTCACAAAGGAAAGAAGGATGGAAGGAAGGATCACAAGCTTTGTCACAAAGGAAAGAAGGATGGGAGGAAAGATCACAAGCTTTGTCACAAAGGAAAGAAGGATGGATGGAAGGATCACATGCATTGTCACAAAGGAAAGAAGGATGGAAGGAAGGAAGGATCACAAGCATTGTCAAAAAGGAAAGAAGGATGGAAGGAAGAATCACATGCATTGTCACAAAGGAAAGAAGGATGGAAGGAAGGATCACATGCATTGTCACAAAGGAAAGAAGGATGGAAGGAAGGATCACAAGCATTGTCACAAAGGAAAGAAGGATGGAAGGAAGGATCACAAGCATTGTCACAAAGGAAAGAAGGATGGAAGGAAGGATCACATGCATTGTCACAAAGGAAAGAACGATGGAAGGCAGGATGACATGCAATGTCACAAAGGAAAGAAGGATGGAAGGAAGAATCACATGCATTGTCACAAAGGAAAGAAGGATGGAAGGAAGGATCACATGCATTGTCACAAAGGAAAGAAGGATGGAAGGAAGGATCACAAGCATAGTCACAAAGGAAAGAAGGATGGAAGGAAGGATCACATGCATTGTCACAAAGGAAAGAAGGATGGAAGGCAGGATGACATTCAATGTCACAAAGGAAAGAAGGATGGAAGGAAGAATCACATGCATTGTCACAAAGGAAAGAAGGATGGAAGGAAGGATCACATGCATTGTCACAAAGGAAAGAAGGATGGAAGGAAGGATCACAAGCATTGTCACAAAGTAAAGAAGGATGGAAGGAAGGATCACATGCATTGTCACAAAGGAAAGAAGGATGGAAGGAAGGATCACAAGCTTTGTCACAAAGGAAAGAAGGATGGAAGGAAGGATCACATGCATTGTCACAAAGGAAAGAAGGATGGAAGGAAGGATCACAAGCATTGTCACAAAGGAAAGAACGATGGAAGGAAGGATCACAAGCTTTGTCACAAAGGAAAGAAGGATGGAAGGAAGGAAAGATCACAAGCTTTGTCACAAGTGCAATACTTTAATTTTCTGCTGCTCATTCCTGTGCAATATCCCATCTGCCCTCCCGTCATATTTCTTTTCAAGATTTTCTTATTTAATCACTAATGTACATATATTTATATTTATAGATACATATATATTCAGTCATCTTTTCTCTTTTACCATGTCTCTCTAATATTTTGCTCCTTACTATTTTTCTATTTTCTTTATTGTTTTATTTTATTTTATTATATTTTCTCCTACTGTGCATGCTGCTGAGTGACTGCTGCTCGTCAAACACATTTAATTGCAATGTTGACCCTGTGCTAACTTGCATATGACAAATAAATCTGAAAACTGAAACTAAATTAAGGAAAGAAGGATGGAAGGAAAGATCACTAGCTTTGTCACATAGGAAAGAAGGATGGAAGGAAGGATCACAAGCTTTGTCACAAAGGAAAGAAGGATGGGAGGAAAGATCACAAGCTTTGTCACAAAGGAAAGAAGGATGGATGGAAGGATCACATGCATTGTCACAAAGGAAAGAAGGATGGAAGGAAGGAAGGATCACAAGCATTGTCACAAAGGAAAGAAGGATGGAAGGAAGAATCACATGCATTGTCACAAAGGAAAGAAGGATGGAAGGAAGGATCACATGCATTGTCACAAAGGAAAGAACGATGGAAGGCAGGATGACATGCAATGTCACAAAGGAAAGAAGGATGGAAGGAAGAATCACATGCATTGTCACAAAGGAAAGAAGGATGGAAGGAAGGATCACATGCATTGTCACAAAGGAAAGAACGATGGAAGGCAGGATGACATGCAATTTCACAAAGGAAAGAAGGATGGAAGGAAGAATCACATGCATTGTCACAAAGGAAAGAAGGATGGAAGGAAGGATCACAAGCATTGTCACAAAGGAAAGAAGGATGGAAGGAAGGATCACAAGCATTGTCACAAAGGAAAGAAGGATGGAAGGAAGGATCACATGCATTGTCACAAAGGAAAGAACGATGGAAGGCAGGATGACATGCAATGTCACAAAGGAAAGAAGGATGGAAGGAAGAATCACATGCATTGTCACAAAGGAAAGAAGGATGGAAGGAAGGATCACATGCATTGTCACAAAGGAAAGAAGGATGGAAGGAAGGATCACAAGCATTGTCACAAAGGAAAGAAGGATGGAAGGAAGGATCACATGCATTGTCACAAAGGAAAGAACGATGGAAGGCAGGATGACATGCAATGTCACAAAGGAAAGAAGGATGGAAGGAAGAATCACATGCATTGTCACAAAGGAAAGAAGGATGGAAGGAAGGATCACATGCATTGTCACAAAGGAAAGAACGATGGAAGGCAGGATGACATGCAATGTCAAAAAGGAAAGAAGGATGGAAGGAAGAATCACATGCATTGTCACAAAGGAAAGAAGGATGGAAGGAAGGATCACATGCATTGTCACAAAGGAAAGAAGGATGGAAGGATGGATCACAAGCTTTGTCACAAAGGAAAGAAGGATGGAAGGAAGGATCACAAGCTTTGTCACAAAGGAAAGAAGGATGGAAGGAAGGATCACATGCAATGTCACAAAGGAAAGAAGGATGGAAGGAAGGAAGGAAGGATCACAAGCTTTGTCACAAAGGAAAGAAGGATGGAAGGAAGGAAGGATCACAAGCTTTGTCACAAAGGAAAGAAGGATGGAAGGAAGGAAAGATCACAAGCTTTGTCACAAGTGCAATACTTTAATTTTCTGCTGCTCATTCCTGTGCAATATCCCATCTGCCCTCCCGTCATATTTCTTTTCAAGATTTTCTTATTTAATCACTAATGTACATATATTTATATTTATAGATACATATATATTCAGTGATCTTTTCTCTTTTACCATGTCTCTCTAATATTTTGCTCCTTGCTATTTTTCTATTTTCTTTATTATCTTATTTTATTTTAATATATTTTCTCCTACTGTGCATGCTGCTGAGTGACTGCTGCTCGTCAAACACATTTAATTGCAATGTTGACCCTGTGCTAACTTGCATATGACAAATAAATCTGAAAACTAAAACTAAACTAAGGAAAGAAGGATGGAAGGAAGGATCACAAGCTTTGTCACAAAGGAAAGAAGGATGGAAGGAAGGATCACATGCATTGTCACAAAGGAAAGAAGGGTGGAAGGAAGGATCACATGCATTGTCACAAAGGAAAGAAGGATGGAAGGAAGGATCACATGCATTGTCACAAAGGAAAGAAGGATGGAAGGAAGGATCACATGCATTGTTACAAAGGAAAGAAGGATGGAAGGAAGGATCACAAGCATTGTCACAAAGGAAAGAAGGATGGAAGGAAGGATTACATGCATTGTCACAAAGGAAAGAAGGATGGAAGGATGGATCACAAGCTTTGTCACAAAGGAAAGAAGGATGGAAGGAAGGATCACAAGCTTTGTCACAAATGAAAGAAGGATGGAAGGAAGGATCACAAGCTTTGTCACAAAGGAAAGAAGGATGGAAGGAAGGATCACAAGCATTGTCACAAAGGAAAGAAGGATGGAAGGAAGAATCACATGCATTGTCACAAAGGAAAGAAGGATGGAAGGAAGGATCACATGCATTGTCACAAAGGAAAGAAGGATGGAAGGAAGGATCACATGCATTGTCACAAAGGAAAGAAGCATGGAAGGAAGGATCACAAGCATTGTCACAAAGGAAAGAAGGATGGAAGGAAGGATCACAAGCATTGTCACAAAGGAAAGAACGATGGAAGGAAGGATCACAAGCTTTGTCACAAAGGAAAGAAGGATGGAAGGAAGGAAAGATCACAAGCTTTGTCACAAGTGCAATACTTTAATTTTCTGCTGCTCATTCCTGTGCAATATCCCATCTGCCCTCCCGTCATATTTCTTTTCAAGATTTTCTTATTTAATCACTAATGTACATATATTTATATTTATAGATACATATATATTCAGTCATCTTTTCTCTTTTACCATGTCTCTCTAATATTTTGCTCCTTACTATTTTTCTATTTTCTTTATTGTTTTATTTTATTTTAATATATTTTCTCCTACTGTGCATGCTGCTGAGTGACTGCTGCTCGTCAAACACATTTAATTGCAATGTTGACACTGTGCTAACTTGCATATGACAAATAAATCTGAAAACTGAAACTAAACTAAGGAAAGAAGGATGGAAGGAAAGATCACAAGCTTTGTCACAAAGGAAAGAAGGATGGAGGGAAGGATCACAAGCTTTGTCACAAAGGAAAGAAGGATGGGAGGAAAGATCACAAGCTTTGTCACAAAGGAAAGAAGGATGGATGGAAGGATCACATGCATTGTCACAAAGGAAAGAAGGATGGAAGGAAGGAAGGATCACAAGCATTGTCACAAAGGAAAGAAGGATGGAAGGATGGATCACAAGCTTTGTCACAAAGGAAAGAAGGATGGAAGGAAGGATCACAAGCTTTGTCACAAATGAAAGAAGGATGGAAGGAAGGATCACAAGCTTTGTCACAAAGGAAAGAAGGATGGAAGGAAGGATCACAAGCATTGTCACAAAGAAAAGAAGGATGGAAGGAAGAATCACATGCATTGTCACAAAGGAAAGAAGGATGGAAGGAAGGATCACATGCATTGTCACAAAGGAAAGAAGGATGGAAGGAAGGATCACATGCATTGTCACAAAGGAAAGAAGCATGGAAGGAAGGATCACAAGCATTGTCACAAAGGAAAGAAGGATGGAAGGAAGGATCACAAGCATTGTCACAAAGGAAAGAAGGATGGAAGGAAGGATCACAAGCTTTGTCACAAAGGAAAGAAGGATGGAAGGAAGGAAAGATCACAAGCTTTGTCACAAGTGCAATACTTTAATTTTCTGCTGCTCATTCCTGTGCAATATCCCATCTGCCCTCCCGTCATATTTCTTTTCAAGATTTTCTTATTTAATCACTAATGTACATATATTTATATTTATAGATACATATATATTCAGTCATCTTTTCTCTTTTACCATGTCTCTCTAATATTTTGCTCCTTACTATTTTTCTATTTTCTTTATTGTTTTATTTTATTTTAATATATTTTCTCCTACTGTGCATGCTGCTGAGTGACTGCTGCTCGTCAAACACATTTAATTGCAATGTTGACACTGTGCTAACTTGCATATGACAAATAAATCTGAAAACTGAAACTAAACTAAGGAAAGAAGGATGGAAGGAAAGATCACAAGCTTTGTCACAAAGGAAAGAAGGATGGAGGGAAGGATCACAAGCTTTGTCACAAAGGAAAGAAGGATGGGAGGAAAGATCACAAGCTTTGTCACAAAGGAAAGAAGGATGGATGGAAGGATCACATGCATTGTCACAAAGGAAAGAAGGATGGAAGGAAGGAAGGATCACAAGCATTGTCACAAAGGAAAGAAGGATGGAAGGAAGAATCACATGCATTGTCACAAAGGAAAGAAGGATGGAAGGAAGGATCACATGCATTGTCACAAAGGAAAGAACGATGGAAGGCAGGATGACATGCAATGTCACAAAGGAAAGAAGGATGGAAGGAAGAATCACATGCATTGTCACAAAGGAAAGAAGGATGGAAGGAAGGATCACATGCATTGTCACAAAGGAAAGAACGATGGAAGGCAGGATGACATGCAATGTCACAAAGGAAAGAAGGATGGAAGGAAGAATCACATGCATTGTCACAAAGGAAAGAAGGATGGAAGGAAGGATCACAAGCATTGTCACAAAGGAAAGAAGGATGGAAGGAAGGATCACAAGCATTGTCACAAAGGAAAGAAGGATGGAAGGAAGGATCACATGCATTGTCACAAAGGAAAGAAGGATGGAAGGCAGGATGACATGCAATGTCACAAAGGAAAGAAGGATGGAAGGAAGAATCACATGCATTGTCACAAAGGAAAGAAGGATGGAAGGAAGGATCACAAGCATTGTCACAAAGGAAAGAAGGATGGAAGGAAGGATCACGAGCATTGTCACAAAGGAAAGAAGGATGGAAGGAAGGATCACATGCATTGTCACAAAGGAAAGAACGATGGAAGGCAGGATGACATGCAATGTCACAAAGGAAAGAAGGATGGAAGGAAGAATCACATGCATTGTCACAAAGGAAAGAAGGATGGAAGGAAGGATCACAAGCATTGTCACAAAGGAAAGAAGGATGGAAGGAAGGATCACGAGCATTGTCACAAAGGAAAGAAGGATGGAAGGAAGAATCACATGCATTGTCACAAAGGAAAGAAGGATGGAAGGAAGGATCACAAGCATTGTCACAAAGGAAAGAAGAATGGAAGGAAGGATCACATGCATTGTCACAAAGGAAAGAACGATGGAAGGCAGGATCACATGCAATGTCACAAAGGAAAGAAGGATGGAAGGAAGAATCACATGCATTGTCACAAAGGAAAGAAGGATGGAAGGAAGGATCACATGCATTGTCACAAAGGAAAGAAGGATGGAAGGATGGATCACAAGCTTTGTCACAAAGGAAAGAAGGATGGAAGGAAGGATCACAAGCTTTGTCACAAAGGAAAGAAGGATGGAAGGAAGGATCACATGCAATGTCACAAAGGAAAGAAGGATGGAAGGAAGGAAGGAAGGATCACAAGCTTTGTCACAAAGGAAAGAAGGATGGAAGGAAGGAAGGATCACAAGCTTTGTCACAAAGGAAAGAAGGATGGAAGGAAGGAAAGATCACAAGCTTTGTCACAAGTGCAATACTTTAATTTTCTGCTGCTCATTCCTGTGCAATATCCCATCTGCCCTCCCGTCATATTTCTTTTCAAGATTTTCTTATTTAATCACTAATGTACATATATTTATATTTATAGATACATATATATTCAGTCATCTTTTCTCTTTTACCATGTCTCTCTAATATTTTGCTCCTTGCTATTTTTCTATTTTCTTTATTATTTTATTTTTTTTTAATATATTTTCTCCTACTGTGCATGCTGCTGAGTGACTGCTGCTCGTCAAACACATTTATGTGCTAACTTGCATATGACAAATAAATCTGAAAACTAAAACCAAGAGCACCTGGCTGCAGCCACTGTCCACTGTGGAGCTCCACAGTAACCGGAAACACGTGACCTCCACAGTAACCGGAAACACGTGACCTCCACACTAGCCGTAAACACGTAACTTCGGTTAAATCGACTTTGACAGCGAAAACTAAATTGCGTTTTTGTTACTATAAAATGGTTTTAAGTGGGGGGGGGTTTTAACACTCTGGGTTTGTTCAAAAGAAATTCACCATCCCCTAAATTGTTCGTGGCCAAAAGTGACACTTGCTGTTTCGCTGATTTATTATTATTTTTACAGTACATCGTGTTGTGCGTTCTGATTGCTGTAGACCTTTGTCAATCAATCTAGTCCAGTGTCTCCTGTACAGGAGCGGTCCCTAATAGGCCCACGGACCGGTCCCGGTCCCGGTCCGTGAGTCCTTTGGTACCGTTCCGCGAGGGTTGATCCTCCGGTGTGAAATGTATGGTTGTAGTTGTGTGTCTTATTTTGAAAGAACTATTTACGCGTTACCATAGCGACCAGAGAGCGTTAAGAAGCAGAGAGGAGGATGTCACTGTCATTGTTGTTGGCGCACAGCTCAAGTCACGTTTATTATTATATTTACAAAATACCACAGTTTCTTTTTTTTATTCTTTTGTTGTATTTATCCGCGACACCTTAAAGGTAGTTCCCTGAAAATATTGTCTGACATTAAAGTGGTCTGTGGTGCAAAAAAGGTTGGGGACTCCCGCTGTACAGTACAGAATGCGTTTAGCTTGTCGAATTTACATAAATCTTCGATCGCTAGCAGTGTAACTCTGAAGTGCTGTACTGTACGTTTGGAAGTTTTCTCCCAAACAAACACAACAATGCCGACGAAACGTTTTGCACCCTCAAATGCACCTTTAGGTTTCATTCCATAATACTGGACTTGTGTTTCTACAAAGGTTTGAACTCTAAGAGTGTTTAAACAAAGAGAAAAGTGTGAAAATGTTCATTCCTGTCTGAGAAAAGTGTATAAAGCATGTAGTGAGGGGTTTTACAGTCTTAACATCTGTAATAATTGTAAAAAATAAAGTTGGCTATGGATTTCACCTACCGCGGGTTATTTTTTGAACGTAACACCAGCGATAAACGAGGCACCGCTGTATTATTAATAGTAGTGTCTGGGACATCTAATTGATTAACATCAACATTGATTATTATGCACTATTATTTTTGTTCAAGGAGAGCCAAAAATATACAACTCTCTCTCAGCTTGTTTGTTGCCAAAAATGGCCACTTTTTGTGTATGTTCACAAAATGCTATAAAATGTATATTTCTTAAAACATTTATCTACTTTTACCGACGTGACTCTTTAAAATAGCACCAGTCCTTTTCATCAAAATCAAAATTGTATCTAAATGTTTTACTCTTTATAGCCAGTTAGGTTATATATTACCATTAACTTTTCTGGTAAAACGGTGATAAAGTCCTAATGTTTTCATGAAACTTCCTTTTTTTCCCCATCTGAGCATCGGGGAAAAGGCCGTCTTGCAATTGTTGAGGTCACTAGTGTGTGCCCCATTTCTTCCAGGATCACTCTCTTTATAGGTTTTAGTGGACTCCTAGTACTGCGAAGTGGTTTCATGGTACAAAGGGATTGTATTCCAAGATCTGGGAGACTGTAGAAATGAGCAGTGATGCCCTTCCTACCATCTTTCCAGAAAAATAAGTGATCTGTAAGCTGTTAGGCTGACTTACAGCAGCAGCACTTTCTGCACCTGCATAAACTCCAGGACACATTTACTAACGGTGTTTGTTGCTGTATGTGCAGCTTTGAATTTTTTAATAATATATATTTTGTTAATATTTTGGCTATGGTGTCTTGTTATGAAATGTAAAAGAGTAAAAGTGTTTTTAGCAGGTGCTTCAAAGCTAAGTTTGACTGGGAAACTCAAAGCTCAATTGGCTGTATCAACAGAAATTCACTGCAGCCTATGTAATATTTCATGCGTCATAATTTATTCTACTCTATCTTGCAAATACATATTTGTGTGGCAATGTCATGCACAACACACATAACTATTAGATCCTTAAGATCAAACCCGTGTCATTGTTTTGGTCCACTGCAGTGCAGTAGTCAAAAAAAAGAATAAGTGAAGTGTCCACAGATAGCCAGGATAGAGCCCAGAGTGTTAATGTTTAAAATGTATAAAAATATTATTGATTACAATTCTTTACTGTTAATATCAACAATAAGCTTTTTATTTTGAAATTACAAGTTTAAAAAAATGCTGTTACATTTACATTTAATGCTGTTTCACTGTAATCATTTATTATAAGTATGGACACAGAATCAAGTGAACAACATTTTGAAATAAGTTTAATTGGAATTTTGTACTATGCAAAAACAAAACAACAACAACAACAACAACATATTAAACAAACACAGCCAGTGCCTTCATTTGTCCATTACATGTCAAACATAGCACTGACCCTTAGCCCCTGATCATCAGCACATGCTTTCAAAAAGAGCTCCATGTCCTTTGCAAACTGAAAAACAAAGAGGAACAAGTCCCTTGCTCCAGTGTCTTCTTCCTCTGACATGTCTCTTAAGACCCTCTGCTGGTCCCCTTGATTTAAGGACAGATATTTGGGCATTGTTACATGTGCCTTATTTTGGACAGCCCACTGCACAGCAGGACGCAGATCTTCAACAACTGCTGGCTCCTGTGTCAGGCAAATGGGGATGAAAACATAGTTATTTCTCTGTTGCAGAACAGTTTTTTAACAGTTATTCAAATGTCACTAACCATGTAATTACACTACTGTTTAAAGTGAATACTGACCTGACTGACTTCCTGGAACTTGCGCTTTTTCAGTCTGAAAATGGGCACGTGTTGTCCTTCAAGCACAGCTTTGGCTTCCTCTCTCCAGTGTGCAAATAGCTTGCCAGAGCTACGAAGAGTAAGGCCACAGTGAGGGCATGTCATTTTCATGGACTTTCCATCAGCTGCAGTTTTATTGAACACAGAGGGTAGAGCTTATGAATGTTCTAACAAAGACTCAGAAAATGGTTCAGATACCGAAGACAAAACCTTGGGGGGGGGGGGGGGAGACGGGTCTCCTCGAAGAGTTCAGCGGGGAGCAGTCCTGATAATGGTGGCTGACTTGGCATTGAAGAATGCTGACAAGACAATAAATGCCTTGCCATATCCCCACGCCGTATGATTGTAATCTTACAGACAGGGCAGTGAAAGTGTCCTGTTGTCCTACAAGGCTGCCTGCACCGGCATATCATTTTATCTGTAAGAGAAAAAAACAAACAAACAAACAGATGTAATTTAAATGTAGTTGTATAGAATGCAATCAATTTGTCTAACAATCAGATTGTACATGTTAACAAAAACATCCAAGCCAACCTCAATAATGAAAGCAAAATGGTATGGATCACAAAAGTTATGTCAAGAAAAGTGGTGAAAAGTAAATAAAAATATATTTTATAAAAACACTATTTTTGTTGCAGATGAATGCACTGAACTGTACAATATCAACAGCAACTTTTAAGTCAACAAAGATACTGCAGAAGTGCTTAAAAAAGTGCATATTTATAACTATAAAGTATATTTAATACAAACATACCTTTTAAAGGCAAAGCATTTTTTATATGCACACTTAGATGCTCCTCAATCTTTGCCCTGACAGTAGGGCTGAAAGTGGGGCACAGAGGGCAGTGAAAGAGTCCTCTGCAACACGTGTTGCATTCCTGCAATTCTGGCTTTAAGCCTGAATTCCAGATTGATGTGTGCATCTAAAACACAGAGAGAAACAGATAAACACCATATACACATTTAAGTTAAGGTTTTAGCAGAAATAACAATTTACACTTGGCATGTAATAGATTTGGGAAGAAAATTCTTGAAAAAAAAACCCCAAATATTTTAAAAGACACTTTAATCTGTGAGATATGTTTCTATTGACATATAACAGTCAATTGAACAGAGGCTAACTAAAATCTGGGCAATAAAAAAGCTGTACAGAAAAGAATGACGAATAGAAGTATTGATAAATATATAAATCTGTTTGTGATGAAATTTGCAGTGTTGACGCTAACCAAAGGTGTCACAAGTACACACGTTCCTTACTACAGTTTAGATACCTCTGTTTAGAAAGCACTGGCTCGACTTTTTAGTCAAGTCGAAGTAAGAAGTACAGTGTCTAAAATATAATTTATGTACAAAATTTTGAAGTAATCTTGCGTCCAAAGCACGCGTGCTGATTTACAAATGTACGGATTACAAAGTACAGATACGCGTGCTAAAATGTGAGAAGTAGAAGTATAAAGAAGTATACAGTAGGCACAAAAAAGTACAGCAGTAAAGTAAAGATACCAGAAAATTCTACTTAAGTACAGTATTGAAGTATTCGTTATTTTGCATCTCTGACGCCAACAATAAATCATACTCTAATGCAAAATGTGGTTTTTGCTTCTTCTCGCCCACAGAAGCCGTTAATCCAGCTCTCTTACTAAAACCAGGCCCAGGAAAAAGCATATCTGTGTGTTTCTCTGCCATGGAGCACGATGAAAAAACATTAAAATAAGGAGGAATGTTGTTGTAACGCAAAAAAAAGTGGCAACATGATCATTGTAAGAAAACTAGACGATTCCTAGAATTATGAAATCACTAACGGCAAATTTATATAAGAAAGACTTAACTAACCTTTGCGATCAACTTGCAAGACTTCCACGGTATCCATGCGTGTTTACGGCGACTGTGGAGGTCACGTGCTTCCGGCTACTGTGGAGGTCACGTGCTTCCGGCTACTGTGGAGCTCCACAGTGGCTGCAGCCAGACCCTTCTCACTAAAACTAAACAAAGGAAAGAAGGATGGAAGGAAGGATCACATGCATTGTCACCAAGGAAAGAAGGATGGAAGGAAGGATCACAAGCATTGTCACAAAGGAAAGAAGGATGGAAGGAAGGATCACAAACTTTGTCACAAAGGAAAGAAGGATGGAAGGAAGGATCACAAGCTTTGTCACAAAGGAAAGAAGGATGGAAGGAAGGATCACATGCATTGTCACAAAGGAAAGAAGGATGGAAGGAAGGATGACATGCATTGTCACAAAGGAAAGAAGGATGGAAGGAAGGATCACAAGCATTGTCACAAAGGAAAGAAGGATGGAAGGAAGGATCACATGCATTGTCACAAAGGAAAGAAGGATGGAAGGAAGGATCACATGCATTGTCACAAAGGAAAGAAGGATGGAAGGAAGGATCACAAGCTTTGTCACAAAGGAAAGAAGGATGGAAGGAAGGAAAGATCACAAGCTTTGTCACAAGTGCAATACTTTAATTTTCTGCTGCTCATTCCTGTGCAATATCCCATCTGCCCTCCCGTCATATTTCTTTTCAAGATTTTCTTATTTAATCACTAATGTACATATATTTATATTTATAGATACATATATATTCAGTCATCTTTTCTCTTTTACCATGTCTCTCTAATATTTTGCTCCTTACTATTTTTCTATTTTCTTTATTGTTTTATTTTATTTTAATATATTTTCTCCTACTGTGCATGCTGCTGAGTGACTGCTGCTCGTCAAACACATTTAATTGCAATGTTGACCCTGTGCTAACTTGCATATGACAAATAAATCTGAAAACTGAAACTAAATTAAGGAAAGAAGGATGGAAGGAAAGATCACAAGCTTTGTCACAAAGGAAAGAAGGATGGAAGGAAGGATCACAAGCTTTGTCACAAAGGAAAGAAGGATGGGAGGAAAGATCACAAGCTTTGTCACAAAGGAAAGAAGGATGGAAGGAAGGATCACAAGCTTTGTCACAAAGGAAAGAAGGAAGGAAGGAAGGAAGGATCACAAGCATTGTCACAAAGGAAAGAAGGATGGAAGGAAGGAAGGATCACAAGCATTGTCACAAAGGAAAGAAGGATGGAAGGAAGGAAGGATCACAAGCATTGTCACAAAGGAAAGAAGGATGGAAGGAAGGATCACAAGCATTGTCACAAAGGAAAGAAGGATGGAAGGAAGGATCACATGCATTGTCACAAAGGAAAGAACGATGGAAGGCAGGATGACATGCAATGTCACAAAGGAAAGAAGGATGGAAGGAAGAATCACATGCGTTGTCACAAAGGAAAGAAGGATGGAAGGAAGGATCACATGCATTGTCACAAAGGAAAGAACGATGGAAGGCAGGATGACATGCAATGTCACAAAGGAAAGAAGGATGGAAGGAAGGAAAGATCACAAGCTTTGTCACAAGTGCAATACTTTAATTTTCTGCTGCTCATTCCTGTGCAATATCCCATCTGCCCTCCCGTCATATTTCTTTTCAAGATTTTCTTATTTAATCACTAATGTACATATATTTATATTTATAGATACATATATATTCAGTCATCTTTTCTCTTTTACCATGTCTCTCTAATATTTTGCTCCTTACTATTTTTCTATTTTCTTTATTGTTTTATTTTATTTTAATATATTTTCTCCTACTGTGCATGCTGCTGAGTGACTGCTGCTCGTCAAACACATTTAATTGCAATGTTGACCCTGTGCTAACTTGCATATGACAAATAAATCTGAAAACTGAAACTAAACTAAGGAAAGAAGGATGGAAGGAAAGATCACAAGCTTTGTCACAAAGGAAAGAAGGATGGAAGGAAGGATCACAAGCTTTGTCACAAAGGAAAGAAGGATGGGAGGAAAGATCACAAGCTTTGTCACAAAGGAAAGAAGGATGGATGGAAGGATCACATGCATTGTCACAAAGGAAAGAAGGAAGGAAGGAAGGAAGGATCACAAGCATTGTCACAAAGGAAAGAAGGATGGAAGGAAGAATCACATGCATTGTCACAAAGGAAAGAAGGATGGAAGGAAGGATCACATGCATTGTCACAAAGGAAAGAACGATGGAAGGAAGGATCACATGCATTGTCACAAAGTAAAGAAGGATGGAAGGAAGGATCACATGCATTGTCACAAAGGAAAGAACGATGGAAGGCAGGATGACATGCAATGTCACAAAGGAAAGAAGGATGGAAGGAAGAATCACATGCGTTGTCACAAAGGAAAGAACGATGGAAGGAAGGATCACATGCATTGTCACAAAGGAAAGAAGGATGGAAGGAAGGATCACATGCATTGTCACAAAGGAAAGAACGATGGAAGGCAGGATGACATGCAATGTCACAAAGGAAAGAAGGATGGAAGGAAGAATCACATGCATTGTCACAAAGGAAAGAAGGATGGAAGGAAGGATCACAAGCATTGTCACAAAGGAAAGAACGATGGAAGGCAGGATGACATGCAATGTCACAAAGGAAAGAAGGATGGAAGGAAGAATCACATGCATTGTCACAAAGGAAAGAAGGATGGAAGGAAGAATCACAAGCATTGTCACAAAGGAAAGAAGGATGGAAGGAAGGATCACAAGCATTGTCACAAAGGAAAGAAGGATGGAAGGAAGGATCACATGCATTGTCACAAAGGAAAGAACGATGGAAGGCAGGATGACATGCAATGTCACAAAGGAAAGAAGGATGGAAGGAAGGATCACATGCATTGTCACAAAGGAAAGAAGGATGGAAGGAAGGATCACAAGCTTTGTCACAAAGGAAAGAAGGATGGAAGGAAGGAAAGATCACAAGCTTTGTCACAAGTGCAATACTTTAATTTTCTGCTGCTCATTCCTGTGCAATATCCCATCTGCCCTCCCGTCATATTTCTTTTCAAGATTTTCTTATTTAATCACTAATGTACATATATTTATATTTATAGATACATATATATTCAGTCATCTTTTCTCTTTTACCATGTCTCTCTAATATTTTGCTCCTTACTATTTTTCTATTTTCTTTATTGTTTTATTTTATTTTAATATATTTTCTCCTACTGTGCATGCTGCTGAGTGACTGCTGCTCGTCAAACACATTTAATTGCAATGTTGACCCTGTGCTAACTTGCATATGACAAATAAATCTGAAAACTGAAACTAAATTAAGGAAAGAAGGATGGAAGGAAAGATCACAAGCTTTGTCACAAAGGAAAGAAGGATGGAAGGAAGGATCACAAGCTTTGTCACAAAGGAAAGAAGGATGGGAGGAAAGATCACAAGCTTTGTCACAAAGGAAAGAAGGATGGAAGGAAGGATCACAAGCTTTGTCACAAAGGAAAGAAGGATGGGAGGAAGGATCACATGCATTGTCACAAAGGAAAGAAGGATGGAAGGAAGGAAGGATCACAAGCATTGTCACAAAGGAAAGAAGGATGGAAGGAAGGATCACAAGCATTGTCACAAAGGAAAGAAGGATGGAAGGAAGGATCACATGCATTGTCACAAAGGAAAGAACGATGGAAGGCAGGATGACATGCAATGTCACAAAGGAAAGAAGGATGGAAGGAAGAATCACATGCGTTGTCACAAAGGAAAGAAGGATGGAAGGAAGGATCACATGCATTGTCACAAAGGAAAGAACGATGGAAGGCAGGATGACATGCAATGTCACAAAGGAAAGAAGGATGGAAGGACGAATCACATGCATTGTCACAAAGGAAAGAAGGATGGAAGGAAGGATCACAAGCATTGTCACAAAGGAAAGAAGGATGGAAGGAAGGATCACAAGCATTGTCACAAAGGAAAGAAGGATGGAAGGAAGGATCACATGCATTGTCACAAAGGAAAGAACGATGGAAGGCAGGATGACATGCATTGTCACAAAGGAAAGAAGGATGGAAGGAAGGAAAGATCACAAGCTTTGTCACAAGTGCAATACTTTAATTTTCTGCTGCTCATTCCTGTGCAATATCCCATCTGCCCTCCCGTCATATTTCTTTTCAAGATTTTCTTATTTAATCACTAATGTACATATATTTATATTTATAGATACATATATATTCAGTCATCTTTTCTCTTTTACCATGTCTCTCTAATATTTTGCTCCTTACTATTTTTCTATTTTCTTTATTGTTTTATTTTATTTTAATATATTTTCTCCTACTGTGCATGCTGCTGAGTGACTGCTGCTCGTCAAACACATTTAATTGCAATGTTGACCCTGTGCTAACTTGCATATGACAAATAAATCTGAAAACTGAAACTAAACTAAGGAAAGAAGGATGGAAGGAAAGATCACAAGCTTTGTCACAAAGGAAAGAAGGATGGAAGGAAGAATCACATGCATTGTCACAAAGGAAAGAAGGATGGAAGGAAGGATCACATGCATTGTCACAAAGGAAAGAACGATGGAAGGAAGGATCACATGCATTGTCACAAAGTAAAGAAGGATGGAAGGAAGGATCACATGCATTGTCACAAAGGAAAGAACGATGGAAGGCAGGATGACATGCAATGTCACAAAGGAAAGAAGGATGGAAGGAAGAATCACATGCGTTGTCACAAAGGAAAGAACGATGGAAGGAAGGATCACATGCATTGTCACAAAGGAAAGAAGGATGGAAGGAAGGATCACATGCATTGTCACAAAGGAAAGAACGATGGAAGGCAGGATGACATGCAATGTCACAAAGGAAAGAAGGATGGAAGGAAGAATCACATGCATTGTCACAAAGGAAAGAAGGATGGAAGGAAGGATCACAAGCATTGTCACAAAGGAAAGAACGATGGAAGGCAGGATGACATGCAATGTCACAAAGGAAAGAAGGATGGAAGGAAGAATCACATGCATTGTCACAAAGGAAAGAAGGATGGAAGGAAGAATCACAAGCATTGTCACAAAGGAAAGAAGGATGGAAGGAAGGATCACAAGCATTGTCACAAAGGAAAGAAGGATGGAAGGAAGGATCACATGCATTGTCACAAAGGAAAGAACGATGGAAGGCAGGATGACATGCAATGTCACAAAGGAAAGAAGGATGGAAGGAAGGATCACATGCATTGTCACAAAGGAAAGAAGGATGGAAGGAAGGATCACAAGCTTTGTCACAAAGGAAAGAAGGATGGAAGGAAGGAAAGATCACAAGCTTTGTCACAAGTGCAATACTTTAATTTTCTGCTGCTCATTCCTGTGCAATATCCCATCTGCCCTCCCGTCATATTTCTTTTCAAGATTTTCTTATTTAATCACTAATGTACATATATTTATATTTATAGATACATATATATTCAGTCATCTTTTCTCTTTTACCATGTCTCTCTAATATTTTGCTCCTTACTATTTTTCTATTTTCTTTATTGTTTTATTTTATTTTAATATATTTTCTCCTACTGTGCATGCTGCTGAGTGACTGCTGCTCGTCAAACACATTTAATTGCAATGTTGACCCTGTGCTAACTTGCATATGACAAATAAATCTGAAAACTGAAACTAAATTAAGGAAAGAAGGATGGAAGGAAAGATCACAAGCTTTGTCACAAAGGAAAGAAGGATGGAAGGAAGGATCACAAGCTTTGTCACAAAGGAAAGAAGGATGGGAGGAAGGATCACAAGCTTTGTCACAAAGGAAAGAAGGATGGAAGGAAGGATCACAAGCTTTGTCACAAAGGAAAGAAGGATGGGAGGAAGGATCACATGCATTGTCACAAAGGAAAGAAGGATGGAAGGAAGGAAGGATCACAAGCATTGTCACAAAGGAAAGAAGGATGGAAGGAAGGATCACAAGCATTGTCACAAAGGAAAGAAGGATGGAAGGAAGGATCACATGCATTGTCACAAAGGAAAGAACGATGGAAGGCAGGATGACATGCAATGTCACAAAGGAAAGAAGGATGGAAGGAAGAATCACATGCGTTGTCACAAAGGAAAGAAGGATGGAAGGAAGGATCACATGCATTGTCACAAAGGAAAGAACGATGGAAGGCAGGATGACATGCAATGTCACAAAGGAAAGAAGGATGGAAGGACGAATCACATGCATTGTCACAAAGGAAAGAAGGATGGAAGGAAGGATCACAAGCATTGTCACAAAGGAAAGAAGGATGGAAGGAAGGATCACAAGCATTGTCACAAAGGAAAGAAGGATGGAAGGAAGGATCACATGCATTGTCACAAAGGAAAGAACGATGGAAGGCAGGATGACATGCATTGTCACAAAGGAAAGAAGGATGGAAGGAAGGAAAGATCACAAGCTTTGTCACAAGTGCAATACTTTAATTTTCTGCTGCTCATTCCTGTGCAATATCCCATCTGCCCTCCCGTCATATTTCTTTTCAAGATTTTCTTATTTAATCACTAATGTACATATATTTATATTTATAGATACATATATATTCAGTCATCTTTTCTCTTTTACCATGTCTCTCTAATATTTTGCTCCTTACTATTTTTCTATTTTCTTTATTGTTTTATTTTATTTTAATATATTTTCTCCTACTGTGCATGCTGCTGAGTGACTGCTGCTCGTCAAACACATTTAATTGCAATGTTGACCCTGTGCTAACTTGCATATGACAAATAAATCTGAAAACTGAAACTAAACTAAGGAAAGAAGGATGGAAGGAAAGATCACAAGCTTTGTCACAAAGGAAAGAAGGATGGAAGGAAGGATCACAAGCTTTGTCACAAAGGAAAGAAGGATGGGAGGAAAGATCACAAGCTTTGTCACAAAGGAAAGAAGGATGGATGGAAGGATCACATGCATTGTCACAAAGGAAAGAAGGAAGGAAGGAAGGAAGGATCACAAGCATTGTCACAAAGGAAAGAAGGATGGAAGGAAGAATCACATGCATTGTCACAAAGGAAAGAAGGATGGAAGGAAGGATCACATGCATTGTCACAAAGGAAAGAACGATGGAAGGAAGGATCACATGCATTGTCACAAAGTAAAGAAGGATGGAAGGAAGGATCACATGCATTGTCACAAAGGAAAGAACGATGGAAGGCAGGATGACATGCAATGTCACAAAGGAAAGAAGGATGGAAGGAAGAATCACATGCATTGTCACAAAGGAAAGAACGATGGAAGGAAGGATCACATGCATTGTCACAAAGGAAAGAAGGATGGAAGGAAGGATCACATGCATTGTCACAAAGGAAAGAACGATGGAAGGCAGGATGACATGCAATGTCACAAAGGAAAGAAGGATGGAAGGAAGGATCACAAGCATTGTCACAAAGGAAAGAAGGATGGAAGGAAGGATCACAAGCATTGTCACAAAGGAAAGAAGGATGGAAGGCAGGATGACATGCAATGTCACAAAGGAAAGAAGGATGGAAGGAAGGATCACATGCATTGTCACAAAGGAAAGAACGATGGAAGGCAGGATGACATGCAATGTCACAAAGGAAAGAAGGATGGAAGGAAGAATCACATGCATTGTCACAAAGGAAAGAAGGATGGAAGGAAGGATCACATGCATTGTCACAAAGGAAAGAAGGATGGAAGGAAGGATCACAAGCATTGTCACAAAGGAAAGAAGGATGGAAGGAAGGATCACAGGCATTGTCACAAAGGAAAGAAGGATGGAAGGAAGGATCACATGCATTGTCACAAAGGAAAGAACGATGGAAGGCAGGATGACATGCAATGTCACAAAGGAAAGAAGGATGGAAGGAAGAATCACATGCGTTGTCACAAAGGAAAGAAGGATGGAAGGAAGGATCACATGCATTGTCACAAAGGAAAGAACGATGGAAGGCAGGATGACATGCAATGTCACAAAGGAAAGAAGGATGGAAGGAAGAATCACATGCATTGTCACAAAGGAAAGAAGGATGGAAGGAAGGATCACAAGCATTGTCACAAAGGAAAGAAGGATGGAAGGAAGGATCACAAGCATTGTCACAAAGGAAAGAAGGCTGGAAGGAAGGATCACATGCATTGTCACAAAGGAAAGAACGATGGAAGGCAGGATGACATGCAGTGTCACAAAGGAAAGAAGGATGGAAGGAAGAATCACATGCATTGTCACAAAGGAAAGAAGGATGGAAGGAAGGATCACATGCATTGTCACAAAGGAAAGAAGGATGGAAGGAAGGATCACAAGCATTGTCACAAAGGAAAGAAGGATGGAAGGAAGGATCACATGCATTGTCACAAAGGAAAGAACGATGGAAGGCAGGATGACATGCATTGTCACAAAGGAAAGAAGGATGGAAGGATGGATCACAAGCTTTGTCACAAAGGAAAGAAGGATGGAAGGAAGGAAAGATCACAAGCTTTGTCACAAGTGCAATACTTTAATTTTCTGCTGCTCATTCCTATGCAATATCCCATCTGCCCTCCCGTCATATTTCTTTTCAAGATTTTCTTATTTAATCACTAATGTACATATATTTATATTTATAGATACATATATATTCAGTCATCTTTTCTCTTTTACCATGTCTCTCTAATATTTTGCTCCTTACTATTTTTCTATTTTCTTTATTGTTTTATTTTATTTTAATATATTTTCTCCTACTGTGTATGCTGCTGAGTGACTGCTGCTCGTCAAACACATTTAATTGCAATGTTGACCCTGTGCTAACTTGCATATGACAAATAAATCTGAAAACTGAAACTAAACTAAGGAAAGAAGGATGGAAGGAAAGATCACAAGCTTTGTCACAAAGGAAAGAAGGATGGAAGGAAGGATCACAAGCTTTGTCACAAAGGAAAGAAGGATGGGAGGAAAGATCACAAGCTTTGTCACAAAGGAAAGAAGGATGGATGGAAGGATCACATGCATTGTCACAAAGGAAAGAAGGAAGGAAGGAAGGAAGGATCACAAGCATTGTCACAAAGGAAAGAAGGATGGAAGGAAGAATCACATGCATTGTCACAAAGGAGAGAAGGATGGAAGGAAGGATCACATGCATTGTCACAAAGGAAAGAACGATGGAAGGAAGGATCACATGCATTGTCACAAAGGAAAGAAGGATGGAAGGAAGGATCACATGCATTGTCACAAAGGAAAGAACGATGGAAGGCAGGATGACATGCAATGTCACAAAGGAAAGAAGGATGGAAGGAAGAATCACATGCATTGTCACAAAGGAAAGAACGATGGAAGGAAGGATCACATGCATTGTCACAAAGGAAAGAAGAATGGAAGGAAGGATCACATGCATTGTCACAAAGGAAAGAACGATGGAAGGCAGGATGACATGCAATGTCACAAAGGAAAGAAGGATGGAAGGAAGAATCACATGCATTGTCACAAAGGAAAGAAGGATGGAAGGAAGGATCACATGCATTGTCACAAAGGAAAGAAGGATGGAAGGAAGGATCACATGCATTGTCACAAAGGAAAGAACGATGGAAGGCAGGATGACATGCAATGTCACAAAGGAAAGAAGGATGGAAGGAAGAATCACATGCATTGTCACAAAGGAAAGAAGGATGGAAGGAGGGATCACATGCATTGTCACAAAGGAAAGAACGATGGAAGGCAGGATGACATGCAATGTCACAAAGGAAAGAAGGATGGAAGGAAGGATCACATGCATTGTCACAAAGGAAAGAAGGATGGAAGGAAGGATCACAAGCTTTGTCACAAAGGAAAGAAGGATGGAAGGAAGGAAAGATCACAAGCTTTGTCACAAGTGCAATACTTTAATTTTCTGCTGCTCATTCCTGTGCAATATCCCATCTGCCCTCCCGTCATATTTCTTTTCAAGATTTTCTTATTTAATCACTAATGTACATATATTTATATTTATAGATACATATATATTCAGTCATCTTTTCTCTTTTACCATGTCTCTCTAATATTTTGCTCCTTACTATTTTTCTATTTTCTTTATTGTTTTATTTTATTTTAATATATTTTCTCCTACTGTGCATGCTGCTGAGTGACTGCTGCTCGTCAAACACATTTAATTGCAATGTTGACCCTGTGCTAACTTGCATATGACAAATAAATCTGAAAACTGAAACTAAATTAAGGAAAGAATGATGGAAGGAAAGATCACAAGCTTTGTCACAAAGGAAAGAAGGATGGAAGGAAGGATCACAAGCTTTGTCACAAAGGAAAGAAGGATGGAAGGAAGGATCACAAGCTTTGTCACAAAGGAAAGAAGAATGGAAGGAAGGATCACAAGCTTTGTCACAAAGGAAAGAAGGATGGAAGGAAGGATCACATGCATTGTCACAAAGGAAAGAAGGATGGAAGGAAGGATCACAAGCATTGTCACAAAGGAAAGAAGGATGGAAGGAAGGATGACATGCATTGTCACAAAGGAAAGAAGGATCGAAGGAAGGATCACAAGCTTCGTCACAAAGGAAAGAAGGATGGAAGGAAGGATGACATGCATTGTCACAAAGGAAAGAAGGATGGAAGGAAGGATCACATGCATTGTCACAAAGGAAAGAAGGATGGAAGGAAGGATCACAGGCTTTGTCACAAAGGAAAGAAGGATGGAAGGAAGGATCACAAGCTTTGTCACAAAGGAAAGAAGGATGGGAGGAAAGATCACAAGCTTTGTCACAAAGGAAAGAAGGATGGAAGGAAGGATCACAAGCTTTGTCACAAAGGAAAGAAGGATGGAAGGAAGGATCACAAGCATTGTCACAAAGGAAAGAAGGATGGAAGGAAGGATCACATGCATTGTCACAAAGGAAAGAAGGATGGAAGGCAGGATGACATGCAGTGTCACAAAGGAAAGAAGGATGGAAGGAAGAATCACATGCATTGTCACAAAGGAAAGAAGGATGGAAGGAAGGATCACATGCATTGTCACAAAGGAAAGAAGGATGGAAGGAAGGATCACAAACATTGTCACAAAGGAAAGAAGGATGGAAGGAAGGATCACAAGCTTTGTCACAAAGGAAAGAAGAATGGAAGGAAGGATCACAAGCTTTGTCACAAAGGAAAGAAGGATGGAAGGAAGGATCACATGCATTGTCACAAAGGAAAGAAGGATGGAAGGAAGGATGACATGCATTGTCACAAAGGAAAGAAGGATCGAAGGAAGGATCACAAGCTTTGTCACAAAGGAAAGAAGGATGGAAGGAAGGATGACATGCATTGTCACAAAGGAAAGAAGGATGGAAGGAAGGATGACATGCATTGTCACAAAGGAAAGAAGGATGGAAGGAAGGATCACAGGCTTTGTCACAAAGGAAAGAAGGATGGAAGGAAGGATCACAAGCTTTGTCACAAAGGAAAGAAGGATGGGAGGAAAGATCACAAGCTTTGTCACAAAGGAAAGAAGGATGGAAGGAAGGATCACAAGCTTTGTCACAAAGGAAAGAAGGATGGAAGGAAGGATCACAAGCATTGTCACAAAGGAAAGAAGGATGGAAGGAAGGATCACATGCATTGTCACAAAGGAAAGAAGGATGGAAGGCAGGATGACATGCAGTGTCACAAAGGAAAGAAGGATGGAAGGAAGAATCACATGCATTGTCACAAAGGAAAGAAGGATGGAAGGAAGGATCACATGCATTGTCACAAAGGAAAGAAGGATGGAAGGAAGGATCACAAGCATTGTCACAAAGGAAAGAAGGATGGAAGGAAGGATCACATGCATTGTCACAAAGGAAAGAACGATGGAAGGCAGGATGACATGCAATGTCACAAAGGAAAGAAGGATGGAAGGAAGAATCACATGCATTGTCACAAAGGAAAGAAGGATGGAAGGAAGGAAAGATCACAAGCTTTGTCACAAGTGCAATACTTTAATTTTCTGCTGCTCATTCCTGTGCAATATCCCATCTGCCCTCCCGTCATATTTCTTTTCAAGATTTTCTTATTTAATCACTAATGTACATATATTTATATTTATAGATACATATATATTCAGTCATCTTTTCTCTTTTACCATGTCTCTCTAATATTTTGCTCCTTGCTATTTTTCTATTTTCTTTATTGTTTTATTTTATTTTAATATATTTTCTCCTACTGTGCATGCTGCTGAGTGACTGCTGCTCGTCAAACACATTTAATTGCAATGTTGACCCTGTGCTAACTTGCATATGACAAATAAATCTGAAAACTGAAACTAAACTAAGGAAAGAAGGATGGAAGGAAAGATCACAAGCTTTGTCACAAAGGAAAGAAGGATGGAAGGAAGGATCACAAGCTTTGTCACAAAGGAAAGAAGGATGGGAGGAAAGATCACAAGCTTTGTCACAAAGGAAAGAAGGATGGATGGAAGGATCACATGCATTGTCACAAAGGAAAGAAGGAAGGAAGGAAGGAAGGAAGGCAGGAAGGATCACAAGCATTGTCACAAAGGAAAGAAGGATGGAAGGAAGAATCACATGCATTGTCACAAAGGAGAGAAGGATGGAAGGAAGGATCACATGCATTGTCACAAAGGAAAGAACGATGGAAGGAAGGATCACATGCATTGTCACAAAGTAAAGAAGGATGGAAGGAAGGATCACATGCATTGTCACAAAGGAAAGAACGATGGAAGGCAGGATGACATGCAATGTCACAAAGGAAAGAAGGATGGAAGGAAGAATCACATGCATTGTCACAAAGGAAAGAACGATGGAAGGAAGGATCACATGCATTGTCACAAAGGAAAGAAGGATGGAAGGAAGGATCACATGCATTGTCACAAAGGAAAGAACGATGGAAGGCAGGATGACATGCAATGTCACAAAGGAAAGAAGGATGGAAGGAAGAATCACATGCATTGTCACAAAGGAAAGGAGGATGGAAGGAAGGATCACATGCATTGTCACAAAGGAAAGAAGGATGGAAGGAAGGATCACATGCATTGTCACAAAGGAAAGAACGATGGAAGGCAGGATGACATGCAATGTCACAAAGGAAAGAAGGATGGAAGGAAGAATCACATGCATTGTCACAAAGGAAAGAAGGATGGAAGGAAGGAAAGATCACAAGCTTTGTCACAAGTGCAATACTTTAATTTTCTGCTGCTCATTCCTGTGCAATATCCCATCTGCCCTCCCGTCATATTTCTTTTCAAGATTTTCTTATTTAATCACTAATGTACATATATTTATATTTATAGATACATATATATTCAGTCATCTTTTCTCTTTTACCATGTCTCTCTAATATTTTGCTCCTTACTATTTTTCTCTTTTCTTTATTGTTTTATTTTATTTTAATATATTTTCTCCTACTGTGCATGCTGCTGAGTGACTGCTGCTCGTCAAACACATTTAATTGCAATGTTGACCCTGTGCTAACTTGCATATGACAAATAAATCTGAAAACTGAAACTAAACTAAGGAAAGAAGGATGGAAGGAAAGATCACAAGCTTTGTCACAAAGGAAAGAAGGATGGAAGGAAGGATCACAAGCTTTGTCACAAAGGAAAGAAGGATGGGAGGAAAGATCACAAGCTTTGTCACAAAGTAAAGAAGGATGGATGGAAGGATCACATGCATTGTCACAAAGGAAAGAAGGAAGGAAGGAAGGAAGGATCACAAGCATTGTCACAAAGGAAAGAAGGATGGAAGGAAGAATCACATGCATTGTCACAAAGGAAAGAAGGATGGAAGGAAGGATCACATGCATTGTCACAAAGGAAAGAACGATGGAAGGTAGGATCACATGCATTGTCACAAAGTAAAGAAGGATGGAAGGAAGGATCACATGCATTGTCACAAAGGAAAGAACGATGGAAGGCAGGATGACATGCAATGTCACAAAGGAAAGAAGGATGGAAGGAAGAATCACATGCATTGTCACAAAGGAAAGAACGATGGAAGGAAGGATCACATGCATTGTCACAAAGGAAAGAAGGATGGAAGGAAGGATCACATGCATTGTCACAAAGGAAAGAACGATGGAAGGCAGGATGACATGCAATGTCACAAAGGAAAGAAGGATGGAAGGAAGAATCACATGCATTGTCACAAAGGAAAGAAGGATGGAAGGAAGGATCACATGCATTGTCACAAAGGAAAGAAGGATGGAAGGCAGGATGACATGCAATGTCACAAAGGAAAGAAGGATGGAAGGAAGAATCACATGCATTGTCACAAAGGAAAGAAGGATGGAAGGAAGGATCACAAGCATTGTCACAAAGGAAAGAAGGATGGAAGGAAGGATCACAAGCATTGTCACAAAGGAAAGAAGGATGGAAGGAAGGATCACATGCATTGTCACAAAGGAAAGAACGATGGAAGGCAGGATGACATGCAATGTCACAAAGGAAAGAAGGATGGAAGGAAGAATCACATGCATTGTCACAAAGGAAAGAAGGATGGAAGGAAGGATCACATGCATTGTCACAAAGGAAAGAAGGATGGAAGGAAGGATCACAAGCATTGTCACAAAGGAAAGAAGGATGGAAGGAAGGATCACAGGCATTGTCACAAAGGAAAGAAGGATGGAAGGAAGGATCACATGCATTGTCACAAAGGAAAGAACGATGGAAGGCAGGATGACATGCAATGTCACAAAGGAAAGAAGGATGGAAGGAAGAATCACATGCGTTGTCACAAAGGAAAGAAGGATGGAAGGAAGGATCACATGCATTGTCACAAAGGAAAGAACGATGGAAGGCAGGATGACATGCAATGTCACAAAGGAAAGAAGGATGGAAGGAAGAATCACATGCATTGTCACAAAGGAAAGAAGGATGGAAGGAAGGATCACAAGCATTGTCACAAAGGAAAGAAGGATGGAAGGAAGGATCACAAGCATTGTCACAAAGGAAAGAAGGATGGAAGGAAGAATCACATGCATTGTCACAAAGGAAAGAAGGATGGAAGGAAGGATCACATGCATTGTCACAAAGGAAAGAAGGATGGAAGGAAGGATCACAAGCATTGTCACAAAGGAAAGAAGGATGGAAGGAAGGATCACATGCATTGTCACAAAGGAAAGAAGGATGGAAGGCAGGATGACATGCATTGTCACAAAGGAAAGAAGGATGGAAGGATGGATCACAAGCTTTGTCACAAAGGAAAGAAGGATGGAAGGAAGGAAAGATCACAAGCTTTGTCACAAGTGCAATACTTTAATTTTCTGCTGCTCATTCCTATGCAATATCCCATCTGCCCTCCCGTCATATTTCTTTTCAAGATTTTCTTATTTAATCACTAATGTACATATATTTATATTTATAGATACATATATATTCAGTCATCTTTTCTCTTTTACCATGTCTCTCTAATATTTTGCTCCTTACTATTTTTCTATTTTCTTTATTGTTTTATTTTATTTTAATATATTTTCTCCTACTGTGCATGCTGCTGAGTGACTGCTGCTCGTCAAACACATTTAATTGCAATGTTGACCCTGTGCTAACTTGCATATGACAAATAAATCTGAAAACTGAAACAAAACTAAGGAAAGAAGGATGGAAGGAAAGATCACAAGCTTTGTCACAAAGGAAAGAAGGATGGAAGGAAGGATCACAAGCTTTGTCACAAAGGAAAGAAGGATGGAAGGAAGGATCACAAGCTTTGTCACAAAGGAAAGAAGGATGGGAGGAAAGATCACAAGCTTTGTCACAAAGGAAAGAAGGATGGATGGAAGGATCACATGCATTGTCACAAAGGAAAGAAGGAAGGAAGGAAGGAAGGAAGGAAGGAAGGATCACAAGCATTGTCACAAAGGAAAGAAGGATGGAAGGAAGAATCACATGCATTGTCACAAAGGAGAGAAGGATGGAAGGAAGGATCACATGCATTGTCACAAAGGAAAGAACGATGGAAGGAAGGATCACATGCATTGTCACAAAGTAAAGAAGGATGGAAGGAAGGATCACATGCATTGTCACAAAGGAAAGAACGATGGAAGGCAGGATGACATGCAATGTCACAAAGGAAAGAAGGATGGAAGGAAGAATCACATGCATTGTCACAAAGGAAAGAACGATGGAAGGAAGGATCACATGCATTGTCACAAAGGAAAGAAGGATGGAAGGAAGGATCACATGCATTGTCACAAAGGAAAGAACGATGGAAGGCAGGATGACATGCAATGTCACAAAGGAAAGAAGGATGGAAGGAAGAATCACATGCATTGTCACAAAGGAAAGAAGGATGGAAGGAAGGATCACATGCATTGTCACAAAGGAAAGAAGGATGGAAGGAAGGATCACATGCATTGTCACAAAGGAAAGAACGATGGAAGGCAGGATGACATGCAATGTCACAAAGGAAAGAAGGATGGAAGGAAGAATCACATGCATTGTCACAAAGGAAAGAAGGATGGAAGGAAGGATCACATGCATTGTCACAAAGGAAAGAACGATGGAAGGCAGGATGACATGCAATGTCACAAAGGAAAGAAGGATGGAAGGAAGGATCACATGCATTGTCACAAAGGAAAGAAGGATGGAAGGAAGGATCACAAGCTTTGTCACAAAGGAAAGAAGGATGGAAGGAAGGAAAGATCACAAGCTTTGTCACAAGTGCAATACTTTAATTTTCTGCTGCTCATTCCTGTGCAATATCCCAACTGCCCTCCCGTCATATTTCTTTTCAAGATTTTCTTATTTAATCACTAATGTACATATATTTATATTTATAGATACATATATATTCAGTCATCTTTTCTCTTTTACCATGTCTCTCTAATATTTTGCTCCTTACTATTTTTCTATTTTCTTTATTGTTTTATTTTATTTTAATATATTTTCTCCTACTGTGCATGCTGCTGAGTGACTGCTGCTCGTCAAACACATTTAATTGCAATGTTGACCCTGTGCTAACTTGCATATGACAAATAAATCTGAAAACTGAAACTAAATTAAGGAAAGAAGGATGGAAGGAAAGATCACAAGCTTTGTCACAAAGGAAAGAAGGATGGAAGGAAGGATCACAAGCTTTGTCACAAAGGAAAGAAGTATGGGAGGAAAGATCACAAGCTTTGTCACAAAGGAAAGAAGGATGGAAGGAAGGATCACAAGCTTTGTCACAAAGGAAAGAAGGATGGGAGGAAGGATCACATGCATTGTCACAAAGGAAAGAAGGATGGAAGGAAGGAAGGATCACAAGCATTGTCACAAAGGAAAGAAGGATGGAAGGAAGGATCACAAGCATTGTCACAAAGGAAAGAAGGATGGAAGGAAGGATCACATGCATTGTCACAAAGGAAAGAACGATGGAAGGCAGGATGACATGCAATGTCACAAAGGAAAGAAGGATGGAAGGAAGAATCACATGCGTTGTCACAAAGGAAAGAAGGATGGAAGGAAGGATCACATGCATTGTCACAAAGGAAAGAACGATGGAAGGCAGGATGACATGCAATGTCACAAAGGAAAGAAGGATGGAAGGAAGAATCACATGCATTGTCACAAAGGAAAGAAGGATGGAAGGAAGGATCACAAGCATTGTCACAAAGGAAAGAAGGATGGAAGGAAGGATCACAAGCATTGTCACAAAGGAAAGAAGGATGGAAGGAAGGATCACAGGCATTGTCACAAAGGAAAGAAGGATGGAAGGAAGGATCACATGCATTGTCACAAAGGAAAGAACGATGGAAGGCAGGATGACATGCAATGTCACAAAGGAAAGAAGGATGGAAGGAAGAATCACATGCGTTGTCACAAAGGAAAGAAGGATGGAAGGAAGGATCACATGCATTGTCACAAAGGAAAGAACGATGGAAGGCAGGATCACATGCAATGTCACAAAGGAAAGAAGGATGGAAGGAAGAATCACATGCATTGTCACAAAGGAAAGAAGGATGGAAGGAAGGATCACAAGCATTGTCACAAAGGAAAGAAGGATGGAAGGAAGGATCACAAGCATTGTCACAAAGGAAAGAAGGATGGAAGGAAGGATCACATGCATTGTCACAAAGGAAAGAACGATGGAAGGCAGGATGACATGCAGTGTCACAAAGGAAAGAAGGATGGAAGGAAGAATCACATGCATTGTCACAAAGGAAAGAAGGATGGAAGGAAGGATCACATGCATTGTCACAAAGAAAAGAAGGATGGAAGGAAGGATCACAAGCATTGTCACAAAGGAAAGAAGGATGGAAGGAAGGATCACATGCATTGTCACAAAGGAAAGAAGGATGGAAGGAAGGATCACAGGCTTTGTCACAAAGGAAAGAAGGATGGAAGGAAGGATCACAAGCTTTGTCACAAAGGAAAGAAGGATGGGAGGAAAGATCACAAGCTTTGTCACAAAGGAAAGAAGGATGGAAGGAAGGATCACAAGCTTTGTCACAAAGGAAAGAAGGATGGGAGGAAAGATCACAAGCATTGTCACAAAGGAAAGAAGGATGGAAGGAAGGATCACATGCATTGTCACAAAGGAAAGAACGATGGAAGGCAGGATGACATGCAATGTCACAAAGGAAAGAAGGATGGAAGGAAGAATCACATGCATTGTCACAAAGGAAAGAAGGATGGAAGGAAGGAAAGATCACAAGCTTTGTCACAAGTGCAATACTTTAATTTTCTGCTGCTCATTCCTGTGCAATATCCCATCTGCCCTCCCGTCATATTTCTTTTCAAGATTTTCTTATTCAATCACTAATGTACATATATTTATATTTATAGATACATATATATTCAGTCATCTTTTCTCTTTTACCATGTCTCTCTAATATTTTGCTCCTTGCTATTTTTCTATTTTCTTTATTGTTTTATTTTATTTTAATATATTTTCTCCTACTGTGCATGCTGCTGAGTGACTGCTGCTCGTCAAACACATTTAATTGCAATGTTGACCCTGTGCTAACTTGCATATGACAAATAAATCTGAAAACTGAAACTAAACTAAGGAAAGAAGGATGGAAGGAAAGATCACAAGCTTTGTCACAAAGGAAAGAAGGATGGAAGGAAGGATCACAAGCTTTGTCACAAAGGAAAGAAGGATGGGAGGAAAGATCACAAGCTTTGTCACAAAGGAAAGAAGGATGGATGGAAGGATCACATGCATTGTCACAAAGGAAAGAAGGAAGGAAGGAAGGAAGGAAGGAAGGATCACAAGCATTGTCACAAAGGAAAGAAGGATGGAAGGAAGAATCACATGCATTGTCACAAAGGAGAGAAGGATGGAAGGAAGGATCACATGCATTGTCACAAAGGAAAGAACGATGGAAGGAAGGATCACATGCATTGTCACAAAGTAAAGAAGGATGGAAGGAAGGATCACATGCATTGTCACAAAGGAAAGAACGATGGAAGGCAGGATGACATGCAATGTCACAAAGGAAAGAAGGATGGAAGGAAGAATCACATGCATTGTCACAAAGGAAAGAACGATGGAAGGAAGGATCACATGCATTGTCACAAAGGAAAGAAGGATGGAAGGAAGGATCACATGCATTGTCACAAAGGAAAGAACGATGGAAGGCAGGATGACATGCAATGTCACAAAGGAAAGAAGGATGGAAGGAAGAATCACATGCATTGTCACAAAGGAAAGGAGGATGGAAGGAAGGATCACATGCATTGTCACAAAGGAAAGAAGGATGGAAGGAAGGATCACATGCATTGTCACAAAGGAAAGAACGATGGAAGGCAGGATGACATGCAATGTCACAAAGGAAAGAAGGATGGAAGGAAGAATCACATGCATTGTCACAAAGGAAAGAAGGATGGAAGGAAGGAAAGATCACAAGCTTTGGCACAAGTGCAATACTTTAATTTTCTGCTGCTCATTCCTGTGCAATATCCCATCTGCCCTCCCGTCATATTTCTTTTCAAGATTTTCTTATTTAATCACTAATGTACATATATTTATATTTATAGATACATATATATTCAGTGATCTTTTCTCTTTTACCATGTCTCTCTAATATTTTGCTCCTTACTATTTTTCTCTTTTCTTTATTGTTTTATTTTATTTTAATATATTTTCTCCTACTGTGCATGCTGCTGAGTGACTGCTGCTCGTCAAACACATTTAATTGCAATGATGACCCTGTGCTAACTTGCATATGACAAATAAATCTGAAAACTGAAACTAAACTAAGGAAAGAAGGATGGAAGGAAAGATCACAAGCTTTGTCACAAAGGAAAGAAGGATGGAAGGAAGGATCACAAGCTTTGTCACAAAGGAAAGAAGGATGGGAGGAAAGATCACAAGCTTTGTCACAAAGGAAAGAAGGATGGATGGAAGGATCACATGCATTGTCACAAAGGAAAGAAGGAAGGAAGGAAGGAAGGATCACAAGCATTGTCACAAAGGAAAGAAGGATGGAAGGAAGAATCACATGCATTGTCACAAAGGAAAGAAGGATGGAAGGAAGGATCACATGCATTGTCACAAAGGAAAGAACGATGGAAGGAAGGATCACATGCATTGTCACAAAGTAAAGAAGGATGGAAGGAAGGATCACATGCATTGTCACAAAGGAAAGAACGATGGAAGGCAGGATGACATGCAATGTCACAAAGGAAAGAAGGATGGAAGGAAGAATCACATGCATTGTCACAAAGGAAAGAACGATGGAAGGAAGGATCACATGCATTGTCACAAAGGAAAGAAGGATGGAAGGAAGGATCACATGCATTGTCACAAAGGAAAGAACGATGGAAGGCAGGATGACATGCAATGTCACAAAGGAAAGAAGGATGGAAGGAAGAATCACATGCATTGTCACAAAGGAAAGAAGGATGGAAGGAAGGATCACATGCATTGTCACAAAGGAAAGAAGGATGGAAGGCAGGATGACATGCAATGTCACAAAGGAAAGAAGGATGGAAGGAAGAATCACATGCATTGTCACAAAGGAAAGAAGGATGGAAGGAAGGATCACAAGCATTGTCACAAAGGAAAGAAGGATGGAAGGAAGGATCACAAGCATTGTCACAAAGGAAAGAAGGATGGAAGGAAGGATCACATGCATTGTCACAAAGGAAAGAACGATGGAAGGCAGGATGACATGCAATGTCACAAAGGAAAGAAGGATGGAAGGAAGAATCACATGCATTGTCACAAAGGAAAGAAGGATGGAAGGAAGGATCACATGCATTGTCACAAAGGAAAGAAGGATGGAAGGAAGGATCACAAGCATTGTCACAAAGGAAAGAAGGATGGAAGGAAGGATCACAGGCATTGTCACAAAGGAAAGAAGGATGGAAGGAAGGATCACATGCATTGTCACAAAGGAAAGAACGATGGAAGGCAGGATGACATGCAATGTCACAAAGGAAAGAAGGATGGAAGGAAGAATCACATGCGTTGTCACAAAGGAAAGAAGGATGGAAGGAAGGATCACATGCATTGTCACAAAGGAAAGAACGATGGAAGGCAGGATGACATGCAATGTCACAAAGGAAAGAAGGATGGAAGGAAGAATCACATGCATTGTCACAAAGGAAAGAAGGATGGAAGGAAGGATCACAAGCATTGTCACAAAGGAAAGAAGGATGGAAGGAAGGATCACAAGCATTGTCACAAAGGAAAGAAGGATGGAAGGAAGGATCACATGCATTGTCACAAAGGAAAGAACGATGGAAGGCAGGATGACATGCAGTGTCACAAAGGAAAGAAGGATGGAAGGAAGAATCACATGCATTGTCACAAAGGAAAGAAGGATGGAAGGAAGGATCACATGCATTGTCACAAAGGAAAGAAGGATGGAAGGAAGGATCACAAGCATTGTCACAAAGGAAAGAAGGATGGAAGGAAGGATCACATGCATTGTCACAAAGGAAAGAAGGATGGAAGGCAGGATGACATGCATTGTCACAAAGGAAAGAAGGATGGAAGGATGGATCACAAGCTTTGTCACAAAGGAAAGAAGGATGGAAGGAAGGAAAGATCACAAGCTTTGTCACAAGTGCAATACTTTAATTTTCTGCTGCTCATTCCTATGCAATATCCCATCTGCCCTCCCGTCATATTTCTTTTCAAGATTTTCTTATTTAATCACTAATGTACATATATTTATATTTATAGATACATATATATTCAGTCATCTTTTCTCTTTTACCATGTCTCTCTAATATTTTGCTCCTTACTATTTTTCTATTTTCTTTATTGTTTTATTTTATTTTAATATATTTTCTCCTACTGTGCATGCTGCTGAGTGACTGCTGCTCGTCAAACACATTTAATTGCAATGTTGACCCTGTGCTAACTTGCATATGACAAATAAATCTGAAAACTGAAACTAAACTAAGGAAAGAAGGATGGAAGGAAAGATCACAAGCTTTGTCACAAAGGAAAGAAGGATGGAAGGAAGGATCACAAGCTTTGTCACAAAGGAAAGAAGGATGGGAGGAAAGATCACAAGCTTTGTCACAAAGGAAAGAAGGATGGATGGAAGGATCACATGCATTGTCACAAAGGAAAGAAGGAAGGAAGGAAGGAAGGAAGGAAGGATCACAAGCATTGTCACAAAGGAAAGAAGGATGGAAGGAAGAATCACATGCATTGTCACAAAGGAGAGAAGGATGGAAGGAAGGATCACATGCATTGTCACAAAGGAAAGAACGATGGAAGGAAGGATCACATGCAATGTCACAAAGGAAAGAAGGATGGAAGGAAGGATCACATGCATTGTCACAAAGGAAAGAACGATGGAAGGCAGGATGACATGCAATGTCACAAAGGAAAGAAGGATGGAAGGAAGAATCACATGCATTGTCACAAAGGAAAGAACGATGGAAGGAAGGATCACATGCATTGTCACAAAGGAAAGAAGGATGGAAGGAAGGATCACATGCATTGTCACAAAGGAAAGAACGATGGAAGGCAGGATGACATGCAATGTCACAAAGGAAAGAAGGATGGAAGGAAGAATCACATGCATTGTCACAAAGGAAAGAAGGATGGAAGGAAGGATCACATGCATTGTCACAAAGGAAAGAAGGATGGAAGGAAGGATCACATGCATTGTCACAAAGGAAAGAACGATGGAAGGCAGGATGACATGCAATGTCACAAAGGAAAGAAGGATGGAAGGAAGAATCACATGCATTGTCACAAAGGAAAGAAGGATGGAAGGAAGGATCACATGCATTGTCACAAAGGAAAGAACGATGGAAGGCAGGATGACATGCAATGTCACAAAGGAAAGAAGGATGGAAGGAAGGATCACATGCATTGTCACAAAGGAAAGAAGGATGGAAGGAAGGATCACAAGCTTTGTCACAAAGGAAAGAAGGATGGAAGGAAGGAAAGATCACAAGCTTTGTCACAAGTGCAATACTTTAATTTTCTGCTGCTCATTCCTGTGCAATATCCCATCTGCCCTCCCGTCATATTTCTTTTCAAGATTTTCTTATTTAATCACTAATGTACATATATTTATATTTATAGATACATATATATTCAGTCATCTTTTCTCTTTTACCATGTCTCTCTAATATTTTGCTCCTTACTATTTTTCTATTTTCTTTATTGTTTTATTTTATTTTAATATATTTTCTCCTACTGTGCATGCTGCTGAGTGACTGCTGCTCGTCAAACACATTTAATTGCAATGTTGACCCTGTGCTAACTTGCATATGACAAATAAATCTGAAAACTGAAACTAAATTAAGGAAAGAAGGATGGAAGGAAAGATCACAAGCTTTGTCACAAAGGAAAGAAGGATGGAAGGAAGGATCACAAGCTTTGTCACAAAGGAAAGAAGTATGGGAGGAAAGATCACAAGCTTTGTCACAAAGGAAAGAAGGATGGAAGGAAGGATCACAAGCTTTGTCACAAAGGAAAGAAGGATGGGAGGAAGGATCACATGCATTGTCACAAAGGAAAGAAGGATGGAAGGAAGGAAGGATCACAAGCATTGTCACAAAGGAAAGAAGGATGGAAGGAAGGATCACAAGCATTGTCACAAAGGAAAGAAGGATGGAAGGAAGGATCACATGCATTGTCACAAAGGAAAGAACGATGGAAGGCAGGATGACATGCAATGTCACAAAGGAAAGAAGGATGGAAGGAAGAATCACATGCGTTGTCACAAAGGAAAGAAGGATGGAAGGAAGGATCACATGCATTGTCACAAAGGAAAGAACGATGGAAGGCAGGATGACATGCAATGTCACAAAGGAAAGAAGGATGGAAGGAAGAATCACATGCATTGTCACAAAGGAAAGAAGGATGGAAGGAAGGATCACAAGCATTGTCACAAAGGAAAGAAGGATGGAAGGAAGGATCACAAGCATTGTCACAAAGGAAAGAAGGATGGAAGGAAGGATCACAGGCATTGTCACAAAGGAAAGAAGGATGGAAGGAAGGATCACATGCATTGTCACAAAGGAAAGAACGATGGAAGGCAGGATGACATGCAATGTCACAAAGGAAAGAAGGATGGAAGGAAGAATCACATGCGTTGTCACAAAGGAAAGAAGGATGGAAGGAAGGATCACATGCATTGTCACAAAGGAAAGAACGATGGAAGGCAGGATCACATGCAATGTCACAAAGGAAAGAAGGATGGAAGGAAGAATCACATGCATTGTCACAAAGGAAAGAAGGATGGAAGGAAGGATCACAAGCATTGTCACAAAGGAAAGAAGGATGGAAGGAAGGATCACAAGCATTGTCACAAAGGAAAGAAGGATGGAAGGAAGGATCACATGCATTGTCACAAAGGAAAGAACGATGGAAGGCAGGATGACATGCAGTGTCACAAAGGAAAGAAGGATGGAAGGAAGAATCACATGCATTGTCACAAAGGAAAGAAGGATGGAAGGAAGGATCACATGCATTGTCACAAAGAAAAGAAGGATGGAAGGAAGGATCACAAGCATTGTCACAAAGGAAAGAAGGATGGAAGGAAGGATCACATGCATTGTCACAAAGGAAAGAAGGATGGAAGGAAGGATCACAGGCTTTGTCACAAAGGAAAGAAGGATGGAAGGAAGGATCACAAGCTTTGTCACAAAGGAAAGAAGGATGGGAGGAAAGATCACAAGCTTTGTCACAAAGGAAAGAAGGATGGAAGGAAGGATCACAAGCTTTGTCACAAAGGAAAGAAGGATGGGAGGAAAGATCACAAGCATTGTCACAAAGGAAAGAAGGATGGAAGGAAGGATCACATGCATTGTCACAAAGGAAAGAACGATGGAAGGCAGGATGACATGCAATGTCACAAAGGAAAGAAGGATGGAAGGAAGAATCACATGCATTGTCACAAAGGAAAGAAGGATGGAAGGAAGGAAAGATCACAAGCTTTGTCACAAGTGCAATACTTTAATTTTCTGCTGCTCATTCCTGTGCAATATCCCATCTGCCCTCCCGTCATATTTCTTTTCAAGATTTTCTTATTCAATCACTAATGTACATATATTTATATTTATAGATACATATATATTCAGTCATCTTTTCTCTTTTACCATGTCTCTCTAATATTTTGCTCCTTGCTATTTTTCTATTTTCTTTATTGTTTTATTTTATTTTAATATATTTTCTCCTACTGTGCATGCTGCTGAGTGACTGCTGCTCGTCAAACACATTTAATTGCAATGTTGACCCTGTGCTAACTTGCATATGACAAATAAATCTGAAAACTGAAACTAAACTAAGGAAAGAAGGATGGAAGGAAAGATCACAAGCTTTGTCACAAAGGAAAGAAGGATGGAAGGAAGGATCACAAGCTTTGTCACAAAGGAAAGAAGGATGGGAGGAAAGATCACAAGCTTTGTCACAAAGGAAAGAAGGATGGATGGAAGGATCACATGCATTGTCACAAAGGAAAGAAGGAAGGAAGGAAGGAAGGAAGGAAGGATCACAAGCATTGTCACAAAGGAAAGAAGGATGGAAGGAAGAATCACATGCATTGTCACAAAGGAGAGAAGGATGGAAGGAAGGATCACATGCATTGTCACAAAGGAAAGAACGATGGAAGGAAGGATCACATGCATTGTCACAAAGTAAAGAAGGATGGAAGGAAGGATCACATGCATTGTCACAAAGGAAAGAACGATGGAAGGCAGGATGACATGCAATGTCACAAAGGAAAGAAGGATGGAAGGAAGAATCACATGCATTGTCACAAAGGAAAGAACGATGGAAGGAAGGATCACATGCATTGTCACAAAGGAAAGAAGGATGGAAGGAAGGATCACATGCATTGTCACAAAGGAAAGAACGATGGAAGGCAGGATGACATGCAATGTCACAAAGGAAAGAAGGATGGAAGGAAGAATCACATGCATTGTCACAAAGGAAAGGAGGATGGAAGGAAGGATCACATGCATTGTCACAAAGGAAAGAAGGATGGAAGGAAGGATCACATGCATTGTCACAAAGGAAAGAACGATGGAAGGCAGGATGACATGCAATGTCACAAAGGAAAGAAGGATGGAAGGAAGAATCACATGCATTGTCACAAAGGAAAGAAGGATGGAAGGAAGGAAAGATCACAAGCTTTGGCACAAGTGCAATACTTTAATTTTCTGCTGCTCATTCCTGTGCAATATCCCATCTGCCCTCCCGTCATATTTCTTTTCAAGATTTTCTTATTTAATCACTAATGTACATATATTTATATTTATAGATACATATATATTCAGTGATCTTTTCTCTTTTACCATGTCTCTCTAATATTTTGCTCCTTACTATTTTTCTCTTTTCTTTATTGTTTTATTTTATTTTAATATATTTTCTCCTACTGTGCATGCTGCTGAGTGACTGCTGCTCGTCAAACACATTTAATTGCAATGATGACCCTGTGCTAACTTGCATATGACAAATAAATCTGAAAACTGAAACTAAACTAAGGAAAGAAGGATGGAAGGAAAGATCACAAGCTTTGTCACAAAGGAAAGAAGGATGGAAGGAAGGATCACAAGCTTTGTCACAAAGGAAAGAAGGATGGGAGGAAAGATCACAAGCTTTGTCACAAAGGAAAGAAGGATGGATGGAAGGATCACATGCATTGTCACAAAGGAAAGAAGGAAGGAAGGAAGGAAGGATCACAAGCATTGTCACAAAGGAAAGAAGGATGGAAGGAAGAATCACATGCATTGTCACAAAGGAAAGAAGGATGGAAGGAAGGATCACATGCATTGTCACAAAGGAAAGAACGATGGAAGGAAGGATCACATGCATTGTCACAAAGTAAAGAAGGATGGAAGGAAGGATCACATGCATTGTCACAAAGGAAAGAACGATGGAAGGCAGGATGACATGCAATGTCACAAAGGAAAGAAGGATGGAAGGAAGAATCACATGCATTGTCACAAAGGAAAGAACGATGGAAGGAAGGATCACATGCATTGTCACAAAGGAAAGAAGGATGGAAGGAAGGATCACATGCATTGTCACAAAGGAAAGAACGATGGAAGGCAGGATGACATGCAATGTCACAAAGGAAAGAAGGATGGAAGGAAGAATCACATGCATTGTCACAAAGGAAAGAAGGATGGAAGGAAGGATCACATGCATTGTCACAAAGGAAAGAAGGATGGAAGGCAGGATGACATGCAATGTCACAAAGGAAAGAAGGATGGAAGGAAGAATCACATGCATTGTCACAAAGGAAAGAAGGATGGAAGGAAGGATCACAAGCATTGTCACAAAGGAAAGAAGGATGGAAGGAAGGATCACAAGCATTGTCACAAAGGAAAGAAGGATGGAAGGAAGGATCACATGCATTGTCACAAAGGAAAGAACGATGGAAGGCAGGATGACATGCAATGTCACAAAGGAAAGAAGGATGGAAGGAAGAATCACATGCATTGTCACAAAGGAAAGAAGGATGGAAGGAAGGATCACATGCATTGTCACAAAGGAAAGAAGGATGGAAGGAAGGATCACAAGCATTGTCACAAAGGAAAGAAGGATGGAAGGAAGGATCACAGGCATTGTCACAAAGGAAAGAAGGATGGAAGGAAGGATCACATGCATTGTCACAAAGGAAAGAACGATGGAAGGCAGGATGACATGCAATGTCACAAAGGAAAGAAGGATGGAAGGAAGAATCACATGCGTTGTCACAAAGGAAAGAAGGATGGAAGGAAGGATCACATGCATTGTCACAAAGGAAAGAACGATGGAAGGCAGGATGACATGCAATGTCACAAAGGAAAGAAGGATGGAAGGAAGAATCACATGCATTGTCACAAAGGAAAGAAGGATGGAAGGAAGGATCACAAGCATTGTCACAAAGGAAAGAAGGATGGAAGGAAGGATCACAAGCATTGTCACAAAGGAAAGAAGGATGGAAGGAAGGATCACATGCATTGTCACAAAGGAAAGAACGATGGAAGGCAGGATGACATGCAGTGTCACAAAGGAAAGAAGGATGGAAGGAAGAATCACATGCATTGTCACAAAGGAAAGAAGGATGGAAGGAAGGATCACATGCATTGTCACAAAGGAAAGAAGGATGGAAGGAAGGATCACAAGCATTGTCACAAAGGAAAGAAGGATGGAAGGAAGGATCACATGCATTGTCACAAAGGAAAGAAGGATGGAAGGCAGGATGACATGCATTGTCACAAAGGAAAGAAGGATGGAAGGATGGATCACAAGCTTTGTCACAAAGGAAAGAAGGATGGAAGGAAGGAAAGATCACAAGCTTTGTCACAAGTGCAATACTTTAATTTTCTGCTGCTCATTCCTATGCAATATCCCATCTGCCCTCCCGTCATATTTCTTTTCAAGATTTTCTTATTTAATCACTAATGTACATATATTTATATTTATAGATACATATATATTCAGTCATCTTTTCTCTTTTACCATGTCTCTCTAATATTTTGCTCCTTACTATTTTTCTATTTTCTTTATTGTTTTATTTTATTTTAATATATTTTCTCCTACTGTGCATGCTGCTGAGTGACTGCTGCTCGTCAAACACATTTAATTGCAATGTTGACCCTGTGCTAACTTGCATATGACAAATAAATCTGAAAACTGAAACTAAACTAAGGAAAGAAGGATGGAAGGAAAGATCACAAGCTTTGTCACAAAGGAAAGAAGGATGGAAGGAAGGATCACAAGCTTTGTCACAAAGGAAAGAAGGATGGGAGGAAAGATCACAAGCTTTGTCACAAAGGAAAGAAGGATGGATGGAAGGATCACATGCATTGTCACAAAGGAAAGAAGGAAGGAAGGAAGGAAGGAAGGAAGGATCACAAGCATTGTCACAAAGGAAAGAAGGATGGAAGGAAGAATCACATGCATTGTCACAAAGGAGAGAAGGATGGAAGGAAGGATCACATGCATTGTCACAAAGGAAAGAACGATGGAAGGAAGGATCACATGCATTGTCACAAAGTAAAGAAGGATGGAAGGAAGGATCACATGCATTGTCACAAAGGAAAGAACGATGGAAGGCAGGATGACATGCAATGTCACAAAGGAAAGAAGGATGGAAGGAAGAATCACATGCATTGTCACAAAGGAAAGAACGATGGAAGGAAGGATCACATGCATTGTCACAAAGGAAAGAAGGATGGAAGGAAGGATCACATGCATTGTCACAAAGGAAAGAACGATGGAAGGCAGGATGACATGCAATGTCACAAAGGAAAGAAGGATGGAAGGAAGAATCACATGCATTGTCACAAAGGAAAGAAGGATGGAAGGAAGGATCACATGCATTGTCACAAAGGAAAGAAGGATGGAAGGAAGGATCACATGCATTGTCACAAAGGAAAGAACGATGGAAGGCAGGATGACATGCAATGTCACAAAGGAAAGAAGGATGGAAGGAAGAATCACATGCATTGTCACAAAGGAAAGAAGGATGGAAGGAAGGATCACATGCATTGTCACAAAGGAAAGAACGATGGAAGGCAGGATGACATGCAATGTCACAAAGGAAAGAAGGATGGAAGGAAGGATCACATGCATTGTCACAAAGGAAAGAAGGATGGAAGGAAGGATCACAAGCTTTGTCACAAAGGAAAGAAGGATGGAAGGAAGGAAAGATCACAAGCTTTGTCACAAGTGCAATACTTTAATTTTCTGCTGCTCATTCCTGTGCAATATCCCATCTGCCCTCCCGTCATATTTCTTTTCAAGATTTTCTTATTTAATCACTAATGTACATATATTTATATTTATAGATACATATATATTCAGTCATCTTTTCTCTTTTACCATGTCTCTCTAATATTTTGCTCCTTACTATTTTTCTATTTTCTTTATTGTTTTATTTTATTTTAATATATTTTCTCCTACTGTGCATGCTGCTGAGTGACTGCTGCTCGTCAAACACATTTAATTGCAATGTTGACCCTGTGCTAACTTGCATATGACAAATAAATCTGAAAACTGAAACTAAATTAAGGAAAGAAGGATGGAAGGAAAGATCACAAGCTTTGTTACAAAGGAAAGAAGGATGGAAGGAAGGATCACAAGCTTTGTCACAAAGGAAAGAAGTATGGGAGGAAAGATCACAAGCTTTGTCACAAAGGAAAGAAGGATGGAAGGAAGGATCACAAGCTTTGTCACAAAGGAAAGAAGGATGGGAGGAAGGATCACATGCATTGTCACAAAGGAAAGAAGGATGGAAGGAAGGAAGGATCACAAGCATTGTCACAAAGGAAAGAAGGATGGAAGGAAGGATCACAAGCATTGTCACAAAGGAAAGAAGGATGGAAGGAAGGATCACATGCATTGTCACAAAGGAAAGAACGATGGAAGGCAGGATGACATGCAATGTCACAAAGGAAAGAAGGATGGAAGGAAGAATCACATGCGTTGTCACAAAGGAAAGAAGGATGGAAGGAAGGATCACATGCATTGTCACAAAGGAAAGAACGATGGAAGGCAGGATGACATGCAATGTCACAAAGGAAAGAAGGATGGAAGGAAGAATCACATGCATTGTCACAAAGGAAAGAAGGATGGAAGGAAGGATCACAAGCATTGTCACAAAGGAAAGAAGGATGGAAGGAAGGATCACAAGCATTGTCACAAAGGAAAGAAGGATGGAAGGAAGGATCACAGGCATTGTCACAAAGGAAAGAAGGATGGAAGGAAGGATCACATGCATTGTCACAAAGGAAAGAACGATGGAAGGCAGGATGACATGCAATGTCACAAAGGAAAGAAGGATGGAAGGAAGAATCACATGCATTGTCACAAAGGAAAGAAGGATGGAAGGAAGGATCACAAGCATTGTCACAAAGGAAAGAAGGATGGAAGGAAGGATCACAAGCATTGTCACAAAGGAAAGAAGGATGGAAGGAAGGATCACATGCATTGTCACAAAGGAAAGAACGATGGAAGGCAGGATGACATGCAGTGTCACAAAGGAAAGAAGGATGGAAGGAAGAATCACATGCATTGTCACAAAGGAAAGAAGGATGGAAGGAAGGATCACATGCATTGTCACAAAGGAAAGAAGGATGGAAGGAAGGATCACAAGCATTGTCACAAAGGAAAGAAGGATGGAAGGAAGGATCACATGCATTGTCACAAAGGAAAGAACGATGGAAGGCAGGATGACATGCATTGTCACAAAGGAAAGAAGGATGGAAGGATGGATCACAAGCTTTGTCACAAAGGAAAGAAGGATGGAAGGAAGGAAAGATCACAAGCTTTGTCACAAATGCAATACTTTAATTTTCTGCTGCTCATTCCTATGCAATATCCCATCTGCCTTCCCGTCATATTTCTTTTCAAGATTTTCTTATTTAATCACTAATGTACATATATTTATATTTATAGATACATATATATTCAGTCATCTTTTCTCTTTTACCATGTCTCTCTAATATTTTGCTCTTTACTATTTTTCTATTTTCTTTATTGTTTTATTTTATTTTAATATATTTTCTCCTACTGTGCATGCTGCTGAGTGACTGCTGCTCGTCAAACACATTTAATTGCAATGTTGACCCTGTGCTAACTTGCATATGACAAATAAATCTGAAAACTGAAACTAAACTAAGGAAAGAAGGATGGAAGGAAAGATCACAAGCTTTGTCACAAAGGAAAGAAGGATGGAAGGAAGGATCACAAGCTTTGTCACAAAGGAAAGAAGGATGGGAGGAAAGATCACAAGCTTTGTCACAAAGGAAAGAAGGATGGATGGAAGGATCACATGCATTGTCACAAAGGAAAGAAGGAAGGAAGGAAGGAAGGAAGGAAGGAAGGATCACAAGCATTGTCACAAAGGAAAGAAGGATGGAAGGAAGAATCACATGCATTGTCACAAAGGAGAGAAGGATGGAAGGAAGGATCACATGCATTGTCACAAAGGAAAGAACGATGGAAGGAAGGATCACATGCATTGTCACAAAGTAAAGAAGGATGGAAGGAAGGATCACATGCATTGTCACAAAGGAAAGAACGATGGAAGGCAGGATGACATGCAATGTCACAAAGGAAAGAAGGATGGAAGGAAGAATCACATGCATTGTCACAAAGGAAAGAACGATGGAAGGAAGGATCACATGCATTGTCACAAAGGAAAGAAGGATGGAAGGAAGGATCACATGCATTGTCACAAAGGAAAGAACGATGGAAGGCAGGATGACATGCAATGTCACAAAGGAAAGAAGGATGGAAGGAAGAATCACATGCATTGTCACAAAGGAAAGAAGGATGGAAGGAAGGATCACATGCATTGTCACAAAGGAAAGAAGGATGGAAGGAAGGATCACATGCATTGTCACAAAGGAAAGAACGATGGAAGGCAGGATGACATGCAATGTCACAAAGGAAAGAAGGATGGAAGGAAGAATCACATGCATTGTCACAAAGGAAAGAAGGATGGAAGGAAGGAAAGATCACAAGCTTTGTCACAAGTGCAATACTTTAATTTTCTGCTGCTCATTCCTGTGCAATATCCCATCTGCCCTCCCGTCATATTTCTTTTCAAGATTTTCTTATTTAATCACTAATGTACATATATTTATATTTATAGATACATATATATTCAGTCATCTTTTCTCTTTTACCATGTCTCTCTAATATTTTGCTCCTTGCTATTTTTCTATTTTCTTTATTATCTTATTTTATTTTAATATATTTTCACCTACTGTGCATGCTGCTGAGTGACTGCTGCTCGTCAAACACATTTAATTGCAATGTTGACCCTGTGCTAACTTGCATATGACAAATAAATCTGAAAACTAAAACTAAACTAAGGAAAGAAGGATGGAAGGAAGGATCACAAGCTTTGTCACAAAGGAAAGAAGGATGGAAGGAAGGATCACATGCATTGTCACAAAGAAAAGAAGGGTGGAAGGAAGGATCACATGCATTGTCACAAAGGAAAGAAGGATGGAAGGAAGGATCACATGCATTGTTACAAAGGAAAGAAGGATGGAAGGAAGGATCACAAGCATTGTCACAAAGGAAAGAAGGATGGAAGGAAGGATTACATGCATTGTCACAAAGGAAAGAAGGATGGAAGGATGGATCACAAGCTTTGTCACAAAGGAAAGAAGGATGGAAGGAAGGATCACAAGCTTTGTCACAAATGAAAGAAGGATGGAAGGAAGGATCACAAGCTTTGTCACAAAGGAAAGAAGGATGGAAGGAAGGATCACAAGCATTGTCACAAAGGAAAGAAGGATGGAAGGAAGAATCACATGCATTGTCACAAAGGAAAGAAGGATGGAAGGAAGGATCACATGCATTGTCACAAAGGAAAGAAGGATGGAAGGAAGGATCACATGCATTGTCACAAAGGAAAGAAGCATGGAAGGAAGGATCACAAGCATTGTCACAAAGGAAAGAAGGATGGAAGGAAGGATCACAAGCATTGTCACAAAGGAAAGAAGGATGGAAGGAAGGATCACAAGCTTTGTCACAAAGGAAAGAAGGATGGAAGGAAGGAAAGATCACAAGCTTTGTCACAAGTGCAATACTTTAATTTTCTGCTGCTCATTCCTGTGCAATATCCCATCTGCCCTCCCGTCATATTTCTTTTCAAGATTTTCTTATTTAATCACTAATGTACATATATTTATATTTATAGATACATATATATTCAGTCATCTTTTCTCTTTTACCATGTCTCTCTAATATTTTGCTCCTTACTATTTTTCTATTTTCTTTATTGTTTTATTTTATTTTAATATATTTTCTCCTACTGTGCATGCTGCTGAGTGACTGCTGCTCGTCAAACACATTTAATTGCAATGTTGACACTGTGCTAACTTGCATATGACAAATAAATCTGAAAACTGAAACTAAACTAAGGAAAGAAGGATGGAAGGAAAGATCACAAGCTTTGTCACAAAGGAAAGAAGGATGGAGGGAAGGATCACAAGCTTTGTCACAAAGGAAAGAAGGATGGGAGGAAAGATCACAAGCTTTGTCACAAAGGAAAGAAGGATGGATGGAAGGATCACATGCATTGTCACAAAGGAAAGAAGGATGGAAGGAAGGAAGGATCACAAGCATTGTCACAAAGGAAAGAAGGATGGAAGGAAGAATCACATGCATTGTCACAAAGGAAAGAAGGATGGAAGGAAGGATCACATGCATTGTCACAAAGGAAAGAACGATGGAAGGCAGGATGACATGCAATGTCACAAAGGAAAGAAGGATGGAAGGAAGAATCACATGCATTGTCACAAAGGAAAGAAGGATGGAAGGAAGGATCACAAGCATTGTCACAAAGGAAAGAAGGATGGAAGGCAGGATGACATGCAATGTCACAAAGGAAAGAAGGATGGAAGGAAGGATCACATGCATTGTCACAAAGGAAAGAACGATGGAAGGCAGGATGACATGCAATGTCACAAAGGAAAGAAAGATGGAAGGAAGAATCACATGCATTGTCACAAAGGAAAGAAGGATGGAAGGAAGGATCACATGCATTGTCACAAAGGAAAGAAGGATGGAAGGAAGGATCACAAGCATTGTCACAAAGGAAAGAAGGATGGAAGGAAGGATCACATGCATTGTCACAAAGGAAAGAACGATGGAAGCAGGATCACATGCAATGTCACAAAGGAAAGAAGGATGGAAGGAAGAATCACATGCATTGTCACAAAGGAAAGAAGGATGGAAGGAAGGATCACATGCATTGTCACAAAGGAAAGAAGGATGGAAGGAAGGATCACATGCAATGTCACAAAGGAAAGAAGGATGGAAGGAAGAATCACATGCATTGTCACAAAGGAAAGAAGGATGGAAGGAAGGATCACATGCATTGTCACAAAGGAAAGAAGGATGGAAGGATGGATCACAAGCTTTGTCACAAAGGAAAGAAGGATGGAAGGAAGGATCACAAGCTTTGTCACAAAGGAAAGAAGGATGGAAGGAAGGATCACATGCAATGTCACAAAGGAAAGAAGGATGGAAGGAAGGAAGGAAGGATCACAAGCTTTGTCACAAAGGAAAGAAGGATGGAAGGAAGGAAGGAAGGATCACAAGCTTTGTCACAAAGGAAAGAAGGATGGAAGGAAGGAAAGATCACAAGCTTTGTCACAAGTGCAATACTTTAATTTTCTGCTGCTCATTCCTGTGCAATATCCCATCTGCCCTCCCGTCATATTTATTTTCAAGATTTTCTTATTTAATCACTAATGTACATATATTTATATTTATAGATACATATATATTCAGTCATCTTTTCTCTTTTACCATGTCTCTCTAATATTTTGCTCCTTGCTATTTTTCTATTTTCTTTATTATTTTATTTTATTTTAATATATTTTCTCCTACTGTGCATGCTGCTGAGTGACTGCTGCTCGTCAAACACATTTAATTGCAATGTTGACCCTGTGCTAACTTGCATATGACAAATAAATCTGAAAACTAAAACTAAACTAAGGAAAGAACTGTTAGGTATTTTGATACCATAGTAGCATTTACAGGATATTGTTTTATACAGGAAAACTGTTACTCAATAAGGCCCAACTACTAGTTGTTTTTCTCTTTCTCTGTGACCCAAGAATTAATGTGTAGGACTCACAAGCTGGTACCCCAAGGTCGAAAACACCACAGAGATGAGACCACTTCCTTACTCCCATCCTCCCTTGTTCTTTATCTCCTGGAAAAGGCTCGTTAAAGGCTAGGTGGTTTGTTTCAGAATTCACTAATGAAAGAACTCTGTATTTTATGTCTAGGAGTGTATTTTGCTGGGATGATCATAAATTATAGCTGAACTGATAAACTACACAAGGGATACTTTGCTCACAAGGCAGGAAGACGTTTCCTTATTTGGTCTGTACCGGTTTGAACTGGGAAAGCTGACACACGAACCTTTTTTCATCTATATAAACTGCTGTGTATCAAATAAACCTTTGAGTCGATTTGGGAAGACAACCTGAAGCAGTCTGTGTTTCCTTGTTCTCCCAAGCTGCTCCCGACGTCGTAACTAACCCAGCTGAATGGCATACCTGAGTGTTACTTTAAATAATTAGGAATCTTAGAAGGAAAGGACAGAACTCTGCTTATCGCTCACGCCACGGAGGAAACCCGGGAAGGCAATTTCCTTCAATTTTGGTGTCAGAAGTGGGATCCTGACAGAAGGTAAATATGTGTCTTTCATATTTATATAGAGACCATATTATACCTCTCTCAGTGATCGATCCATAAAAAAAACGGGATATGCTGACGAAGTTTCACTTAGTGATCCAGAGAGATACACTGACTGACTTCCTCAGTCCCCGAATCCATAAAAAAAAACGGGATATGCTGACGAAGTTTCACTTAGTGATCCAGAGAGATACACTGACTGACTTCCTCAGTCCCCGAATAAAGAAACGGGATATGCTGACGAAGTTTCACTTAGTGATCCAGAGAGATACACTGACTGACTTCCTCAGTCCCCGAATAAAGTAAATTAACCCTTGTGTGGTGTTGGTGGACACAGGAAGTTGCCTGTTGTCTTGAATATTTTAATTTTGTTTAAAAAATAATAATAATAATAATTAATTGTTTAATTAAACGTACGTTAAAAAGTGAGAAGTTGCTCACTCAGAAAAAGTGACACAGAAAGTTGCCTGTTGTCTTAAATACTTCTCGTTAAGTGAGAAGTTGCTCATCAAAGAGTGACACAGGAAGTTGCCTGTTATCTTGAAACGTACGTTAAAAAGTGAGAAGTTGCTCACTCACAGAAAGCTAGTAAATAATTAAATTTAATTTTGTTAAAAAAAAAACGAAAGAAAACTGAAAACGGGTCTCACAGACCCGATTACCATACAAGGGTTAAAAGCAGTAAATTAAAAGCAGAAAGACACAGGAAGTTGCCTGTTGTTTTACGAGAAGTTGCTCGTTAAGCGAGAAGTTGCTCGCTAAGTGAGAGTTGCTCACACAAACAAAAAATTGCTAGCAATAAATTTAAAGTGACCTCAGCTGTGCCGCAGCGAAAATACTAACCTAAATCCTCCTAGCGTGTAAACCCCTCTGGAAATCACTGAACATGGGTCAGAATTATTCAAAGACCACAGACAGGTCCGATAAAAAATCTAAAGTACCTGTAAAACCAAAAATTAATAAAATACAAAATAAAGTCTCAAATAACGGCTCAGTATAACTCCCATTTCCGGTTACGTGTAACCTACGTCCGCGAATCGGTGAAGACGTCCATGATCACGTATCCAGAACATGCGGGAGTGCTTATGTGACTGACTTTGTTTACAACTTAAGAAGTTCAATGCATTCTAATTTCTTTTCGGAGCCTTATCCCGAACGATTATCGCCAGAAAACAGGTCAGTAGAAATGTTGAATATCATTTGTGATAAGAAAAGTAGTCTGCTTAAAAAGTCCTGTAGAAAATATATGATAGAATGCCGCGACGTGATGCATCAAATGTTACCGCTATGGACAAAAGGAGGGTAAATAATGACAAAGTCGCCGATTTCTTTAAGAATCTAAAGAAATTCCTGCTAACAATGTCCAGAGACAAAATTGACTTAAATGCAGTAACTATGTGTAAACAGAAGCCTGATGAATCTATCCTAGTATTCATAAAACGCTTTATGCACTGTTGGACAAGCTAGAGGTGCAAATTTAGCTCAGTTTTCCAGCAGCCGCAGACACCCAAAGCAAAAATGAATTTGTGTATTTCATTTAACATAAAGGGTGAAATGTTTGCTGACACTGATAACAGCTTATGTTTTCTCTGCCCTATGTACCGACATGATGGAGAAGGAACATCCTCTGTGTCAGCTGGACCCTCAGCAGAGAATGAACTCAACATCCTTTTTGTCCGGTACTCTATGTCACACACTGTGCCAAAAAAAAAACGTGTACAGACGCCACTAACAGGTAATCCCATGACTGGGAGCCACACTTTTGTTTCTCTCACACTGTTCAACAACATGATAACTGCTCACACAAGTGAAGGTCAAACAGTGATTTTGTCACATAACTCAGACATAGGTTATGATATAACTACACCATGTCGTCACATAGATCTAACCTACCCTATCCACTGTACTATTTCTGCAGTTACATTGCCAGCTGAATACCAGAATATGACATTATGGTCAAAAAGTGAGAATGATATAGGATTTATTGACTGTACACTTTATCACGCACAGCTAAAAAACAAAAAGCGAGTATATGTCAGGCAATGTCCCCTTTCCACGGAAAAAGCCGCAGCTCTAGATGTCATGATAGGAGATTTATTGACTACAGGAGCAATAAAGCCCACACTCCTGTCAATCCTGTGCCAAAGCCTAACAAACCTGGCGTATGGCGTTTCATACAAGACTTAAGGCAAATTAATGCAGTCAACATTCCTCTGCCACCTCTCGTTTCAGATGTTCACAGCATATTGACATGCATTGCATACACATTTTACCGTGGTGGATTTATGCTCCGCTCCTTTTTCTCAGTACCTGTGACACACAGCCGTTATTTGCATTCACACATAGAAATAAGCAGTACACTTGGACTCGTTTGCCCCAAGGCATGATAGACAGCTCTGCTGCTTTCTCAATGGTGATCCGTGCTACCCTGGACAGCTTTACTCCTCCTGAGGGCTGCACCCTGATCCACATGTGGATGACCTCCTCCTCTGTGCTGAAAGTGAAAAACTATGTCAAACTGCTACACACATGCTTCTCCAGCACCTCCAAAAGACTGGCCACAAAGCATCTGCAAAGAAAATGCAGTACTGTCAGACTTCTGTTCAATATTTGGGATTCACACTGTCTCACGGAAAACGTTCCATGACTGCAGACAGGGTCAAAGCTGTGACCTCCGTCCCTCGTCCCACTACACAGAAGGAAATGTTGTCCTTCCTGGGCATGGTGAACTATTGCAGACAGTGGATACCAGACTGTTCTTTTCATGACCACATTCTGCGTGACTGTTGCAAAAAAGACAAGCCTCCTCGAATACTGTGATCCACAGAAATGACTGTCTCTTTCAATGCATTAAAGGGAGTGCTGACCTCCGCCACTCAAAGGTGCTGCCTGAATTGTTCAGGAATGCCGGCCTGCCTGAGGGCAGTAGTAGCTTGCTCTATCATGATAAGGGACTGCGAGAAGCTCACACTCTCACATGACACTATTCTACACACCAATCACCAAGTCACGACCATTGTAGCAAACATAACTAAACAACATATGCAAATCTCACTATAAAAGCGAGCAGCACACCTGATTCGCCAGCACATTTATTGATCCTATGCTGTGTTCTTCTGACCGACAGGATGGCTCAGACAGGCTTGACGATCATGACTGCATGACACGTATACAGGAATCCACAGCACCACGTCCAGATTTAGAGCAAACACCTATCCCAGACTCAGCCACGGTTTATGTGGACGGGTCCTGTTCAAGGCCGAGTGACAACTCATTTCTTTGTAGCTATTCAGTGGTAACAGTGCCTGACATCATACTAGAGGCTCACTCATTACCATTTCACTCAGCACAAAAAGCAGAGCTCATGGCTTTAATACGCGCCTGTGAGCTCCACTTGGATAAGCGTGTGACGATTTACACAGACAGCCGCTATGCATTTGGCGTTGTGCATGACTTTGGCACATTGTGGAGACAGAGAGGATTTAGATCTGCTGATGGAAAATAAATTGCTAAATTGTGATTTTGTTCAAAGACTTTTGCAGGCTATACAGCTGCCATCGGCCGTTGCAGTTGTAAAAACGAAAGGACACAGTACAGCTGACACAGACGAAGCAACAGGTAATGCCTTAGCAGACGTGACAGCCAAGGCTGCAGCTGCATCACAGCTCCCACCTCCGCAGGAAGTATTATCTGTGCCCCTACAGCTGCCACTTGTTACACTCCCAGACTATTTAGACACAAATGTTGATTTAAAATTCATACAAGAGCAAGCCTCTGCATGTGATTACACCTATTGGGAGAATAATGACTGTACCTTAGATGACAGAGATGGCTTATACAAAATCTTAAGGGTTTGATTGCCCTCCCATATTCCCTGATGCCAGTCCTTGCCCGACATTTTCACTGTGTGAGTCATGTCGGACAAAGAGGGGTAATAGGGGCAATAAAATCAAGATTTGTAATTGAGAAAACCTCACATGCAGTAAAAAGCATATTAGCAACCTGTCTAACATGTGCACGAACTAATGTAGGAAAATCAAAAGCGAAACATCAGCATTTACCACAACCAGATTTTCCATTTCATACATTACAAATTGATTTTACACATATGCCAGCACAAGGAAGCATCAAGTACTTACTGGTAATAGTGGATCAATTTAGTAAATGAGTAGAAGCTTATCCAACCTCAAAAGAAACTGCAGAAGTAGTCTGTCAAAAGTTGAGCAATGAAATAATACCCAGATTCGGAATACCTCACCAGATTAACAGTGATAGAGGATCTTCATTCACATTAGAAGTAATTCAAAAGTGTGCTAAAACTTTAATGACCTGGGTCAAATTACTTCCTCAAGTCCTCTGTGAGATTGGAATGACTCAATCTGCAGTAACCAAATTATTTCCATTTGAAATAAGACTATTTCCAACACCATGGTCAGCTTCCAGAGGGGCACCGCTAGTAGAAGGTGATGTATATTGCATTGTCCACTGATGTTCACAACCTGGTAGAAAAACTGAATAATAACTATCAGAAAGTTTGTCTCTCTCAGCCTTTCCCCTCCACAGTTCCACCAGTGGAGACAAGGAGACGCATGTTGGAGAAGCCACTAAAACCAAGGACTCTCTGGGAGGCCGCGCGTGTTCCAGCCCCAGACTGTACTGGCAGTGACGAAGAACCAGCATCCTCACAGACGGACAACCTCAGTGGATTCATGCCAGCAGGGTTAAGACCAGCCCAATCGGACCATCTCAGGCGTCGGATCAAGCAGACGACATCTCCGGCGAGCCAGCGCCCGGAACTACAGCAAATAAACACACACGGGTAGATGACATCTCAGGCGAGCCAGCGCCCGGATCCAATGTGCACACACGCAATCACTGATTAACACACAACGTCTGAAAGAACAACAACAAGGTACTCAAACATCCAGCAGGAACAGAAAGCCAAAAGTACCACATGATGTCTAACCTGATAAAGCCAGACTCATTCCATCCTGATAATGGAGAAAATGAAATGCCCATTGTCATCATACGACGCTTATTCAATGTCTCTCGAACCTGGGACCAGGCCAGGAGACGACTGAAGAACTGTTTTTCTTATATATTGTCTTATATATTTAGGTTATTTATCATATCTATCGCATTAACCTTAGGATTTCTCTTTGCTATTTTGTATTGTAAACTGCAACCATGTTCACATTTCTGCAGGTCATATTTTGCTGACTATACCTCATGCTCCATTTTGCAAGACACCTACTTAATGCACTCCTCACGTTCTCTAAAATCAGTAAATAGCAACATAGACGCCACTAATAAACCATTTTATGCACCCTCTAGAACAGGAGCTAACGCCTGGTATGAAAATGCCAGAACAGCCGCTCGTGATTTAGGAAACAGTAACTGTTATGTCTGTTCAAAGGCTGATCCAGAACAGGTAATAGTAGGATACCCCATATCCGGTTTCCCCCTCACTGAGGGACTAGAGAAAATCAGCGGAGATAATGCTCTCTTTAAAGACGCTTTACAGTTGACTCTGAGCCCTCTCGACTGCCTACTTAGACACACACACACACCAACTAACCCTGAGACTCCATTAGGCGAATTATTGAAGTTATCTAATGACACCGCAGGGACCTGCGCCCCAATGAAACGCCCTAAGAATAGGTTAAAGCCCTCACTGCCCTTAGGACAGATCCCTCTCCATTTTAATACTAGTATGATATGTCTGCGCAGACTAAAGTTAACTGGCCCAGACACACACATAGATTATACAAAGGATAACTATACATTCTTCTCTGACTCCCCAGGTGCACGCTGTAATGAGACATGGCTAGCTGTCTCTGTGGCTGAAGTTGTATCATATCTGGAGGAACACACACACAGTTCAAGTTCGAGCAGAGACTCGATCATTGTTCCCCCAGACGGTGTCTTAAATGATACTGACTGGGGGGAGTTAGTTAAATCACACATGGTCACGCGCCTGAACAGACCAATCCCACATGCTTATTGGTTGTGCAATAATACCCTTAGATTAGCTTTACCTGTTAATTGGACCGGTACCTGTGGTTTAGTAACCGTTGATGTATGCTGTACTTTCATTCCCAATAATACCGCTCCTAACGGTTCATTCACACAAGCTATGAATAAACTTGAAGCATTGCAGATAGAACTAATTGCCAATACAGGTCACGGTCAGTGGCTACATAAGTGGCTACAGGACACGTTTGGAAGATGGAAGGAACTAATTGTAGCCTTTGTAACCGTTGCAGCATGTTTTTGATGATTATTGTCTGTTGTGTGGTACCCTGTGTACGTTCAATGATAACCCGTATAGCTACTAGTACAGCTACTTCAATGTATTTGCAATTGGCACAAATTGACCCAGATTATATGTCAGATGTTACCAATGATGTTCCTGATGTGTATATTGAACATTAGGTTGTGAACTATTACATTTTATGATTTGCTTTTTATATTATGTTATTACATTTGTGATTTTTCCTTTCTATTTGAGTTATTATTTTTAAAAATAATAAAAGAGGGGAACTGTTAGGTATTTTGATACCATAGTAGCATTTACAGGATATTGTTTTATACAGGAAAACTGTTACTCAATAAGGCCCAACTACTAGTTGTTTTTCTCTTTCTCTGTGACCCAAGAATTAATGTGTAGGACTCACAAGCTGGTACCCCAAGGTCGAAAACACCACAGAGATGAGACCACTTCCTTACTCCCATCCTCCCTTGTTCTTTATCTCCTGGAAAAGGCTCGTTAAAGGCTAGGTGGTTTGTTTCAGAATTCACTAATGAAAGAACTCTGTATTTTATGTCTAGGAGTGTATTTTGCTGGGATGATCATAAATTATAGCTGAACTGATAAACTACACAAGGGATACTTTGCTCACAAGGCAGGAAGACGTTTCCTTATTTGGTCTGTACCGGTTTGAACTGGGAAAGCTGACACACGAACCTTTTTTCATCTATATAAACTGCTGTGTATCAAATAAACCTTTGAGTCGATTTGGGAAGACAACCTGAAGCAGTCTGTGTTTCCTTGTTCTCCCAAGCTGCTCCCGACGTCGTAACTAACCCAGCTGAATGGCATACCTGAGTGTTACTTTAAATAATTAGGAATCTTAGAAGGAAAGGACAGAACTCTGCTTATCGCTCACGCCACGGAGGAAACCCGGGAAGGCAATTTCCTTCAAGAAGGATGGAAGGAAGGATCACAAGCTTTGTCACAAAGGAAAGAAGGATGGAAGGAAGGATCACAAGCTTTGTCACAAAGGAAAGAAGGAGGGAAGGATCACATGCATTGTTACAAAGGAAAGAAGGATGGAAGGAAGGATCACAAGCATTGTCACAAAGGAAAGAAGGATGGAAGGAAGGATCACAAGCTTTGTCACAAAGGAAAGAAGGAGGGAAGGATCACATGCATTGTCACAAACGAAAGAAGGATGGAAGGAAGGATCACATGCATTGTCACAAAGGAAAGAAGGATCGAAGGAAGGATCACATGCATTGTCACAAAGGAAAGAAGGATGGAAGGAAGGATCACAAGCATTGTCACAAAGGAAAGAAGGATGGAAGGAAGGATCACAAGCTTTGTCACAAAGGAAAGAAGGATGGAAGGAAGGAAAGATCACAAGTATTGTCACAAGTGCAATACTTTAATTTTCTGCTGCTCATTCCTGTGCAATATCCCATCTGCCCTCCCGTCATATTTATTTTCAAGATTTTCATTTTTTAATCACTAATGTACATATATTTATATTTATAGATACATATATATTCAGTCATCTTTTCTCTTTTACCATGTCTCTCTAATATTTTGCTCCTTGCTATTTTTCTATTTTCTTTATTATTTTATTTTATTTTAATATATTTTCTCCTACTGTGCATGCTGCTGAGTGACTGCTGCTCGTCAAACACATTTATGTGCTAACTTGCATATGACAAATAAATCTGAAAACTAAAACCAAGAGCACCTGGCTGCAGCCACTGTCCACTGTGGAGCTCCACAGTAACCGGAAACACGTGACCTCCACAGTAACCGGAAACACGTGACCTCCACACTAGCCGTAAACACGTAACTTCGGTTAAATCGACTTTGACAGCGAAAACTAAATTGCGTTTTTGTTACTATAAAATGGTTTTAAGTGGGGGGGGGGTTTAACACTCTGGGTTTGTTCAAAAAAAATTCACCATCCCCTAAATTGTTCGTGGCCAAAAGTGACACTTGCTGTTTCGCTGATTTATTATTATTTTTACAGTACATCGTGTTGTGCGTTCTGATTGCTGTAGACCTTTGTCAATCAATCTAGTCCAGTGTCTCCTGTACAGGAGCGGTCCCTAATAGGCCCACGGACCGGTCCCGGTCCGTGAGTCCTTTGGTACCGTTCCGCGAGGGTTGATCCTCCGGTGTGAAATGTATGGTTGTAGTTGTGTGTCTTATTTTGAAAGAACTATTTACGCGTTACCATAGCGACCAGAGAGCGTTAAGAAGCAGAGAGGAGGATGTCACTGTCATTGTTGCTGGCGCACAGCTCAAGTCACGTTTATTATTATATTTACAAAATACCACAGTTTCTTTTTTTTATTCTTTTGTTGTATTTATCCGCGACACCTTAAAGGTAGTTCCCTGAAAATATTGTCTGACATTAAAGTGGTCTGTGGTGCAAAAAAGGTTGGGGACTCCCGCTGTACAGTACAGAATGCGTTTAGCTTGTCGAATTTACATAAATCTTCGATCGCTAGCAGTGTAACTCTGAAGTGCTGTACTGTACGTTTGGAAGTTTTCTCCCAAACAAACACAACAATGCCGACGAAACGTTTTGCACCCTCAAATGCACCTTTAGGTTTCATTCCATAATACTGGACTTGTGTTTCTACAAAGGTTTGAACTCTAAGAGTGTTTAAACAAAGAGAAAAGTGTGAAAATGTTCATTCCTGTCTGAGAAAAGTGTATAAAGCATGTAGTGAGGGGTTTTACAGTCTTAACATCTGTAATAATTGTAAAAAATAAAGTTGGCTATGGATTTCACCTACCGCGGGTTATTTTTTGAACGTAACACCAGCGATAAACGAGGCACCACTGTATTATTAATAGTAGTGTCTGGGACATCTAATTGATTAACATCAACATTGATTATTATGCACTATTATTTTTGTTCAAGGAGAGCCAAAAATATACAACTCTCTCTCAGCTTGTTTGTTGCCAAAAATGGCCACTTTTTGTGTATGTTCACAAAATGCTATAAAATGTATATTTCTTAAAACATTTATCTACTTTTACCGACGTGACTCTTTAAAATAGCACCAGTCCTTTTCATCAAAATCAAAATTGTATCTAAATGTTTTACTCTTTATAGCCAGTTAGGTTATATATTACCATTAACTTTTCTGGTAAAACGGTGATAAAGTCCTAATGTTTTCATGAAACTTCCTTTTTTTCCCCATCTGAGCATCGGGGAAAAGGCCGTCTTGCAATTGTTGAGGTCACTAGTGTGTGCCCCATTTCTTCCAGGATCACTCTCTTTATAGGTTTTAGTGGACTCCTAGTACTGCGAAGTGGTTTCATGGTACAAAGGGATTGTATTCCAAGATCTGGGAGACTGTAGAAATGAGCAGTGATGCCCTTCCTACCATCTTTCCAGAAAAATAAGTGATCTGTAAGCTGTTAGGCTGACTTACAGCAGCAGCACTTTCTGCACCTGCATAAACTCCAGGACACATTTACTAACGGTGTTTGTTGCTGTATGTGCAGCTTTGAATTTTTTAATAATATATATTTTGTTAATATTTTGGCTATGGTGTCTTGTTATGAAATGTAAAAGAGTAAAAGTGTTTTTAGCAGGTGCTTCAAAGCTAAGTTTGACTGGGAAACTCAAAGCTCAATTGGCTGTATCAACAGAAATTCACTGCAGCCTATGTAATATTTCATGCGTCATAATTTATTCTACTCTATCTTGCAAATACATATTTGTGTGGCAATGTCATGCACAACACACATAACTATTAGATCCTTAAGATCAAACCCGTGTCATTGTTTTGGTCCACTGCAGTGCAGTAGTCAAAAAAAAGAATAAGTGAAGTGTCCACAGATAGCCAGGATAGAGCCCAGAGTGTTAATGTTTAAAATGTATAAAAATATTATTGATTACAATTCTTTACTGTTAATATCAACAATAAGCTTTTTATTTTGAAATTATAAGTTAAAAAAATGCTGTTACATTTACATTTAATGCTGTTTCACTGTAATCATTTATTATAAGTATGGACACAGAATCAAGTGAACAACATTTTGAAATAAGTTTAATTGGAATTTTGTACTATGCAAAAACAAAACAAAACAACAACAACAACATATTAAACAAACACAGCCAGTGCCTTCATTTGTCCATTACATGTCAAACATAGCACTGACCCTTAGCCCCTGATCATCAGCACATGCTTTCAAAAAGAGCTCCATGTCCTTTGCAAACTGAAAAACAAAGAGGAACAAGTCCCTTGCTCCAGTGTCTTCTTCCTCTGACATGTCTCTTAAGACCCTCTGCTGGTCCCCTTGATTTAAGGACAGATATTTGGGCATTGTTACATGTGCCTTATTTTGGACAGCCCACTGCACAGCAGGACGCAGATCTTCAACAACTGCTGGCTCCTGTGTCAGGCAAATGGGGATGAAAACATAGTTATTTCTCTGTTGCAGAACAGTTTTTTAACAGTTATTCAAATGTCACTAACCATGTAATTACACTACTGTTTAAAGTGAATACTGACCTGACTGACTTCCTGGAACTTGCGCTTTTTCAGTCTGAAAATGGGCACGTGTTGTCCTTCAAGCACAGCTTTGGCTTCCTCTCTCCAGTGTGCAAATAGCTTGCCAGAGCTACGAAGAGTAAGGCCACAGTGAGGGCATGTCATTTTCATGGACTTTCCATCAGCTGCAGTTTTATTGAACACAGAGGGTAGAGCTTATGAATGTTCTAACAAAGACTCAGAAAATGGTTCAGATACCGAAGACAAAACCTTGGGGGGGGGGGGAGACGGGTCTCCTCGAAGAGTTCAGCGGGGAGCAGTCCTGATAATGGTGGCTGACTTGGCATTGAAGAATGCTGACAAGACAATAAATGCCTTGCCATATCCCCACGCCGTATGATTGTAATCTTACAGACAGGGCAGTGAAAGTGTCCTGTTGTCCTACAAGGCTGCCTGCACCGGCATATCATTTTATCTGTAAGAGAAAAAAACAAACAAACAAACAGATGTAATTTAAATGTAGTTGTATAGAATGCAATCAATTTGTCTAACAATCAGATTGTACATGTTAACAAAAACATCCAAGCCAACCTCAATAATGAAAGCAAAATGGTATGGATCACAAAAGTTATGTCAAGAAAAGTGGTGAAAAGTAAATAAAAATATATTTTATAAAAACACTATTTTTGTTGCAGATGAATGCACTGAACTGTACAATATCAACAGCAACTTTTAAGTCAACAAAGATACTGCAGAAGTGCTTAAAAAAGTGCATATTTATAACTATAAAGTATATTTAATACAAACATACCTTTTTAAAGGCAAAGCATTTTTTATATGCACACTTAGATGCTCCTCAATCTTTGCCCTGACAGTAGGGCTGAAAGTGGGGCACAGAGGGCAGTGAAAGAGTCCTCTGCAACACGTGTTGCATTCCTGCAATTCTGGCTTTAAGCCTGAATTCCAGATTGATGTGTGCATCTAAAACACAGAGAGAAACAGATAAACACCATATACACATTTAAGTTAAGGTTTTAGCAGAAATAACAATTTACACTTGGCATGTAATAGATTTGGGAAGAAAATTCTTGAAAAAAAACCCCAAATATTTTAAAAGACACTTTAATCTGTGAGATATGTTTCTATTGACATATAACAGTCAATTGAACAGAGGCTAACTAAAATCTGGGCAATAAAAAAGCTGTACAGAAAAGAATGACGAATAGAAGTATTGATAAATATATAAATCTGTTTGTGATGAAATTTGCAGTGTTGACGCTAACCAAAGGTGTCACAAGTACACACGTTCCTTACTACAGTTTAGATACCTCTGTTTAGAAAGCACTGGCTCGACTTTTTAGTCAAGTCGAAGTAAGAAGTACAGGGTCTAAAATATAATTTATGTACAAAATTTTGAAGTAATCTTGCGTCCAAAGCACGCGTGCTGATTTACAAATGTACGGATTACAAAGTACAGATACGCGTGCTAAAATGTGAGAAGTAGAAGTATAAAGAAGTATACAGTAGGCACAAAAAAGTACAGCAGTAAAGTAAAGATACCAGAAAATTCTACTTAAGTACAGTATTGAAGTATTCGTTATTTTGCATCTCTGACGCCAACAATAAATCATACTCTAATGCAAAATGTGGTTTTTGCTTCTTCTCGCCCACAGAAGCCGTTAATCCAGCTCTCTTACTAAAACCAGGCCCAGGAAAAAGCATATCTGTGTGTTTCTCTGCCATGGAGCACGATGAAAAAACATTAAAATAAGGAGGAATGTTGTTGTAACGCAAAAAAAAGTGGCAACATGATCATTGTAAGAAAACTAGACGATTCCTAGAATTATGAAATCACTAACGGCAAATTTATATAAGAAAGACTTAACTAACCTTTGCGATCAACTTGCAAGACTTCCAAGGTATCCATGCGTGTTTACGGCGACTGTGGAGGTCAGGTGCTTCCGGCTACTGTGGAGGTCACGTGCTTCCGGCTACTGTGGAGCTCCACAGTGGCTGCAACCAGACACTTCTCACTAAAACTAAACAAAGGAAAGAAGGATGGAAGGAAGGATCACATGCATTGTCACCAAGGAAAGAAGGATGGAAGGAAGGATCACAAGCATTGTCACAAAGGAAAGAAGGATGGAAGGAAGGATCACAAACTTTGTCACAAAGGAAAGAAGGATGGAAGGAAGGATCACAAGCTTTGTCACAAAGGAAAGAAGGATGGAAGGAAGGATCACAAGCTTTGTCACAAAGGAAAGAAGGATGGAAGGAAGGATCACAAGCTTTGTCACAAAGGAAAGAAGGATGGAAGGAAGGATCACAAGCTTTGTCACAAAGGAAAGAAGGATGGAAGGAAGGATCACAAGCTTTGTCACAAAGGAAAGAAGGATGGAAGGAAGGATCACATGCATTGTCACAAAGGAAAGAAGGATGGAAGGAAGGATCACAAGCTTTGTCACAAAGGAAAGAAGGATGGAAGGAAGGATGACATGCATTGTCACAAAGGAAAGAAGGATGGAAGGAAGGATCACAAGCTTTGTCACAAAGGAAAGAAGGATGGAAGGAAGGATGACATGCATTGTCACAAAGGAAAGAAGGATGGAAGGAAGGATCACATGCATTGTCACAAAGGAAAGAAGGATGGAAGGAAGGATCACATGCATTGTCACAAAGGAAAGAAGGATGGAAGGAAGGATCACAAGCTTTGTCACAAAGGAAAGAAGGATGGAAGGAAGGAAAGATCACAAGCTTTGTCACAAGTGCAATACTTTAATTTTCTGCTGCTCATTCCTGTGCAATATCCCATCTGCCCTCCCGTCATATTTCTTTTCAAGATTTTCTTATTTAATCACTAATGTACATATATTTATATTTATAGATACATATATATTCAGTCATCTTTTCTCTTTTACCATGTCTCTCTAATATTTTGCTCCTTACTATTTTTCTATTTTCTTTATTGTTTTATTTTATTTTAATATATTTTCTCCTACTGTGCATGCTGCTGAGTGACTGCTGCTCGTCAAACACATTTAATTGCAATGTTGACCCTGTGCTAACTTGCATATGACAAATAAATCTGAAAACTGAAACTAAATTAAGGAAAGAAGGATGGAAGGAAAGATCACAAGCTTTGTCACAAAGGAAAGAAGGATGGAAGGAAGGATCACAAGCTTTGTCACAAAGGAAAGAAGGATGGGAGGAAAGATCACAAGCTTTGTCACAAAGGAAAGAAGGATGGAAGGAAGGATCACAAGCTTTGTCACAAAGGAAAGAAGGATGGGAGGAAGGATCACATGCATTGTCACAAAGGAAAGAAGGATGGAAGGAAGGAAGGATCACAAGCATTGTCACAAAGGAAAGAAGGATGGAAGGAAGGATCACAAGCATTGTCACAAAGGAAAGAAGGATGGAAGGAAGGATCACATGCATTGTCACAAAGGAAAGAACGATGGAAGGCAGGATGACATGCAATGTCACAAAGGAAAGAAGGATGGAAGGAAGAATCACATGCGTTGTCACAAAGGAAAGAAGGATGGAAGGAAGGATCACATGCATTGTCACAAAGGAAAGAACGATGGAAGGCAGGATGACATGCAATGTCACAAAGGAAAGAAGGATGGAAGGAAGAATCACATGCATTGTCACAAAGGAAAGAAGGATGGAAGGAAGGATCACAAGCATTGTCACAAAGGAAAGAAGGATGGAAGGAAGGATCACAAGCATTGTCACAAAGGAAAGAAGGATGGAAGGAAGGATCACATGCATTGTCACAAAGGAAAGAACGACGGAAGGCAGGATGACATGCAGTGTCACAAAGGAAAGAAGGATGGAAGGAAGAATCACATGCATTGTCACAAAGGAAAGAAGGATGGAAGGAAGGATCACATGCATTGTCACAAAGGAAAGAAGGATGGAAGGAAGGATCACAAGCATTGTCACAAAGGAAAGAAGGATGGAAGGAAGGATCACATGCATTGTCACAAAGGAAAGAACGATGGAAGGCAGGATGACATGCATTGTCACAAAGGAAAGAAGGATGGAAGGATGGATCACAAGCTTTGTCACAAAGGAAAGAAGGATGGAAGGAAGGAAAGATCACAAGCTTTGTCACAAGTGCAATACTTTAATTTTCTGCTGCTCATTCCTGTGCAATATCCCATCTGCCCTCCCGTCATATTTCTTTTCAAGATTTTCTTATTTAATCACTAATGTACATATATTTATATTTATAGATACATATATATTCAGTCATCTTTTCTCTTTTACCATGTCTCTCTAATATTTTGCTCCTTACTATTTTTCTATTTTCTTTATTGTTTTATTTTATTTTAATATATTTTCTCCTACTGTGCATGCTGCTGAGTGACTGCTGCTCGTCAAACACATTTAATTGCAATGTTGACCCTGTGCTAACTTGCATATGACAAATAAATCTGAAAACTGAAACTAAACTAAGGAAAGAAGGATGGAAGGAAAGATCACAAGCTTTGTCACAAAGGAAAGAAGGATGGAAGGAAAGATCACAAGCTTTGTCACAAAGGAAAGAAGGATGGAAGGAAGGATCACAAGCTTTGTCACAAAGGAAAGAAGGATGGAAGGAAGGATCACAAGCTTTGTCACAAAGGAAAGAAGGATTGAAGGAAAGATCACAAGCTTTGTCACAAAGGAAAGAAGGATGGAAGGAAGGATCACAAGCTTTGTCACAAAGGAAAGAAGGATGGGAGGAAGGATCACATGCATTGTCACAAAGGAAAGAACGATGGAAGGCAGGATGACATGCAATGTCACAAAGGAAAGAAGGATGGAAGGAAGAATCACATGCATTGTCAAAAAGGAAAGAACGATGGAAGGAAGGATCACATGCATTGTCACAAAGGAAAGAAGGATGGAAGGAAGGATCACATGCATTGTCACAAAGGAAAGAACGATGGAAGGCAGGATGACATGCAATGTCACAAAGGAAAGAAGGATGGAAGGAAGAATCACATGCATTGTCACAAAGGAAAGAAGGATGGAAGGAAGGATCACATGCATTGTCACAAAGGAAAGAACGATGGAAGGCAGGATGACATGCAATGTCACAAAGGAAAGAAGGATGGAAGGAAGAATCACATGCATTGTCACAAAGGAAAGAAGGATGGAAGGAAGGATCACAAGCATTGTCACAAAGGAAAGAAGGATGGAAGGAAGGATCACAAGCATTGTCACAAAGGAAAGAAGGATGGAAGGAAGGATCACATGCATTGTCACAAAGGAAAGAAGGATGGAAGGCAGGATGACATGCAATGTCACAAAGGAAAGAAGGATGGAAGGAAGGATCACATGCATTGTCACAAAGGAAAGAAGGATGGAAGGAAGGATCACAAGCTTTGTCACAAAGGAAAGAAGGATGGAAGGAAGGAAAGATCACAAGCTTTGTCACAAGTGCAATACTTTAATTTTCTGCTGCTCATTCCTGTGCAATATCCCATCTGCCCTCCCGTCATATTTCTTTTCAAGATTTTCTTATTTAATCACTAATGTACATATATTTATATTTATAGATACATATATATTCAGTCATCTTTTCTCTTTTACCATGTCTCTCTAATATTTTGCTCCTTACTATTTTTCTATTTTCTTTATTGTTTTATTTTATTTTAATATATTTTCTCCTACTGTGCATGCTGCTGAGTGACTGCTGCTCGTCAAACACATTTAATTGCAATGTTGACCCTGTGCTAACTTGCATATGACAAATAAATCTGAAAACTGAAACTAAATTAAGGAAAGAAGGATGGAAGGAAAGATCACAAGCTTTCTCACAAAGGAAAGAAGGATGGAAGGAAGGATCACAAGCTTTGTCACAAAGGAAAGAAGGATGGGAGGAAAGATCACAAGCTTTGTCACAAAGGAAAGAAGGATGGAAGGAAGGATCACAAGCTTTGTCACAAAGGAAAGAAGGATGGGAGGAAGGATCACATGCATTGTCACAAAGGAAAGAAGGATGGAAGGAAGGAAGGATCACAAGCATTGTCACAAAGGAAAGAAGGATGGAAGGAAGGATCACAAGCATTGTCACAAAGGAAAGAAGGATGGAAGGAAGGATCACATGCATTGTCACAAAGGAAAGAACGATGGAAGGCAGGATGACATGCAATGTCACAAAGGAAAGAAGGATGGAAGGAAGAATCACATGCGTTGTCACAAAGGAAAGAAGGATGGAAGGAAGGATCACATGCATTGTCACAAAGGAAAGAACGATGGAAGGCAGGATGACATGCAATGTCACAAAGGAAAGAAGGATGGAAGGAAGAATCACATGCATTGTCACAAAGGAAAGAAGGATGGAAGGAAGGATCACAAGCATTGTCACAAAGGAAAGAAGGATGGAAGGAAGGATCACAAGCATTGTCACAAAGGAAAGAAGGATGGAAGGAAGGATCACATGCATTGTCACAAAGGAAAGAACGATGGAAGGCAGGATGACATGCAGTGTCACAAAGGAAAGAAGGATGGAAGGAAGAATCACATGCATTGTCACAAAGGAAAGAAGGATGGAAGGAAGGATCACATGCATTGTCACAAAGGAAAGAAGGATGGAAGGAAGGATCACAAGCATTGTCACAAAGGAAAGAAGGATGGAAGGAAGGATCACATGCATTGTCACAAAGGAAAGAACGATGGAAGGCAGGATGACATGCATTGTCACAAAGGAAAGAAGGATGGAAGGATGGATCACAAGCTTTGTCACAAAGGAAAAAAGGATGGAAGGAAGGAAAGATCACAAGCTTTGTCACAAGTGCAATACTTTAATTTTCTGCTGCTCATTCCTGTGCAATATCCCATCTGCCCTCCCGTCATATTTCTTTTCAAGATTTTCTTATTTAATCACTAATGTACATATATTTATATTTATAGATACATATATATTCAGTCATCTTTTCTCTTTTACCATGTCTCTCTAATATTTTGCTCCTTACTATTTTTCTATTTTCTTTATTGTTTTATTTTATTTTAATATATTTTCTCCTACTGTGCATGCTGCTGAGTGACTGCTGCTCGTAAAACACATTTAATTGCAATGTTGACCCTGTGCTAACTTGCATATGACAAATAAATCTGAAAACTGAAACTAAACTAAGGAAAGAAGGATGGAAGGAAAGATCACAAGCTTTGTCACAAAGGAAAGAAGGATGGAAGGAAGGATCACAAGCTTTGTCACAAAGGAAAGAAGGATGGGAGGAAAGATCACAAGCTTTGTCACAAAGGAAAGAAGGATGGATGGAAGGATCACATGCATTGTCACAAAGGAAAGAAGGAAGGAAGGAAGGAAGGATCACAAGCATTGTCACAAAGGAAAGAAGGATGGAAGGAAGAATCACATGCATTGTCACAAAGGAATGAAGGATGGAAGGAAGGATCACATGCATTGTCACAAAGGAAAGAACGATGGAAGGAAGGATCACATGCATTGTCACAAAGTAAAGAAGGATGGAAGGAAGGATCACATGCATTGTCACAAAGGAAAGAACGATGGAAGGCAGGATGACATGCAATGTCACAAAGGAAAGAAGGATGGAAGGAAGAATCACATGCATTGTCACAAAGGAAAGAACGATGGAAGGAAGGATCACATGCATTGTCACAAAGGAAAGAAGGATGGAAGGAAGGATCACATGCATTGTCACAAAGGAAAGAACGATGGAAGGCAGGATGACATGCAATGTCACAAAGGAAAGAAGGATGGAAGGAAGAATCACATGCATTGTCACAAAGGAAAGAAGGATGGAAGGAAGGATCACATGCATTGTCACAAAGGAAAGAACGATGGAAGGCAGGATGACATGCAATGTCACAAAGGAAAGAAGGATGGAAGGAAGAATCACATGCATTGTCACAAAGGAAAGAAGGATGGAAGGAAGGATCACAAGCATTGTCACAAAGGAAAGAAGGATGGAAGGAAGGATCACAAGCATTGTCACAAAGGAAAGAAGGATGGAAGGAAGGATCACATGCATTGTCACAAAGGAAAGAACGATGGAAGGCAGGATGACATGCAATGTCACAAAGGAAAGAAGGATGGAAGGAAGAATCACATGCATTGTCACAAAGGAAAGAAGGATGGAAGGAAGGATCACATGCATTGTCACAAAGGAAAGAAGGATGGAAGGAAGGATCACAAGCATTGTCACAAAGGAAAGAAGGATGGAAGGAAGGATCACAAGCATTGTCACAAAGGAAAGAAGGATGGAAGGAAGGATCACATGCATTGTCACAAAGGAAAGAACGATGGAAGGCAGGATGACATGCAATGTCACAAAGGAAAGAAGGATGGAAGGAAGAATCACATGCGTTGTCACAAAGGAAAGAAGGATGGAAGGAAGGATCACATGCATTGTCACAAAGGAAAGAACGATGGAAGGCAGGATGACATGCAATGTCACAAAGGAAAGAAGGATGGAAGGAAGGAAGGATCACAAGCATTGTCACAATGGAAAGAAGGATGGAAGGAAGGATCACAAGCTTTGTCACAAAGGAAAGAAGGATGGGAGGAAAGATCACAAGCTTTGTCACAAAGGAAAGAAGGATGGATGGAAGGATCACATGCATTGTCACAAAGGAAAGAAGGAAGGAAGGAAGGAAGGAAGGAAGGAAGGATCACAAGCATTGTCACAAAGGAAAGAAGGATGGAAGGAAGAATCACATGCATTGTCACAAAGGAAAGAAGGATGGAAGGAAGGATCACATGCATTGTCACAAAGGAAAGAACGATGGAAGGAAGGATCACATGCATTGTCACAAAGTAAAGAAGGATGGAAGGAAGGATCACATGCATTGTCACAAAGGAAAGAACGATGGAAGGCAGGATGACATGCAATGTCACAAAGGAAAGAAGGATGGAAGGAAGAATCACATGCATTGTCACAAAGGAAAGAACGATGGAAGGAAGGATCACATGCATTGTCACAAAGGAAAGAAGGATGGAAGGAAGGATCACATGCATTGTCACAAAGGAAAGAACGATGGAAGGCAGGATGACATGCAATGTCACAAAGGAAAGAAGGATGGAAGGAAGAATCACATGCATTGTCACAAAGGAAAGAAGGATGGAAGGAAGGATCACATGCATTGTCACAAAGGAAAGAACGATGGAAGGCAGGATGACATGCAATGTCACAAAGGAAAGAAGGATGGAAGGAAGAATCACATGCATTGTCACAAAGGAAAGAAGGATGGAAGGAAGGATCACAAGCATTGTCACAAAGGAAAGAAGGATGGAAGGAAGGATCACAAGCATTGTCACAAAGGAAAGAAGGATGGAAGGAAGGATCACATGCATTTTCACAAAGGAAAGAAGGATGGAAGGCAGGATGACATGCAATGTCACAAAGGAAAGAAGGATGGAAGGAAGAATCACATGCATTGTCACAAAGGAAAGAAGGATGGAAGGAAGGATCACATGCATTGTCACAAAGGAAAGAAGGATGGAAGGAAGGATCACAAGCATTGTCACAAAGGAAAGAAGGATGGAAGGAAGGATCACAAGCATTGTCACAAAGGAAAGAAGGATGGAAGGAAGGATCACATGCATTGTCACAAAGGAAAGAACGATGGAAGGCAGGATGACATGCAATGTCACAAAGGAAAGAAGGATGGAAGGAAGAATCACATGCGTTGTCACAAAGGAAAGAAGGATGGAAGGAAGGATCACATGCATTGTCACAAAGGAAAGAACGATGGAAGGCAGGATGACATGCAATGTCACAAAGGAAAGAAGGATGGAAGGAAGAATCACATGCATTGTCACAAAGGAAAGAAGGATGGAAGGAAGGATCACAAGCATTGTCACAAAGGAAAGAAGGATGGAAGGAAGGATCACAAGCATTGTCACAAAGGAAAGAAGGATGGAAGGAAGGATCACATGCATTGTCACAAAGGAAAGAACGATGGAAGGCAGGATGACATGCAGTGTCACAAAGGAAAGAAGGATGGAAGGAAGAATCACATGCATTGTCACAAAGGAAAGAAGGATGGAAGGAAGGATCACAAGCATTGTCACAAAGGAAAGAAGGATGGAAGGAAGGATCACATGCATTGTCACAAAGGAAAGAACGATGGAAGGCAGGATGACATGCATTGTCACAAAGGAAAGAAGGATGGAAGGATGGATCACAAGCTTTGTCACAAAGGAAAGAAGGATGGAAGGAAGGAAAGATCACAAGCTTTGTCACAAGTGCAATACTTTAATTTTCTGCTGCTCATTCCTGTGCAATATCCCATCTGCCCTCCCGTCATATTTCTTTTCAAGATTTTCTTATTTAATCACTAATGTACATATATTTATATTTATAGATACATATATATTCAGTCATCTTTTCTCTTTTACCATGTCTCTCTAATATTTTGCTCCTTACTATTTTTCTATTTTCTTTATTGTTTTATTTTATTTTAATATATTTTCTCCTACTGTGCATGCTGCTGAGTGACTGCTGCTCGTCAAACACATTTAATTGCAATGTTGACCCTGTGCTAACTTGCATATGACAAATAAATCTGAAAACTGAAACTAAACTAAGGAAAGAAGGATGGAAGGAAAGATCACAAGCTTTGTCACAAAGGAAAGAAGGATGGAAGGAAGGATCACAAGCTTTGTCACAAAGGAAAGAAGGATGGGAGGAAAGATCACAAGCTTTGTCACAAAGGAAAGAAGGATGGATGGAAGGATCACATGCATTGTCACAAAGGAAAGAAGGAAGGAAGGAAGGATCACAAGCATTGTCACAAAGGAAAGAAGGATGGAAGGAAGAATCACATGCATTGTCACAAAGGAAAGAAGGATGGAAGGAAGGATCACATGCATTGTCACAAAGGAAAGAACGATGGAAGGAAGGATCACATGCATTGTCACAAAGTAAAGAAGGATGGAAGGAAGGATCACATGCATTGTCACAAAGGAAAGAACGATGGAAGGCAGGATGACATGCAATGTCACAAAGGAAAGAAGGATGGAAGGAAGAATCACATGCATTGTCACAAAGGAAAGAAGGATGGAAGGAAGGATCACATGCATTGTCACAAAGGAAAGAAGGATGGAAGGAAGGATCACATGCATTGTCACAAAGGAAAGAACGATGGAAGGCAGGATGACATGCAATGTCACAAAGGAAAGAAGGATGGAAGGAAGAATCACATGCATTGTCACAAAGGAAAGAAGGATGGAAGGAAGGATCACATGCATTGTCACAAAGGAAAGAACGATGGAAGGCAGGATGACATGCAATGTCACAAAGGAAAGAAGGATGGAAGGAAGAATCACATGCATTGTCACAAAGGAAAGAAGGATGGAAGGAAGGATCACAAGCATTGTCACAAAGGAAAGAAGGATGGAAGGAAGGATCACAAGCATTGTCACAAAGGAAAGAAGGATGGAAGGAAGGATCACATGCATTGTCACAAAGGAAAGAACGATGGAAGGCAGGATGACATGCAATGTCACAAAGGAAAGAAGGATGGAAGGAAGGATCACATGCATTGTCACAAAGGAAAGAACGATGGAAGGCAGGATGACATGCAATGTCACAAAGGAAAGAAGGATGGAAGGAAGAATCACATGCATTGTCACAAAGGAAAGAAGGATGGAAGGAAGGATTACATGCATTGTCACAAAGGAAAGAACGATGGAAGGCAGGATGACATGCAATGTCACAAAGGAAAGAAGGATGGAAGGAAGAATCACATGCATTGTCACAAAGGAAAGAAGGATGGAAGGAAGGATCACAAGCATTGTCACAAAGGAAAGAAGGATGGAAGGAAGGATCACAAGCATTGTCACAAAGGAAAGAAGGATGGAAGGAAGGATCACATGCATTGTCACAAAGGAAAGAACGATGGAAGGCAGGATGACATGCAATGTCACAAAGGAAAGAAGGATGGAAGGAAGAATCACATGCATTGTCTTTTTTTTTTTTTTTTTTTTTTCTAAATGACATCAGAAACAGCAGTATGCGACATTACGTGATGGCAGAGCTTCAGTTCATCCTTTGTCATTTTTCTTTTTTTTTTTAAATAAATAGGACAGGGGGAATGAATGAGAGAGAGAGGGGGAGAGAAAGAAAGAAAACCAAAGGGGAGAAGAGACGGTGAGAAGGGGGGGGAAGAGAGACAAAAAAAAAAAAAAACTCCTGGGTCACCTGTATGGAGAAAAAAAAAAAAACAAACAAACAAACAAACAAAAACAAACAGAGGAGACAGCAAACAACAAAGAGCAACATAATAATAGAGAAAACAAAGCACCATCACAATAAACTAGCTAGTCATAGATATCAGTATTTACTAAGTAATAAACGATATTGTGCAGCACGCAAGATAGACAGCGCACAGTGTGCTTTGAGGCAGCAGCCAAGAAAGCTTTAGTCCGCGTCTGTGAATACCCATGTGTGCATACCTGTGTGGATCAGCATGCTTGCATTCCAAAGGTTTCTCCATGTAATGATCTGCTAGGGAGTGTGGGGGGGCCACAGCCCCGTCCTCCAGGGTGTGAAGCGGGTATGGAGGAGATCAAAACTCCAGACATCCAGAGGCCCCCAGAACACAAGAGACCATGGAAGACCAACAGAGGGGCAGCCGCGCCACTGTCCCAGTAACCCAGTAAGAGCTGAGGAGAGTCCCAGATGAGGGCTCGCCCAGCAGCCGCGGAGCAGAAGTCAGGGGGAGTTGCAGTGACGCGCCCGTGAGCTCCGCCGGCCCCCAGCTGCGCCTGAGTGACCGAGCCCTAGGCCGAGAGGCCGGGGGCACCCCACCTCCAAAGGGGCCCGAGCGAGCCCCAGGCCCCAGGCCCCGACAAGCGGCCGCCAAGGAGTGAGCCGGTGTGTACCCGGACGCCCACCCCCAGACACAAAGAACCACCAACACACCGACACCTGAGGGAGTCCGCCACCGGCAGGGAAAGTGGTGGTGGGTGGAGATAGGCCTCCAAACCTTGGAGGGCCTGAGGTGTCCCCAGAGAGGTGGCGTCTGATACCCAACCTGACATATAGACACAGACATACAGGCACACACAGACACAAACATCCATTCCCACCCTCATGCTCTCATATGCACTCACTCCACACTCAACCAACGTGGAGACAGACATAAAGAGACGCTGTACACACAATCACACTCCCCAAGCGTACTCTACAAACCGGGTCTAGGTACCCTTGCCCCTGGAGGGGGGAATTGCACCCAGACCCAGGTGGTGTTACCCTTTTCCCTGCGGTGGGGAGAGGCAGACCACCCCGACTCCGCAGCAGCAGGGAGGCCCCACACCCCAGACCGCAGTCGGACGGCCAACTCCTCCTACTAGCCCTCCCGCTCCAGCAGGCCGCAGAGAATGGGGGTGGGAGAAGACTCCAAACCTCCCTCCACCCGCTCATTGTAGTGTTGATGCATATGTGTTCTAAGGTGCAATTAAAACCCAGGAGGGCATGGAGCTACCTGCCAAGGAGCAGCAGGTAAGCGCATAGTCCCTCCTGCTAACCCTCAATGACTAAGTGTATTTAAAATTGAGAGGTGGGCAACGACGTCAGGGGTGAGGTATACACCCTGATGGTGATTTGGACTCCGTGATTGTGCCCACCCCCAAGATCCTATATGTATGTGTAATGAGAGTGTGAATAATGTGAATGTCTAAGTTGTGGGATAAAATTGAGGCAGAGGCAGCCAGAAGGGGACGGGGGGGGGGGGGGGTAGCCTCCTCTGCACCCTGGTGACATACCCCCACTCCAAGGCCCTGCATGTGTGGGTGGTTGTGGAGGAGCGGGAAGAGGGAGGCAGCTGGAGATGGGGAGGGAAGGAAGGGAGGGGCAGGTAACCCCTCCCTGGGGCCAGCTCCCCCGCTGACCCCAGTAGGCACTCCCACCCTCCGCGACCCGCCAGGGAAGGGGAGCCCAGGCCCATCAGACCGGGGCCCAGTGCAGTAGCGCCCCCCGGCTCCACAGAGCCCTGGACAGTCCACCCAACCCCACCACAGAGAAAACTGCACCCACCCCACCAACCACACATCTTCCAGACTACATAAGACGGTAAACGCCCAGGCTGAGATCTTCCTCCACCTCTCCTGTATCTCCCCCTCCTGCAGAGAGTTCCTGAGAGAAGAAAGCTCCTGCAAGATGTGACCATCCCCCCCACCAGTTGAAGAGCCCCCCAGGCGGCTCGATGCACCGGCGGCACCCTGCTCCAGGGCCGGGCCCCCATGCACCCACCCGCCCACAACCCCGGCAACACACCAACCAGGACCCGAGCCCCCGAGGCCCGGCCCGGGCCCCAGCCCAGAGACGGAGCGCCCCCAGAACCTCACGCCCATCCCGGACCCACCCAGGGGCAGCCAGGTTGCCAGGTCAGTAACCCGCGTCCGTCAGCACAGACCCTCCCCTAGCCCCGCTGCACGCAGCCGCGAGGAAACAGTCACCTGAGAGCCAACAGAGCCCTCAACCGGACGTGACCGCTACCCCGGGTTGAGCCCCCCAAGGAAGATGCCTCCGGGGAACCCCCCGACGCCCTAAGCCTGTCCCTACCCCCTCACCAATCACAACAGTGAAGGCGGGACCAAACTATGACCCCCCACCCCCACTAGGTGATGGAGCTGATAAAAGGGGCCCAGAGCAATTGATCTAATGTGGTGGCAGAGGCTGTGTCAAGACTAATGTAATCTAATAGATAATTTCTATATTGGTTAGAATTAAGATTATTTTTATTTTTCCAGTTCATGAGGACTGTTTTCTTGGCTATGCATAGGGCAGTGAAGATCATATGGGCTATATTCTTTTCTGAAGTGACATTATCTAAGCTGCCCAACAAACACACTAAGGGGGAGGTTGGAATGTTACATTTCAGACATTTTGATAAGTCTTCACATATCTCGCGCCAAAACTTTTGCACTGGTGGACAGAACCAAAGAGCGTGGATGTAATTGTCTGGTGTATTGCCTTGACAGTGTGAGCAGTTGTTGGAAGATGTAAAGCCCATCTTGAACATCCGATGACCTGTATAGTGCACTCTATGAAGTATTTTGTATTGTATTAATTGCAGACTGGGATTTTTAATTAATTTAAAAGTTTTTAAGCAAATCTGAGACCAGAAGTTTTGGTCTAGGTTGACTGATAAATCTGCTTCCCACTTTGCAGTAGGAAGGGATATTGATTCATCTAATTTAGAAAGTGTTCTGTATATTTTAGATAATAATTTGGGGGATTTAAGAGTAAGAAAATGTGCCGCACTTAGTGGTGTTTGTAATTCAACTTGACTGAGGTTAAATTTCTTTTTTACTATGGATTTAATTTGTTGATATTCTAAAAACCTTGTCTTGTTGATCCCATATTGTTCAACTAGTCTGTCAAATGGAATAAATTCTGTTCCCTCTAATATATGTTCTAAGTATTTAATTCCTTTACAACTCCATTCTGGGAAATTAATCATATTATTGTTTTGTAATATGTCAGGGTTATTCCAGATAGGTGTACGTTTGCATGGGATTAATGAAGACTCCGTTATTTTTAGAAACTCCCACCATGCTGTTAGAGAAAAGCTGATGTTGATACTTTTAAAGCATTCATGTCTTTTGATGTTTGAGCTAATAAATGGTAGGTCTGAAATCTCTAGATCCTTGCATAGTGCCTGTTCAACATCTAGCCAGGGCTCAACTAAGAAGGTATGTTTTAACCATTCTGAGATGAACTGAAGCCTGTTGGCTAAGAAGTATTGGTGAAAATTAGGCAGATCTAATCCTCCTCTATCCTTGGTTCTTTGTAGCGTTTTTAAGCTAATACGCGGGGGTTTATCTTTCCAAAGGAATTTGGAAATATATGAATCCAGAGATCTGAACCAATCTTGTGATGGTTTGTTAGGGATCATCAAAAATAAGTAATTTATTTTTGGCAAGATCATCATTTTTATAGTGGCGACCCTTCCCATGAGTGATATGGGTAAAGATTTCCATCTAGTCAGATCGCCTTCTACTTTCTTTAGAAGTGGGATGTGGTTTAGTTTAGTTAAGTCTGAAAGCTTAGGAGAGATATTAATACCTAAATATTTAATATTTCCGGATTGCAGTGGGGCAGAGGAAGAATTATGGAAGGAGCAGTTAATGGGGAGAACTGTAGATTTTGGCCAGTTAATTGAATAATCTGAAACTCTTGAAAACCAGTTTATTAAAGTAATTACCTCAGAGAGGTTGGTTTGTGTGTTTTGCAGAAAAAGCAACACATCATCCGCATAGAGACTGATTTTATGTTCTATGTTCTTACATTTTATGCCCTTAATTGTTGTAGCCTGTCTAAATGCTGCTGCATATGACAAATAAATAAATCTGAAAACTAAAACTAAACAAAGGAAAGAAGGATGGAAGGAAAGATCACAAGCATTGTCACAAAAGAAAGAAGGATGGAAGGAAGGATCACAAGCTTTGTCACAAAGGAAAGAAGGATGGAAGGAAGGATCACATGCATTGTCACAAAGGAAAGAAGGATGGAAGGAAGGATCACATGCATTGTCACAAAGGAAAGAAGGATGGAAGGAAGGATCACAAGCTTTGTCACAAAGGAAAGAAGGATGGAAGGAAGGATCACAAGCTTTGTCACAAAGGAAAGAAGGATGGAAGGAAGGATCACATGCATTGTCACAAAGGAAAGAAGGATGGAAGGAAGGATCACATGCATTGTCACAAAGGAAAGAAGGATGGAAGGAAGGATCACAAGCATTGTCACAAAGGAAAGAAGGATGGAAGGAAGGATCACAAGCATTGTCACAAAGGAAAGAAGGATGGAAGGAAGGATCACAAGCTTTGTCACAAAGGAAAGAAGGATGGAAGGAAGGAAAGATCACAAGCTTTGTCACAAGTGCAATACTTTAATTTTCTGCTGCTCATTCCTGTGCAATATCCCATCTGCCCTCCCGTCATATTTCTTTTCAAGATTTTCTTATTTAATCACTAATGTACATATATTTATATTTATAGATACATATATATTCAGTCATCTTTTCTCTTTTACCATGTCTCTCTAATATTTTGCTCCTTACTATTTTTCTATTTTCTTTATTGTTTTATTTTATTTTAATATATTTTCTCCTACTGTGCATGCTGCTGAGTGACTGCTGCTCATCAAACACATTTAATTGCAATGTTGACCCTCTGCTAACTTGCATATGACAAATAAATCTGAAAACTGAAACTAAACTAAGGAAAGAAGGATGGAAGGAAAGATCACAAGCTTTGTCACAAAGGAAAGAAGGATGGAAGGAAGGATCACAAGCATTGTCACAAAGGAAAGAAGGATGGAAGGAAGAATCACATGCATTGTCACAAAGGAAAGAAGGATGGAAGGAAGGATCACATGCATTGTCACAAAGGAAAGAAGGATGGAAGGAAGGATCACATGCATTGTCACAAAGGAAAGAACGATGGAAGGCAGGATGACATGCAATGTCACAAAGGAAAGAAGGATGGAAGGAAGAATCACATGCATTGTCTTTTTTTTTTTTTTTTTTTTTTCTAAATGACATCAGAAACAGCAGTATGCGACATTACGTGATGGCAGAGCTTCAGTTCATCCTTTGTCATTTTTCTTTTTTTTTTTAAATAAATAGGACAGGGGGAATGAATGAGAGAGAGAGGGGGAGAGAAAGAAAGAAAACCAAAGGGGAGAAGAGACGGTGAGAAGGGGGGGGAAGAGAGACAAAAAAAAAAAAAAACTCCTGGGTCACCTGTATGGAGAAAAAAAAAAAAACAAACAAACAAACAAACAAAAACAAACAGAGGAGACAGCAAACAACAAAGAGCAACATAATAATAGAGAAAACAAAGCACCATCACAATAAACTAGCTAGTCATAGATATCAGTATTTACTAAGTAATAAACGATATTGTGCAGCACGCAAGATAGACAGCGCACAGTGTGCTTTGAGGCAGCAGCCAAGAAAGCTTTAGTCCGCGTCTGTGAATACCCATGTGTGCATACCTGTGTGGATCAGCATGCTTGCATTCCAAAGGTTTCTCCATGTAATGATCTGCTAGGGAGTGTGGGGGGGCCACAGCCCCGTCCTCCAGGGTGTGAAGCGGGTATGGAGGAGATCAAAACTCCAGACATCCAGAGGCCCCCAGAACACAAGAGACCATGGAAGACCAACAGAGGGGCAGCCGCGCCACTGTCCCAGTAACCCAGTAAGAGCTGAGGAGAGTCCCAGATGAGGGCTCGCCCAGCAGCCGCGGAGCAGAAGTCAGGGGGAGTTGCAGTGACGCGCCCGTGAGCTCCGCCGGCCCCCAGCTGCGCCTGAGTGACCGAGCCCTAGGCCGAGAGGCCGGGGGCACCCCACCTCCAAAGGGGCCCGAGCGAGCCCCAGGCCCCAGGCCCCGACAAGCGGCCGCCAAGGAGTGAGCCGGTGTGTACCCGGACGCCCACCCCCAGACACAAAGAACCACCAACACACCGACACCTGAGGGAGTCCGCCACCGGCAGGGAAAGTGGTGGTGGGTGGAGATAGGCCTCCAAACCTTGGAGGGCCTGAGGTGTCCCCAGAGAGGTGGCGTCTGATACCCAACCTGACATATAGACACAGACATACAGGCACACACAGACACAAACATCCATTCCCACCCTCATGCTCTCATATGCACTCACTCCACACTCAACCAACGTGGAGACAGACATAAAGAGACGCTGTACACACAATCACACTCCCCAAGCGTACTCTACAAACCGGGTCTAGGTACCCTTGCCCCTGGAGGGGGGAATTGCACCCAGACCCAGGTGGTGTTACCCTTTTCCCTGCGGTGGGGAGAGGCAGACCACCCCGACTCCGCAGCAGCAGGGAGGCCCCACACCCCAGACCGCAGTCGGACGGCCAACTCCTCCTACTAGCCCTCCCGCTCCAGCAGGCCGCAGAGAATGGGGGTGGGAGAAGACTCCAAACCTCCCTCCACCCGCTCATTGTAGTGTTGATGCATATGTGTTCTAAGGTGCAATTAAAACCCAGGAGGGCATGGAGCTACCTGCCAAGGAGCAGCAGGTAAGCGCATAGTCCCTCCTGCTAACCCTCAATGACTAAGTGTATTTAAAATTGAGAGGTGGGCAACGACGTCAGGGGTGAGGTATACACCCTGATGGTGATTTGGACTCCGTGATTGTGCCCACCCCCAAGATCCTATATGTATGTGTAATGAGAGTGTGAATAATGTGAATGTCTAAGTTGTGGGATAAAATTGAGGCAGAGGCAGCCAGAAGGGGACGGGGGGGGGGGGGGGTAGCCTCCTCTGCACCCTGGTGACATACCCCCACTCCAAGGCCCTGCATGTGTGGGTGGTTGTGGAGGAGCGGGAAGAGGGAGGCAGCTGGAGATGGGGAGGGAAGGAAGGGAGGGGCAGGTAACCCCTCCCTGGGGCCAGCTCCCCCGCTGACCCCAGTAGGCACTCCCACCCTCCGCGACCCGCCAGGGAAGGGGAGCCCAGGCCCATCAGACCGGGGCCCAGTGCAGTAGCGCCCCCCGGCTCCACAGAGCCCTGGACAGTCCACCCAACCCCACCACAGAGAAAACTGCACCCACCCCACCAACCACACATCTTCCAGACTACATAAGACGGTAAACGCCCAGGCTGAGATCTTCCTCCACCTCTCCTGTATCTCCCCCTCCTGCAGAGAGTTCCTGAGAGAAGAAAGCTCCTGCAAGATGTGACCATCCCCCCCACCAGTTGAAGAGCCCCCCAGGCGGCTCGATGCACCGGCGGCACCCTGCTCCAGGGCCGGGCCCCCATGCACCCACCCGCCCACAACCCCGGCAACACACCAACCAGGACCCGAGCCCCCGAGGCCCGGCCCGGGCCCCAGCCCAGAGACGGAGCGCCCCCAGAACCTCACGCCCATCCCGGACCCACCCAGGGGCAGCCAGGTTGCCAGGTCAGTAACCCGCGTCCGTCAGCACAGACCCTCCCCTAGCCCCGCTGCACGCAGCCGCGAGGAAACAGTCACCTGAGAGCCAACAGAGCCCTCAACCGGACGTGACCGCTACCCCGGGTTGAGCCCCCCAAGGAAGATGCCTCCGGGGAACCCCCCGACGCCCTAAGCCTGTCCCTACCCCCTCACCAATCACAACAGTGAAGGCGGGACCAAACTATGACCCCCCACCCCCACTAGGTGATGGAGCTGATAAAAGGGGCCCAGAGCAATTGATCTAATGTGGTGGCAGAGGCTGTGTCAAGACTAATGTAATCTAATAGATAATTTCTATATTGGTTAGAATTAAGATTATTTTTATTTTTCCAGTTCATGAGGACTGTTTTCTTGGCTATGCATAGGGCAGTGAAGATCATATGGGCTATATTCTTTTCTGAAGTGACATTATCTAAGCTGCCCAACAAACACACTAAGGGGGAGGTTGGAATGTTACATTTCAGACATTTTGATAAGTCTTCACATATCTCGCGCCAAAACTTTTGCACTGGTGGACAGAACCAAAGAGCGTGGATGTAATTGTCTGGTGTATTGCCTTGACAGTGTGAGCAGTTGTTGGAAGATGTAAAGCCCATCTTGAACATCCGATGACCTGTATAGTGCACTCTATGAAGTATTTTGTATTGTATTAATTGCAGACTGGGATTTTTAATTAATTTAAAAGTTTTTAAGCAAATCTGAGACCAGAAGTTTTGGTCTAGGTTGACTGATAAATCTGCTTCCCACTTTGCAGTAGGAAGGGATATTGATTCATCTAATTTAGAAAGTGTTCTGTATATTTTAGATAATAATTTGGGGGATTTAAGAGTAAGAAAATGTGCCGCACTTAGTGGTGTTTGTAATTCAACTTGACTGAGGTTAAATTTCTTTTTTACTATGGATTTAATTTGTTGATATTCTAAAAACCTTGTCTTGTTGATCCCATATTGTTCAACTAGTCTGTCAAATGGAATAAATTCTGTTCCCTCTAATATATGTTCTAAGTATTTAATTCCTTTACAACTCCATTCTGGGAAATTAATCATATTATTGTTTTGTAATATGTCAGGGTTATTCCAGATAGGTGTACGTTTGCATGGGATTAATGAAGACTCCGTTATTTTTAGAAACTCCCACCATGCTGTTAGAGAAAAGCTGATGTTGATACTTTTAAAGCATTCATGTCTTTTGATGTTTGAGCTAATAAATGGTAGGTCTGAAATCTCTAGATCCTTGCATAGTGCCTGTTCAACATCTAGCCAGGGCTCAACTAAGAAGGTATGTTTTAACCATTCTGAGATGAACTGAAGCCTGTTGGCTAAGAAGTATTGGTGAAAATTAGGCAGATCTAATCCTCCTCTATCCTTGGTTCTTTGTAGCGTTTTTAAGCTAATACGCGGGGGTTTATCTTTCCAAAGGAATTTGGAAATATATGAATCCAGAGATCTGAACCAATCTTGTGATGGTTTGTTAGGGATCATCAAAAATAAGTAATTTATTTTTGGCAAGATCATCATTTTTATAGTGGCGACCCTTCCCATGAGTGATATGGGTAAAGATTTCCATCTAGTCAGATCGCCTTCTACTTTCTTTAGAAGTGGGATGTGGTTTAGTTTAGTTAAGTCTGAAAGCTTAGGAGAGATATTAATACCTAAATATTTAATATTTCCGGATTGCAGTGGGGCAGAGGAAGAATTATGGAAGGAGCAGTTAATGGGGAGAACTGTAGATTTTGGCCAGTTAATTGAATAATCTGAAACTCTTGAAAACCAGTTTATTAAAGTAATTACCTCAGAGAGGTTGGTTTGTGTGTTTTGCAGAAAAAGCAACACATCATCCGCATAGAGACTGATTTTATGTTCTATGTTCTTACATTTTATGCCCTTAATTGTTGTAGCCTGTCTAAATGCTGCTGCATATGACAAATAAATAAATCTGAAAACTAAAACTAAACAAAGGAAAGAAGGATGGAAGGAAAGATCACAAGCATTGTCACAAAAGAAAGAAGGATGGAAGGAAGGATCACAAGCTTTGTCACAAAGGAAAGAAGGATGGAAGGAAGGATCACATGCATTGTCACAAAGGAAAGAAGGATGGAAGGAAGGATCACATGCATTGTCACAAAGGAAAGAAGGATGGAAGGAAGGATCACAAGCTTTGTCACAAAGGAAAGAAGGATGGAAGGAAGGATCACAAGCTTTGTCACAAAGGAAAGAAGGATGGAAGGAAGGATCACATGCATTGTCACAAAGGAAAGAAGGATGGAAGGAAGGATCACATGCATTGTCACAAAGGAAAGAAGGATGGAAGGAAGGATCACAAGCATTGTCACAAAGGAAAGAAGGATGGAAGGAAGGATCACAAGCATTGTCACAAAGGAAAGAAGGATGGAAGGAAGGATCACAAGCTTTGTCACAAAGGAAAGAAGGATGGAAGGAAGGAAAGATCACAAGCTTTGTCACAAGTGCAATACTTTAATTTTCTGCTGCTCATTCCTGTGCAATATCCCATCTGCCCTCCCGTCATATTTCTTTTCAAGATTTTCTTATTTAATCACTAATGTACATATATTTATATTTATAGATACATATATATTCAGTCATCTTTTCTCTTTTACCATGTCTCTCTAATATTTTGCTCCTTACTATTTTTCTATTTTCTTTATTGTTTTATTTTATTTTAATATATTTTCTCCTACTGTGCATGCTGCTGAGTGACTGCTGCTCATCAAACACATTTAATTGCAATGTTGACCCTCTGCTAACTTGCATATGACAAATAAATCTGAAAACTGAAACTAAACTAAGGAAAGAAGGATGGAAGGAAAGATCACAAGCTTTGTCACAAAGGAAAGAAGGATGGAAGGAAGGATCACAAGCATTGTCACAAAGGAAAGAACGATGGGAGGAAAGATCACAAGCTTTGTCACAAAGGAAAGAAGGAAGGTTGGAAGGATCACATGCATTGTCACAAAGGAAAGAAGGATGGAAGGAAGGATCACAAGCATTGTCACAAAGGAAAGAAGGATGGAAGGAAGGATCACGAGCATTGTCACAAAGGAAAGAAGGATGGAAGGAAGGAAGGATCACAAGCATTGTCACAAAGGAAAGAAGGATGGAAGGAAGGATCACAAGCATTGTCACAAAGGAAAGAAGGATGGAAGGAAGGATCACATGCATTGTCACAAAGGAAAGAACGATGGAAGGCAGGATGACATGCAATGTCACAAAGAAAAGAAGGATGGAAGGCAGGATGACATGCAATGTCACAAAGGAAAGAAGGATGGAAGGAAGGATCACATGCATTGTCACAAAGGAAAGAAGGATGGAAGGCAGGATGACATGCAATGTCACAAAGGAAAGAAGGATGGAAGGAAGAATCACATGCATTGTCACAAAGGAAAGAAGGATGGAAGGAAGGATCACATGCATTGTCACAAAGGAAAGAAGGATGGAAGGATGGATCACAAGCTTTGTCACAAAGGAAAGAAGGATGGAAGGAAGGATCACAAGCTTTGTCACAAAGGAAAGAAGGATGGAAGGAAGGATCACATGCAATGTCACAAAGGAAAGAAGGATGGAAGGAAGGAAGGAAGGAAGGAAGGATCACAAGCTTTGTCACAAAGGAAAGAAGGATGGAAGGAAGGAAGGAAGGATCACAAGCTTTGTCACAAAGGAAAGAAGGATGGAAGGAAGGAAAGATCACAAGCTTTGTCACAAGTGCAATACTTTAATTTTCTGCTGCTCATTCCTGTGCAATATCCCATCTGCCCTCCCGTCATATTTCTTTCCAAGATTTTCTTATTTAATCACATATATTTATATTTATAGATACATATATATTCAGTCATCTTTTCTCTTTTACCATGTCTCTCTAATATTTTGCTCCTTGCTATTTTTCTATTTTCTTTATTATTTTATTTTATTTTAATATATTTTCTCCTACTGTGCATGCTGCTGAGTGACTGCTGCTCGTCAAACACATTTAATTGCAATGTTGACCCTGTGCTAACTTGCATATGACAAATAAATCTGAAAACTGAAACTAAACTAAGGAAAGAAGGATGGAAGGAAAGATCACAAGCTTTGTCACAAAGGAAAGAAGGATGGAAGGAAGGATCACAAGCTTTGTCACAAAGGAAAGAAGGATGGGAGGAAGGATCACAAGCATTGTCACAAAGGAAAGAAGGATGGAAGGAAGGAAGGATCACAAGCATTGTCACAAATGAAAGAAGGATGGAAGGAAGGATCACAAGCATTGTCACAAAGGAAAGAAGGATGGAAGGAAGGATCACATGCATTGTCACAAAGGAAGGAAGGAGGGAAGGATCACATGCATTGTTACAAAGGAAAGAAGGATGGAAGGAAGAATCACATGCATTGTCACAAAGGAAAGAAGGATGGAAGGAAGGATCACATGCATTGTCACAAAGGAAAGAACGATGGAAGGCAGGATGACATGCAATGTCACAAAGGAAAGAAGGATGGAAGGAAGAATCACATGCATTGTCACAAAGGAAAGAAGGATGGAAGGAAGGATCACAAGCATTGTCACAAAGGAAAGAAGGATGGAAGGAAGGATCACAAGCATTGTCACAAAGGAAAGAAGGATGGAAGGAAGGATCACATGCATTGTCATAAAGGAAAGAACGATGGAAGGCAGGATGACATGCATTGTCACAAAGGAAAGAAGGATGGAAGGATGGATCACAAGCTTTGTCACAAAGGAAAGAAGGATGGAAGGAAGGATCACAAGCTTTGTCACAAAGGAAAGAAGGATGGAAGGAAGGATCACATGCATTGTCACAAAGGAAAGAAGGATGGAAGGATGGATCACAAGCTTTGTCACAAAGGAAAGAAGGATGGAAGGAAGGATCACAAGCTTTGTCACAAAGGAAAGAAGGATGGAAGGAAGGATCACAAGCTTTGTCACAAAGGAAAGAAGGATGGAAGGAAGGATCACATGCATTGTCACAAAGGAAAGAAGGATGGAAGGAAGGATCACATGCATTGTCACAAAGGAAAGAAGGATGGAAGGAAGGATCACAAGCATTGTCACAAAGGAAAGAAGGATGGAAGGAAGGATCACAAGCATTGTCACAAAGGAAAGAAGGATGGAAGGAAGGATCACAAGCTTTGTCACAAAGGAAAGAAGGATGGAAGGAAGGAAAGATCACAAGCTTTGTCACAAGTGCAATACTTTAATTTTCTGCTGCTCATTCCTGTGCAATATCCCATCTGCCCTCCCGTCATATTTCTTTTCAAGATTTTCTTATTTAATCACTAATGTACATATATTTATATTTATAGATACATATATATTCAGTCATCTTTTCTCTTTTACCATGTCTCTCTAATATTTTGCTCCTTACTATTTTTCTATTTTCTTTATTGTTTTATTTTATTTTAATATATTTTCTCCTACTGTGCATGCTGCTGAGTGACTGCTGCTCATCAAACACATTTAATTGCAATGTTGACCCTCTGCTAACTTGCATATGACAAATAAATCTGAAAACTGAAACTAAACTAAGGAAAGAAGGATGGAAGGAAAGATCACAAGCTTTGTCACAAAGGAAAGAAGGATGGAAGGAAGGATCACAAGCATTGTCACAAAGGAAAGAACGATGGGAGGAAAGATCACAAGCTTTGTCACAAAGGAAAGAAGGAAGGATGGAAGGATCACATGCATTGTCACAAAGGAAAGAAGGATGGAAGGAAGGATCACAAGCATTGTCACAAAGGAAAGAAGGATGGAAGGAAGGATCACGAGCATTGTCACAAAGGAAAGAAGGATGGAAGGAAGGAAGGATCACAAGCATTGTCACAAAGGAAAGAAGGATGGAAGGAAGGATCACAAGCATTGTCACAAAGGAAAGAAGGATGGAAGGAAGGATCACATGCATTGTCACAAAGGAAAGAACGATGGAAGGCAGGATGACATGCAATGTCACAAAGAAAAGAAGGATGGAAGGCAGGATGACATGCAATGTCACAAAGGAAAGAAGGATGGAAGGAAGGATCACATGCATTGTCACAAAGGAAAGAAGGATGGAAGGCAGGATGACATGCAATGTCACAAAGGAAAGAAGGATGGAAGGAAGAATCACATGCATTGTCACAAAGGAAAGAAGGATGGAAGGAAGGATCACATGCATTGTCACAAAGGAAAGAAGGATGGAAGGATGGATCACAAGCTTTGTCACAAAGGAAAGAAGGATGGAAGGAAGGATCACAAGCTTTGTCACAAAGGAAAGAAGGATGGAAGGAAGGATCACATGCAATGTCACAAAGGAAAGAAGGATGGAAGGAAGGAAGGAAGGAAGGAAGGATCACAAGCTTTGTCACAAAGGAAAGAAGGATGGAAGGAAGGAAGGAAGGATCACAAGCTTTGTCACAAAGGAAAGAAGGATGGAAGGAAGGAAAGATCACAAGCTTTGTCACAAGTGCAATACTTTAATTTTCTGCTGCTCATTCCTGTGCAATATCCCATCTGCCCTCCCGTCATATTTCTTTCCAAGATTTTCTTATTTAATCACATATATTTATATTTATAGATACATATATATTCAGTCATCTTTTCTCTTTTACCATGTCTCTCTAATATTTTGCTCCTTGCTATTTTTCTATTTTCTTTATTATTTTATTTTATTTTAATATATTTTCTCCTACTGTGCATGCTGCTGAGTGACTGCTGCTCGTCAAACACATTTAATTGCAATGTTGACCCTGTGCTAACTTGCATATGACAAATAAATCTGAAAACTGAAACTAAACTAAGGAAAGAAGGATGGAAGGAAAGATCACAAGCTTTGTCACAAAGGAAAGAAGGATGGAAGGAAGGATCACAAGCTTTGTCACAAAGGAAAGAAGGATGGGAGGAAGGATCACATGCATTGTCACAAAGGAAAGAAGGATGGAAGGAAGGAAGGATCACAAGCATTGTCACAAATGAAAGAAGGATGGAAGGAAGGATCACAAGCATTGTCACAAAGGAAAGAAGGATGGAAGGAAGGATCACATGCATTGTCACAAAGGAAGGAAGGAGGGAAGGATCACATGCATTGTTACAAAGGAAAGAAGGATGGAAGGAAGAATCACATGCATTGTCACAAAGGAAAGAAGGATGGAAGGAAGGATCACATGCATTGTCACAAAGGAAAGAACGATGGAAGGCAGGATGACATGCAATGTCACAAAGGAAAGAAGGATGGAAGGAAGAATCACATGCATTGTCACAAAGGAAAGAAGGATGGAAGGAAGGATCACAAGCATTGTCACAAAGGAAAGAAGGATGGAAGGAAGGATCACAAGCATTGTCACAAAGGAAAGAAGGATGGAAGGAAGGATCACATGCATTGTCATAAAGGAAAGAACGATGGAAGGCAGGATGACATGCATTGTCACAAAGGAAAGAAGGATGGAAGGATGGATCACAAGCTTTGTCACAAAGGAAAGAAGGATGGAAGGAAGGATCACAAGCTTTGTCACAAAGGAAAGAAGGATGGAAGGAAGGATCACATGCATTGTCACAAAGGAAAGAAGGATGGAAGGATGGATCACAAGCTTTGTCACAAAGGAAAGAAGGATGGAAGGAAGGATCACAAGCTTTGTCACAAAGGAAAGAAGGATGGAAGGAAGGATCACAAGCTTTGTCACAAAGGAAAGAAGGATGGAAGGAAGGATCACAAGCATTGTCACAAAGGAAAGAAGGATGGAAGGAAGAATCACATGCATTGTCACAAAGGAAAGAAGGATGGAAGGAAGGATCACATGCATTGTCACAAAGGAAAGAAGGATGGAAGGAAGGATCACATGCATTGTCACAAAGGAAAGAAGGATGGAAGGAAGGATCACAAGCATTGTCACAAAGGAAAGAAGGATGGAAGGAAGGATCACAAGCTTTGTCACAAAGGAAAGAAGGATGGAAGGAAGGATCACATGCATTGTCACAAAGGAAAGAAGGATGGAAGGAAGGATCACATGCATTGTCACAAAGGAAAGAAGGATGGAAGGAAAGATCACAAGCATTGTCACAAAGGAAAGAAGGATGGAAGGAAGGATCACAAGCTTTGTCACAAAGGAAAGAAGGATGGAAGGAAGGATCACATGCATTGTCACAAAGGAAAGAAGGATGGAAGGAAGGATCACATGCATTGTTACAAAGGAAAGAAGGATGGAAGGAAGGATCACATGCATTGTTACAAAGGAAAGAAGGATGGAAGGAAGGATCACAAGCATTGTCACAAAGGAAAGAAGGATGGAAGGAAGGATCACAAGCTTTGTCACAAAGGAAAGAAGGAGGGAAGGATCACATGCATTGTTACAAAGGAAAGAAGGATGGAAGGAAGAATCACATGCATTGTCACAAAGGAAAGAAGGATGGAAGGAAGGATCACAAGCTTTGTCACAAAGGAAAGAAGGATGGAAGAAAGGAAAGATCACAAGCTTTGTCACAAGTGCAATACTTTAATTTTCTGCTGCTCATTCCTGTGCAATATCCCATCTGCCCTCCCGTCATATTTCTTTTCAAGATTTTCTTATTTAATCACTAATGTACATATATTTATATTTATAGATACATATATATTCAGTCATCTTTTCTCTTTTACCATGTCTCTCTAATATTTTGCTCCTTACTATTTTTCTATTTTCTTTATTATTTTATTTTATTTTAATATATTTTCTCCTACTGTGCATGCTGCTGAGTGACTGCTGCTCGTCAAACACATTTAATTGCAATGTTGACCCTGTGCTAACTTGCATATGACAAATAAATCTGAAAACTAAAACTAAACAAAGGAAAGAAGGATGGAAGGAAAGATCACAAGCATTGTCACAAAGGAAAGAAGGATGGAAGGAAGGATCACAAGCTTTGTCACAAAGGAAAGAAGGATGGAAGGAAGGATCACATGCATTGTCACAAAGGAAAGAAGGATGGAAGGAAGGATCACATGCATTGTCACAAAGGAAAGAAGGATGGAAGGAAAGATCACAAGCATTGTCACAAAGGAAAGAAGGATGGAAGGAAGGATCACAAGCTTTGTCACAAAGGAAAGAAGGATGGAAGGAAGGATCACATGCATTGTCACAAAGGAAAGAAGGATGGAAGGAAGGATCACATGCATTGTTACAAAGGAAAGAAGGATGGAAGGAAGGATCACAAGCATTGTCACAAAGGAAAGAAGGATGGAAGGAAGAATCACATGGGTTGTCACAAAGGAAAGAAGGATGGAAGGAAGGATCACATGCATTGTCACAAAGGAAAGAACGATGGAAGGCAGGATGACATGCAATGTCACAAAGGAAAGAAGGATGGAAGGAAGAATCACATGCATTGTCACAAAGGAAAGAAGGATGGAAGGAAGGATCACAAGCATTGTCACAAAGGAAAGAAGGATGGAAGGAAGGATCACAAGCATTGTCACAAAGGAAAGAAGGATGGAAGGAAGGATCACATGCATTGTCACAAAGGAAAGAACGATGGAAGGCAGGATGACATGCAGTGTCACAAAGGAAAGAAGGATGGAAGGAAGAATCACATGCATTGTCACAAAGGAAAGAAGGATGGAAGGAAGGATCACATGCATTGTCACAAAGGAAAGAAGGATGGAAGGAAGGATCACAAGCATTGTCACAAAGGAAAGAAGGATGGAAGGAAGGATCACATGCATTGTCACAAAGGAAAGAAGGATGGAAGGCAGGATGACATGCATTGTCACAAAGGAAAGAAGGATGGAAGGATGGATCACAAGCTTTGTCACAAAGGAAAGAAGGATGGAAGGAAGGAAAGATCACAAGCTTTGTCACAAGTGCAATACTTTAATTTTCTGCTGCTCATTCCTGTGCAATATCCCATCTGCCCTCCCGTCATATTTCTTTTCAAGATTTTCTTATTTAATCACTAATGTACATATATTTATATTTATAGATACATATATATTCAGTCATCTTTTCTCTTTTACCATGTCTCTCTAATATTTTGCTCCTTACTATTTTTCTATTTTCTTTATTGTTTTATTTTATTTTAATATATTTTCTCCTACTGTGCATGCTGCTGAGTGACTGCTGCTCGTCAAACACATTTAATTGCAATGTTGACCCTGTGCTAACTTGCATATGACAAATAAATCTGAAAACTGAAACTAAACTAAGGAAAGAAGGATGGAAGGAAAGATCACAAGCTTTGTCACAAAGGAAAGAAGGATGGAAGGAAGGATCACAAGCTTTGTCACAAAGGAAAGAAGGATGGGAGGAAAGATCACAAGCTTTGTCACAAAGGAAAGAAGGATGGATGGAAGGATCACATGCATTGTCACAAAGGAAAGAAGGAAGGAAGGAAGGAAGGATCACAAGCATTGTCACAAAGGAAAGAAGGATGGAAGGAAGAATCACATGCATTGTCACAAAGGAAAGAAGGATGGAAGGAAGGATCACATGCATTGTCACAAAGGAAAGAACGATGGAAGGAAGGATCACATGCATTGTCACAAAGTAAAGAAGGATGGAATGAAGGATCACATGCATTGTCACAAAGGAAAGAACGATGGAAGGCAGGATGACATGCAATGTCACAAAGGAAAGAAGGATGGAAGGAAGAATCACATGCATTGTCACAAAGGAAAGAAGGATGGAAGGAAGGATCACATGCATTGTCACAAAGGAAAGAAGGATGGAAGGAAGGATCACAAGCATTGTCACAAAGGAAAGAAGGATGGAAGGCAGGATGACATGCAATGTCACAAAGGAAAGAAGGATGGAAGGAAGAATCACATGCATTGTCACAAAGGAAAGAAGGATGGAAGGAAGGATCACATGCATTGTCACAAAGGAAAGAAGGATGGAAGGAAGGATCACAAGCATTGTCACAAAGGAAAGAAGGATGGAAGGAAGGATCACAGGCATTGTCACAAAGGAAAGAAGGATGGAAGGAAGGATCACATGCATTGTCACAAAGGAAAGAACGATGGAAGGCAGGATGACATGCAATGTCACAAAGGAAAGAAGGATGGAAGGAAGAATCACATGCGTTGTCACAAAGGAAAGAAGGATGGAAGGAAGGATCACATGCATTGTCACAAAGGAAAGAACGATGGAAGGCAGGATGACATGCAATGTCACAAAGGAAAGAAGGATGGAAGGAAGAATCACATGCATTGTCACAAAGGAAAGAAGGATGGAAGGAAGGATCACAAGCATTGTCACAAAGGAAAGAAGGATGGAAGGAAGGATCACAAGCATTGTCACAAAGGAAAGAAGGATGGAAGGAAGGATCACATGCATTGTCACAAAGGAAAGAACGATGGAAGGCAGGATGACATGCAGTGTCACAAAGGAAAGAAGGATGGAAGGAAGAATCACATGCATTGTCACAAAGGAAAGAAGGATGGAAGGAAGGATCACATGCATTGTCACAAAGGAAAGAAGGATGGAAGGAAGGATCACAAGCATTGTCACAAAGGAAAGAAGGATGGAAGGAAGGATCACATGCATTGTCACAAAGGAAAGAACGATGGAAGGCAGGATGACATGCATTGTCACAAAGGAAAGAAGGATGGAAGGATGGATCACAAGCTTTGTCACAAAGGAAAGAAGGATGGAAGGAAGGAAAGATCACAAGCTTTGTCACAAGTGCAATACTTTAATTTTCTGCTGCTCATTCCTATGCAATATCCCATCTGCCCTCCCGTCATATTTCTTTTCAAGATTTTCTTATTTAATCACTAATGTACATATATTTATATTTATAGATACATATATATTCAGTCATCTTTTCTCTTTTACCATGTCTCTCTAATATTTTGCTCCTTACTATTTTTCTATTTTCTTTATTGTTTTATTTTATTTTAATATATTTTCTCCTACTGTGCATGCTGCTGAGTGACTGCTGCTCGTCAAACACATTTAATTGCAATGTTGACCCTGTGCTAACTTGCATATGACAAATAAATCTGAAAACTGAAACTAAACTAAGGAAAGAAGGATGGAAGGAAAGATCACAAGCTTTGTCACAAAGGAAAGAAGGATGGAAGGAAGGATCACAAGCTTTGTCACAAAGGAAAGAAGGATGGGAGGAAAGATCACAAGCTTTGTCACAAGGGAAAGAAGGATGGATGGAAGGATCACATGCATTGTCACAAAGGAAAGAAGGATGGAAGGAAGGATCACATGCATTGTCACAAAGGAAAGAAGGATGGAAGGAAGAATCACATGCATTGTCACAAAGGAGAGAAGGATGGAAGGAAGGATCACATGCATTGTCACAAAGGAAAGAACGATGGAAGGAAGGATCACATGCATTGTCACAAAGTAAAGAAGGATGGAAGGAAGGATCACATGCATTGTCACAAAGGAAAGAACGATGGAAGGCAGGATGACATGCAATGTCACAAAGGAAAGAAGGATGGAAGGAAGAATCACATGCATTGTCACAAAGGAAAGAAGGATGGAAGGAAGGATCACATGCATTGTCACAAAGGAAAGAAGGATGGAAGGAAGGATCACATGCATTGTCACAAAGGAAAGAACGATGGAAGGCAGGATGACATGCAATGTCACAAAGGAAAGAAGGATGGAAGGAAGAATCACATGCATTGTCACAAAGGAAAGAAGGATGGAAGGAAGGATCACATGCATTGTCACAAAGGAAAGAAGGATGGAAGGAAGGATCACATGCATTGTCACAAAGGAAAGAACGATGGAAGGCAGGATGACATGCATTGTCACAAAGGAAAGAACGATGGAAGGAAGGATCACATGCATTGTCACAAAGTAAAGAAGGATGGAAGGAAGGATCACATGCATTGTCACAAAGGAAAGAACGATGGAAGGAAGGATCACATGCATTGTCACAAAGGAAAGAAGGATGGAAGGAAGGATCACATGCATTGTCACAAAGGAAAGAAGGATGGAAGGAAGAATCACATGCATTGTCACAAAGGAAAGAACGATGGAAGGAAGGATCACATGCATTGTCACAAAGGAAAGAAGGATGGAAGGAAGGATCACATGCATTGTCACAAAGGAAAGAAGGATGGAAGGCAGGATGACATGCAATGTCACAAAGGAAAGAAGGATGGAAGGAAGAATCACATGCATTGTCACAAAGGAAAGAAGGATGGAAGGAAGGATCACATGCATTGTCACAAAGGAAAGAAGGATGGAAGGAAGGATCACATGCATTGTCACAAAGGAAAGAACGATGGAAGGCAGGATGACATGCAATGTCACAAAGGAAAGAAGGATGGAAGGAAGAATCACATGCATTGTCACAAAGGAAAGAAGGATGGAAGGAAGGATCACATGCATTGTCACAAAGGAAAGAACGATGGAAGGCAGGATGACATGCAATGGAAGGGTACAGCAATGGCGCCAGCAATGGCGCCTGTGTTTGGCTTTGCCGCTGCTGCTACAGCTCGTTGGAGACGACAGTGGAGTTTTTCACTGCCGTCACTTGTCGTTTGCAATATACTTTTTGCTCTTTTGTATTCTGACGTTTCTTCTGCTGCTTTAATTTATGATCGGGATACACTGTTAAACATCAAAGACTCAATGGAGATCTACTGTGACAGCTGGGACAGCTACAGAAAAACTTTTTCTCCTCCTCTGGAGTGTTCCGCACCTGACTGCGTGCTACTGTGCACAACCCGCGGCATTTCCACCCTCAAGAGACGAAAAAGGGGAACGAGGGCCGGCGTCCAGGTGAAACGGAGAAGGTACCGGAGGCTAGCTGCTTTGCTGTGGGGTGACTCTCGGTGTCTGCGACCAGTTCCTCTCCTGTCGTTTGCTGGGGATGTTACGCTGCCGCCTGGGACCCGAGCCCCATGGCTCGAAAGCAGTTTGCTCACTCTGTGTCCGTCATCCATTTCCCGTATTGTTGGTGACAGCTACGTCTGCTCATCGATCAAGGTTTTTTCCAACTCTGGAGTCGCTGCCCTGTCCGGCAGGTCCACAGGTTTGCACAGGTGTTTAATTCAAGTACCGCTGCAGTCAGCTGTAGTTTCCGCAGATAAACCGTCATCAATTCGGTTCGCCCTGCTTAACGTTCGCTCTATAACGAACAAATCATTTATTTTAAATGATTTTTTTATCAAAGAGTCTCTAGGTTTTATGTGTCTGACTGAGACGTGGCAGCAAAATAAGGATTATGTCCACCTGAATGAAATCTGCCCGTCTGGCTGTTCTGTCATTGGAACTCCGCGTCTTTTAGGACGTGGTGGAGGACTTGCTGCTGTTTACCAGGACAGACTCATATGCAAACTGGTGACTTCGGACTTCTTCTCTTCATTTGAGTCACAGATGATGAAGGTCGGTTCTCTGAAAACCTTTTATTGTATTTTAATCTATCGACCTCCTGGACCTGCTGGGGTCTTTCTAACTGAATTTAACGACCTTCTGACATCGATCATTAAACTGGAGAAGGTTGTAATATTGGGAGACTTAAACCTTCATATTGATGACGCTTCCTGTAACACTGCTGCCGAGCTCATCACTATCACTGAGTCTTTTAACTTTAAGCAGCATGTTTCTGGCCCCACACATACGAAGGGCCACACTCTTGATCTTGTTTTCTCCCTGGGTTTAAATATATATGATGTATGTGTGGAAGATGTCCATGTGAGTGACCATAGTTGTATATTCTTTAATTTGTCATTTTACGTGGATCCTTCACCTCCTAAATTGATGATCCAAAGGCGGATTATAAACCAAGATGCTGCTAGAAGGTTTTCTGCCATGTTTGTCCCTCGTATGGCTCAAAATGATATGGATTCACTTATTTTGTCTTTTAACAATCAATGTAAATCTATTTTAGATACGGTGGCACCTCTGAAACTAAATGTTGTCCATTCTTCAAATTTCTGTCCTTGGATAAATGAAAGTATTCGAAATTTTAGGAGATATTGTCGCAAATTAGAACGTTTATGGAAGGCTTCCAAGCTTGAGGTCCATAGGGTACATCTCAAGGAATCAATTTTCTCACTTAACAACATGATAAAAAATGCCAGAACGGAATATTTTGCTAATTTAATAGCTTCAAAAAAGAAAAATCCCAGAGTATTGTTTGATACAATTAAAAACATTGTCTCTCCTGATATTCCTCATGTACCAGTCTATACTAAATCTGACTGTAATGACTTTTTAAACTATTTTGTTAATAAGGTCGCTGCTATCAGGTCTAATATTTCTCCATCATCCTCTCAGTATCACATTGACACGTTGCTTACCTCTGATACTTGGTCCTCTTTTACTCCTGTTACCTTACAGGACATCAGTGCTCTGCTTGGTCGAATGAAACTGACTTCAAGCCACCTTGATGTACTTCCTCCATCATTTTTCATTAGTGTGTTTGATTCTATTGGCCCCTGTATTCTGGAAATAATTAATACTTCTCTTTATACTGGCTCAGTTCCCAGCTATTTTAAACAAGCTATTGTTGAACCAATATTAAAGAAACCAAATTTGGACCCATCTCTTCCAAGCAGTTACAGGCCAATATCAAAACTTCCATTGGTGTCAAAGATTTTGGAAAAAATAGCTGCAGAACAACTTATAAACTTTTTGGAAAAGAACAATGTTCTGGACATTTTCCAGTCTGGTTTCCGCAAATTGCACTCCACTGAAACCGCTTTGCTTAAAGTGTCTAGTGACATTCTGATGGCAGCAGACTCTGGAGAGTACACTGTTCTGGTTATGTTGGATCTCAGCTCTGCTTTTGATACTGTTGATCACAGCATCATGATAAATAGGCTGAAGGACTTGTTTGGGATTACTGGCGTTGTTTTAAAATGGTTTATGTCGTATCTATCTGAGAGATCCTTTACTGTCTGTATAAATCATGTGCTGTCGGAAACATCAGTTCTGTCTTCTGGGGTACCTCAAGGATCTGTTTTAGGTCCTATTCTCTTTTTGCTGTATATCCTCCCTCTAGGCCACATTATCAGACGTTACAATAATATTTCTTATCATCTCTATGCTGATGACATTCAGTTGTACTGTTCTTTCAAAGCTTCTGAGTTGTATAAATTGTCTTGTTTAAATAATTGTCTGTCAGAAATCAAACAATGGTTAAATGACAATTTCCTTCAGTTAAATGCAGATAAAACAGAAACTTTGATTATTGCACCTGATCACATGCTCTCAGAAATTAGGCAGCATATCAGTTTTTTAGACCCTTCATTTCAGTCGAGTCTCAGAAACTTAGGTGTTATATTTGACACTTCGATGTCTCTTGAGAAACACTCTAAACAACTTGTCCGGAACTGTTTTTATCATCTAAGAAACATTTCTAAACTCAGGCTACTGGTGTCAAAGGCAGAACTTGAGATGATTATTCATGCTTTTATCTCTTCTCGTTTGGATTATTGTAACGGTCTTTTTACGTGTCTTAACAAATCAGCTCTGGATCGCCTTCAGTCTGTTCAGAATGCAGCGGCAAGACTTTTAACTGGTACAAACAAGAGGTCACACATTACTCCAGTTTTGGCTTCTCTTCATTGGTTGCCTGTAAATTTTAGGGTTCATTTTAAAATTTTAGTTGTAACTTTTAGAGCTCTGCATGGTGAAGCTCCCCAGTATATCTCTGACCTGTTGAAACCTCATGCTTCGTCCCGAGCACTTAGGTCTTCAGGTCAGAGGCTACTGGTGGTCCCACGTACTAGATTTAAAACACGTGGGGATCGGGCTTTTCAGGCACTGGCACCTAGGCTGTGGAACTCTCTGCCGTTGTCTTTACGCTGTCTAGACTCTACTGACTCCTTTAAAAAGCAGCTGAAGACATTTTTATACAAACGGGCTTTTAACTAATTTAATTAATTTTAACTTGTATGTCTGATCTTACTGTAAAGCACTTTGTGATTTTTATCTGTGAAATGTGCTATATAAATAAATTTTACTTACTTACTTAATGTCACAAAGGAAAGAAGGATGGAAGGAAGGATCACATGCATTGTCACAAAGGAAAGAAGGATGGAAGGAAGGATCACAAGCTTTGTCACAAAGGAAAGAAGGATGGAAGGAAGGAAAGATCACAAGCTTTGTCACAAGTGCAATACTTTAATTTTCTGCTGCTCATTCCTGTGCAATATCCCATCTGCCCTCCCGTCATATTTCTTTTCAAGATTTTCTTATTTAATCACTAATGTACATATATTTATATTTATAGATACATATATATTCAGTCATCTTTTCTCTTTTACCATGTCTCTCTAATATTTTGCTCCTTACTATTTTTCTATTTTCTTTATTGTTTTATTTTATTTTAATATATTTTCTCCTACTGTGCATGCTGCTGAGTGACTGCTGCTCGTCAAACACATTTAATTGCAATGTTGACCCTGTGCTAACTTGCATATGACAAATAAATCTGAAAACTGAAACTAAATTAAGGAAAGAAGGATGGAAGGAAAGATCACAAGCTTTGTCACAAAGGAAAGAAGGATGGAAGGAAGGATCACATGCATTGTCACAAAGGAAAGAAGGATGGAAGGAAGGATCACAAGCTTTGTCACAAAGGAAAGAAGGATGGAAGGAAGGATCACAAGCTTTGTCACAAAGGAAAGAAGGATGGAAGGAAGGATCACATGCATTGTCACAAAGGAAAGAAGGATGGAAGGAAGGATCACATGCATTGTCACAAAGGAAAGAAGGATGGAAGGAAGAATCACATGCATTGTCACAAAGGAAAGAAGGATGGAAGGAAGGATCACAAGCATTGTCACAAAGGAAAGAAGGATGGAAGGAAGGATCACAAGCATTGTCACAAAGGAAAGAAGGATGGAAGGAAGGATCACATGCATTGTCACAAAGGAAAGAACGATGGAAGGCAGGATGACATGCAGTGTCACAAAGGAAAGAAGGATGGAAGGAAGAATCACATGCATTGTCACAAAGGAAAGAAGGATGGAAGGAAGGATCACATGCATTGTCACAAAGGAAAGAAGGATGGAAGGAAGGATCACAAGCATTGTCACAAAGGAAAGAAGGATGGAAGGAAGGATCACATGCATTGTCACAAAGGAAAGAACGATGGAAGGCAGGATGACATGCATTGTCACAAAGGAAAGAAGGATGGAAGGATGGATCACAAGCTTTGTCACAAAGGAAAGAAGGATGGAAGGAAGGAAAGATCACAAGCTTTGTCACAAGTGCAATACTTTAATTTTCTGCTGCTCATTCCTGTGCAATATCCCATCTGCCCTCCCGTCATATTTCTTTTCAAGATTTTCTTATTTAATCACTAATGTACATATATTTATATTTATAGATACATATATATTCAGTCATCTTTTCTCTTTTACCATGTCTCTCTAATATTTTGCTCCTTACTATTTTTCTCTTTTCTTTATTGTTTTATTTTATTTTAATATATTTTCTCCTACTGTGCATGCTGCTGAGTGACTGCTGCTCGTCAAACACATTTAATTGCAATGTTGACCCTGTGCTAACTTGCATATGACAAATAAATCTGAAAACTGAAACTAAACTAAGGAAAGAAGGATGGAAGGAAAGATCACAAGCTTTGTCACAAAGGAAAGAAGGATGGAAGGAAGGATCACAAGCTTTGTCACAAAGGAAAGAAGGATGGAAGGAAGGATCACAAGCTTTGTCACAAAGGAAAGAAGGATGGAAGGAAGGATCACAAGCTTTGTCACAAAGGAAAGAAGGATGGGAGGAAAGATCACAAGCTTTGTCACAAAGGAAAGAAGGATGGATGGAAGGATCACATGCATTGTCACAAAGGAAAGAAGGAAGGAAGGAAAGAAGGATCACAAGCATTGTCACAAAGGAAAGAAGGATGGAAGGAAGAATCACATGCATTGTCACAAAGGAAAGAAGGATGGAAGGAAGGATCACATGCATTGTCACAAAGGAAAGAACGATGGAAGGAAGGATCACATGCATTGTCACAAAGTAAAGAAGGATGGAAGGAAGGATCACATGCATTGTCACAAAGGAAAGAACGATGGAAGGCAGGATGAAATGCAATGTCACAAAGGAAAGAAGGATGGAAGGAAGAATCACATGCATTGTCACAAAGGAAAGAACGATGGAAGGAAGGATCACATGCATTGTCACAAAGGAAATAAGGATGGAAGGAAGGATCACATGCATTGTCACAAAGGAAAGAACGATGGAAGGCAGGATGACATGCAATGTCACAAAGGAAAGAAGGATGGAAGGAAGAATCACATGCATTGTCACAAAGGAAAGAAGGATGGAAGGAAGGATCACATGCATTGTCACAAAGGAAAGAAGGATGGAAGGCAGGATGACATGCAATGTCACAAAGGAAAGAAGGATGGAAGGAAGAATCACATGCATTGTCACAAAGGAAAGAAGGATGGAAGGAAGGATCACAAGCATTGTCACAAAGGAAAGAAGGATGGAAGGAAGGATCACAAGCATTGTCACAAAGGAAAGAAGGATGGAAGGAAGGATCACATGCATTGTCACAAAGGAAAGAACGATGGAAGGCAGGATGATATGCAATGTCACAAAGGAAAGAAGGATGGAAGGAAGAATCACATGCATTGTCACAAAGGAAAGAGGGATGGAAGGAAGGATCACATGCATTGTCACAAAGGAAAGAAGGATGGAAGGAAGGAAGGATCACAAGCATTGTCACAAAGGAAAGAAGGATGGAAGGAAGGATCACAGGCATTGTCACAAAGGAAAGAAGGACGGAAGGAAGGATCACATGCATTGTCACAAAGGAAAGAACGATGGAAGGCAGGATGACATGCAATGTCACAAAGGAAAGAAGGATGGAAGGAAGAATCACATGCGTTGTCAAAAGGAAAGAAGGATGGAAGGAAGGATCACATGCATTGTCACAAAGGAAAGAACGATGGAAGGCAGGATGACATGCAATGTCACAAAGGAAAGAAGGATGGAAGGAAGAATCACATGCATTGTCACAAAGGAAAGAAGGATGGAAGGAAGGATCACAAGCATTGTCACAAAGGAAAGAAGGATGGAAGGAAGGATCACAAGCATTGTCACAAAGGAAAGAAGGATGGAAGGAAGGATCACATGCATTGTCACAAAGGAAAGAACGATGGAAGGCAGGATGACATGCAGTGTCACAAAGGAAAGAAGGATGGAAGGAAGAATCACATGCATTGTCACAAAGGAAAGAAGGATGGAAGGAAGGATCACATGCATTGTCACAAAGGAAAGAAGGATGGAAGGAAGGATCACAAGCATTGTCACAAAGGAAAGAAGGATGGAAGGAAGGATCACATGCATTGTCACAAAGGAAAGAACGATGGAAGGCAGGATGACATGCATTGTCACAAAGGAAAGAAGGATGGAAGGATGGATCACAAGCTTTGTCACAAAGGAAAGAAGGATGGAAGGAAGGAAAGATCACAAGCTTTGTCACAAGTGCAATACTTTAATTTTCTGCTGCTCATTCCTATGCAATATCCCATCTGCCCTCCCGTCATATTTCTTTTCAAGATTTTCATTTTTTAATCACTAATGTACATATATTTATATTTATAGATACATATATATTCAGTCATCTTTTCTCTTTTACCATGTCTCTCTAATATTTGGCTCCTTACTATTTTTCTATTTTCTTTATTGTTTTATTTTATTTTAATATATTTTCTCCTACTGTGCATGCTGCTGAGTGACTGCTGCTCGTCAAACACATTTAATTGCAATGTTGACCCTGTGCTAACTTGCATATGACAAATAAATCTGAAAACTGAAACTAAACTAAGGAAAGAAGGATGGAAGGAAAGATCACAAGCTTTGTCACAAAGGAAAGAAGGATGGAAGGAAGGATCACAAGCTTTGTCACAAAGGAAAGAAGGATGGGAGGAAAGATCACAAGCTTTGTCACAAAGGAAAGAAGGATGGATGGAAGGATCACATGCATTGTCACAAAGGAAAGAAGGATGGAAGGAAAGATCACAAGCATTGTCACAAAGGAAAGAAGGATGGAAGGAAGGATCACAAGCTTTGTCACAAAGGAAAGAAGGATGGAAGGAAGGATCACATGCATTGTCACAAAGGAAAGAAGGATGGAAGGAAGGATCACATGCATTGTTACAAAGGAAAGAAGGATGGAAGGAAGGATCACAAGCATTGTCACAAAGGAAAGAAGGATGGAAGGAAGAATCACATGGGTTGTCACAAAGGAAAGAAGGATGGAAGGAAGGATCACATGCATTGTCACAAAGGAAAGAACGATGGAAGGCAGGATGACATGCAATGTCACAAAGGAAAGAAGGATGGAAGGAAGAATCACATGCATTGTCACAAAGGAAAGAAGGATGGAAGGAAGGATCACAAGCATTGTCACAAAGGAAAGAAGGATGGAAGGAAGGATCACAAGCATTGTCACAAAGGAAAGAAGGATGGAAGGAAGGATCACATGCATTGTCACAAAGGAAAGAACGATGGAAGGCAGGATGACATGCAGTGTCACAAAGGAAAGAAGGATGGAAGGAAGAATCACATGCATTGTCACAAAGGAAAGAAGGATGGAAGGAAGGATCACATGCATTGTCACAAAGGAAAGAAGGATGGAAGGAAGGATCACAAGCATTGTCACAAAGGAAAGAAGGATGGAAGGAAGGATCACATGCATTGTCACAAAGGAAAGAACGATGGAAGGCAGGATGACATGCATTGTCACAAAGGAAAGAAGGATGGAAGGATGGATCACAAGCTTTGTCATAAAGGAAAGAAGGATGGAAGGAAGGAAAGATCACAAGCTTTGTCACAAGTGCAATACTTTAATTTTCTGCTGCTCATTCCTGTGCAATATCCCATCTGCCCTCCCGTCATATTTCTTTTCAAGATTTTCTTATTTAATCACTAATGTACATATATTTATATTTATAGATACATATATATTCAGTCATCTTTTCTCTTTTACCATGTCTCTCTAATATTTTGCTCCTTACTATTTTTCTATTTTCTTTATTGTTTTATTTTATTTTAATATATTTTCTCCTACTGTGCATGCTGCTGAGTGACTGCTGCTCGTCAAACACATTTAATTGCAATGTTGACCCTGTGCTAACTTGCATATGACAAATAAATCTGAAAACTGAAACTAAACTAAGGAAAGAAGGATGGAAGGAAAGATCACAAGCTTTGTCACAAAGGAAAGAAGGATGGAAGGAAGGATCACAAGCTTTGTCACAAAGGAAAGAAGGATGGGAGGAAAGATCACAAGCTTTGTCACAAAGGAAAGAAGGATGGATGGAAGGATCACATGCATTGTCACAAAGGAAAGAAGGAAGGAAGGAAGGAAGGATCACAAGCATTGTCACAAAGGAAAGAAGGATGGAAGGAAGAATCACATGCATTGTCACAAAGGAAAGAAGGATGGAAGGAAGGATCACATGCATTGTCACAAAGGAAAGAACGATGGAAGGAAGGATCACATGCATTGTCACAAAGTAAAGAAGGATGGAAGGAAGGATCACATGCATTGTCACAAAGGAAAGAACGATGGAAGGCAGGATGACATGCAATGTCACAAAGGAAAGAAGGATGGAAGGAAGAATCACATGCATTGTCACAAAGGAAAGAAGGATGGAAGGAAGGATCACATGCATTGTCACAAAGGAAAGAACGATGGAAGGCAGGATGACATGCAATGTCACAAAGGAAAGAAGGATGGAAGGAAGAATCACATGCATTGTCACAAAGGAAAGAAGGATGGAAGGAAGGATCACAAGCATTGTCACAAAGGAAAGAAGGATGGAAGGCAGGATGACATGCAATGTCACAAAGGAAAGAAGGATGGAAGGAAGAATCACATGCATTGTCACAAAGGAAAGAAGGATGGAAGAAAGGATCACATGCATTGTCACAAAGGAAAGAAGGATGGAAGGAAGGATCACAAGCATTGTCACAAAGGAAAGAAGGATGGAAGGAAGGATCACAGGCATTGTCACAAAGGAAAGAAGGATGGAAGGAAGGATCACATGCATTGTCACAAAGGGAAGAACGATGGAAGGCAGGATGACATGCAATGTCACAAAGGAAAGAAGGATGGAAGGAAGAATCACATGCGTTGTCACAAAGGAAAGAAGGATGGAAGGAAGGATCACATGCATTGTCACAAAGGAAAGAACGATGGAAGGCAGGATGACATGCAATGTCACAAAGGAAAGAAGGATGGAAGGAAGAATCACATGCATTGTCACAAAGGAAAGAAGGATGGAAGGAAGGATCACAAGCATTGTCACAAAGGAAAGAAGGATGGAAGGAAGGATCACAAGCATTGTCACAAAGGAAAGAAGGATGGAAGGAAGGATCACATGCATTGTCACAAAGGAAAGAACGATGGAAGGCAGGATGACATGCAGTGTCACAAAGGAAAGAAGGATGGAAGGAAGGATCACATGCATTGTCACAAAGGAAAGAACGATGGAAGGCAGGATGACATGCATTGTCACAAAGGAAAGAAGGATGGAAGGAAGGATCACAAGCATTGTCACAAAGGAAAGAACGATGGAAGGCAGGATGACATGCATTGTCACAAAGGAAAGAAGGATGGAAGGATGGATCACAAGCTTTGTCACAAAGGAAAGAAGGATGGAAGGAAGGAAAGATCACAAGCTTTGTCACAAGTGCAATACTTTAATTTTCTGCTGCTCATTCCTATGCAATATCCCATCTGCCCTCCCGTCATATTTCTTTTCAAGATTTTCTTATTTAATCACTAATGTACATATATTTATATTTATAGATACATATATATTCAGTCATCTTTTCTCTTTTACCATGTCTCTCTAATATTTTGCTCCTTACTATTTTTCTATTTTCTTTATTGTTTTATTTTATTTTAATATATTTTCTCCTACTGTGCATGCTGCTGAGTGACTGCTGCTCGTCAAACACATTTAATTGCAATGTTGACCCTGTGCTAACTTGCATATGACAAATAAATCTGAAAACTGAAACTAAACTAAGGAAAGAAGGATGGAAGGAAAGATCACAAGCTTTGTCACAAAGGAAAGAAGGATGGAAGGAAGGATCACAAGCTTTGTCACAAAGGAAAGAAGGATGGGAGGAAAGATCACAAGCTTTGTCACAAGGGAAAGAAGGATGGATGGAAGGATCACATGCATTGTCACAAAGGAAAGAAGGATGGAAGGAAGGATCACATGCATTGTCACAAAGGAAAGAAGGATGGGAGGAAGAATCACATGCATTGTCACAAAGGAGAGAAGGATGGAAGGAAGGATCACATGCATTGTCACAAAGGAAAGAACGATGGAAGGAAGGATCACATGCATTGTCACAAAGGAAAGAAGGATGGAAGGAAGGATCACATGCATTGTCACAAAGGAAAGAACGATGGAAGGAAGGATCACATGCATTGTCACAAAGTAAAGAAGGATGGAAGGAAGGATCACATGCATTGTCACAAAGGAAAGAACGATGGAAGGAAGGATCACATGCATTGTCACAAAGGAAAGAAGGATGGAAGGAAGGATCACATGCATTGTCACAAAGGAAAGAAGGATGGAAGGAAGAATCACATGCATTGTCACAAAGGAAAGAACGATGGAAGGAAGGATCACATGCATTGTCACAAAGGAAAGAAGGATGGAAGGAAGGATCACATGCATTGTCACAAAGGAAAGAACGATGGAAGGCAGGATGACATGCAATGTCACAAAGGAAAGAAGGATGGAAGGAAGAATCACATGCATTGTCACAAAGGAAAGAAGGATGGAAGGAAGGATCACATGCATTGTCACAAAGGAAAGAAGGATGGAAGGAAGGATCACATGCATTGTCACAAAGGAAAGAACGATGGAAGGCAGGATGACATGCAATGTCACAAAGGAAAGAAGGATGGAAGGAAGAATCACATGCATTGTCACAAAGGAAAGAAGGATGGAAGGAAGGATCACATGCATTGTCACAAAGGAAAGAACGATGGAAGGCAGGATGACATGCAATGGAAGGGTACAGCAATGGCGCCAGCAATGGCGCCTGTGTTTGGCTTTGCCGCTGCTGCTACAGCTCGTTGGAGACGACAGTGGAGTTTTTCACTGCCGTCACTTGTCGTTTGCAATATACTTTTTGCTCTTTTGTATTCTGACGTTTCTTCTGCTGCTTTAATTTATGATCGGGATACACTGTTAAACATCAAAGACTCAATGGAGATCTACTGTGACAGCTGGGACAGCTACAGAAAAACTTTTTCTCCTCCTCTGGAGTGTTCCGCACCTGACTGCGTGCTACTGTGCACAACCCGCGGCATTTCCACCCTCAAGAGACGAAAAAGGGGAACGAGGGCCGGCGTCCAGGTGAAACGGAGAAGGTACCGGAGGCTAGCTGCTTTGCTGTGGGGTGACTCTCGGTGTCTGCGACCAGTTCCTCTCCTGTCGTTTGCTGGGGATGTTACGCTGCCGCCTGGGACCCGAGCCCCATGGCTCGAAAGCAGTTTGCTCACTCTGTGTCCGTCATCCATTTCCCGTATTGTTGGTGACAGCTACGTCTGCTCATCGATCAAGGTTTTTTCCAACTCTGGAGTCGCTGCCCTGTCCGGCAGGTCCACAGGTTTGCACAGGTGTTTAATTCAAGTACCGCTGCAGTCAGCTGTAGTTTCCGCAGATAAACCGTCATCAATTCGGTTCGCCCTGCTTAACGTTCGCTCTATAACGAACAAATCATTTATTTTAAATGATCTTTTTATCAAAGAGTCTCTAGGTTTTATGTGTCTGACTGAGACGTGGCAGCAAAATAAGGATTATGTCCACCTGAATGAAATCTGCCCGTCTGGCTGTTCTGTCATTGGAACTCCGCGTCTTTTAGGACGTGGTGGAGGACTTGCTGCTGTTTACCAGGACAGACTCATATGCAAACTGGTGACTTCGGACTTCTTCTCTTCATTTGAGTCACAGATGATGAAGGTCGGTTCTCTGAAAACCTTTTATTGTATTTTAATCTATCGACCTCCTGGACCTGCTGGGGTCTTTCTAACTGAATTTAACGACCTTCTGACATCGATCATTAAACTGGAGAAGGTTGTAATATTGGGAGACTTAAACCTTCATATTGATGACGCTTCCTGTAACACTGCTGCCGAGCTCATCACTATCACTGAGTCTTTTAACTTTAAGCAGCATGTTTCTGGCCCCACACATACGAAGGGCCACACTCTTGATCTTGTTTTCTCCCTGGGTTTAAATATATATGATGTATGTGTGGAAGATGTCCATGTGAGTGACCATAGTTGTATATTCTTTAATTTGTCATTTTACGTGGATCCTTCACCTCCTAAATTGATGATCCAAAGGCGGATTATAAACCAAGATGCTGCTAGAAGGTTTTCTGCCATGTTTGTCCCTCGTATGGCTCAAAATGATATGGATTCACTTATTTTGTCTTTTAACAATCAATGTAAATCTATTTTAGATACGGTGGCACCTCTGAAACTAAATGTTGTCCATTCTTCAAATTTCTGTCCTTGGATAAATGAAAGTATTCGAAATTTTAGGAGATATTGTCGCAAATTAGAACGTTTATGGAAGGCTTCCAAGCTTGAGGTCCATAGGGTACATCTCAAGGAATCAATTTTCTCACTTAACAACATGATAAAAAATGCCAGAACGGAATATTTTGCTAATTTAATAGCTTCAAAAAAGAAAAATCCCAGAGTATTGTTTGATACAATTAAAAACATTGTCTCTCCTGATATTCCTCATGTACCAGTCTATACTAAATCTGACTGTAATGACTTTTTAAACTATTTTGTTAATAAGGTCGCTGCTATCAGGTCTAATATTTCTCCATCATCCTCTCAGTATCACATTGACACGTTGCTTACCTCTGATACTTGGTCCTCTTTTACTCCTGTTACCTTACAGGACATCAGTGCTCTGCTTGGTCGAATGAAACTGACTTCAAGCCACCTTGATGTACTTCCTCCATCATTTTTCATTAGTGTGTTTGATTCTATTGGCCCCTGTATTCTGGAAATAATTAATACTTCTCTTTATACTGGCTCAGTTCCCAGCTATTTTAAACAAGCTATTGTTGAACCAATATTAAAGAAACCAAATTTGGACCCATCTCTTCCAAGCAGTTACAGGCCAATATCAAAACTTCCATTGGTGTCAAAGATTTTGGAAAAAATAGCTGCAGAACAACTTATAAACTTTTTGGAAAAGAACAATGTTCTGGACATTTTCCAGTCTGGTTTCCGCAAATTGCACTCCACTGAAACCGCTTTGCTTAAAGTGTCTAGTGACATTCTGATGGCAGCAGACTCTGGAGAGTACACTGTTCTGGTTATGTTGGATCTCAGCTCTGCTTTTGATACTGTTGATCACAGCATCATGATAAATAGGCTGAAGGACTTGTTTGGGATTACTGGCGTTGTTTTAAAATGGTTTATGTCGTATCTATCTGAGAGATCCTTTACTGTCTGTATAAATCATGTGCTGTCGGAAACATCAGTTCTGTCTTCTGGGGTACCTCAAGGATCTGTTTTAGGTCCTATTCTCTTTTTGCTGTATATCCTCCCTCTAGGCCACATTATCAGACGTTACAATAATATTTCTTATCATCTCTATGCTGATGACATTCAGTTGTACTGTTCTTTCAAAGCTTCTGAGTTGTATAAATTGTCTTGTTTAAATAATTGTCTGTCAGAAATCAAACAATGGTTAAATGACAATTTCCTTCAGTTAAATGCAGATAAAACAGAAACTTTGATTATTGCACCTGATCACATGCTCTCAGAAATTAGGCAGCATATCAGTTTTTTAGACCCTTCATTTCAGTCGAGTCTCAGAAACTTAGGTGTTATATTTGACAGTTCGATGTCTCTTGAGAAACACTCTAAACAACTTGTCCGGAACTGTTTTTATCATCTAAGAAACATTTCTAAACTCAGGCTACTGGTGTCAAAGGCAGAACTTGAGATGATTATTCATGCTTTTATCTCTTCTCGTTTGGATTATTGTAACGGTCTTTTTACGTGTCTTAACAAATCAGCTCTGGATCGCCTTCAGTCTGTTCAGAATGCAGCGGCAAGACTTTTAACTGGTACAAACAAGAGGTCACACATTACTCCAGTTTTGGCTTCTCTTCATTGGTTGCCTGTAAATTTTAGGGTTCATTTTAAAATTTTAGTTGTAACTTTTAGAGCTCTGCATGGTGAAGCTCCCCAGTATATCTCTGACCTGTTGAAACCTCATGCTTCGTCCCGAGCACTTAGGTCTTCAGGTCAGAGGCTACTGGTGGTCCCACGTACTAGATTTAAAACACGTGGGGATCGGGCTTTTCAGGCACTGGCACCTAGGCTGTGGAACTCTCTGCCGTTGTCTTTACGCTGTCTAGACTCTACTGACTCCTTTAAAAAGCAGCTGAAGACATTTTTATACAAACGGGCTTTTAACTAATTTAATTAATTTTAACTTGTATGTCTGATCTTACTGTAAAGCACTTTGTGATTTTTATCTGTGAAATGTGCTATATAAATAAATTTTACTTACTTACTTAATGTCACAAAGGAAAGAAGGATGGAAGGAAGGATCACATGCATTGTCACAAAGGAAAGAAGGATGGAAGGAAGGATCACAAGCTTTGTCACAAAGGAAAGAAGGATGGAAGGAAGGAAAGATCACAAGCTTTGTCACAAGTGCAATACTTTAATTTTCTGCTGCTCATTCCTGTGCAATATCCCATCTGCCCTCCCGTCATATTTCTTTTCAAGATTTTCTTATTTAATCACTAATGTACATATATTTATATTTATAGATACATATATATTCAGTCATCTTTTCTCTTTTACCATGTCTCTCTAATATTTTGCTCCTTACTATTTTTCTATTTTCTTTATTGTTTTATTTTATTTTAATATATTTTCTCCTACTGTGCATGCTGCTGAGTGACTGCTGCTCGTCAAACACATTTAATTGCAATGTTGACCCTGTGCTAACTTGCATATGACAAATAAATCTGAAAACTGAAACTAAATTAAGGAAAGAAGGATGGAAGGAAAGATCACAAGCTTTGTCACAAAGGAAAGAAGGATGGAAGGAAGGATCACATGCATTGTCACAAAGGAAAGAAGGATGGAAGGAAGGATCACAAGCTTTGTCACAAAGGAAAGAAGGATGGAAGGAAGGATCACAAGCTTTGTCACAAAGGAAAGAAGGATGGAAGGAAGGATCACATGCATTGTCACAAAGGAAAGAAGGATGGAAGGAAGGATCACAAGCATTGTCACAAAGGAAAGAAGGATGGAAGGAAGGATCACAAACATTGTCACAAAGGAAAGAAGGATGGAAGGAAGGATCACATGCATTGTCACAAAGGAAAGAAGGATGGAAGGAAGGATGACATGCATTGTCACAAAGGAAAGAAGGATCGAAGGAAGGATCACAAGCTTTGTCACAAAGGAAAGAAGGATGGAAGGAAGGATGACATGCATTGTCACAAAGGAAAGAAGGATGGAAGGAAGGATCACATGCATTGTCACAAAGGAAAGAAGGATGGAAGGAAGGATCACAAGCTTTGTCACAAAGGAAAGAAGGATGGAAGGAAGGATCACAAGCTTTGTCACAAAGGAAAGAAGGATGGGAGGAAAGATCACAAGCTTTGTCACAAAGGAAAGAAGGATGGAAGGAAGGATCACAAGCTTTGTCACAAAGGAAAGAAGGATGGAAGGAAGGATCACAAGCATTGTCACAAAGGAAAGAAGGATGGAAGGAAGGATCACATGCATTGTCACAAAGGAAAGAAGGATGGAAGGAAGGATCACATGCATTGTCACAAAGGAAAGAAGGATGGAAGGAAGAATCACATGCATTGTCACAAAGGAAAGAAGGATGGAAGGAAGGATCACAAGCATTGTCACAAAGGAAAGAAGGATGGAAGGAAGGATCACAAGCATTGTCACAAAGGAAAGAAGGATGGAAGGAAGGATCACATGCATTGTCACAAAGGAAAGAACGATGGAAGGCAGGATGACATGCAGTGTCACAAAGGAAAGAAGGATGGAAGGAAGAATCACATGCATTGTCACAAAGGAAAGAAGGATGGAAGGAAGGATCACATGCATTGTCACAAAGGAAAGAAGGATGGAAGGAAGGATCACAAGCATTGTCACAAAGGAAAGAAGGATGGAAGGAAGGATCACATGCATTGTCACAAAGGAAAGAACGATGGAAGGCAGGATGACATGCATTGTCACAAAGGAAAGAAGGATGGAAGGATGGATCACAAGCTTTGTCACAAAGGAAAGAAGGATGGAAGGAAGGAAAGATCACAAGCTTTGTCACAAGTGCAATACTTTAATTTTCTGCTGCTCATTCCTGTGCAATATCCCATCTGCCCTCCCGTCATATTTCTTTTCAAGATTTTCTTATTTAATCACTAATGTACATATATTTATATTTATAGATACATATATATTCAGTCATCTTTTCTCTTTTACCATGTCTCTCTAATATTTTGCTCCTTACTATTTTTCTCTTTTCTTTATTGTTTTATTTTATTTTAATATATTTTCTCCTACTGTGCATGCTGCTGAGTGACTGCTGCTCGTCAAACACATTTAATTGCAATGTTGACCCTGTGCTAACTTGCATATGACAAATAAATCTGAAAACTGAAACTAAACTAAGGAAAGAAGGATGGAAGGAAAGATCACAAGCTTTGTCACAAAGGAAAGAAGGATGGAAGGAAGGATCACAAGCTTTGTCACAAAGGAAAGAAGGATGGGAGGAAAGATCACAAGCTTTGTCACAAAGGAAAGAAGGATGGATGGAAGGATCACATGCATTGTCACAAAGGAAAGAAGGAAGGAAGGAAAGAAGGATCACAAGCATTGTCACAAAGGAAAGAAGGATGGAAGGAAGAATCACATGCATTGTCACAAAGGAAAGAAGGATGGAAGGAAGGATCACATGCATTGTCACAAAGGAAAGAACGATGGAAGGAAGGATCACATGCATTGTCACAAAGTAAAGAAGGATGGAAGGAAGGATCACATGCATTGTCACAAAGGAAAGAACGATGGAAGGCAGGATGACATGCAATGTCACAAAGGAAAGAAGGATGGAAGGAAGAATCACATGCATTGTCACAAAGGAAAGAACGATGGAAGGAAGGATCACATGCATTGTCACAAAGGAAATAAGGATGGAAGGAAGGATCACATGCATTGTCACAAAGGAAAGAACGATGGAAGGCAGGATGACATGCAATGTCACAAAGGAAAGAAGGATGGAAGGAAGAATCACATGCATTGTCACAAAGGAAAGAAGGATGGAAGGAAGGATCACATGCATTGTCACAAAGGAAAGAAGGATGGAAGGCAGGATGACATGCAATGTCACAAAGGAAAGAAGGATGGAAGGAAGAATCACATGCATTGTCACAAAGGAAAGAAGGATGGAAGGAAGGATTACAAGCATTGTCACAAAGGAAAGAAGGATGGAAGGAAGGATCACAAGCATTGTCACAAAGGAAAGAAGGATGGAAGGAAGGATCACATGCATTGTCACAAAGGAAAGAACGATGGAAGGCAGGATGACATGCAATGTCACAAAGGAAAGAAGGATGGAAGGAAGAATCACATGCATTGTCACAAAGGAAAGAAGGATGGAAGGAAGGATCACATGCATTGTCACAAAGGAAAGAAGGATGGAAGGAAGGAAGGATCACAAGCATTGTCACAAAGGAAAGAAGGATGGAAGGAAGGATCACAGGCATTGTCACAAAGGAAAGAAGGATGGAAGGAAGGATCACATGCATTGTCACAAAGGAAAGAACGATGGAAGGCAGGATGACATGCAATGTCACAAAGGAAAGAAGGATGGAAGGAAGAATCACATGCGTTGTCACAAAGGAAAGAAGGATGGAAGGAAGGATCACATGCATTGTCACAAAGGAAAGAACGATGGAAGGCAGGATGACATGCAATGTCACAAAGGAAAGAAGGATGGAAGGAAGAATCACATGCATTGTCACAAAGGAAAGAAGGATGGAAGGAAGGATCACAAGCATTGTCACAAAGGAAAGAAGGATGGAAGGAAGGATCACAAGCATTGTCACAAAGGAAAGAAGGATGGAAGGAAGGATCACATGCATTGTCACAAAGGAAAGAACGATGGAAGGCAGGATGACATGCAGTGTCACAAAGGAAAGAAGGATGGAAGGAAGAATCACATGCATTGTCACAAAGGAAAGAAGGATGGAAGGAAGGATCACATGCATTGTCACAAAGGAAAGAAGGATGGAAGGAAGGATCACATGCATTGTCACAAAGGAAAGAACGATGGAAGGCAGGATGACATGCATTGTCACAAAGGAAAGAAGGATGGAAGGATGGATCACAAGCTTTGTCACAAAGGAAAGAAGGATGGAAGGAAGGAAAGATCACAAGCTTTGTCACAAGTGCAATACTTTAATTTTCTGCTGCTCATTCCTATGCAATATCCCATCTGCCCTCCCGTCATATTTCTTTTCAAGATTTTCTTATTAATCACTAATGTACATATATTTATATTTATAGATACATATATATTCAGTCATCTTTTCTCTTTTACCATGTCTCTCTAATATTTTGCTCCTTACTATTTTTCTATTTTCTTTATTGTTTTATTTTATTTTAATATATTTTCTCCTACTGTGCATAATGCTGAGTGACTGCTGCTCGTCAAACACATTTAATTGCAATGTTGACCCTGTGCTAACTTGCATATGACAAATAAATCTGAAAACTGAAACTAAACTAAGGAAAGAAGGATGGAAGGAAAGATCACAAGCTTTGTCACAAAGGAAAGAAGGATGGAAGGAAGGATCACAAGCTTTGTCACAAAGGAAAGAAGGATGGGAGGAAAGATCACAAGCTTTGTCACAAAGGAAAGAAGGATGGATGGAAGGATCACATGCATTGTCACAAAGGAAAGAAGGAAGGAAGGAAGGAAGGAAGGATCACAAGCATTGTCACAAAGGAAAGAAGGATGGAAGGAAGAATCACATGCATTGTCACAAAGGAGAGAAGGATGGAAGGAAGGATCACATGCATTGTCACAAAGGAAAGAACGATGGAAGGAAGGATCACATGCATTGTCACAAAGTAAAGAAGGATGGAAGGAAGGATCACATGCATTGTCACAAAGGAAAGAACGATGGAAGGCAGGATGACATGCAATGTCACAAAGGAAAGAAGGATGGAAGGAAGAATCACATGCATTGTCACAAAGGAAAGAACGATGGAAGGAAGGATCACATGCATTGTCACAAAGGAAAGAAGGATGGAAGGAAGGATCACATGCATTGTCACAAAGGAAAGAACGATGGAAGGCAGGATGACATGCAATGTCACAAAGGAAAGAAGGATGGAAGGAAGAATCACATGCATTGTCACAAAGGAAAGAAGGATGGAAGGAAGGATCACATGCATTGTCACAAAGGAAAGAAGGATGGAAGGAAGGATCACATGCATTGTCACAAAGGAAAGAACGATGGAAGGCAGGATGACATGCAATGTCACAAAGGAAAGAAGGATGGAAGGAAGAATCACATGCATTGTCACAAAGGAAAGAAGGATGGAAGGAAGGATCACATGCATTGTCACAAAGGAAAGAACGATGGAAGGCAGGATGACATGCAATGTCACAAAGGAAAGAAGGATGGAAGGAAGGATCACATGCATTGTCACAAAGGAAAGAAGGATGGAAGGAAGGATCACAAGCTTTGTCACAAAGGAAAGAAGGATGGAAGGAAGGAAAGATCACAAGCTTTGTCACAAGTGCAATACTTTAATTTTCTGCTGCTCATTCCTGTGCAATATCCCATCTGCCCTCCCGTCATATTTCTTTTCAAGATTTTCTTATTTAATCACTAATGTACATATATTTATATTTATAGATACATATATATTCAGTCATCTTTTCTCTTTTACCATGTCTCTCTAATATTTTGCTCCTTACTATTTTTCTATTTTCTTTATTGTTTTATTTTATTTTAATATATTTTCTCCTACTGTGCATGCTGCTGAGTGACTGCTGCTCGTCAAACACATTTAATTGCAATGTTGACCCTGTGCTAACTTGCATATGACAAATAAATCTGAAAACTGAAACTAAATTAAGGAAAGAAGGATGGAAGGAAAGATCACAAGCTTTGTCACAAAGGAAAGAAGGATGGAAGGAAGGATCACAAGCTTTGTCACAAAGGAAAGAAGGATGGGAGGAAAGATCACAAGCTTTGTCACAAAGGAAAGAAGGATGGAAGGAAGGATCACAAGCTTTGTCACAAAGGAAAGAAGAATGGGAGGAAGGATCACATGCATTGTCACAAAGGAAAGAAGGATGGAAGGAAGGAAGGATCACAAGCATTGTCACAAAGGAAAGAAGGATGGAAGGAAGGATCACAAGCATTGTCACAAAGGAAAGAAGGATGGAAGGAAGGATCACATGCATTGTCACAAAGGAAAGAACGATGGAAGGCAGGATGACATGCAATGTCACAAAGGAAAGAAGGATGGAAGGAAGAATCACATGCGTTGTCACAAAGGAAAGAAGGATGGAAGGAAGGATCACATGCATTGTCACAAAGGAAAGAACGATGGAAGGCAGGATGACATGCAATGTCACAAAGGAAAGAAGGATGGAAGGAAGAATCACATGCATTGTCACAAAGGAAAGAAGGATGGAAGGAAGGATCACAAGCATTGTCACAAAGGAAAGAAGGATGGAAGGAAGGATCACAAGCATTGTCACAAAGGAAAGAAGGATGGAAGGAAGGATCACAGGCATTGTCACAAAGGAAAGAAGGATGGAAGGAAGGATCACATGCATTGTCACAAAGGAAAGAACGATGGAAGGCAGAATGACATGCATTGTCACAAAGGAAAGAAGGATGGAAGGATGGATCACAAGCTTTGTCACAAAGGAAAGAAGGATGGAAGGAAGGAAAGATCACAAGCTTTGTCACAAGTGCAATACTTTAATTTTCTGCTGCTCATTCCTATGCAATATCCCATCTGCCCTCCCGTCATATTTCTTTTCAAGATTTTCTTATTTAATCACTAATGTACATATATTTATATTTATAGATACATATATATTCAGTCATCTTTTCTCTTTTACCATGTCTCTCTAATATTTTGCTCTTTACTATTTTTCTATTTTCTTTATTGTTTTATTTTATTTTAATATATTTTCTCCTACTGTGCATGCTGCTGAGTGACTGCTGCTCGTCAAACACATTTAATTGCAATGTTGACCCTGTGCTAACTTGCATATGACAAATAAATCTGAAAACTGAAACTAAACTAAGGAAAGAAGGATGGAAGGAAAGATCACAAGCTTTGTCACAAAGGAAAGAAGGATGGAAGGAAGGATCACAAGCTTTGTCACAAAGGAAAGAAGGATGGGAGGAAAGATCACAAGCTTTGTCACAAAGGAAAGAAGGATGGATGGAAGGATCACATGCATTGTCACAAAGGAAAGAAGGAAGGAAGGAAGGAAGGAAGGAAGGATCACAAGCATTGTCACAAAGGAAAGAAGGATGGAAGGAAGAATCACATGCATTGTCACAAAGGAGAGAAGGATGGAAGGAAGGATCACATGCATTGTCACAAAGGAAAGAACGATGGAAGGAAGGATCACATGCATTGTCACAAAGTAAAGAAGGATGGAAGGAAGGATCACATGCATTGTCACAAAGGAAAGAACGATGGAAGGCAGGATGACATGCAATGTCACAAAGGAAAGAAGGATGGAAGGAAGAATCACATGCATTGTCACAAAGGAAAGAACGATGGAAGGAAGGATCACATGCATTGTCACAAAGGAAAGAAGGATGGAAGGAAGGATCACATGCATTGTCACAAAGGAAAGAACGATGGAAGGCAGGATGACATGCAATGTCACAAAGGAAAGAAGGATGGAAGTAAGAATCACATGCATTGTCACAAAGGAAAGAAGGATGGAAGGAAGGATCACATGCATTGTCACAAAGGAAAGAACGATGGAAGGCAGGATGACATGCAATGTCACAAAGGAAAGAAGGATGGAAGGAAGGATCACATGCATTGTCACAAAGGAAAGAAGGATGGAAGGATGGATCACAAGCTTTGTCACAAAGGAAAGAAGGATGGAAGGAAGGAAAGATCACAAGCTTTGTCACAAGTGCAATACTTTAATTTTCTGCTGCTCATTCCTGTGCAATATCCCATCTGCCCTCCCGTCATATTTCTTTTCAAGATTTTCTTATTTAATCACTAATGTACATATATTTATATTTATAGATACATATATATTCAGTCATCTTTTCTCTTTTACCATGTCTCTCTAATATTTTGCTCCTTACTATTTTTCTATTTTCTTTATTGTTTTATTTTATTTTAATATATTTTCTCCTACTGTGCATGCTGCTGAGTGACTGCTGCTCGTCAAACACATTTAATTGCAATGTTGACCCTGTGCTAACTTGCATATGACAAATAAATCTGAAAACTGAAACTAAACTAAGGAAAGAAGGATGGAAGGAAAGATCACAAGCTTTGTCACAAAGGAAAGAAGGATGGAAGGAAGGATCACAAGCTTTGTCACAAAGGAAAGAAGGATGGGAGGAAAGATCACAAGCTTTGTCACAAAGGAAAGAAGGATGGATGGAAGGATCACATGCATTGTCACAAAGGAAAGAAGGAAGGAAGGAAGGAAGGATCACAAGCATTGTCACAAAGGAAAGAAGGATGGAAGGAAGAATCACATGCATTGTCACAAAGGAAAGAAGGATGGAAGGAAGGATCACATGCATTGTCACAAAGGAAAGAACGATGGAAGGAAGGATCACATGCATTGTCACAAAGTAAAGAAGGATGGAAGGAAGGATCACATGCATTGTCACAAAGGAAAGAACGATGGAAGGCAGGATGACATGCAATGTCACAAAGGAAAGAAGGATGGAAGGAAGAATCACATGCATTGTCAAAAAGGAAAGAACGATGGAAGGAAGGATCACATGCATTGTCACAAAGGAAAGAAGGATGGAAGGAAGGATCACATGCATTGTCACAAAGGAAAGAACGATGGAAGGCAGGATGACATGCAATGTCACAAAGGAAAGAAGGATGGAAGGAAGAATCACATGCATTGTCACAAAGGAAAGAAGGATGGAAGGAAGGATCACATGCATTGTCACAAAGGAAAGAACGATGGAAGGCAGGATGACATGCAATGTCACAAAGGAAAGAAGGATGGAAGGAAGAATCACATGCATTGTCACAAAGGAAAGAAGGATGGAAGGAAGGATCACAAGCATTGTCACAAAGGAAAGAAGGATGGAAGGAAGGATCACAAGCATTGTCACAAAGGAAAGAAGGATGGAAGGAAGGATCACATGCATTGTCACAAAGGAAAGAAGGATGGAAGGCAGGATGACATGCAATGTCACAAAGGAAAGAAGGATGGAAGGAAGGATCACATGCATTGTCACAAAGGAAAGAAGGATGGAAGGAAGGATCACAAGCTTTGTCACAAAGGAAAGAAGGATGGAAGGAAGGAAAGATCACAAGCTTTGTCACAAGTGCAATACTTTAATTTTCTGCTGCTCATTCCTGTGCAATATCCCATCTGCCCTCCCGTCATATTTCTTTTCAAGATTTTCTTATTTAATCACTAATGTACATATATTTATATTTATAGATACATATATATTCAGTCATCTTTTCTCTTTTACCATGTCTCTCTAATATTTTGCTCCTTACTATTTTTCTATTTTCTTTATTGTTTTATTTTATTTTAATATATTTTCTCCTACTGTGCATGCTGCTGAGTGACTGCTGCTCGTCAAACACATTTAATTGCAATGTTGACCCTGTGCTAACTTGCATATGACAAATAAATCTGAAAACTGAAACTAAATTAAGGAAAGAAGGATGGAAGGAAAGATCACAAGCTTTGTCACAAAGGAAAGAAGGATGGAAGGAAGGATCACAAGCTTTGTCACAAAGGAAAGAAGGATGGGAGGAAAGATCACAAGCTTTGTCACAAAGGAAAAAAGGATGGAAGGAAGGATCACAAGCTTTGTCACAAAGGAAAGAAGGATGGGAGGAAGGATCACATGCATTGTCACAAAGGAAAGAAGGATGGAAGGAAGGAAGGATCACAAGCATTGTCACAAAGGAAAGAAGGATGGAAGGAAGGATCACAAGCATTGTCACAAAGGAAAGAAGGATGGAAGGAAGGATCACATGCATTGTCACAAAGGAAAGAACGATGGAAGGCAGGATGACATGCAATGTCACAAAGGAAAGAAGGATGGAAGGAAGAATCACATGCGTTGTCACAAAGGAAAGAAGGATGGAAGGAAGGATCACATGCATTGTCACAAAGGAAAGAACGATGGAAGGCAGGATGACATGCAATGTCACAAAGGAAAGAAGGATGGAAGGAAGAATCACATGCATTGTCACAAAGGAAAGAAGGATGGAAGGAAGGATCACAAGCATTGTCACAAAGGAAAGAAGGATGGAAGGAAGGATCACAAGCATTGTCACAAAGGAAAGAAGGATGGAAGGAAGGATCACATGCATTGTCACAAAGGAAAGAACGATGGAAGGCAGGATGACATGCAATGTCACAAAGGAAAGAAGGATGGAAGGAAGAATCACATGCATTATCACAAAGGAAAGAAGGATGGAAGGAAGGATCACATGCATTGTCACAAAGGAAAGAACGATGGAAGGCAGGATGACATGCAATGTCACAAAGGAAAGAAGGATGGAAGGAAGAATCACATGCATTGTCACAAAGGAAAGAACGATGGAAGGCAGGATGACATGCAATGTCACAAAGGAAAGAAGGATGGAAGTAAGAATCACATGCATTGTCACAAAGGAAAGAAGGATGGAAGGAAGGATCACATGCATTGTCACAAAGGAAAGAACGATGGAAGGCAGGATGACATGCAATGTCACAAAGGAAAGAAGGATGGAAGGAAGGATCACATGCATTGTCACAAAGGAAAGAAGGATGGAAGGATGGATCACAAGCTTTGTCACAAAGGAAAGAAGGATGGAAGGAAGGAAAGATCACAAGCTTTGTCACAAGTGCAATACTTTAATTTTCTGCTGCTCATTCCTGTGCAATATCCCATCTGCCCTCCCGTCATATTTCTTTTCAAGATTTTCTTATTTAATCACTAATGTACATATATTTATATTTATAGATACATATATATTCAGTCATCTTTTCTCTTTTACCATGTCTCTCTAATATTTTGCTCCTTACTATTTTTCTATTTTCTTTATTGTTTTATTTTATTTTAATATATTTTCTCCTACTGTGCATGCTGCTGAGTGACTGCTGCTCGTCAAACACATTTAATTGCAATGTTGACCCTGTGCTAACTTGCATATGACAAATAAATCTGAAAACTGAAACTAAACTAAGGAAAGAAGGATGGAAGGAAAGATCACAAGCTTTGTCACAAAGGAAAGAAGGATGGAAGGAAGGATCACAAGCTTTGTCACAAAGGAAAGAAGGATGGGAGGAAAGATCACAAGCTTTGTCACAAAGGAAAGAAGGATGGATGGAAGGATCACATGCATTGTCACAAAGGAAAGAAGGAAGGAAGGAAGGAAGGATCACAAGCATTGTCACAAAGGAAAGAAGGATGGAAGGAAGAATCACATGCATTGTCACAAAGGAAAGAAGGATGGAAGGAAGGATCACATGCATTGTCACAAAGGAAAGAACGATGGAAGGAAGGATCACATGCATTGTCACAAAGTAAAGAAGGATGGAAGGAAGGATCACATGCATTGTCACAAAGGAAAGAACGATGGAAGGCAGGATGACATGCAATGTCACAAAGGAAAGAAGGATGGAAGGAAGAATCACATGCATTGTCAAAAAGGAAAGAACGATGGAAGGAAGGATCACATGCATTGTCACAAAGGAAAGAAGGATGGAAGGAAGGATCACATGCATTGTCACAAAGGAAAGAACGATGGAAGGCAGGATGACATGCAATGTCACAAAGGAAAGAAGGATGGAAGGAAGAATCACATGCATTGTCACAAAGGAAAGAAGGATGGAAGGAAGGATCACATGCATTGTCACAAAGGAAAGAACGATGGAAGGCAGGATGACATGCAATGTCACAAAGGAAAGAAGGATGGAAGGAAGAATCACATGCATTGTCACAAAGGAAAGAAGGATGGAAGGAAGGATCACAAGCATTGTCACAAAGGAAAGAAGGATGGAAGGAAGGATCACAAGCATTGTCACAAAGGAAAGAAGGATGGAAGGAAGGATCACATGCATTGTCACAAAGGAAAGAAGGATGGAAGGCAGGATGACATGCAATGTCACAAAGGAAAGAAGGATGGAAGGAAGGATCACATGCATTGTCACAAAGGAAAGAAGGATGGAAGGAAGGATCACAAGCTTTGTCACAAAGGAAAGAAGGATGGAAGGAAGGAAAGATCACAAGCTTTGTCACAAGTGCAATACTTTAATTTTCTGCTGCTCATTCCTGTGCAATATCCCATCTGCCCTCCCGTCATATTTCTTTTCAAGATTTTCTTATTTAATCACTAATGTACATATATTTATATTTATAGATACATATATATTCAGTCATCTTTTCTCTTTTACCATGTCTCTCTAATATTTTGCTCCTTACTATTTTTCTATTTTCTTTATTGTTTTATTTTATTTTAATATATTTTCTCCTACTGTGCATGCTGCTGAGTGACTGCTGCTCGTCAAACACATTTAATTGCAATGTTGACCCTGTGCTAACTTGCATATGACAAATAAATCTGAAAACTGAAACTAAATTAAGGAAAGAAGGATGGAAGGAAAGATCACAAGCTTTGTCACAAAGGAAAGAAGGATGGAAGGAAGGATCACAAGCTTTGTCACAAAGGAAAGAAGGATGGGAGGAAAGATCACAAGCTTTGTCACAAAGGAAAAAAGGATGGAAGGAAGGATCACAAGCTTTGTCACAAAGGAAAGAAGGATGGGAGGAAGGATCACATGCATTGTCACAAAGGAAAGAAGGATGGAAGGAAGGAAGGATCACAAGCATTGTCACAAAGGAAAGAAGGATGGAAGGAAGGATCACAAGCATTGTCACAAAGGAAAGAAGGATGGAAGGAAGGATCACATGCATTGTCACAAAGGAAAGAACGATGGAAGGCAGGATGACATGCAATGTCACAAAGGAAAGAAGGATGGAAGGAAGAATCACATGCGTTGTCACAAAGGAAAGAAGGATGGAAGGAAGGATCACATGCATTGTCACAAAGGAAAGAACGATGGAAGGCAGGATGACATGCAATGTCACAAAGGAAAGAAGGATGGAAGGAAGAATCACATGCATTGTCACAAAGGAAAGAAGGATGGAAGGAAGGATCACAAGCATTGTCACAAAGGAAAGAAGGATGGAAGGAAGGATCACAAGCATTGTCACAAAGGAAAGAAGGATGGAAGGAAGGATCACATGCATTGTCACAAAGGAAAGAACGATGGAAGGCAGGATGACATGCAATGTCACAAAGGAAAGAAGGATGGAAGGAAGAATCACATGCATTATCACAAAGGAAAGAAGGATGGAAGGAAGGATCACATGCATTGTCACAAAGGAAAGAACGATGGAAGGCAGGATGACATGCAATGTCACAAAGGAAAGAAGGATGGAAGGAAGAATCACATGCATTGTCACAAAGGAAAGAAGGATGGAAGGAAGGATCACAAGCATTGTCACAAAGGAAAGAAGGATGGAAGGAAGGATCACAAGCATTGTCACAAAGGAAAGAAGGATGGAAGGAAGGATCACATGCATTGTCACAAAGGAAAGAACGATGGAAGGCAGGATGACATGCAATGTCACAAAGGAAAGAAGGATGGAAGGAAGAATCACATGCATTGTCACAAAGGAAAGAACGATGGAAGGAAGGATCACATGCATTGTCACAAAGGAAAGAAGGATGGAAGGAAGGATCACAAGCATTGTCACAAAGGAAAGAAGGATGGAAGGAAGGATCACAAGCATTGTCACAAAGGAAAGAAGGATGGAAGGAAGGATCACATGCATTGTCACAAAGGAAAGAACGATGGAAGGCAGGATGACATGCAATGTCACAAATGAAAGAAGGATGGAAGGAAGAATCACATGCGTTGTCACAAAGGAAAGAAGGATGGAAGGAAGGATCACATGCATTGTCACAAAGGAAAGAAGGATGGAAGGCAGGATGACATGCAATGTCACAAAGGAAAGAAGGATGGAAGGAAGGAAGGATCACAAGCATTGTCACAAAGGAAAGAAGGATGGAAGGAAGGATCACAAGCTTTGTCACAAAGGAAAGAAGGATGGGAGGAAAGATCACAAGCTTTGTCACAAAGGAAAGAAGGATAGATGGAAGGATCACATGCATTGTCACAAAGGAAAGAAGGAAGGAAGGAAGGAAGGAAGGATCATAAGCATTGTCACAAAGGAAAGAAGGATGGAAGGAAGAATCACATGCATTGTCACAAAGGAAAGAAGGATGGAAGGAAGGATCACATGCATTGTCACAAAGGAAAGAAGGATGGAAGGAAGGATCACATGCATTGTCACAAAGGAAAGAACGATGGAAGGCAGGATGACATGCAATGTCACAAAGGAAAGAAGGATGGAAGGAAGAATCACATGCATTGTCTTTTTTTTTTTTTTTTTTTTTTCTAAATGACATCAGAAACAGCAGTATGCGACATTACGTGATGGCAGAGCTTCAGTTCATCCTTTGTCATTTTTCTTTTTTTTTTTAAATAAATAGGACAGGGGGAATGAATGAGAGAGAGAGGGGGAGAGAAAGAAAGAAAACCAAAGGGGAGAAGAGACGGTGAGAAGGGGGGGGAAGAGAGACAAAAAAAAAAAAAAACTCCTGGGTCACCTGTATGGAGAAAAAAAAAAAAACAAACAAACAAACAAACAAAAACAAACAGAGGAGACAGCAAACAACAAAGAGCAACATAATAATAGAGAAAACAAAGCACCATCACAATAAACTAGCTAGTCATAGATATCAGTATTTACTAAGTAATAAACGATATTGTGCAGCACGCAAGATAGACAGCGCACAGTGTGCTTTGAGGCAGCAGCCAAGAAAGCTTTAGTCCGCGTCTGTGAATACCCATGTGTGCATACCTGTGTGGATCAGCATGCTTGCATTCCAAAGGTTTCTCCATGTAATGATCTGCTAGGGAGTGTGGGGGGGCCACAGCCCCGTCCTCCAGGGTGTGAAGCGGGTATGGAGGAGATCAAAACTCCAGACATCCAGAGGCCCCCAGAACACAAGAGACCATGGAAGACCAACAGAGGGGCAGCCGCGCCACTGTCCCAGTAAGAGCTGAGGAGAGTCCCAGATGAGGGCTCGCCCAGCAGCCGCGGAGCAGAAGTCAGGGGGAGTTGCAGTGACGCGCCCGTGAGCTCCGCCGGCCCCCAGCTGCGCCTGAGTGACCGAGCCCTAGGCCGAGAGGCCGGGGGCACCCCACCTCCAAAGGGGCCCGAGCGAGCCCCAGGCCCCAGGCCCCGACAAGCGGCCGCCAAGGAGTGAGCCGGTGTGTACCCGGACGCCCACCCCCAGACACAAAGAACCACCAACACACCGACACCTGAGGGAGTCCGCCACCGGCAGGGAAAGTGGTGGTGGGTGGAGATAGGCCTCCAAACCTTGGAGGGCCTGAGGTGTCCCCAGAGAGGTGGCGTCTGATACCCAACCTGACATATAGACACAGACATACAGGCACACACAGACACAAACATCCATTCCCACCCTCATGCTCTCATATGCACTCACTCCACACTCAACCAACGTGGAGACAGACATAAAGAGACGCTGTACACACAATCACACTCCCCAAGCGTACTCTACAAACCGGGTCTAGGTACCCTTGCCCCTGGAGGGGGGAATTGCACCCAGACCCAGGTGGTGTTACCCTTTTCCCTGCGGTGGGGAGAGGCAGACCACCCCGACTCCGCAGCAGCAGGGAGGCCCCACACCCCAGACCGCAGTCGGACGGCCAACTCCTCCTACTAGCCCTCCCGCTCCAGCAGGCCGCAGAGAATGGGGGTGGGAGAAGACTCCAAACCTCCCTCCACCCGCTCATTGTAGTGTTGATGCATATGTGTTCTAAGGTGCAATTAAAACCCAGGAGGGCATGGAGCTACCTGCCAAGGAGCAGCAGGTAAGCGCATAGTCCCTCCTGCTAACCCTCAATGACAGTCCACCCAACCCCACCACAGAGAAAACTGCACCCACCCCACCAACCACACATCTTCCAGACTACATAAGACGGTAAACGCCCAGGCTGAGATCTTCCTCCACCTCTCCTGTATCTCCCCCTCCTGCAGAGAGTTCCTGAGAGAAGAAAGCTCCTGCAAGATGTGACCATCCCCCCCACCAGTTGAAGAGCCCCCCAGGCGGCTCGATGCACCGGCGGCACCCTGCTCCAGGGCCGGGCCCCCATGCACCCACCCGCCCACAACCCCGGCAACACACCAACCAGGACCCGAGCCCCCGAGGCCCGGCCCGGGCCCCAGCCCAGAGACGGAGCGCCCCCAGAACCTCACGCCCATCCCGGACCCACCCAGGGGCAGCCAGGTTGCCAGGTCAGTAACCCGCGTCCGTCAGCACAGACCCTCCCCTAGCCCCGCTGCACGCAGCCGCGAGGAAACAGTCACCTGAGAGCCAACAGAGCCCTCAACCGGACGTGACCGCTACCCCGGGTTGAGCCCCCCAAGGAAGATGCCTCCGGGGAACCCCCCGACGCCCTAAGCCTGTCCCTACCCCCTCACCAATCACAACAGTGAAGGCGGGACCAAACTATGACCCCCCACCCCCACTAGGTGATGGAGCTGATAAAAGGGGCCCAGAGCAATTGATCTAATGTGGTGGCAGAGGCTGTGTCAAGACTAATGTAATCTAATAGATAATTTCTATATTGGTTAGAATTAAGATTATTTTTATTTTTCCAGTTCATGAGGACTGTTTTCTTGGCTATGCATAGGGCAGTGAAGATCATATGGGCTATATTCTTTTCTGAAGTGACATTATCTAAGCTGCCCAACAAACACACTAAGGGGGAGGTTGGAATGTTACATTTCAGACATTTTGATAAGTCTTCACATATCTCGCGCCAAAACTTTTGCACTGGTGGACAGAACCAAAGAGCGTGGATGTAATTGTCTGGTGTATTGCCTTGACAGTGTGAGCAGTTGTTGGAAGATGTAAAGCCCATCTTGAACATCCGATGACCTGTATAGTGCACTCTATGAAGTATTTTGTATTGTATTAATTGCAGACTGGGATTTTTAATTAATTTAAAAGTTTTTAAGCAAATCTGAGACCAGAAGTTTTGGTCTAGGTTGACTGATAAATCTGCTTCCCACTTTGCAGTAGGAAGGGATATTGATTCATCTAATTTAGAAAGTGTTCTGTATATTTTAGATAATAATTTGGGGGATTTAAGAGTAAGAAAATGTGCCGCACTTAGTGGTGTTTGTAATTCAACTTGACTGAGGTTAAATTTCTTTTTTACTATGGATTTAATTTGTTGATATTCTAAAAACCTTGTCTTGTTGATCCCATATTGTTCAACTAGTCTGTCAAATGGAATAAATTCTGTTCCCTCTAATATATGTTCTAAGTATTTAATTCCTTTACAACTCCATTCTGGGAAATTAATCATATTATTGTTTTGTAATATGTCAGGGTTATTCCAGATAGGTGTACGTTTGCATGGGATTAATGAAGACTCCGTTATTTTTAGAAACTCCCACCATGCTGTTAGAGAAAAGCTGATGTTGATACTTTTAAAGCATTCATGTCTTTTGATGTTTGAGCTAATAAATGGTAGGTCTGAAATCTCTAGATCCTTGCATAGTGCCTGTTCAACATCTAGCCAGGGCTCAACTAAGAAGGTATGTTTTAACCATTCTGAGATGAACTGAAGCCTGTTGGCTAAGAAGTATTGGTGAAAATTAGGCAGATCTAATCCTCCTCTATCCTTGGTTAGAGGAGGATTAGATCTGCCTAAAGGAAAGAAGGATGGAAGGAAGGATCACAAGCATTGTCACAAAGGAAAGAAGGATGGAAGGAAGGATCACAAGCTTTGTCACAAAGGAAAGAAGGATGGAAGGAAGGAAAGATCACAAGCTTTGTCACAAGTGCAATACTTTAATTTTCTGCTGCTCATTCCTGTGCAATATCCCATCTGCCCTCCCGTCATATTTCTTTTCAAGATTTTCTTATTTAATCACTAATGTACATATATTTATATTTATAGATACATATATATTCAGTCATCTTTTCTCTTTTACCATGTCTCTCTAATATTTTGCTCCTTACTATTTTTCTATTTTCTTTATTGTTTTATTTTATTTTAATATATTTTCTCCTACTGTGCATGCTGCTGAGTGACTGCTGCTCATCAAACACATTTAATTGCAATGTTGACCCTGTGCTAACTTGCATATGACAAATAAATCTGAAAACTGAAACTAAACTAAGGAAAGAAGGATGGAAGGAAAGATCACAAGCTTTGTCACAAAGGAAAGAAGGATGGAAGGAAGGATCACAAGCATTGTCACAAAGGAAAGAACGATGGGAGGAAAGATCACAAGCTTTGTCACAAAGGAAAGAAGGAAGGATGGAAGGATCACATGCATTGTCACAAAGGAAAGAAGGATGGAAGGAAGGATCACAAGCATTGTCACAAAGGAAAGAAGGATGGAAGGAAGGATCACGAGCATTGTCACAAAGGAAAGAAGGATGGAAGGAAGGAAGGATCACAAGCATTGTCACAAAGGAAAGAAGGATGGAAGGAAGGATCACAAGCATTGTCACAAAGGAAAGAAGGATGGAAGGAAGGATCACATGCATTGTCACAAAGGAAAGAACGATGGAAGGCAGGATGACATGCAATGTCACAAAGAAAAGAAGGATGGAAGGCAGGATGACATGCAATGTCACAAAGGAAAGAAGGATGGAAGGAAGGATCACATGCATTGTCACAAAGGAAAGAAGGATGGAAGGCAGGATGACATGCAATGTCACAAAGGAAAGAAGGATGGAAGGAAGAATCACATGCATTGTCACAAAGGAAAGAAGGATGGAAGGAAGGATCACATGCATTGTCACAAAGGAAAGAAGGATGGAAGGATGGATCACAAGCTTTGTCACAAAGGAAAGAAGGATGGAAGGAAGGATCACAAGCTTTGTCACAAAGGAAAGAAGGATGGAAGGAAGGATCACATGCAATGTCACAAAGGAAAGAAGGATGGAAGGAAGGAAGGAAGGAAGGAAGGAAGGATCACAAGCTTTGTCACAAAGGAAAGAAGGATGGAAGGAAGGAAGGAAGGATCACAAGCTTTGTCACAAAGGAAAGAAGGATGGAAGGAAGGAAAGATCACAAGCTTTGTCACAAGTGCAATACTTTAATTTTCTGCTGCTCATTCCTGTGCAATATCCCATCTGCCCTCCCGTCATATTTCTTTCCAAGATTTTCTTATTTAATCACATATATTTATATTTATAGATACATATATATTCAGTCATCTTTTCTCTTTTACCATGTCTCTCTAATATTTTGCTCCTTGCTATTTTTCTATTTTCTTTATTATTTTATTTTATTTTAATATATTTTCTCCTACTGTGCATGCTGCTGAGTGACTGCTGCTCGTCAAACACATTTAATTGCAATGTTGACCCTGTGCTAACTTGCATATGACAAATAAATCTGAAAACTGAAACTAAACTAAGGAAAGAAGGATGGAAGGAAAGATCACAAGCTTTGTCACAAAGGAAAGAAGGATGGAAGGAAGGATCACAAGCTTTGTCACAAAGGAAAGAAGGATGGGAGGAAGGATCACATGCATTGTCACAAAGGAAAGAAGGATGGAAGGAAGGAAGGATCACAAGCATTGTCACAAATGAAAGAAGGATGGAAGGAAGGATCACAAGCATTGTCACAAAGGAAAGAAGGATGGAAGGAAGGATCACAAGCTTTGTCACAAAGGAAAGAAGGATGGAAGGAAGGATCACATGCATTCTCACAAAGGAAAGAAGGATGGAAGGAAGGATCACATGCATTGTTACAAAGGAAAGAAGGATGGAAGGAAGGATCACATGCATTGTTACAAAGGAAAGAAGGATGGAAGGAAGGATCACAAGCATTGTCACAAAGGAAAGAAGGATGGAAGGAAGGATCACAAGCTTTGTCACAAAGGAAAGAAGGAGGGAAGGATCACATGCATTGTTACAAAGGAAAGAAGGATGGAAGGAAGAATCACATGCATTGTCACAAAGGAAAGAAGGATGGAAGGAAGGATCACAAGCTTTGTCACAAAGGAAAGAAGGATGGAAGAAAGGAAAGATCACAAGCTTTGTCACAAGTGCAATACTTTAATTTTCTGCTGCTCATTCCTGTGCAATATCCCATCTGCCCTCCCGTCATATTTCTTTTCAAGATTTTCTTATTTAATCACTAATGTACATATATTTATATTTATAGATACATATATATTCAGTCATCTTTTCTCTTTTACCATGTCTCTCTAATATTTTGCTCCTTACTATTTTTCTATTTTCTTTATTATTTTATTTTATTTTAATATATTTTCTCCTACTGTGCATGCTGCTGAGTGACTGCTGCTCGTCAAACACATTTAATTGCAATGTTGACCCTGTGCTAACTTGCATATGACAAATAAATCTGAAAACTAAAACTGAACAAAGGAAAGAAGGATGGAAGGAAAGATCACAAGCATTGTCACAAAGGAAAGAAGGATGGAAGGAAGGATCACAAGCTTTGTCACAAAGGAAAGAAGGATGGAAGTGTTAAGGTTCATTTACTTGGGGATGGAGACAAGAGAAAAAACCACAATAACAACACTGGTCCGGCCGGGTTGAGTCAAACGATGATTTAATGATCACACACGTGGGAGATGGACACTGATGCAGACAGCCTCAAAATCTCAAAATGGTGGAGCATTGCTCAAACTTTTATAACCTCTGGTGCCTCCACCTTATCATAAAAAGCCTAAACATTCACATGCTCTCTCTCACACAGCGCCTAAGCTACGACCTTGGCTCCCTGTTTATCTGCTCCTGCTGAAATGGGGCAGAAAACTCCAGCACACTCTGTTCTCTTCTACTCAGACAAATTAGACAATAACCTCCTGCGAACAGTATTTCTTATAACTCAGCAATATAATGCATCATAAAACAATATCATTCATTCACAACAAGTCAGCAATTTAATGTAATGCAAATCAGTTTAACTAATGCAATAGTTATCAGCTTCTTCTAATTCAGGAGAATAATGCAAACTAAAACTACATAATAATTCACAATCTTTAATTAGGGGTATAACATGGCATAAAATAATATCATAATTTTACAATTCCCCCTGATGAGGTCATTAGAATAATGACCTCACAAACACCCTGTAGCCCAGTGTGGCCGGGTTCATCTCTTCTCACTCCTGAGGTCCTTTGTCCCCCTGAGGGGCAAACCATATGTAAGATGACCTCTGTGTTTACGCAAGTCAGGTGCAAGAAAAACTAGGATTCCAACAGTAGCAGGTCCAGATGACAATGTCCTTGTCTCCCACTGCTTTATTTGGTGTTCCCTTATACCATTCAGACGTAGACTAGAACCTCTGTCCGAAGAGCTCTTAACCTTTATTTTATTGCTGCAGCTACCAGTGTCGTCCAGTTGGGTGATCCTCTGCTCTTAATTCTCCAACCTTAGGGGTTAGACAACCCTTCAGTCGTAACACAGACCAGGGGATTATTCTGTCTCGATTTCAAACAACGATCTGTGTATTCTCCAGAAAAAGGAACAGGAAGGTGTCCCCTTTTTGCCCAAAAGCCTCTCGAACCTCATTGGTCTGGTGTTCCCGGATTTCCGCCAACCCCTTCATGGTTATTGCTGTGTTTATGGGATCCATCCTTTTGTGGTGACTAGCTGGAGCCCAAACGCCATGACCCTTGGACCCAGTTGATGTCTCGGCAGTCACTGTGTCTGACTCTGCTACGGAGGATCCTCGCATCTCTGTGACCTCGTCTGGTGTCTGTTCCTTGCTCTGTAAGAGACAGAAAACCAAAACACCTCTCTTCCTAACCCTAATAATCTAATGTTCTTATCTACTGACCTTCTAGTGATTCAGAATTGGTCTAAAACATTCAGAATGTCCCAGGGACTTATTCTAATCATATCTTATGTGTGTGTAAGCAGTGTTTGCATTTAGCCCTCCGCACTCAAGGCATTTCTTACACTTTATCAGTCCGGACAGTCACGCCGAACGAAGCTTCTGACCTTCAAAAGGCCGAGTGCCAACTCGTTATAAGCACATTTGCAAGGTGTGTCTGAAAATTATTAAAACCCCTCTTTTAACAAAAGACAAAAAATTAACAAATCTTCTAAACGCTATTCAGTTCATTTCAATGAGTAATGATTAAACATGAAAGTGATAGTTTATGCTTTTTCACTGATTCTCTAAAAGGTCCGTCTTCTCGGACCGCTATTAGCTTAAGCTTTACCATTCCTAAATTATTAAAGACACAAATGAAGTTATAAATTGTTCAAATAATCCTTCTTTGATGTTAAAGCTCAACCTTCCCCCCCTTTTTTGACACATTCCAATGTGTCAAATCAACAGAGCTAGAACATTCAAAAAAAAGTTAGGCAGCTACAAAGTTTCCCAGACTCTTAAGGTGATCCGCGTGTAATGTTCTGACTCAGGTATTTAATATTTTAATAAATCTCGTTTAATTAACTGCCACTATTTAAACTAACCTTAAAGACATAATTGAAGAAAAGATCACAAAGAATAACATGATATCAGTGTTTTGTAAGCGCGTGCGGCCTTCTATGCTCGAAGCCTTTCCCCTCAATAGATCAGTCAGACATTCGCGCTGACTGTAGCTTTTAACCCTTATTAACTTGAGCACAACTCTACAATGAGCAACAAGTTGCAATATGTATAAAAATGATCATGGTTACACCTGCAATGAAAAATTATATCATTATCCTAACACCTGTAAATAGAAGATTCATCAGAGGTTATAACAATCACAGGAACACAGATGTTAGTATAAGGTCAAAAACTTCAATAAATGATCATCGATGCAATGCTTGTTGCATGATTCTCATACAATAATAATGCTGACATTGAAAATAACAGTATAACACCCCCTTTTTCCCCGTTTCACTTGACACCTAAACGTTTATAAACGCCTCTTTTAATTCTTGATTTTATTTCCCCCTTTTCTCCCCTTACTGACCACAGCAGGGGGATCTTAGTTTTGAATCAGCCATGAATCCAGCTCACCTGATTCATCAGTGAGCTCCACCATCACTGGCGTCTGACAGGGTGGCGCTGTATACTCTTCCTTTAATATCACTATTTTCAACCTGTTTATGAGAGTGTTTAAACCTGAAGTCGACTACGTCCACAACAAGTCAATACAGCTGTAAATGAGGCCAATTATCAATCTATTACCAATCAATAACAACAGATAACTTCTATTTTATGCATGCTTTTAATCAACCACTCACCCAGAGGATCTCCAATCCCAGGAAATGCCTTCTCCTCCTTTAATGAGTCTGTCCTCCTTCCATGCCCTGGTAACTGGTCCATCCAGAGCCATATGATCTCAAATATACATACAACAAGCCAAACCACACCTTGGTCACACCAACCCCTTTCCACCCCCAAGATGTCCAATGCCATCCTAGTATGGACTGTCAAAAGTGGCTTTAACGCTGACTGTTCTGACAATCCATTTTATAACGTTCCTGGTCAGATTTGCCAATCTCTGCACCAGAGTTTTAAACGTTTCGCCATTTTCATTAGGTTTTATCTTTTATTTAGTTTCGACTCCAGATTTTCAATTTTTTGCCAGTTGTAATTAGTTTTTACCAATTCTTTGCTAGTTTAGTCTAGTTTTTATTTTCTGAAAATCCTTAGTTTCAATTTAGTTTTATTTGTGTTTTGCAAAAGTTAAGTGTAACAAAATCTCAGTTGCATCATATCAGTCATGCTCTTCTAATTATCCTTGGGTGTTGAGACTAATAACTATTAACTCTTGCCGCACCGAGTGGTCCTAATTTTGGTTAAAGTTAATTGATAACCTTTTGAAGGCGATTGTTTCACACCTTTATTTAGATGTCCCAGTCCTGTTATCTCGGGATACATCACGCTGCCTTATCTGGGGTTAGCTGTTTTCTTGGGATGCGAGTTAAGTGGGTGAGCTCTTCAAAGAGGGGGAGTGTGCTCCCCCTGATGAGGTCTTCTAGGTAAGCTAGGTTAACCTTCTTGTGTGAGCTTTTCAAGTGCACTTTTAAAGTTTGTGGGATTTTTTGTTTTATAAATGTCCCTCAAGACCCCCTGATGACCCAGTAATTCATTTTTGCGCACTGTAGTACACATTTAGTTTTTTGCTTGTAGCTCTCATACTCTACTTGCCACTCCTCTAAGTCCTGATGTTTCTTAGAGAGGACAACAGAACCTTTAAAATTATATCCCATGTGTGGGGGTGCGGCCTTGCCAATTGTTTTTCCCACCTTTTCAAAATGGCTGGCGTGCCCACAAGCACATTTTATGGAAGAAAGAAAGGTAAGCTTGATATTTACAATTAAAATGTTTTGTTAAACTCAGATTTTTATTTTATTCAAAAAATAAACATCTGGTAAATAATTTCAGGGGTCTTTAAGAATTAGGCTCATTTACTTTCACAGGGAACATGACTAATTTATTAATGTGTGCTCTACACATTAGGACTTTATATTTATATTTATTTCACTTTTTCCTAATACCCAACTTTTGACAAAGGCGGAGAGAATTCTTAACACAATTATTAAGGGAGATTCAAACATAGATTTTTCAAAATATGAGAGGGTCAGGACCCACTAAAAGCCACACAAAGATTATCGGGATGCAGTGGCAGATGTAATAGAGAAAGACACAGGGCCACCTGAAATCTGTCGTCCTATCTGGTGCAAAACCAACATGTAGTAGAATCTGGAATTTTGATTTTGAGTTAAAAATAAAATATGGGTAAAATGCAGAAATCTTTTCCAGTAAAGTAAAAAATAAGAGTCGCAATTATAGTTAAATCCATAACACCTAATTGTTTCTACGAGATCACGTCGTTGCTGAGAGTTATCAGTGATCTCAATGTGTGAAAAGAACTCACAATATCTGGGGTTTAAGCTCCTCTTGGCTGAGAAACCTGGGACAAACATGTGAACAAGACCTGAATAATACCAGTAATGAAGACTTCTCTCCAAAGATCAATAAAAGGAAGCCCCAATCTGATGAGAGTCTAGCAAAATATGGTTCACTCCACTTGCCTGAAATGGTTAGCAGTCCAAGGCATTTCAGTTGTAGAATGATTGGGTACAACAATGAAACAGATGTGAGATGAGGGAAGTGCCAAATGTTCCTTTGTGTCTCCAAATAAAATCAGTACTTACTCAGATATCCTAAATAAATTGACTTTTGTGAAATAGAAAGGTCAGTGCCATCACTTATTCCTAAACCAATAGTTTACAGTTAGTGAAGTGTCAGTGACTTCTGGGTTGGTCCCTGATCTTCATCTTATAAGATTGTTATTTTAATAACACTTGATTCATTTAAAAGAAAAAAGAAAAAAAGAAAAAAGAAAAAACGAAAATAATTTCTCCCTGTTTTTTCTTATTCTCTGGGTCTCAGGAGGACATTACGTCCCTCTCCACTACAAGACTCTTGTTATGTCTACAAAACAATCATATTAAAATCATCCTCAATTCTATTCTGGCGCTGTCTCCCGACTTTTCCTGACCAGATTCTGCGGGTGAACGGAGCAGCAACCCAGACGACTCGACTAACGTACTACCTTAATTTCACTATAGCAGGGCACGCACACATCAATGCAACCAAACACATTTTGCTATAAATCTAGTTAATTTTAGTTAGTTTTGTGAACATTCAGTACAGTTTTAGTTAGTATTTCTTTTTTTTGATTTTATTACCGTTAACGCAAATTCTTTCCAGTTCTACTTTTCGTTATTTCATTTGTTGTCTGTAATAATAATAATCTCCTCTGCACCCTTGAATAAACACCATTAACATGATCAACCTTTTGCTGCTTGTTACTTCACCATCTTATTGAATCAACTACTTCATGCTTATGTGGTTTACGACATTATATTTATCTAAATCTCCACTTTGTGTCTAAATGTTTGAAGAATTTTTGAGGGTCAAATTTTGAGAATTTGACCATAGTGAAAGTTATGGCATTATCACCCCCTTTGGGGATTACCTGTTTCCAGTTTTGATGATATTCCTCCCCGTTCTTTATTTTTTTCAAGTACCCCTCTTCGGTGGCGAGAAACTGTTGGTGTGATCAAGCGGGTGCTGTAAAAACAAAAGCTCAGGACAGAACAGTCACCAGTCATGTACTTCATTCAAAATTAACAAATATTAAGCTTCATATTGATCCTCTGAGTGTAATGGTACATTTTAATTTGCACTTCTAAAAACAATATTTTCTTTATTTTACTCTTGTTCTTGTGCAGCACCACCCCTCAGCACATGCCCCTGTTATTTTATCTTACTTTTAAATTGTTGACTACTTCAAGAGAGCGCCCAAAAGACGGGGACCAGTGTTTATCATTACATATCTCCATTTTGAGTGTGGCTGTCTATCATTCCCCTCTTATTCATAGGCCTCGGTGGAGGGTTTTTTGTTTGTTTGTTTTTTTTTTTCTAAAATTAATTGACTCTCTATAGTGACCCACTATGGTTAATAATAACATGCTCAGTCATGAGTGGGATCAAACCTTTTCTTCACTTTAGCATTTAATATTCCCAACAATATAATGTAATACCTTAATTAAAACACAGCTACTAAAACACAATTTCCTTAATGCAAACATCAGTAGCTCAAAATTAGCAACCAAAGGGTTCAGTCTGCAGTTCACACTCCTGTGAAGCTACAGCTCTTTAGTCTCTGTCATTCTTCTCACCTTGCAGATAAAACAAAGCAAAACAAAACATCCACCCTTCTTTTACAGGCTGGGTGAATTGTCTGTGGACATTTAATAATCCTAAAGTCAGCACCGTTTTTGTCTCAGTATCAAGTCAGTTAAACTTTTAGTCGTCAGTCCATGACTTTTAGTCGTCAGTCATATGCATACATCCACACACATTCATACCAAAAGTTGCTGATAATGGAGTCTCACGCGCAGCCTATTCGAGGCTCCATCACCAGCAAGATGACGTCATCATTTTAAAGGAAACAGCTCCTTGTTTGTTTTTCCTTCTTTGGACTGGATTGACTCGCTGCAATCCTTTTAGGCTTCAGGATCAGTGTCCCATATAAGTCAATTTTCTCCCAAGCCCATTATAATCATGGAGAAAAAATACTTTGCGACTGTTTCCAGTAAGAATATTTTATAGCGCTTTAAAGTTCAACCTCTCAGGTCTGGATTAAAGAGCTGATTTGTTAAATCAGGAACTCACAAAATACCAAAATATCACCACCGGTGGATCACACCTCTCAGATGTTCTTATCTCAGTGCACTGTAACAAAAGCAAACACAGACGTAACCAATTAAACACTCATATGATAACAAATACTGGGGCCCATTGCAAACATGTCCAAAGTTCAAACCATCTTTCTCTCTCTTAGAGAAAGAGAACAATCCAAACCTCACTGATGGAATCAACCTAGTGTCAAACAAAACCCAAAGATCAACCAACACTCCTTTTTGCACCAACAAAACATGTTGGATTTACTTGACTCAATAGTGGACACTAGTTACACACCAACTCTTTACTTTGGCAAAAACGTAAACAACTAAGTTGAATCAACACAACCTTTTCATAATCTCTTCGAAATAAAACTCACACCATTCATTCATCATTTTCGCTCTGTACCACTGCTCCTTGTTAGACTGTGTGAAGCACAGTAAACAATTCAGTGGAGGCTTTGAGCCATAAACAGACATCACGCACAGACATTGTTTTCATTATCAAAGTGCTTCAGACCATGTCCTCTAAATCTACACAAATGCCCTCTGCGTGGCATGAAATACATTTAAGCAATAAATGATCAATCAGTTCTTGCTGTTGTAACCAACTCCGTATTTGGATGTTTGTGTGCAGCATTTGTTAGTAAAGCATTCTTCATTGCATCAGCGTGTGTGTGTGTGTGTGGATCACTTCTCAGTTCATTGAATCAACATTTTAATTTGTGTGTGTGTGTGTGTCATTTCTCCCTCAATCAACGAGTGCATATGTTCATATGTATGTTTCTTTTCACTCTGAGTCGGTGCATGTAGATGTGTGTGTTTGTGTGGGTGTTTGTGTTCATCACTTTCCTGTTGTAGTGTTCTGGGTAAACCACGGCCTGAAGCGTGCCCTGGGTCCTGCCCTCCTCCTTTTCAGTCTGTTTGCATCCATTGGTGCTGCTGCTCAGAGTTCTGTCCATACTGGTTCTGGCCCCAATTGAGGCAGTCCTTTTCTCCAGTGTCCAGCATCTTCTCCTTATTTCGCTCCTCCTTAACTTGACCCTTTTGCTTCGGTCTTCCTTCAGGGTTTTGATACGCAGCTCAATTGTCTGGATGTCCGTTTGTTTGCAGGTGGAACGGCTGACATCCAGAAGGTGTATAGGAGAGTCTGCAGCTTCCACCTCCCCAGTGGAAGACCTCAATCTTTGTTCTGTTAGTTTTACACAGGCCTCAAGGCTCTCTGGGATCCCTTCTTGCACTCTCAAGCCCACGGCTGAGGTCGTAGTCGTGGTCCCATTCCACGGGAATGGAGTCCATGGTTGTTTGGGTGTCTCGGCCCGAGCGTTCAGTCCAGAGCTGGGCAGCCCAGGACGCTGAGCGATCGGAGGACGGCAGAGGCGACAGGAAGCCATCCCCCTAACGTTCGCTCCATAGCAGACCGGACAAATCACACTGCTCATCTAGCTCCAGGATGCTCCGGCCTGATTTCAAGTCCGGTGTCTAGGACTCCAAGCCTGATGGGTTCGATTTTCAGCTAGCTCCTCCTGGGCCATGCTCAGTTTCTGCTCTGATGCCTCGAGGTCTTATTGAGGGCAGAAACCTCAGAGTCTTTTCCGTAGAAATCAGATTTAAGTCCATTGATGTTTTCCTTGCTTTGCTCCACGGCCTTTTGCGGCTCTGCTGTTCGGCTCTTCTCAGAGGTCAGCTCCTGGCCGAGCCCCGACACCTGTGCCTTCAGCTTATTTTCTCCTGGTGTTTTGTCCATTCTGAGGTGACCTCAGTTACTCCTCCTGTCTCTGGCACACCCTTTTTGCTGCCCGATGGTCATTGTTGGTCCGTCACTGTCCTGCACAGTTTTAATGCAGAGTGGTTAAGGTCAGCATGGTTTTGCTCGGCCTCACTTTTCATCTGGGCTTGATGGGCGTCTCGTCACAGCTCTGTCAGCTGAAGCTGTCTTTTTCCATATGGCAAGAATGTAAAGAGTGTGTGAGAGGGGTGTGTCCAATCAGGCACAATGCTGGTGGCTTTGCGAGTGCCTCGTTTTCCAAATCCAGATGTTTATTTGTCACGTACACAGCAACAGAGAGAACAGTCTGTTGTTGGGATGGCTGAGGTCCTTCACCATCTTCCTGGTCTTGGTCCAGCACCGCCTGCTGTAGATTGAGTGCAGGTCAGGGTGCACCGAGCGGATGGTGCGCTCAGCTGATTGCACAACCCTCTGTAGTGCTTGTCTGTCCGGCATGGTGCTGTTCCCGAACCAGACAGTGATATAGCTGCTCAGGATGCTCTCAATAGTTCCTTTATATAAGGTGGTCAGAATCGGTGGTGGGAGCCGGGCCTTTCTCAATCTTCTCAGAAAGAAAAGACGCTGACAGAAATCTCCCCGTGTAGTGAAACGGGCCTTGGATTACCGCTCTCCGTCTCTGCTGCATGAGATCATTTTCCTGCAGCACTGTTGACATTTTCAAGTTGTTGTTGCGGGTTCAGCTGCTTTAGCATTTAGTCAGGGTCACATCAAAGATGGTAGAGGAGAGAGCAAAGATGGTAGAGGGGAGAGCAGGAGTCCAGGGTCAGCCTCGGCTTTTCCGGGCCGACAAAGCAGCCTGTAATCAAGCATAAAGAGAAAAAACAAAACAAAACAAAAACAAAAACAAACGAACAGGAAAATCATGTTGTATTGGCTGTGTTACTCAGAGAGGGGAAAAACAACGGGACCAGGCCCTGTGTCAGCCTTCTCTCCCCCTTTTTTTTTTTTTTTTTTTTTTTTCACCATATAATCCTCTCATAACTCACCAAGCTGACAGGACAACACAGGTACATGTTAAAATTCTTAAGATCATGTTTAAAGCACAAAAATGGAATTTTCTTTCATTCAGTAATCACTTGTATTAATCAATCAGAAGAAAACATGTCACAATTTGACTTTTATTAACCACTAAATTTGTCGTGTTATCACTGGTTGTGATTTTTTTTTTTTTTTTTTTTTTGAAGTTAAGTTGTTGTCCTGCAACCCAGAGGGTTTATTTGTTAGTAGTGGATAAACTTTATTGTGTAACGGCGGGTGTATGTTAAGTTTCACTGCTTTAAACTTGCTGGAAAATCTTCACGTGTTCATGGGTGTAAGCTGTTTCTTCATTGCGTGTATGTGCGTTTGTACATGGGCTAATTTAACGTTTTTTCTCAAACGAGGCATTTCTCTAGCACGTGCCTCTCTCTCACATTTCTCTGCTTGTGTGTGTTTTTGTTTCACCTTCTTGTTGTGATGCTCCAGGCGCCTTCCCAACCTCCACAAGTCTGTTGGCCGCAATTTTATGTGTAAAACTTCTCTTAATTTCTCCTTTAATTCTCTGCTAGCTGCTGTCTTTTCCACAGCTGCTGATTCTTGCTGAGTTTGGTTTCCATTACTATAATTTTGCTTCGGCCGCCGTGCTTGTGGGGGCAGTTGGTCCAGCCCCATAGCCACCTGTATCAACACACTGAGAGATTTATTTAATATCATTTTCATTACTGTTAAATAGACTAGCAGGCAAGACGCCCACCTTTGCACTGCAGACTACATGCCAGTCTCCCAACACACTCCTCTCTGAGTTTCAGCTTTAAACTCCAACATCATTCACACCCTAGTCATTCAACACCTTATTTGTAGTATCATAATCAGCAAAATCAGCGTTTTACTTACAGGCATGTATCATTGTTTGCAAATCAAAATTATAAAACTCAAAAACACGCTAAACAGGAAGCAAAGTCCTCTGTGCGCGTCACAGCTCATTTGCATGTTCACACACCGTCTAAAAATAGCTCGCAGCGCTGCAGTGCGCTGTCGTCACACACAGGGTCACACAAAGCTCAGACAAAACTCTTCTATTTTATATTACAAAGACGTCTTATATTTACAATTACTGACAGGCCTGACAGATTCAGCACCTAACAAATTTCGACAAATTTATCATAACGGGTCCAACCGAAGAAAGCTTCACTTTTTTGTAATCAATCAAACAGTATCTGTTACTTCTGGGAACAGTTTCTGACCTAACTTCTAAATCCCTAACTCAATTTAACTTTGTCCAAACAAGCACATGACACCGTTTTAAACGATGAGGAGTCTCGGTAACTCCTAGCTTATTTCGGGATGCCCTGTACCCCACAGTTAAACCAAAACTGAACTACCCCTGTTCGCCGACAGGTCAAGACCGCGCGTCCACGGCCAGGAGGGAGCGTAACCTCCGGGCTATGTGCTTCTTAGCATCTTCCAGTGCCGTCCTATAATAATTTCAACCTAACCGATTTTGAAAAATTTTACCATAACGGGTCCCACCGAAGAAAGATAACTTTTTTACGACCAATTAAACAGTCTCTGTTACTTCTGGAACAGTTTCTGTCCTAATTTGTAAAACTATTAAACAGTATCTGTTACTTCTGGAACAGTTTCTGTCCTAATTTCCCTACCAAACTACCTGAGCCTTCAGCTCAATATCCAGGGACTCAAACCCAACATTATTACTTTCATATTTCTTCAACTTCATTAAACATTCTTAAGCAACTTTAACTGCATACCACACGGTGATTCTCATCAAAATCAAAACAGACACTCTACCAGTAATTTCAGTGAGTAGACTTTAATTTAGTCATATCCAATTTGGCACATTTTGGAAATCATTCAACAGGTAGTGCCTTACCTTTAAATAAGCCGGCTTTTGTCCACTCACATCAGACCACTGGCTCGTGCCTGTCCGTTCGACAACCTCGGACCGTCCAAACTTTTAAATTCCACCCCAATACCACAGGACGAGCCCCCAAGCTGTTAAGGTTCATTTACTTGGGGATGGAGACAAGAGAAAAAACCACAATAACAACACTGGTCCGGCCGGGTTGAGTCAAACGATGATTTAATGATCACACACGTGGGAGATGGACACTGATGCAGACAGCCTCAAAATCTCAAAATGGTGGAGCATTGCTCAAACTTTTATAACCTCTGGTGCCTCCACCTTATCATAAAAAGCCTAAACATTCACATGCTCTCTCTCACACAGCGCCTAAGCTACGACCTTGGCTCCCTGTTTATCTGCTCCTGCTGAAATGGGGCAGAAAACTCCAGCACACTCTGTTCTCTTCTACTCAGACAAATTAGACAATAACCTCCTGCGAACAGTATTTCTTATAACTCAGCAATATAATGCATCATAAAACAATATCATTCATTCACAACAAGTCAGCAATTTAATGTAATGCAAATCAGTTTAACTAATGCAATAGTTATCAGCTTCTTCTAATTCAGGAGAATAATGCAAACTAAAACTACATAATAATTCACAATCTTTAATTAGGGGTATAACATGGCATAAAATAATATCATAATTTTACAGAAGGAAGGATCACATGCATTGTCACAAAGGAAAGAAGGATGGAAGGAAGGATCACATGCATTGTCACAAAGGAAAGAAGGATGGAAGGAAAGATCACAAGCATTGTCACAAAGGAAAGAAGGATGGAAGGAAGGATCACAAGCTTTGTCACAAAGGAAAGAAGGATGGAAGGAAGGATCACATGCATTGTCACAAAGGAAAGAAGGATGGAAGGAAGGATCACATGCATTGTTACAAAGGAAAGAAGGATGGAAGGAAGGATCACAAGCATTGTCACAAAGGAAAGAAGGATGGAAGGAAGGATCACATGCATTGTCACAAAGGAAAGAAGGAGGGAAGGATCACATGCATTGTTACAAAGGAAAGAAGGATGGAAGGAAGGATCACAAGCATTGTCACAAAGGAAAGAAGGATGGAAGGAAGGATCACAAGCTTTGTCACAAAGGAAAGAAGGAGGGAAGGATCACATGCATTGTCACAAAGGAAAGAAGGATGGAAGGAAGGATCACATGCATTGTCACAAAGGAAAGAAGGATCGAAGGAAGGATCACATGCATTGTCACAAAGGAAAGAAGGATCGAAGGAAGGATCACAAGCATTGTCACAAAGGAAAGAAGGATGGAAGGAAGGATCACAAGCTTTGTCACAAAGGAAAGAAGGATGGAAGGAAGGAAAGATCACAAGCATTGTCACAAGTGCAATACTTTAATTTTCTGCTGCTCATTCCTGTGCAATATCCCATCTGCCCTCCCGTCATATTTCTTTTCAAGATTTTCTTATTTAATCACTAATGTACATATATTTATATTTATAGATACATATATATTCAGTCATCTTTTCTCTTTTACCATGTCTCTCTAATATTTTGCTCCTTGCTATTTTTCTATTTTCTTTATTATTTTATTTTATTTTAATATATTTTCTCCTACTGTGCATGCTGCTGAGTGACTGCTGCTCGTCAAACACATTTATGTGCTAACTTGCATATGACAAATAAATCTGAAAACTAAAACCAAGAGCACCTGGCTGCAGCCACTGTCCACTGTGGAGCTCCACAGTAACCGGAAACACGTGACCTCCACAGTAACCGGAAACACGTGACCTCCACACTAGCCGTAAACACGTAACTTCGGTTAAATCGACTTTGACAGCGAAAACTAAATTGCGTTTTTGTTACTATAAAATGGTTTTAAGTGGGGGGGGTTTTAACACTCTGGGTTTGTTCAAAAAAAATTCACCATCCCCTAAATTGTTCGTTGTCAAAAGTGACACTTGCTGTTTCGCTGATTTATTATTATTTTTACAGTACATCGTGTTGTGCGTTCTGATTGCTGTAGACCTTTGTCAATCAATCTAGTCCAGTGTCTCCTGTACAGGAGCGGTCCCTAATAGGCCCACGGACCGGTCCCGGTCCGTGAGTCCTTTGGTACCGTTCCGCGAGGGTTGATCCTCCGGTGTGAAATGTATGGTTGTAGTTGTGTGTCTTATTTTGAAAGAACTATTTACGCGTTACCATAGCGACCAGAGAGCGTTAAGAAGCAGAGAGGAGGATGTCACTGTCATTGTTGTTGGCGCACAGCTCAAGTCACGTTTATTATTATATTTACAAAATACCACAGTTTCTTTTTTTTATTCTTTTGTTGTATTTATCCGCGACACCTTAAAGGTAGTTCCCTGAAAATATTGTCTGACATTAAAGTGGTCTGTGGTGCAAAAAAGGTTGGGGACTCCCGCTGTACAGTACAGAATGCGTTTAGCTTGTCGAATTTACATAAATCTTCGATCGCTAGCAGTGTAACTCTGAAGTGCTGTACTGTACGTTTGGAAGTTTTCTCCCAAACAAACACAACAATGCCGACGAAACGTTTTGCACCCTCAAATGCACCTTTAGGTTTCATTCCATAATACTGGACTTGTGTTTCTACAAAGGTTTGAACTCTAAGAGTGTTTAAACAAAGAGAAAAGTGTGAAAATGTTCATTCCTGTCTGAGAAAAGTGTATAAAGCATGTAGTGAGGGGTTTTACAGTCTTAACATCTGTAATAATTGTAAAAAATAAAATTGGCTATGGATTTCACCTACCGCGGGTTATTTTTTGAACGTAACACCAGCGATAAACGAGGCACCGCTGTATTATTAATAGTAGTGTCTGGGACATCTAATTGATTAACATCAACATTGATTATTATGCACTATTATTTTTGTTCAAGGAGAGCCAAAAATATACAACTCTCTCTCAGCTTGTTTGTTGCCAAAAATGGCCACTTTTTGTGTATGTTCACAAAATGCTATAAAATGTATATTTCTTAAAACATTTATCTACTTTTACCGACGTGACTCTTTAAAATAGCACCAGTCCTTTTCATCAAAATCAAAATTGTATCTAAATGTTTTACTCTTTATAGCCAGTTAGGTTATATATTACCATTAACTTTTCTGGTAAAACGGTGATAAAGTCCTAATGTTTTCATGAAACTTCCTTTTTTTCCCCATCTGAGCATCGGGGAAAAGGCCGTCTTGCAATTGTTGAGGTCACTAGTGTGTGCCCCATTTCTTCCAGGATCACTCTCTTTATAGGTTTTAGTGGACTCCTAGTACTGCGAAGTGGTTTCATGGTACAAAGGGATTGTATTCCAAGATCTGGGAGACTGTAGAAATGAGCAGTGATGCCCTTCCTACCATCTTTCCAGAAAAATAAGTGATTTGTAAGCTGTTAGGCTGACTTACAGCAGCAGCACTTTCTGCACCTGCATAAACTCCAGGACACATTTACTAACGGTGTTTGTTGCTGTATGTGCAGCTTTGAATTTTTTAATAATATATATTTTGTTAATATTTTGGCTATGGTGTCTTGTTATGAAATGTAAAAGAGTAAAAGTGTTTTTAGCAGGTGCTTCAAAGCTAAGTTTGACTGGGAAACTCAAAGCTCAATTGGCTGTATCAACAGAAATTCACTGCAGCCTATGTAATATTTCATGCGTCATAATTTATTCTACTCTATCTTGCAAATACATATTTGTGTGGCAATGTCATGCACAACACACATAACTATTAGATCCTTAAGATCAAACCCGTGTCATTGTTTTGGTCCACTGCAGTGCAGTAGTCAAAAAAAAGAATAAGTGAAGTGTCCACAGATAGCCAGGATAGAGCCCAGAGTGTTAATGTTTAAAATGTATAAAAATATTATTGATTACAATTCTTTACTGTTAATATCAACAATAAGCTTTTTATTTTGAAATTACAAGTTTAAAAAAATGCTGTTACATTTACATTTAATGCTGTTTCACTGTAATCATTTATTATAAGTATGGACACAGAATCAAGTGAACAACATTTTGAAATAAGTTTAATTGGAATTTTGTACTATGCAAAAACAAAACAACAACAACAACAACAACAACATATTAAACAAACACAGCCAGTGCCTTCATTTGTCCATTACATGTCAAACATAGCACTGACCCTTAGCCCCTGATCATCAGCACATGCTTTCAAAAAGAGCTCCATGTCCTTTGCAAACTGAAAAACAAAGAGGAACAAGTCCCTTGCTCCAGTGTCTTCTTCCTCTGACATGTCTCTTAAGACCCTCTGCTGGTCCCCTTGATTTAAGGACAGATATTTGGGCATTGTTACATGTGCCTTATTTTGGACAGCCCACTGCACAGCAGGACGCAGATCTTCAACAACTGCTGGCTCCTGTGTCAGGCAAATGGGGATGAAAACATAGTTATTTCTCTGTTGCAGAACAGTTTTTTAACAGTTATTCAAATGTCACTAACCATGTAATTACACTACTGTTTAAAGTGAATACTGACCTGACTGACTTCCTGGAACTTGCGCTTTTTCAGTCTGAAAATGGGCACGTGTTGTCCTTCAAGCACAGCTTTGGCTTCCTCTCTCCAGTGTGCAAATAGCTTGCCAGAGCTACGAAGAGTAAGGCCACAGTGAGGGCATGTCATTTTCATGGACTTTCCATCAGCTGCAGTTTTATTGAACACAGAGGGTAGAGCTTATGAATGTTCTAACAAAGACTCAGAAAATGGTTCAGATACCGAAGACAAAACCTTGGGGGGGGGAGACGGGTCTCCTCGAAGAGTTCAGCGGGGAGCAGTCCTGATAATGGTGGCTGACTTGGCATTGAAGAATGCTGACAAGACAATAAATGCCTTGCCATATCCCCACGCCGTATGATTGTAATCTTACAGACAGGGCAGTGAAAGTGTCCTGTTGTCCTACAAGGCTGCCTGCACCGGCATATCATTTTATCTGTAAGAGAAAAAAACAAACAAACAAACAGATGTAATTTAAATGTAGTTGTATAGAATGCAATCAATTTGTCTAACAATCAGATTGTACATGTTAACAAAAACATCCAAGCCAACCTCAATAATGAAAGCAAAATGGTATGGATCACAAAAGTTATGTCAAGAAAAGTGGTGAAAAGTAAATAAAAATATATTTTATAAAAACACTATTTTTGTTGCAGATGAATGCACTGAACTGTACAATATCAACAGCAACTTTTAAGTCAACAAAGATACTGCAGAAGTGCTTAAAAAAGTGCATATTTATAACTATAAAGTATATTTAATACAAACATACCTTTTAAAGGCAAAGCATTTTTTATATGCACACTTAGATGCTCCTCAATCTTTGCCCTGACAGTAGGGCTGAAAGTGGGGCACAGAGGGCAGTGAAAGAGTCCTCTGCAACACGTGTTGCATTCCTGCAATTCTGGCTTTAAGCCTGAATTCCAGATTGATGTGTGCATCTAAAACACAGAGAGAAACAGATAAACACCATATACACATTTAAGTTAAGGTTTTAGCAGAAATAACAATTTACACTTGGCATGTAATAGATTTGGGAAGAAAATTCTTGAAAAAAACCCCCCAAATATTTTAAAAGACACTTTAATCTGTGAGATATGTTTCTATTGACATATAACAGTCAATTGAACAGAGGCTAACTAAAATCTGGGCAATAAAAAAGCTGTACAGAAAAGAATGACGAATAGAAGTATTGATAAATATATAAATCTGTTTGTGACGAAATTTGCAGTGTTGACGCTAACCAAAGGTGTCACAAGTACACACGTTCCTTACTACAGTTTAGATACCTCTGTTTAGAAAGCACTGGCTCGACTTTTTAGTCAAGTCGAAGTAAGAAGTACAGGGTCTAAAATATAATTTATGTACAAAATTTTGAAGTAATCTTGCGTCCAAAGCACGCGTGCTGATTTACAAATGTACGGATTACAAAGTACAGATACGCGTGCTAAAATGTGAGAAGTAGAAGTATAAAGAAGTATACAGTAGGCACAAAAAAGTACAGCAGTAAAGTAAAGATACCAGAAAATTCTACTTAAGTACAGTATTGAAGTATTCGTTATTTTGCATCTCTGACGCCAACAATAAATCATACTCTAATGCAAAATGTGGTTTTTGCTTCTTCTCGCCCACAGAAGCCGTTAATCCAGCTCTCTTACTAAAACCAGGCCCAGGAAAAAGCATATCTGTGTGTTTCTCTGCCATGGAGCACGATGAAAAAACATTAAAATAAGGAGGAATGTTGTTGTAACGCAAAAAAAGTGGCAACATGATCATTGTAAGAAAACTAGACGATTCCTAGAATTATGAAATCACTAACGGCAAATTTATATAAGAAAGACTTAACTAACCTTTGCGATCAACTTGCAAGACTTCCACGGTATCCATGCGTGTTTACGGCTACTGTGGAGGTGACGTGCTTCCGGCTACTGTGGAGGTCACGTGCTTCCGGCTACTGTGGAGCTCCACAGTGGCTGCAGCCAGACACTTCTCACTAAAACTAAACAAAGGAAAGAAGGATGGAAGGAAGGATCACATGCATTGTCACAAAGGAAAGAAGGATGGAAGGAAGGATCACATGCATTGTCACAAAGGAAAGAAGGATGGATGGAAGGATCACATGCATTGTCACAAAGGAAAGAAGGATGGAAGGAAGGAAGAATCACAAGCATTGTCACAAAGGAAAGAAGGATGGAAGGAAGGATCACATGCATTGTCACAAAGGAAAGAAGGATGGAAGGAAGGATCACAAGCTTTGTCACAAAGGAAAGAAGGATGGATGGAAGGATCACATGCATTGTCACAAAGGAAAGAAGGATGGAAGGAAGGAAGAATCACAAGCATTGTCACAAAGGAAAGAAGGATGGAAGGAAGGATCACAAGCATTGTCACAAAGGAAAGAAGGATGGAAGGAAGGAAGAATCACAAGCATTGTCACAAAGGAAAGAAGGATGGAAGGAAGGATCACAAGCATTGTCACAAAGGAAAGAAGGATGGAAGGAAGGATCACATGCATTGTCACAAAGGAAAGAAGGATGGAAGGAAGGATCACATGCATTGTCACAAAGGAAAGAACGATGGAAGGCAGGATGACATGCAATGTCACAAAGGAAAGAAGGATGGAAGGAAGAATCACATGCATTGTCACAAAGGAAAGAAGGATGGGAGGAAAGATCACATGCATTGTCACAAAGGAAAGAACGATGGAAGGCAGGATCACATGCAATGTCACAAAGGAAAGAAGGATGGAAGGAAGAATCACATGCATTGTCACAAAGGAAAGAAGGATGGAAGGCAGGATGACATGCAATGTCACAAAGGAAAGAAGGATGGAAGGAAGAATCACATGCATTGTCACAAAGGAAAGAAGGATGGAAGGCAGGATGACATGCATTGTCACAAAGGAAAGAAGGATGGAAGGATGGATCACAAGCTTTGTCACAAAGGAAAGAAGGATGGAAGGAAGGATCACAAGCTTTGTCACAAAGGAAAGAAGGATGGAAGGAAGGATCACATGCATTGTCACAAAGGAAAGAAGGATGGAAGGATGGATCACAAGCTTTGTCACAAAGGAAAGAAGGATGGAAGGAAGGATCACAAGCTTTGTCACAAAGGAAAGAAGGAGGGAAGGATCACATGCATTGTTACAAAGGAAAGAAGGATGGAAGGAAGGATCACAAGCATTGTCACAAAGGAAAGAAGGATGGAAGGAAGGAAAGATCATAAGCATTGTCACAAGTGCAATACTTTAATTTTCTGCTGCTCATTCCTGTGCAATATCCCATCTGCCCTCCCGTCATATTTCTTTTCAAGATTTTCTTATTTAATCACTAATGTACATATATTTATATTTATAGATACATATATATTCAGTCATCTTTTCTCTTTTACCATGTCTCTCTAATATTTTGCTCCTTGCTATTTTTCTATTTTCTTTATTATTTTATTTTATTTTAATATATTTTCTCCTACTGTGCATGCTGCTGAGTGACTGCTGCTCGTCAAACATGTTGGTCAGTCACAGGAGCTCGTTCAGTGAGAGACTGAGATTACCGAAAAGCACCACTGAACGACACAGGAAATCATTCCTGCCTGTGGCCATCTCCCTGTACAACGCATCCACTTAACACACTGTTTGCTGCTACAACTACACATGTTTCTTTTCCAAATATTTATTTATAAGTGACTTATGTATGTATGTATGTATGTATATGTATATATTGTACTATTCTTAGTTAGCGTATTGTCTGTCTTGTCTTAATGTTGGTTTAAAATGGAGCACTGTAACAAAAAATAATTTCCCCCAGGGATCAATAAAGTATTCTGATTCTGATTCTGATTCAAACACATTTAATTGCAATGTTGACCCTGTGCTAACTTGCATATGACAAATAAATCTGAAAACTAAAACCAAGAGCACCTGGCTGCAGCCACTGTCCACTGTGGAGCTCCACAGTAACCGGAAACACGTGACCTCCACAGTAACCGGAAACACGTGACCTCCACACTAGCCGTAAACACGTAACTTCGGTTAAATCGACTTTGACAGCGAAAACTAAATTGCGTTTTTGTTACTATAAAATGGTTTTAAGTGGGGTTTTTTTTTAACACTCTGGGTTTGTTCAAAAAAAATTCACCATCCCCTAAATTGTTCGTGGCCAAAAGTGACACTTGCTGTTTCGCTGATTTATTATTATTTTTACAGTACATCGTGTTGTGCGTTCTGATTGCTGTAGACCATTGTCAATCAATCTAGTCCAGTGTCTCCTGTACAGGAGCGGTCCCTAATAGGCCCACGGACCGGTCCCGGTCCGTGAGTCCTTTGGTACCGTTCCGCGAGGGTTGATCCTCCGGTGTGAAATGTATGGTTGTAGTTGTGTGTCTTATTTTGAAAGAACTATTTACGCGTTACCATAGCGACCAGAGAGCGTTAAGAAGCAGAGAGGAGGATGTCACTGTCATTGTTGTTGGCGCACAGCTCAAGTCACGTTTATTATTATATTTACAAAATACCACAGTTTCTTTTTTTTATTCTTTTGTTGTATTTATCCGCGACACCTTAAAGGTAGTTCCCTGAAAATATTGTCTGACATTAAAGTGGTCTGTGGTGCAAAAAAGGTTGGGGACTCCCGCTGTACAGTACAGAATGCGTTTAGCTTGTCGAATTTACATAAATCTTCGATCGCTAGCAGTGTAACTCTGAAGTGCTGTACTGTACGTTTGGAAGTTTTCTCCCAAACAAACACAACAATGCCGACGAAACGTTTTGCACCCTCAAATGCACCTTTAGGTTTCATTCCATAATACTGGACTTGTGTTTCTACAAAGGTTTGAACTCTAAGAGTGTTTAAACAAAGAGAAAAGTGTGAAAATGTTCATTCCTGTCTGAGAAAAGTGTATAAAGCATGTAGTGAGGGGTTTTACAGTCTTAACATCTGTAATAATTGTAAAAAATAAAGTTGGCTATGGATTTCACCTACCGCGGGTTATTTTTTGAACGTAACACCAGCGATAAACGAGGCACCGCTGTATTATTAATAGTAGTGTCTGGGACATCTAATTGATTAACATCAACATTGATTATTATGCACTATTATTTTTGTTCAAGGAGAGCCAAAAATATACAACTCTCTCTCAGCTTGTTTGTTGCCAAAAATGGCCACTTTTTGTGTATGTTCACAAAATGCTATAAAATGTATATTTCTTAAAACATTTATCTACTTTTACCGACGTGACTCTTTAAAATAGCACCAGTCCTTTTCATCAAAATCAAAATTGTATCTAAATGTTTTACTCTTTATAGCCAGTTAGGTTATATATTACCATTAACTTTTCTGGTAAAACGGTGATAAAGTCCTAATGTTTTCATGAAACTTCCTTTTTTTCCCCATCTGAGCATCGGGGAAAAGGCCGTCTTGCAATTGTTGAGGTCACTAGTGTGTGCCCCATTTCTTCCAGGATCACTCTCTTTATAGGTTTTAGTGGACTCCTAGTACTGCGAAGTGGTTTCATGGTACAAAGGGATTGTATTCCAAGATCTGGGAGACTGTAGAAATGAGCAGTGATGCCCTTCCTACCATCTTTCCAGAAAAATAAGTGATCTGTAAGCTGTTAGGCTGACTTACAGCAGCAGCACTTTCTGCACCTGCATAAACTCCAGGACACATTTACTAACGGTGTTTGTTGCTGTATGTGCAGCTTTGAATTTTTTAATAATATATATTTTGTTAATATTTTGGCTATGGTGTCTTGTTATGAAATGTAAAAGAGTAAAAGTGTTTTTAGCAGGTGCTTCAAAGCTAAGTTTGACTGGGAAACTCAAAGCTCAATTGGCTGTATCAACAGAAATTCACTGCAGCCTATGTAATATTTCATGCGTCATAATTTATTCTACTCTATCTTGCAAATACATATTTGTGTGGCAATGTCATGCACAACACACATAACTATTAGATCCTTAAGATCAAACCCGTGTCATTGTTTTGGTCCACTGCAGTGCAGTAGTCAAAAAAAAGAATAAGTGAAGTGTCCACAGATAGCCAGGATAGAGCCCAGAGTGTTAATGTTTAAAATGTATAAAAATATTATTGATTACAATTCTTTACTGTTAATATCAACAATAAGCTTTTTATTTTGAAATTACAAGTTTAAAAAAATGCTGTTACATTTACATTTAATGCTGTTTCACTGTAATCATTTATTATAAGTATGGACACAGAATCAAGTGAACAACATTTTGAAATAAGTTTAATTGGAATTTTGTACTATGCAAAAACAAAACAACAACAACAACAACAACAACATATTAAACAAACACAGCCAGTGCCTTCATTTGTCCATTACATGTCAAACATAGCACTGACCCTTAGCCCCTGATCATCAGCACATGCTTTCAAAAAGAGCTCCATGTCCTTTGCAAACTGAAAAACAAAGAGGAACAAGTCCCTTGCTCCAGTGTCTTCTTCCTCTGACATGTCTCTTAAGACCCTCTGCTGGTCCCCTTGATTTAAGGACAGATATTTGGGCATTGTTACATGTGCCTTATTTTGGACAGCCCACTGCACAGCAGGACGCAGATCTTCAACAACTGCTGGCTCCTGTGTCAGGCAAATGGGGATGAAAACATAGTTATTTCTCTGTTGCAGAACAGTTTTTTAACAGTTATTCAAATGTCACTAACCATGTAATTACACTACTGTTTAAAGTGAATACTGACCTGACTGACTTCCTGGAACTTGCGCTTTTTCAGTCTGAAAATGGGCACGTGTTGTCCTTCAAGCACAGCTTTGGCTTCCTCTCTCCAGTGTGCAAATAGCTTGCCAGAGCTACGAAGAGTAAGGCCACAGTGAGGGCATGTCATTTTCATGGACTTTCCATCAGCTGCAGTTTTATTGAACACAGAGGGTAGAGCTTATGAATGTTCTAACAAAGACTCAGAAAATGGTTCAGATACCGAAGACAAAACCTTGGGGGGGGGGAGACGGGTCTCCTCGAAGAGTTCAGCGGGGAGCAGTCCTGATAATGGTGGCTGACTTGGCATTGAAGAATGCTGACAAGACAATAAATGCCTTGCCATATCCCCACGCCGTATGATTGTAATCTTACAGACAGGGCAGTGAAAGTGTCCTGTTGTCCTACAAGGCTGCCTGCACCGGCATATCATTTTATCTGTAAGAGAAAAAAACAAACAAACAAACAGATGTAATTTAAATGTAGTTGTATAGAATGCAATCAATTTGTCTAACAATCAGATTGTACATGTTAACAAAAACATCCAAGCCAACCTCAATAATGAAAGCAAAATGGTATGGATCACAAAAGTTATGTCAAGAAAAGTGGTGAAAAGTAAATAAAAATATATTTTATAAAAACACTATTTTTGTTGCAGATGAATGCACTGAACTGTACAATATCAACAGCAACTTTTAAGTCAACAAAGATACTGCAGAAGTGCTTAAAAAAGTGCATATTTATAACTATAAAGTATATTTAATACAAACATACCTTTTAAAGGCAAAGCATTTTTTATATGCACACTTAGATGCTCCTCAATCTTTGCCCTGACAGTAGGGCTGAAAGTGGGGCACAGAGGGCAGTGAAAGAGTCCTCTGCAACACGTGTTGCATTCCTGCAATTCTGGCTTTAAGCCTGAATTCCAGATTGATGTGTGCATCTAAAACACAGAGAGAAACAGATAAACACCATATACACATTTAAGTTAAGGTTTTAGCAGAAATAACAATTTACACTTGGCATGTAATAGATTTGGGAAGAAAATTCTTGAAAAAAAACCCCCAAATATTTTAAAAGACACTTTAATCTGTGAGATATGTTTCTATTGACATATAACAGTCAATTGAACAGAGGCTAACTAAAATCTGGGCAATAAAAAAGCTGTACAGAAAAGAATGACGAATAGAAGTATTGATAAATATATAAATCTGTTTGTGACGAAATTTGCAGTGTTGACGCTAACCAAAGGTGTCACAAGTACACACGTTCCTTACTACAGTTTAGATACCTCTGTTTAGAAAGCACTGGCTCGACTTTTTAGTCAAGTCGAAGTAAGAAGTACAGGGTCTAAAATATAATTTATGTACAAAATTTTGAAGTAATCTTGCGTCCAAAGCACGCGTGCTGATTTACAAATGTACGGATTACAAAGTACAGATACGCGTGCTAAAATGTGAGAAGTAGAAGTTTAAAGAAGTATACAGTAGGCACAAAAAAGTACAGCAGTAAAGTAAAGATACCAGAAAATTCTACTTAAGTACAGTATTGAAGTATTCGTTATTTTGCATCTCTGACGCCAACAATAAATCATACTCTAATGCAAAATGTGGTTTTTGCTTCTTCTCGCCCACAGAAGCCGTTAATCCAGCTCTCTTACTAAAACCAGGCCCAGGAAAAAGCATATCTGTGTGTTTCTCTGCCATGGAGCACGATGAAAAAACATTAAAATAAGGAGGAATGTTGTTGTAACGCAAAAAAAGTGGCAACATGATCATTGTAAGAAAACTAGACGATTCCTAGAATTATGAAATCACTAACGGCAAATTTATATAAGAAAGACTTAACTAACCTTTGCGATCAACTTGCAAGACTTCCACGGTATCCATGCATGTTTACGGCTACTGTGGAGGTGACGTGCTTCCGGCTACTGTGGAGGTCACGTGCTTCCGGCTACTGTGGAGCTCCACAGTGGCTGCAGCCAGACACTTCTCACTAAAACTAAACAAAGGAAAGAAGGATGGAAGGAAGGATCACATGCATTGTCACAAAGGAAAGAAGGATGGAAGGAAGGATCACATGCATTGTCACAAAGGAAAGAAGGATGGAAGGAAGGATCACAAGCAATGTCACAAAGGAAAGAAGGATGGAAGGAAGGATCACATGCATTGTCACAAAGGAAAGAAGGATGGAAGGAAGGATCACAAGCTTTGTCACAAAGGAAAGAAGGATGGAAGGAAGGATCACAAGCTTTGTCACAAAGGAAAGAAGGATGGAAGGAAGGATCACATGCATTGTCACAAAGGAAAGAAGGATGGAAGGATGGATCACAAGCTTTGTCACAAAGGAAAGAAGGATGGAAGGAAGGATCACAAGCTTTGTCACAAAGGAAAGAAGGATGGAAGGAAGGATCACATGCAATGTCACAAAGGAAAGAAGGACGGAAGGAAGGAAGGAAGGAAGGATCACAAGCTTTGTCACAAAGGAAAGAAGGATGGAAGAAAGGAAGGAAAGATCACAAGCTTTGTCACAAGTGCAATACTTTAATTTTCTGCTGCTCATTCCTGTGCAATATCCCATCTGCCCTCCCGTCATATTTCTTTTCAAGATTTTCTTATTTAATCACTAATGTACATATATTTATATTTATATATACATATATATTCAGTCAACTTTTCTCTTTTACAATGTCTCTCTAATATTTTGCTCCTTACTATTTTTCTATTTTCTTTATTGTTTTATTTTATTTTAATATATTTTCTCCTAATGTGCATGCTGCTGAGTGACTGCTGCTCGTAAAACACATTTAATTGCAATGTTGACCCTGTGCTAACTTGCATATGACAAATAAATCTGAAGACTGAAACTAAACTAAGGAAAGAAGGATGGAAGGAAAGATCACAAGCTTTGTCACAAAGGAAAGAAGGATGGAAGGAAGGATCACAAGCTTTGTCACAAAGGAAAGAAGGATGGGAGGAAAGATCACAAGCTTTGTCACAAAGGAAAGAAGGATGGATGGAAGGATCACATGCATTGTCACAAAGGAAAGAAGGATGGAAGGAAGGAAGAATCACAAGCATTGTCACAAAGGAAAGAAGGATGGAAGGAAGGATCACAAGCATTGTCACAAAGGAAAGAAGGATGGAAGGAAGGATCACATGCATTGTCACAAAGGAAAGAAGGATGGAAGGCAGGATGACATGCAATGTCACAAAGGAAAGAAGGATGGAAGGAAGAATCACATGCATTGTCACAAAGGAAAGAAGGATGGAAGGAAGGATCACATGCATTGTCACCATGGAAAGAACAATGGAAGGCAGGATGACATGCAATGTCACAAAGGAAAGAAGGATGGAAGGAAGAATCACATGCATTGTCACAAAGGAAAGAAGGATGGAAGGAAGGATCACAAGCATTGTCACAAAGGAAAGAAGGATGGAAGGAAGGATCACAAGCATTGTCACAAAGGAAAGAAGGATGGAAGGAAGGATCACATGCATTGTCACAAAGGAAAGAACGATGGAAGGAAGGATCACAAGCATTGTCACAAAGGAAAGAAGGATGGAAGGAAGGATCACATGCATTGTCACAAAGAAAAGAACGATGGAAGGCAGGATGACATGCAATGTCACAAAGGAAAGAAGGATGGAAGGAAGAATCACATGCATTGTCACAAAGGAAAGAAGGATGGAAGGAAGGATCACATGCATTGTCACAAAGGAAAGAACGATGGAAGGCAGGATGACATGCAATGTCACAAAGGAAAGAAGGATGGAAGGAAGAATCACATGCATTGTCACAAAGGAAAGAAGGATGGAAGGAAGGATCACATGCATTGTCACAAAGGAAAGAAGGATGGAAGGAAGGATCACAAGCATTGTCACAAAGGAAAGAAGGATGGAAGGAAGGATCACATGCATTGTCACAAAGGAAAGAACGATGGAAGGCAGGATGACATGCAATGTCACAAAGGAAAGAAGGATGGAAGGAAGAATCACATGCATTGTCACAAAGGAAAGAAGGATGGAAGGAAGGATCACATGCATTGTCACAAAGGAAAGAAGGATGGAAGGAAGGATCACAAGCATTGTCACAAAGGAAAGAAGGATGGAAGGAAGGATCACATGCATTGTCACAAAGGAAAGAACGATGGAAGGCAGGATGACATGCAATGTCACAAAGGAAAGAAGGATGGAAGGAAGAATCACATGCATTGTCACAAAGGAAAGAAGGATGGAAGGAAGGATCACATGCATTGTCACAAAGGAAAGAAGGATGGAAGGATGGATCACAAGCTTTGTCACAAAGGAAAGAAGGATGGAAGGAAGGATCACATGCATTGTCACAAAGGAAAGAAGGATGGAAGGAAGGATCACAAGCATTGTCACAAAGGAAAGAAGGATGGAAGGAAGGATCACAAGCATTGTCACAAAGGAAAGAAGGATGGAAGGAAGGATCACAAGCTTTGTCACAAAGGAAAGAAGGGTGGAAGGAAGGAAAGATCACAAGCTTTGTCACAAGTGCAATACTTTAATTTTCTGCTGCTCATTCCTGTGCAATATCCCATCTGCCCTCCCGTCATATTTCTTTTCAAGATTTTCTTATTTAATCACTAATGTACATATATTTATATTTATAGATACATATATAGTCAGTCATCTTTTCTCTTTTACCATGTCTCTCTAATATTTTGCTCCTTACTATTTTTCTATTTTCTTTATTGTTTTATTTTATTTTAATATATTTTCTCCTACTGTGCATGCTGCTGAGTGACTGCTGCTCGTCAAACACATTTAATTGCAATGTTGACCCTGTGCTAACTTGCATATGACAAATAAATCTGAAAACTGAAACTAAACTAAGGAAAGAAGGATGGAAGGAAGGATCACAAGCATTGTCACAAAGGAAAGAAGGATGGAAGGAAGGATCACAAGCTTTGTCACAAAGGAAAGAAGGATGGGAGGAAAGATCACAAGCTTTGTCACAAAGGAAAGAAGGATGGATGGAAGGATCACATGCATTGTCACAAAGGAAAGAAGGATGGAAGGAAGGAAGGATCACAAGCATTGTCACAAAGGAAAGAAGGATGGAAGGAAGGATCAATAGCATTGTCACAAAGGAAAGAAGGATGGAAGGAAGGATCACATGCATTGTCACAAAGGAAAGAACGATGGAAGGCAGGATGACATGCAATGTCACAAAGGAAAGAAGGATGGAAGGAAGAATCGCATGCATTGTCACAAAGGAAAGAAGGATGGAAGTAAGGATCACATGCATTGTCACAAAGGAAAGAACGATGGAAGGCAGGATGACATGCAATGTCACAAAGGAAAGAAGGATGGAAGGAAGAATCACATGCATTGTCACAAAGGAAAGAAGGATGGAAGGAAGGATCACAAGCTTTGTCACAAAGGAAAGAAGGATGGGAGGAAAGATCACAAGCTTTGTCACAAAGGAAAGAAGGATGGATGGAAGGATCACATGCATTGTCACAAAGGAAAGAAGGATGGAAGGAAGGAAGGATCACATGCATTGTCACAAAGGAAAGAACGATGGAAGGCAGGATGACATGCAATGTCACAAAGGAAAGAAGGATGGAAGGAAGAATCACGTGCATTGTCACAAAGGAAAGAAGGATGGAAGGAAGGATCACATGCATTGTCACAAAGGAAAGAAGGATGGAAGGAAGAATCACATGCATTGTCACAAAGGAAAGAAGGATGGAAGGAAGCATCACAAGCATTGTCACAAAGGAAAGAAGGATGGAAGGAAGGATCACATGCATTGTCACAAAGGAAAGAAGGATGGAAGGAAGGATCACAAGCTTTGTCACAAAGGAAAGAAGGATGGAAGGAAGGATCACATGCAATGTCACAAAGGAAAGAAGGATGGAAGGAAGGAAGGATCACAAGCTTTGTCACAAAGGAAAGAAGGATGGAAGGAAGGATCACATGCATTGTCACAAAGGAAAGAAGGATGGAAGGATGGATCACAAGCTTTGTCACAAAGGAAAGAAGGATGGAAGGAAGGATCACAAGCTTTGTCACAAAGGAAAGAAGGATGGAAGGAAGGATCACATGCAATGTCACAAAGGAAAGAAGGACGGAAGGAAGGAAGGAAGGAAGGATCACAAGCTTTGTCACAAAGGAAAGAAGGATGGAAGAAAGGAAGGAATGATCACAAGCTTTGTCACAAGTGCAATACTTTAATTTTCTGCTGCTCATTCCTGTGCAATATCCCATCTGCCCTCCCGTCATATTTCTTTTCAAGATTTTCTTATTTAATCACTAATGTACATATATTTATATTTATATATACATATATATTCAGTCAACTTTTCTCTTTTACAATGTCTCTCTAATATTTTGCTCCTTACTATTTTTCTATTTTCTTTATTGTTTTATTTTATTTTAATATATTTTCTCCTAATGTGCATGCTGCTGAGTGACTGCTGCTCGTAAAACACATTTAATTGCAATGTTGACCCTGTGCTAACTTGCATATGACAAATAAATCTGAAGACTGAAACTAAACTAAGGAAAGAAGGATGGAAGGAAAGATCACAAGCTTTGTCACAAAGGAAAGAAGGATGGAAGGAAGGATCACAAGCTTTGTCACAAAGGAAAGAAGGATGGGAGGAAAGATCACAAGCTTTGTCACAAAGGAAAGAAGGATGGATGGAAGGATCACATGCATTGTCACAAAGGAAAGAAGGATGGAAGGAAGGAAGAATCACAAGCATTGTCACAAAGGAAAGAAGGATGGAAGGAAGGATCACAAGCATTGTCACAAAGGAAAGAAGGATGGAAGGAAGGATCACATGCATTGTCACAAAGGAAAGAAGGATGGAAGGCAGGATGACATGCAATGTCACAAAGGAAAGAAGGATGGAAGGAAGAATCACATGCATTGTCACAAAGGAAAGAAGGATGGAAGGAAGGATCACATGCATTGTCACCATGGAAAGAACAATGGAAGGCAGGATGACATGCAATGTCACAAAGGAAAGAAGGATGGAAGGAAGAATCACATGCATTGTCACAAAGGAAAGAAGGATGGAAGGAAGGATCACAAGCATTGTCACAAAGGAAAGAAGGATGGAAGGAAGGATCACAAGCATTGTCACAAAGGAAAGAAGGATGGAAGGAAGGATCACATGCATTGTCACAAAGGAAAGAACGATGGAAGGCAGGATGACATGCAATGTCACAAAGGAAAGAAGGATGGAAGGAAGAATCACATGCATTGTCACAAAGGAAAGAAGGATGGAAGGAAGGATCACATGCAGTGTCACAAAGGAAAGAAGGATGGAAGGAAGGATCACAAGCATTGTCACAAAGGAAAGAAGGATGGAAGGAAGGATCACATGCATTGTCACAAAGGAAAGAACGATGGAAGGCAGGATGACATGCAATGTCACAAAGGAAAGAAGGATGGAAGGAAGAATCACATGCATTGTCACAAAGGAAAGAAGGATGGAAGGAAGGATCACATGCAGTGTCACAAAGGAAAGAAGGATGGAAGGAAGGATCACAAGCATTGTCACAAAGGAAAGAAGGATGGAAGGAAGGATCACAAGCATTGTCACAAAGGAAAGAAGGATGGAAGGAAGGAAAGATCACAAGCATTGTCACAAGTGCAATACTTTAATTTTCTGCTGCTCATTCCTGTGCAATATCCCATCTGCCCTCCCGTCATATTTCTTTTCAAGATTTTCTTATTTAATCACTAATGTACATATATTTATATTTATAGATACATATATATTCAGTCATCTTTTCTCTTTTACCATGTCTCTCTAATATTTTGCTCCTTACTATTTTTCTATTTTCTTTATTGTTTTATTTTATTTTAATATATTTTCTCCTACTGTGCATGCTGCTGAGTGACTGCTGCTCGTCAAACACATTTAATTGCAATGTTGACCCTGTGCTAACTTGCATATGACAAATAAATCTGAAAACTGAAACTAAACTAAGGAAAGAAGGATGGAAGGAAAGATCACAAGCTTTGTCACAAAGGAAAGAAGGATGGAAGGAAGGATCACAAGCTTTGTCACAAAGGAAAGAAGGATGGGAGGAAAGATCACAAGCTTTGTCACAAAGGAAAGAAGGATGGATGGAAGGATCACATGCATTGTCACAAAGGAAAGAAGGATGGAAGGAAGGAAGGATCACAAGCATTGTCACAAAGGAAAGAAGGATGGAAGGAAGAATCACATGCATTGTCACAAAGGAAAGAAGGATGGAAGGAAGGATCACATGCATTGTCACAAAGGAAAGAACGATGGAAGGCAGGATGACATGCAATGTCACAAAGGAAAGAAGGATGGAAGGAAGAATCACATGCATTGTCACAAAGGAAAGAAGGATGGAAGGAAGGATCACATGCATTGTCACAAAGGAAAGAACGATGGAAGGCAGGATGACATGCAATGTCACAAAGGGAAGAAGGATGGAAGGAAGAATCACATGCATTGTCACAAAGGAAAGAAGGATGGAAGGCAGGATGACATGCATTGTCACAAAGGAAAGAAGGATGGAAGGCAGGATGACATGCATTGTCACAAAGGAAAGAAGGATGGAAGGATGGATCACAAGCTTTGTCACAAAGGAAAGAAGGATGGAAGGAAGGATCACAAGCTTTGTCACAAAGGAAAGAAGGATGGAAGGAAGGATCACATGCATTGTCACAAAGGAAAGAAGGATGGAAGGATGGATCACAAGCTTTGTCACAAAGGAAAGAAGGATGGAAGGAAGGATCACAAGCTTTGTCACAAAGGAAAGAAGGAGGGAAGGAAGGAAAGATCACAAGCATTGTCACAAGTGCAATACTTTAATTTTCTGCTGCTCATTCCTGTGCAATATCCCATCTGCCCTCCCGTCATATTTCTTTTCAAGATTTTCGTATTTAATCACTAATGTACATATATTTATATTTATAGATACATATATATTCAGTCATCTTTTCTCTTTTACCATGTCTCTCTAATATTTTGCTCCTTGCTATTTTTCTATTTTCTTTATTATTTTATTTTATTTTAATATATTTTCTCCTACTGTGCATGCTGCTGAGTGACTGCTGCTCGTCAAACACATTTAATTGCAATGTTGACCCTGTGCTAACTTGCATATGACAAATAAATCTGAAAACTGAAACTAAACTAAGGAAAGAAGGATGGAAGGAAAGATCACAAGCTTTGTCACAAAGGAAAGAAGGATGGAAGGAAGGATCACATGCATTGTCACAAAGGAAAGAACGATGGAAGGCAGGATAACATGCAATGTCTCAAAGGAAAGAAGGATGGAAGGAAGAATCACATGCATTGTCACAAAGGAAAGAAGGATGGAAGGAAGGATCACATGCATTGTCACAAAGGAAAGAAGGATGGAAGGATGGATCACAAGCTTTGTCACAAAGGAAAGAAGGATGGAAGGAAGGATCACAAGCTTTGTCACAAAGGAAAGAAGGATGGAAGGAAGGATCACATGCAATGTTACAAAGGAAAGAAGGACGGAAGGAAGGAAGGAAGGATCACAAGCTTTGTCACAAAGGAAAGAAGGATGGAAGAAAGGAAGGAAGGATCACAAGCTTTGTCACAAAGGAAAGAAGGATGGAAGGAAGGAAAGATCACAAGCTTTGTCACAAGTGCAATACTTTAATTTTCTGCTGCTCATTCCTGTGCAATATCCCATCTGCCCTCCCGTCATATTTCTTTTCAAGATTTTCTTATTTAATCACTAATGTACATATATTTATATTTATAGATACATATATATTCAGTCAACTTTTCTCTTTTACCATGTCTCTCTAATATTTTGCTCCTTACTATTTTTCTATTTTCTTTATTGTTTTATTTTATTTTAATATATTTTCTCCTACTGTGCATGCTGCTGAGTGACTGCTGCTCGTCAAACACATTTAATTGCAATGTTGACCCTGTGCTAACTTGCATATGACAAATAAATCTGAAGACTGAAACTAAACTAAGGAAAGAAGGATGGAAGGAAAGATCACAAGCTTTGTCACAAAGGAAAGAAGGATGGAAGGAAGGATCACAAGCTTTGTCACAAAGGAAAGAAGGATGGGAGGAAAGATCACAAGCTTTGTCACAAAGGAAAGAAGGATGGAAGGCAGGATGACATGCAATGTCACAAAGGAAAGAAGGATGGAAGGAAGGATCACATGCATTGTCACAAAGGAAAGAAGGATGGAAGGAAGGATCACATGCATTGTCACAAAGGAAAGAACGATGGAAGGCAGGATGACATGCAATGTCACAAAGGAAAGAAGGATGGAAGGCAGGATGACATGCAATGTCACAAAGGAAAGAAGGATGGAAGGAAGAATCACAAGCATTGTCACAAAGGAAAGAAGGATGGAAGGAAGGATCACATGCATTGTCACAAAGGAAAGAACGATGGAAGGCAGGATGACATGCAATGTCACAAAGGAAAGAAGGATGGAAGGAAGAATCACATGCATTGTCACAAAGGAAAGAAGGATGGAAGGAAGGATCACAAGCATTGTCACAAAGGAAAGAAGGATGGAAGGAAGGATCACAAGCATTGTCACAAAGGAAAGAAGGATGGAAGGAAGGATCACATGCATTGTCACAAAGGAAAGAACGATGGAAGGCAGGATGACATGCAATGTCACAAAGGAAAGAAGGATGGAAGGAAGAATCACATGCATTGTCACAAAGGAAAGAAGGATGGAAGGAAGGATCACATGCATTGTCACAAAGGAAAGAAGGATGGAAGGAAGGATCACAAGCATTGTCACAAAGGAAAGAAGGATGGAAGGAAGGATCACATGCATTGTCACAAAGGAAAGAACGATGGAAGGCAGGATGACATGCAATGTCACAAAGGAAAGAAGGATGGAAGGAAGAATCACATGCAATGTCACAAAGGAAAGAAGGATGGAAGGAAGAATCACATGCATTGTCACAAAGGAAAGAAGGATGGAAGGAAGGATCACATGCATTGTCACAAAGGAAAGAACGATGGAAGGAAGGATGACATGCAATGTCACAAAGGAAAGAACGATGGAAGGAAGAATCACATGCATTGTCACAAAGGAAAGAAGGATGGAAGGAAGGATCACAAGCATTGTCACAAAGGAAAGAAGGATGGAAGGAAGGATCACATGCATTGTCACAAAGGAAAGAACGATGGAAGGCAGGATGACATGCAATGTCACAAAGGAAAGAAGGATGGAAGGAAGAATCACATGCAATGTCACAAAGGAAAGAAGGATGGAAGGAAGAATCACATGCATTGTCACAAAGGAAAGAAGGATGGAAGGAAGGATCACAAGCAATGTCACAAAGGAAAGAAGGATGGAAGGAAGAATCACATGCATTGTCACAAAGGAAAGAAGGATGGAAGGAAGGATCACATGCATTGTCACAAAGGAAAGAAGGATGGAAGGATGGATCACAAGCTTTGTCACAAAGGAAAGAAGGATGGAAGGAAGGATCACAAGCTTTGTCACAAAGGAAAGAAGGATGGAAGGAAGGATCACATGCAATGTCACAAAGGAAAGAAGGACGGAAGGAAGGAAGGAAGGATCACAAGCTTTGTCACAAAGGAAAGAAGGATGGAAGAAAGGAAGGAAGGATCACAAGCTTTGTCACAAAGGAAAGAAGGATGGAAGGAAGGAAAGATCACAAGCTTTGTCACAAGTGCAATACTTTAATTTTCTGCTGCTCATTCCTGTGCAATATCCCATCTGCCCTCCCGTCATATTTCTTTTCAAGATTTTCTTATTTAATCACTAATGTACATATATTTATATTTATAGATACATATATATTCAGTCAACTTTTCTCTTTTACAATGTCTCTCTAATATTTTGCTCCTTACTATTTTTCTATTTTCTTTATTGTTTTATTTTATTTTAATATATTTTCTCCTACTGTGCATGCTGCTGAGTGACTGCTGCTCGTCAAACACATTTAATTGCAATGTTGACCCTGTGCTAACTTGCATATGACAAATAAATCTGAAGACTGAAACTAAACTAAGGAAAGAAGGATGGAAGGAAGGATCACAAGCTTTGTCACAAAGGAAAGAAGGATGGGAGGAAAGATCACAAGCTTTGTCACAAAGGAAAGAAGGATGGAAGGCAGGATGACATGCAATGTCACAAAGGAAAGAAGGATGGAAGGAAGGATCACATGCATTGTCACAAAGGAAAGAAGGATGGAAGGAAGGATCACATGCATTGTCACAAAGGAAAGAACGATGGAAGGCAGGATGACATGCAATGTCACAAAGGAAAGAAGGATGGAAGGCAGGATGACATGCAATGTCACAAAGGAAAGAAGGATGGAAGGAAGAATCACATGCATTGTCACAAAGGAAAGAAGGATGGAAGGAAGGATCACATGCATTGTCACAAAGGAAAGAACGATGGAAGGCAGGATAACATGCAATGTCACAAAGGAAAGAAGGATGGAAGGAAGAATCACATGCATTGTCACAAAGGAAAGAAGGATGGAAGGAAGGATCACAAGCATTGTCACAAAGGAAAGAAGGATGGAAGGAAGGATCACAAGCATTGTCACAAAGGAAAGAAGGATGGAAGGAAGGATCACATGCATTGTCACAAAGGAAAGAACGATGGAAGGCAGGATGATATGCAATGTCACAAAGGAAAGAAGGATGGAAGGAAGAATCACATGCATTGTCACAAAGGAAAGAAGGATGGAAGGAAGGATCATATGCATTGTCACAAAGGAAAGAAGGATGGAAGGAAGGATCAGAAGCATTGTCACAAAGGAAAGAAGGATGGAAGGAAGGATCACATGCATTGTCACAAAGGAAAGAACGATGGAAGGCAGGATGACATGCAATGTCACAAAGGAAAGAAGGATGGAAGGAAGAATCACATGCAATGTCACAAAGGAAAGAAGGATGGAAGGAAGAATCACATGCATTGTCACAAAGGAAAGAAGGATGGAAGGAAGGATCACATGCATTGTCACAAAGGAAAGAACGATGGAAGGAAGGATGACATGCAATGTCACAAAGGAAAGAACGATGGAAGGAAGGATCACATGCATTGTCACAAAGGAAAGAACGATGGAAGGAAGGATGACATGCAATGTCACAAAGGAAAGAAGGATGGAAGAAAGGAAGGAAGGATCACAAGCTTTGTCACAAAGGAAAGAAGGATGGAAGGAAGGAAAGATCACAAGCTTTGTCACAAGTGCAATACTTTAATTTTCTGCTGCTCATTCCTGTGCAATATCCCATCTGCCCTCCCGTCATATTTCTTTTCAAGATTTTCTTATTTAATCACTAATGTACATATATTTATATTTATAGATACATATATATTCAGTCAACTTTTCTCTTTTACAATGTCTCTCTAATATTTTGCTCCTTACTATTTTTCTATTTTCTTTATTGTTTTATTTTATTTTAATATATTTTCTCCTACTGTGCATGCTGCTGAGTGACTGCTGCTCGTCAAACACATTTAATTGCAATGTTGACCCTGTGCTAACTTGCATATGACAAATAAATCTGAAGACTGAAACTAAACTAAGGAAAGAAGGATGGAAGGAAGGATCACAAGCTTTGTCACAAAGGAAAGAAGGATGGGAGGAAAGATCACAAGCTTTGTCACAAAGGAAAGAAGGATGGAAGGCAGGATGACATGCAATGTCACAAAGGAAAGAAGGATGGAAGGAAGGATCACATGCATTGTCACAAAGGAAAGAAGGATGGAAGGAAGGATCACATGCATTGTCACAAAGGAAAGAACGATGGAAGGCAGGATGACATGCAATGTCACAAAGGAAAGAAGGATGGAAGGCAGGATGACATGCAATGTCACAAAGGAAAGAAGGATGGAAGGAAGAATCACATGCATTGTCACAAAGGAAAGAAGGATGGAAGGAAGGATCACATGCATTGTCACAAAGGAAAGAACGATGGAAGGCAGGATAACATGCAATGTCACAAAGGAAAGAAGGATGGAAGGAAGAATCACATGCATTGTCACAAAGGAAAGAAGGATGGAAGGAAGGATCACAAGCATTGTCACAAAGGAAAGAAGGATGGAAGGAAGGATCACAAGCATTGTCACAAAGGAAAGAAGGATGGAAGGAAGGATCACATGCATTGTCACAAAGGAAAGAACGATGGAAGGCAGGATGATATGCAATGTCACAAAGGAAAGAAGGATGGAAGGAAGAATCACATGCATTGTCACAAAGGAAAGAAGGATGGAAGGAAGGATCACATGCATTGTCACAAAGGAAAGAAGGATGGAAGGAAGGATCAGAAGCATTGTCACAAAGGAAAGAAGGATGGAAGGAAGGATCACATGCATTGTCACAAAGGAAAGAACGATGGAAGGCAGGATGACATGCAATGTCACAAAGGAAAGAAGGATGGAAGGAAGAATCACATGCAATGTCACAAAGGAAAGAAGGATGGAAGGAAGAATCACATGCATTGTCACAAAGGAAAGAAGGATGGAAGGAAGGATCACATGCATTGTCACAAAGGAAAGAACGATGGAAGGAAGGATGACATGCAATGTCACAAAGGAAAGAACGATGGAAGGAAGGATCACATGCATTGTCACAAAGGAAAGAAGGATGGAAGGAAGAATCACATGCATTGTCACAAAGGAAAGAAGGATGGAAGGAAGAATCACATGCATTGTCACAAAGGAAAGAAGGATGGAAGGAAGGATCACAAGCATTGTCACAAAGGAAAGAAGGATGGAAGGAAGGATCACATGCATTGTCACAAAGGAAAGAACGATGGAAGGCAGGATGACATGCAATGTCACAAAGGAAAGAAGGATGGAAGGAAGAATCACATGCATTGTCACAAAGGAAAGAAGGATGGAAGGAAGGATCACAAGCATTGTCACAAAGGAAAGAAGGATGGAAGGAAGGATCACAAGCAATGTCACAAAGGAAAGAAGGATGGAAGGAAGAATCACATGCATTGTCACAAAGGAAAGAAGGATGGAAGGAAGGATCACATGCATTGTCACAAAGGAAAGAAGGATGGAAGGATGGATCACAAGCTTTGTCACTAAGGAAAGAAGGATGGAAGGAAGGATCACAAGCTTTGTCACAAAGGAAAGAAGGATGGAAGGAAGGATCACATGCAATGTTACAAAGGAAAGAAGGACGGAAGGAAGGAAGGAAGGATCACAAGCTTTGTCACAAAGGAAAGAAGGATGGAAGAAAGGAAGGAAGGATCACAAGCTTTGTCACAAAGGAAAGAAGGATGGAAGGAAGGAAAGATCACAAGCTTTGTCACAAGTGCAATACTTTAATTTTCTGCTGCTCATTCCTGTGCAATATCCCATCTGCCCTCCCGTCATATTTCTTTTCAAGATTTTCTTATTTAATCACTAATGTACATATATTTATATTTATAGATACATATATATTCAGTCAACTTTTCTCTTTTAGAATGTCTCTCTAATATTTTGCTCCTTACTATTTTTCTATTTTCTTTATTGTTTTATTTTATTTTAATATATTTTCTCCTACTGTGCATGCTGCTGAGTGACTGCTGCTCGTCAAACACATTTAATTGCAATGTTGACCCTGTGCTAACTTGCATATGACAAATAAATCTGAAGACTGAAACTAAACTAAGGAAAGAAGGATGGAAGGAAAGATCACAAGCTTTGTCACAAAGGAAAGAAGGATGGAAGGAAGGATCACAAGCTTTGTCACAAAGGAAAGAAGGATGGGAGGAAAGATCACAAGCTTTGTCACAAAGGAAAGAAGGATGTATGGAAGGATCACATGCATTGTCACAAAGGAAAGAAGGATGGAAGGAAGGAAGAATCACAAGCATTGTCACAAAGGAAAGAAGGATGGAAGGAAGGATCACAAGCATTGTCACAAAGGAAAGAAGGATGGAAGGAAGGATCACAAGCATTGTCACAAAGGAAAGAAGGATGGAAGGAAGGATCACATGCATTGTCACAAAGGAAAGAACGATGGAAGGCAGGATGACATGCAATGTCACAAAGGAAAGAAGGATGGAAGGAAGAATCACATGCATTGTCACAAAGGAAAGAAGGATGGAAGGAAGGATCACATGCATTGTCACAAAGGAAAGAACGATGGAAGGCAGGATGACATGCAATGTCACAAAGGAAAGAAGGATGGAAGGAAGAATCACATGCATTGTCACAAAGGAAAGAAGGATGGAAGGAAGGATCACAAGCATTGTCACAAAGGAAAGAAGGATGGAAGGAAGGATCACAAGCATTGTCACAAAGGAAAGAAGGATGGAAGGAAGGATCACATGCATTGTCACAAAGGAAAGAACGATGGAAGGCAGGATGACATGCAATGTCACAAAGGAAAGAAGGATGGAAGGAAGAATCACATGCATTGTCACAAAGGAAAGAAGGATGGAAGGAAGGATCACATGCATTGTCACAAAGGAAAGAAGGATGGAAGGAAGGATCACAAGCATTGTCACAAAGGAAAGAAGGATGGAAGGAAGGATCACATGCATTGTCACAAAGGAAAGAACGATGGAAGGCAGGATGACATGCAATGTCACAAAGGAAAGAAGGATGGAAGGAAGAATCACATGCATTGTCACAAAGGAAAGAAGGATGGAAGGAAGGATCACATGCTTTGTCACAAAGGAAAGAAGGATGGAAGGATGGATCACAAGCTTTGTCACAAAGGAAAGAAGGATGGAAGGAAGGATCACATGCATTGTCACAAAGGAAAGAAGGATGGAAGGAAGGATCACAAGCATTGTCACAAAGGAAAGAAGGATGGAAGGAAGGATCACAAGCTTTGTCACAAAGGAAAGAAGGGTGGAAGGAAGGAAAGATCACAAGCTTTGTCACAAGTGCAATACTTTAATTTTCTGCTGCTCATTCCTGTGCAATATCCCATCTGCCCTCCTGTCATATTTCTTTTCAAGATTTTCTTATTTAATCACAAATGTACATATATTTATATTTATAGATACATATATAGTCAGTCATCTTTTCTCTTTTACCATGTCTCTCTAATATTTTGCTCCTTACTATTTTTCTATTTTCTTTATTGTTTTATTTTATTTTAATATATTTTCTCCTACTGTGCATGCTGCTGAGTGACTGCTGCTCGTCAAACACATTTAATTGCAATGTTGACCCTGTGCTAACTTGCATATGACAAATAAATCTGAAGACTGAAACTAAACTAAGGAAAGAAGGATGGAAGGAAAGATCACAAGCTTTGTCACAAAGGAAAGAAGGATGGAAGGAAGGATCACAAGCTTTGTCACAAAGGAAAGAAGGATGGGAGGAAAGATCACAAGCTTTGTCACAAAGGAAAGAAGGATGGAAGGCAGGATGACATGCAATGTCACAAAGGAAAGAAGGATGGAAGGAAGAATCACATGCATTGTCACAAAGGAAAGAAGGATGGAAGGAAGGATCACATGCATTGTCACAAAGGAAAGAACGATGGAAGGCAGGATGACATGCAATGTCACAAAGGAAAGAAGGATGGAAGGCAGGATGACATGCAATGTCACAAAGGAAAGAAGGATGGAAGGAAGAATCACATGCATTGTCACAAAGGAAAGAAGGATGGAAGGAAGGATCACATGCATTGTCACAAAGGAAAGAACGATGGAAGGAAGGATGACATGCAATGTCACAAAGGAAAGAAGGATGGAAGGAAGAATCACATGCATTGTCACAAAGGAAAGAAGGATGGAAGGAAGGATCACAAGCATTGTCACAAAGGAAAGAAGGATGGAAGGAAGGATCACAAGCATTGTCACAAAGGAAAGAAGGATGGAAGGAAGGATCACATGCATTGTCACAAAGGAAAGAACGATGGAAGGTAGGATGACATGCAATGTCACAAAGGAAAGAAGGATGGAAGGAAGAATCACATGCAATGTCACAAAGGAAAGAAGGATGGAAGGAAGAATCACATGCATTGTCACAAAGGAAAGAAGGATGGAAGGAAGGATCACATGCATTGTCACAAAGGAAAGAAGGATGGAAGGAAGGATGACATGCAATGTCACAAAGGAAAGAACGATGGAAGGAAGAATCACATGCATTGTCACAAAGGAAAGAAGGATGGAAGGAAGGATCACAAGCATTGTCACAAAGGAAAGAAGGATGGAAGGAAGGATCACATGCATTGTCACAAAGGAAAGAACGATGGAAGGCAGGATGACATGCAATGTCACAAAGGAAAGAAGGATGGAAGGAAGAATCACATGCATTGTCACAAAGGAAAGAAGGATGGAAGGAAGGATCACATGCAATGTCACAAAGGAAAGAAGGATGGAAGGAAGGATCACAAGCAATGTCACAAAGGAAAGAAGGATGGAAGGAAGAATCACATGCATTGTCACAAAGGAAAGAAGGATGGAAGGAAGGATCACATGCATTGTCACAAAGGAAAGAAGGATGGAAGGATGGATCACAAGCTTTGTCACAAAGGAAAGAAGGATGGAAGGAAGGATCACAAGCTTTGTCACAAAGGAAAGAAGGATGGAAGGAAGGATCACATGCAATGTCACAAAGGAAAGAAGGACGGAAGGAAGGAAGGAAGGATCACAAGCTTTGTCACAAAGGAAAGAAGGATGGAAGGAAGGAAAGATCACAAGCTTTGTCACAAGTGCAATACTTTAATTTTCTGCTGCTCATTCCTGTGCAATATCCCATCTGCCCTCCCGTCATATTTCTTTTCAAGATTTTCTTATTTAATCACTAATGTACATATATTTATATTTATAGATACATATATATTCAGTCAACTTTTCTCTTTTACAATGTCTCTCTAATATTTTGCTCCTTACTATTTTTCTATTTTCTTTATTGTTTTATTTTATTTTAATATATTTTCTCCTACTGTGCATGCTGCTGAATGACTGCTGCTCGTCAAACACATTTAATTGCAATGTTGACCCTGTGCTAACTTGCATATGACAAATAAATCTGAAGACTGAAACTAAACTAAGGAAAGAAGGATGGAAGGAAAGATCACAAGCTTTGTCACAAAGGAAAGAAGGATGGAAGGAAGGATCACAAGCTTTGTCACAAAGGAAAGAAGGATGGGAGGAAAGATCACAAGCTTTGTCACAAAGGAAAGAAGGATGGATGGAAGGATCACATGCATTGTCACAAAGGAAAGAAGGATGGAAGGAAGGAAGAATCACAAGCATTGTCACAAAGGAAAGAAGGATGGAAGGAAGGATCACAAGCATTGTCACAAAGGAAAGAAGGATGGAAGGAAGGATCACATGCATTGTCACAAAGGAAAGAACGATGGAAGGCAGGATGACATGCAATGTCACAAAGGAAAGAAGGATGGAAGGAAGAATCACATGCATTGTCACAAAGGAAAGAAGGATGGAAGGAAGGATCACATGCATTGTCACAAAGGAAAGAACAATGGAAGGCAGGATGACATGCAATGTCACAAAGGAAAGAAGGATGGAAGGAAGAATCACATGCATTGTCACAATTGAAAGAAGGATGGAAGGAAGGATCACAAGCATTGTCACAAAGGAAAGAAGGATGGAAGGAAGGATCACAAGCATTGTCACAAAGGAAAGAAGGATGGAAGGAAGGATCACATGCATTGTCACAAAGGAAAGAACGATGGAAGGCAGGATGACATGCAATGTCACAAAGGAAAGAAGGATGGAAGGAAGAATCACATGCATTGTCACAAAGGAAAGAAGGATGGAAGGAAGGATCACATGCATTGTCACAAAGGAAAGAAGGATGGAAGGAAGGATCACAAGCATTGTCACAAAGGAAAGAAGGATGGAAGGAAGGATCACATGCATTGTCACAAAGGAAAGAACGATGGAAGGCAGGATGACATGCAATGTCACAAAGGAAAGAAGGATGGAAGGAAGAATCACATGCATTGTCACAAAGGAAAGAAGGATGGAAGGAAGGATCACATGCATTGTCACAAAGGAAAGAAGGATGGAAGGATGGATCACAAGCTTTGTCACAAAGGAAAGAAGGATGGAAGGAAGGATCACAAGCATTGTCACAAAGGAAAGAAGGATGGAAGGAAGGATCACAAGCATTGTCACAAAGGAAAGAAGGATGGAAGGAAGGATCACAAGCTTTGTCACAAAGGAAAGAAGGGTGGAAGGAAGGAAAGATCACAAGCTTTGTCACAAGTGCAATACTTTAATTTTCTGCTGCTCATTCCTGTGCAATATCCCATCTGCCCTCCTGTCATATTTCTTTTCAAGATTTTCTTATTTAATCACTAATGTACATATATTTATATTTATAGATACATATATAGTCAGTCATCTTTTCTCTTTTACCATGTCTCTCTAATATTTTGCTCCTTACTATTTTTCTATTTTCTTTATTGTTTTATTTTATTTTAATATATTTTCTCCTACTGTGCATGCTGCTGAGTGACTGCTGCTCGTCAAACACATTTAATTGCAATGTTGACCCTGTGCTAACTTGCATATGACAAATAAATCTGAAAACTGAAACTAAACTAAGGAAAGAAGGATGGAAGGAAGGATCACAAGCATTGTCACTGTTGGGGGAAAACTCTGTAAAAAACCCAGGAGAAATAAAGACACAATGAGACAAAGTTACTTTCTTTATCAAACGTGTACACGGGTGAGCTGCTAAGAACAACTCACCCCATGCACAGTGGCTTGGTAATTTTTATAGGAAAGACAGTGAGAACAGGATAAGAAAATACAAAACAAATAAAATAAACAACTCCATATGTGGCGCTAGTCTCGTCAGCAGAGAGCTGGGAGAAGGCTGTGAGAGATAAAACAATCTAAAACAATATGTCCCAAAACAGTATGTCTTTGCTGAGAAAGTCTAAAAAGATAATTCTAAACTAATCTAACCATAGACAAAAGGGCATGCTTGCACATTTAAAAGAAGGTAAAGAAACATAGAAACATTTTTCATGTAACATTCCCTCCTGTTTTAACTTATTTTAAATGTATACAACAATTGTCTGTGAAGGTTATTTATTAAGTATCTTAAACAATTTTTAATTTTTCAAAATGTCAGCATAGCAGAAATGGCAGTCATTTGGTCTAAAGAATAAAACAAAAGAAAATAATACAAAGAAAAACATAGTAAATGAAAGTCATAGTAAATGAAATAACAAGTGGAATAAACAAGAAAAAATAATAAAACTAAAACTACAAAAAATAAAGGATATATTTTAAAACGAAAACTTACAAAAAATAAAAGGGTGAAAAGTAAAATGAAAACTTTATATTTAAAATGAAAAACTTTATGTTTAAAACTCAAGACTTCAAAAAATAAAAGCATGAAAACTTGCATAACCTACTAATGTTTTAATCAGTGCATGATCACTTGACAAGTCATTTTTAATCACCACGTCATTTATTAGCAGCTAGTACAAGTTCTCCTCTAACAGAATTGCAACGGGATGTTGTTCTTCTTCAGGCACGGCAACATAAGCAGTCATTGTAGTTGTTATCATCTGTGAAATCATTACTCTTAGGCATGGCAAGACACACAACACTAATATGAGCAGTGCTATCATGATGAGACCTAGAAGGAAAAATGGCTTTGCTACAGCAGCCAGCCATGAACCGCTGAACAGCCAGTCCAGCCAGCTTTGTGCTGTAGCTGCTCCAGGTGTGTGGTCAGTGACATATTTTTGCAGAGCGGTCAAATTCTGCAAAGCTTCATAAATGTCTCCTCCAGTTTCGTATCCATCAGGGATAAAAGTGCAACATGTTTCCCCGATCAGCTTGCAAACTCCTCCTTGTGATGCTGTTAGCAGGTCTAGTGTCAGTCTGTTCTGCAGCACCATCGTTCTGATGGCCTGCTGTTCTCCTGCTAAGGCGGTTCCCAGGGTCTTAGTCAAGTTGATGTGTCGTAGCAGAGCATATCGGTTGATTTCCACATGATCCCGCACCTCGGCAACTCCAATGCCGGGGATCAAGCTCTGTAAGAATTTCACTCCTCCTCCCCAGATGCGAAACTCTCCCGGCACTCCAGTGTCCACGGTAATGCCGAAAGAATTGGGGGAGGCGATGTCCACTTCACGTCTCTGCCGGCTGCTTGGGTGATGTGCAACACTTTGCATGAAGAAAACGTGATCTGATAATTCCACCAGGGCACACAGACCTCCCCAACCTTCAGGGAGTGACAGATAAGCCTTGTTGCCACATAGGAAGTACCAGTCAGCCAAAACTCTGGTTCCTCTGCTGCTGGGTGCCGTCCGTGCACATCCTGTCTGGTACTGAGTCTTTGTTTGTAGTGGCATTCGGTAGCTGTAGTCGGAGCGACAGTTTAGGCCCATCAGCGTCGTGTTACTGGCACAGGTGGCGTTGATTGAACAGTCCATACACTTCCTCTCGTTCCTCGGTGGGCAGAAAGTGTATATGTATTTGCATAGCAGTCAGTTTTATTATTCCAGTAAGCTGTAGTGTTCATAAACTGCCACCAGAAATTAGTGGCATAGCCATGGGGAAACTTGGTGTACTTTCCTTTGTCATAGAGTGTCTGCCTTTTCTTCATATAGCGTGACTTATTGTCCCTCACGGAAGCAAAGATGAGGAGCCCGGCCATGGTCAGGGCCGCTGCAGTTGTTAAGAGCCACCACCTCATGACGACGGGACACACCCTCCTGTCGCGAGTAGACCCCCCGGCCAGGAAAGCTGACCCCTCCACCAGGCGAGATCACAACAAGTGGGCAAGCCTGCTGTCAGCTGTGTTTAGATGGCTTCACTTACTGGCTCTGATGGATGCAAGATGGTCGTTCCGCTATTTTGCAAGCTCCAGTTTTTCCTTTGGAGCACTTTGATCAGAACCCAGTCACCGGGCTGTGATCTGCAAGACACTTGATAGACATCATTACATTCTTCGTCATTTACAATCATCTCTTTATTTTCCTACAACTTAGACATACATTTTGCTACTGAAATTGTATCTGCCTTTTTCACTGGGTAGATTTCTGGCCACTTTGAGAATACATCTATAACCACTAGGGTGTATTTTTACCCTTGGCATTCATTTAGCTCAATAAAGTCCATATGGATTGTGTGGTCGCAGGTTACCCTGAGCATTATATTTTTGACACGTCATGCACGTTCTGACAAATTGTTTTGCTGAGGTTTCAAAATTTACAGTGTAGAATTTACAGTGTAGAAATGAGAGTTTACAATACTGGTCAGTCCCCCCGTTGACAAATGCGTACAGCCATGAGTCACTAATGCCGCCATTTTGTGGAGGAATTTTGGCAACACTGGCTTGCCATAACACATCATTAAGTCGTTTGTCAGAACTGCACCGTGTTTTAGCCATTTTGCCTGCTCTGCTGTGCTTGCTGCTTTTTGTTCATTTTTCAACACATCCAGTGGAATCTGATGTGTGTTTACTGCCATCAATGTCATGTTTGTCTTTTGTGCCGCCTGTTTTGCTGCTCTGTCAGCAAAATTGTTGCCTGTAGTAATGAAAGAGTCAGTAGGCGTTGTAAGAGGTTGGCATGCTGGTTTGCCAGTTGGTGTAATCATTCCTCTGTTATGCCAAATTTTTGCAAAATGATGCACAGCAGAGAAAACATACTGGCTGTCTGTATGTATGTTTATTAGTTTGTCTTTGTGTATTTAGCTTTCGCGTATCACAGCTATCAGCTCAGCGCTCTGTGCAGGACATGAAGGAGGAAGTAGTTTTGCTTCTATTATTTTACTATCTGTGGTTACTGCGTAACCTACACAACTTCGGCCTGTGCTGTAAGGTCAAATGCTGTTCTCCTAGCTTCCACACTTGCTGATCATAAGGTGGATCTGGGCCTGGAGTTTGTTTAAATCTCAGAATGTTGTGATACTCGGTCGGTTTCTGGCACTCAGGTGTAATACCAGAAAAGAATGGCATGACTGCTATCTTAAGTTTTGTCAGAGCGTCTCTACCTAGCAAATTTACTGGACACGACGGGTCATATATGCATTTAATAAAGCACCTGCGGCCACTTGCTGTGTGTACTAGTTCTAAAAGGGCAGTTAATTGTTGTACAGTTGTGTGGCCTGAAGCTGACTTTACAACTAATTTGTCCTCTACTCCTACAATCTCGTGGGAAGTGACCTTCCTCTCCATGGTTCTAGCAGGCGTTGTCTCTATGTTATCTGCTGTTTCTGCGTGGCTGTCTGCAGCCTTGGTGTTTATGACTTCGCTCGCCTCTCGGTTCCTGATAGCCACCTGCGGATTAGTGTTTTAGTCTGTTGTCAACACGTCAGCCTTATTTTTAAGTTACAGAATGCTTCTTCTTTTTTTCCTTGGTTTGGGAGAATAGATGCAACACTACATTTTCACTTAAGGCAATTTTAAATAATTTCTAGTTTTTCAAACAATTCATGGATCTCACACATTTCAAACTTTCAAGTTAGGGTTGTTTCCCATTTATACAAATATATATATATTTAACTTTGCATTGCTCACAGCTCATAGCTCACAGCTCTAAACCTAGGCATTTTTCAATCATATGCCTAATCACTATGTGTCACTGTGATTCTCAAGTATGGTCACAAGTTCGTTTAAATTCGTTTCCAAAACCAACAAAATAATCAAAGAAAAACAAAAACATAAACGTGTCAGGACACAAAAGAAAAAGAAAAATGCTGCCACCCGAACAAGGCAGAAGTCTACATATGTTGGCTTTTAATAGCATGCAGCTTGTAACATGGTAGACTAATGTGCCTGTTTAATTCAGCTTTATATTATTGTGTGAAGTTGCACTGGGTTGGGAGTGGTTTTGTGGTTGTCACATTTTTGGTGAGCCAATGGCTGGAATGGGGTTGGACTAATTAGAGGCAGGTGTACTTGATTGCACTGATACACTGGTCTACATATAGCCCACACTACAAACACTGCTGTGTTGTTTTGTCTCTCTGTGCAGGCCAGGGCCTATTATATGCCACAGCCTAAAGGCAGCAGAGTTCCAGAGGCTTGAGTGACCACTGACTATATGCTTGCAGGGTGGTGGGTCTCCAAGGACAACTTCTAACCCTGTTAAAGGCAACATGTGGGGTGCAACTTGGCCGTGTGGCATAACTGGCTCTGGCCTTGGGACTGTGTGTTTTTATACAATTCATAAGTGGGACACTGGACTGTTTTATCTTTTATCTCTTGATATATTTTTTGTCAATAAATTATCTTTTAGAATTTTATTGACTGTCATCTTTTTGCCCACGACTGAGACGGTTGGTCAGACCTGGAGTCTTTCTTTGGGTGTGTTACAGCAGCTTCTGCTCTAAAAGAAACAAATAAATAAAAATAAAAGAAAATGTGTAACATGCTCATCAGCTTAGCAGTGTCTACATATTTAATTCAGCTTCTCAATCCTGTAGTTTTAGCTGTTGTCTACAGGGTTTTGCTTATTGGTTGTTATTATAGGTGTGCTCTATATCTCAGCAATGTGTCATTCTAGGATGATAGGTTTCAAGCTGGTCAAGTGCCTCTATGCACTTCATTAGTTTAGTTATTCTCTGTATTGTCTTCATCTCACATGTCATTACACTGAGTTTCAGCAAACCTTAAGCTTGATGCAGACTACTGCTTAACAGTTATCCACCTCACATCATAACCGATTAAGGTGCCTCTTCATATTAATATTATGTCATTGTTAATATTATCCTCTTTGTCTTATATGACAGCAATAGCATATTATAATATTTTATCAGTGTGTACCACTATACTACTACTGAGCCAATTTGATAGTTAGGATCATCTTATTCAGCAAACAGATAATTTTGAATTCATCCAATCTGCGGTCACATTTGTTCTCTCTGTTGCATGGCGGACCAGGCAGTTCTATTATAATATATTATTTATATTTTATTTTGTATCCATCAAGGGCTTCAGATGACCTGCAGAATCATCCTTTTCCCAAGGTGGAGACAGTTACCTTTTCACACACTGTCCTTGGCTGAACAGTGACACAGCCTTAATATACTTTATTTATGTTATTAAAATATTTTCGTGTGAATTATTTGCTTTATATTCATTTTGGGCATGGTCATCATGCCAACTGTGTTTCATTGATAATATCACTTTACAGGTTGTTATCCTTGCTATTATTAATTTCAAATACTCTAAAGATAATTTCTACTGTAATTTTCCCTTTGTTCATCTTTATTTCGTACTTTTTATATTTATATCTACTCAGTGGGGTCTGTTTTCAACCCTTTTAAACTACTACAAAACTACTGTGATCTCTAGTTTTCACTTAATAAAGGATTATTGTGTTCTTCCTGATATGGGTGTTGCTGCAGATGCGGCTGCAGGAGTGAGTGATGGTTTACTAAAAAGATTGTGGGAACTGCACAGTGTCTCGTCTTCTGGTTTTACTAAACTGGCAGTTGAGTTCTGTTCTTCTGACTGTTTATATTTTGTTTTCTTAAATCTCTCAGTTTACAGACACTGTTTTTGTCCGGCGTCTGGACTTTTCTTTTCTCACCACTGCTCGTCAGCAGGAGTGAGTTTTAATTTCACTTGCTTGATTACCCATCTTATTTATGTATTTACTTATTTTTGTTTAAGTAATATATACACAATACAGCTGCTATCACCTTCGCTGGTATTAGAGACGAGAGTGGTTGCTCACACGCCCTTCTACTTTCGGACTATTTCCAAAAGCGGTGTGAACTTTACGAGACGGAACTCGACCGTTCTCTCAACTCACCAGCACGTCAGTGAATAGCAGTAAAAGAAAAACACAGTAGGAGCAGCTCAGTCTCTTATTGGACCGTGAAAATTCAGCTTGCTCCGTTAATTAAAACAATACACACACACACATTCACATTCACACCTATTCGCGCGATCGGAACCCTTATCATAAGGGGAGCTGCCAGTCTTTCTGTAGACGAGCTACTTATTCCCTAGACCCTGTCTAGACCCAGCTGGGGGAGCTACCCAGAGCTCCAAACCTAACCCACAGAAGTGGGGAGCTTCCAGTCGACGAGCTCCAAGCTACCAGCCGACGAGCTACTTTAAACCCACAGAAGTGGGGAGCTTCCAGTCGCGACGAGCTGCTTTCGCTATTTTAAATTCCCTGAATTTAAAATACGATTTTACGCAAGATTGTGTCAGTGTGTCTGTATCTACCTGGTCGGTGTCGCCGGGTCTGGTCCACCTCGATCGGGCCCCACCACCGTGGGTCGCTTTCTAAGACGTTGGCCAAGACCCGAATTTAACGCTCTTGGTCTTTTTCCACACACCTGGTGTGTGGGCTGTCGACAGGCGAACAACGTGGACTGGTCACGGAGATGGGACACGATGGAGGTGCTCCGGCTCCGAAGGACCAAGAAATGTTGGGGGAAAACTCTGTAAAAAACCCAGGAGAAATAAAGACACAATGAGACAAAGTTACTTTCTTTATCAAACGTGTACACGGGTGAGCTGCTAAGAACAACTCACCCCATGCACAGTGGCTTGGTAATTTTTATAGGAAAGACAGTGAGAACAGGATAAGAAAATACAAAACAAATAAAATAAACAACTCCATATGTGGCGCTAGTCTCGTCAGCAGAGAGCTGGGAGAAGGCTGTGAGAGATAAAACAATCTAAAACAACATGTCCCAAAACAGTATGTCTTTGCTGAGAAAGTCTAAAAAGATAATTCTAAACTAATCTAACCATAGACAAAAGGGCATGCTTGCACATTTAAAAGAAGGTAAAGAAACATAGAAACATTTTTCATGTAACAGTCACAAAGGAAAGAAGGATGGAAGGAAGGATCACAAGCTTTGTCACAAAGGAAAGAAGGATGGGAGGAAAGATCACAAGCTTTGTCACAAAGGAAAGAAGGATGGAAGGAAGGAAGGATCACAAGCATTGTCACAAAGTAAAGAAGGATGGAAGGAAGGAAGGATCACAAGCATTGTCACAAAGGAAAGAAGGATGGAAGGAAGGATCACATGCATTGTCACAAAGGAAAGAAGGATGGAAGGAAGGATCACATGCATTGTCACAAAGGAAAGAACGATGGAAGGCAGGATGACATGCAATGTCACAAAGGAAAGAAGGATGGAAGGAAGAATCACATGCATTGTCACAAAGGAAAGAAGGATGGAAGGAAGGATCACATGCATTGTCACAAAGGAAAGAAGGATGGAAGGAAGGATCACATGCATTGTCACAAAGTAAAGAAGGATGGAAGGAAGGAAGGATCACAAGCATTGTCACAAAGGAAAGAAGGATGGAAGGAAGGATCACATGCATTGTCACAAAGGAAAGAAGGATGGAAGGAAGGATCACATGCATTGTCACAAAGGAAAGAACGATGGAAGGCAGGATGACATGCAATGTCACAAAGGAAAGAAGGATGGAAGGAAGAATCACATCCATTGTCACAAAGGAAAGAAGGATGGAAGGAAGGATCACATGCATTGTCACAAAGGAAAGAACGATGGAAGGCAGGATGACATGCAATGTCACAAAGGAAAGAAGGATGGAAGGAAGGATCACATGCATTGTCACAAAGGAAAGAAGGATGGAAGGAAGGATCACATGCATTGTCACAAAGGAAAGAACGATGGAAGGAAGGATGACATGCAATGTCACAAAGGAAAGAACGATGGAAGGAAGAATCACATGCATTGTCACAAAGGAAAGAAGGATGGAAGGAAGGATCAGAAGCATTGTCACAAAGGAAAGAACGATGGAAGGCAGGATGACATGCAATGTCACAAAGGAAAGAAGGATGGAAGGAAGAATCACATGCAATGTCACAAAGGAAAGAAGGATGGAAGGAAGAATCACATGCATTGTCACAAAGGAAAGAAGGATGGAAGGAAGGATCACATGCATTGTCACAAAGGAAAGAACGATGGAAGGAAGGATGACATGCAATGTCACAAAGGAAAGAACGATGGAAGGAAGAATCACATGCATTGTCACAAAGGAAAGAAGGATGGAAGGAAGGATCACAAGCATTGTCACAAAGGAAAGAAGGATGGAAGGAAGGATCACATGCATTGTCACAAAGGAAAGAACGATGGAAGGCAGGATGACATGCAATGTCACAAAGGAAAGAAGGATGGAAGGAAGAATCACATGCATTGTCACAAAGGAAAGAAGGATGGAAGGAAGGATCACATGCATTGTCACAAAGGAAAGAAGGATGGAAGGAAGGATCACAAGCAATGTCACAAAGGAAAGAAGGATGGAAGGAAGAATCACATGCATTGTCACAAAGGAAAGAAGGATGGAAGGAAGGATCACATGCATTGTCACAAAGGAAAGAACGATGGAAGGCAGGATGACATGCAATGTCACAAAGGAAAGAAGGATGGAAGGAAGAATCACATGCATTGTCACAAAGGAAAGAAGGATGGAAGGCAGGATCACAAGCGTTGTCACAAAGGAAAGAAGGATGGAAGGAAGGATCACAAGCTTTGTCACAAAGGAAAGAAGGATGGAAGGAAGGATCACATGCAATGTCACAAAGGAAAGAAGGACGGAAGGAAGGAAGGAAGGATCACAAGCTTTGTCACAAAGGAAAGAAGGATGGAAGAAAGGAAGGAAGGATCACAAGCTTTGTCACAAAGGAAAGAAGGATGGAAGGAAGGAAAGATCACAAGCTTTGTCACAAGTGCAATACTTTAATTTTCTGCTGCTCATTCCTGTGCAATATCCCATCTGCCCTCCCGTCATATTTCTTTTCAAGATTTTCTTATTTAATCACTAATGTACATATATTTATATTTATAGATACATATATATTCAGTCAACTTTTCTCTTTTACAATGTCTCTCTAATATTTTGCTCCTTACTATTTTTCTATTTTCTTTATTGTTTTATTTTATTTTAATATATTTTCTCCTACTGTGCATGCTGCTGAGTGACTGCTGCTCGTCAAACACATTTAATTGCAATGTTGACCCTGTGCTAACTTGCATATGACAAATAAATCTGAAGACTGAAACTAAACTAAGGAAAGAAGGATGGAAGGAAAGATCACAAGCTTTGTCACAAAGGAAAGAAGGATGGAAGGAAGGATCACAAGCTTTGTCACAAAGGAAAGAAGGATGGGAGGAAAGATCACAAGCTTTGTCACAAAGGAAAGAAGGATGGATGGAAGGATCACATGCATTGTCACAAAGGAAAGAAGGATGGAAGGAAGGAAGAATCACAAGCATTGTCACAAAGGAAAGAAGGATGGAAGGAAGGATCACAAGCATTGTCACAAAGGAAAGAAGGATGGAAGGAAGGATCACAAGCATTGTCACAAAGGAAAGAAGGATGGAAGGAAGGATCACATGCATTGTCACAAAGGAAACAACGATGGAAGGCAGGATGACATGCAATGTAACAAAGGAAAGAAGGATGGAAGGAAGAATCACATGCATTGTCACAAAGGAAAGAAGGATGGAAGGAAGGATCACATGCATTGTCACAAAGGAAAGAAGGATGGAAGGAAGGATCACAAGCATTGTCACAAAGGAAAGAAGGATGGAAGGAAGGATCACATGCATTGTCACAAAGGAAAGAACGATGGAAGGAAGGATGACATGCAATGTCACAAAGGAAAGAAGGATGGAAGGAAGAATCACATGCATTGTCACAAAGGAAAGAAGGATGGAAGGAAGGATCACATGCATTGTCACAAAGGAAAGAAGGATGGAAGGATGGATCACAAGCTTTGTCACAAAGGAAAGAAGGATGGAAGGAAGGATCACATGCATTGTCACAAAGGAAAGAAGGATGGAAGGAAGGATCACAAGCATTGTCACAAAGGAAAGAAGGATGGAAGGAAGGATCACAAGCATTGTCACAAAGGAAAGAAGGATGGAAGGAAGGATCACAAGCTTTGTCACAAAGGAAAGAAGGGTGGAAGGAAGGAAAGATCACAAGCTTTGTCACAAGTGCAATACTTTAATTTTCTGCTGCTCATTCCTGTGCAATATCCCATCTGCCCTCCTGTCATATTTCTTTTCAAGATTTTCTTATTTAATCACTAATGTACATATATTTATATTTATAGATACATATATAGTCAGTCATCTTTTCTCTTTTACCATGTCTCTCTAATATTTTGCTCCTTACTATTTTTCTATTTTCTTTATTGTTTTATTTTATTTTAATATATTTTCTCCTACTGTGCATGCTGCTGAGTGACTGCTGCTCGTCAAACACATTTAATTGCAATGTTGACCCTGTGCTAACTTGCATATGACAAATAAATCTGAAAACTGAAACTAAACTAAGGAAAGAAGGATGGAAGGAAGGATCACAAGCATTGTCACAAAGGAAAGAAGGATGGAAGGAAGGATCACAAGCTTTGTCACAAAGGAAAGAAGGATGGGAGGAAAGATCACAAGCTTTGTCACAAAGGAAAGAAGGATGGATGGAAGGATCACATGCATTGTCACAAAGGAAAGAAGGATGGAAGGAAGGAAGGATCACAAGCATTGTCACAAAGGAAAGAAGGATGGAAGGAAGGATCACATGCATTGTCACAAAGGAAAGAACGATGGAAGGCAGGATGACATGCAATGTCACAAAGGAAAGAAGGATGGAAGGAAGAATCACATGCATTGTCACAAAGGAAAGAAGGATGGAAGGAAGGATCACATGCATTGTCACAAAGGAAAGAACGATGGAAGGCAGGATGACATGCAATGTCACAAAGGAAAGAAGGATGGAAGGAAGAATCACATGCATTGTCACAAAGGAAAGAAGGATGGAAGGAAGGATCACAAGCTTTGTCACAAAGGAAAGAAGGATGGGAGGAAAGATCACAAGCTTTGTCACAAAGGAAAGAAGGATGGATGGAAGGATCACATGCATTGTCACAAAGGAAAGAAGGATGGAAGGAAGGAAGGATCACAAGCATTGTCACAAAGGAAAGAAGGATGGAAGGAAGGATCACAAGCATTGTCACAAAGGAAAGAAGGATGGAAGGAAGGATCACATGCATTGTCACAAAGGAAAGAACGATGGAAGGCAGGATGACATGCAATGTCACAAAGGAAAGAAGGATGGAAGGAAGAATCACATGCATTGTCACAAAGGAAAGAAGGATGGAAGGAAGAATCACATGCATTGTCACAAAGGAAAGAACGATGGAAGGCAGGATGACATGCAATGTCACAAAGGAAAGAAGGATGGAAGGAAGAATCACATGCATTGTCACAAAGGAAAGAAGGATGGAAGGAAGGATCACAAGCATTGTCACAAAGGAAAGAAGGATGGAAGGAAGGATCACATGCATTGTCACAAAGGAAAGAACGATGGAAGGCAGGATGACATGCAATGTCACAAAGGAAAGAAGGATGGAAGGAAGAATCACATGCATTGTCACAAAGGAAAGAAGGATGGAAGGAAGGATCACATGCATTGTAACAAAGGAAAGAAGGATGGAAGGAAGGATCACAAGCAATGTCACAAAGGAAAGAAGGATGGAAGGAAGAATCACATGCATTGTCACAAAGGAAAGAAGGATGGAAGGAAGGATCACATGCATTGTCACAAAGGAAAGAAGGATGGAAGGATGGATCACAAGCTTTGTCACAAAGGAAAGAAGGATGGAAGGAAGGATCACAAGCTTTGTCACAAAGGAAAGAAGGATGGAAGGATGGATCACAAGCTTTGTCACAAAGGAAAGAAGGATGGAATGAAGGATCACAAGCTTTGTCACAAAGGAAAGAAGGATGGAAGGAAGGATCACATGCAATGTCACAAAGGAAAGAAGGACGGAAGGAAGGAAGGAAGGATCACAAGCTTTGTCACAAAGGAAAGAAGGATGGAAGAAAGGAAGGAAAGATCACAAGCTTTGTCACAAGTGCAATACTTTAATTTTCTGCTGCTCATTCCTGTGCAATATCCCATCTGCCCTCCCGTCATATTTCTTTTCAAGATTTTCTTATTTAATCACTAATGTACATATATTTATATTTATAGATACATATATATTCAGTCATCTTTTCTCTTTTACAATGTCTCTCTAATATTTTGCTCCTTACTATTTTTCTATTTTCTTTATTGTTTTATTTTATTTTAATATATTTTCTCCTACTGTGCATGCTGCTGAGTGACTGCTGCTCGTCAAACACATTTAATTGCAATGTTGACCCTGTGCTAACTTGCATATGACAAATAAATCTGAAGACTGAAACTAAACTAAGGAAAGAAGGATGGAAGGAAAGATCACAAGCTTTGTCACAAAGGAAAGAAGGATGGAAGGAAGGATCACAAGCTTTGTCACAAAGGAAAGAAGGATGGGAGGAAAGATCACAAGCTTTGTCACAAAGGAAAGAAGGATGGATGGAAGGATCACATGCATTGTCACAAAGGAAAGAAGGATGGAAGGAAGGAAGAATCACAAGCATTGTCACAAAGGAAAGAAGGATGGAAGGAAGGATCAAAAGCATTGTCACAAAGGAAAGAAGGATGGAAGGAAGGATCACATGCATTGTCACAAAGGAAAGAACGATGGAAGGCAGGATGACATGCAATGTCACAAAGGAAAGAAGGATGGAAGGAAGAATCACATGCATTGTCACAAAGGAAAGAAGGATGGAAGGAAGGATCACAAGCATTGTCACAAAGGAAAGAAGGATGGAAGGAAGGATCACAAGCATTGTCACAAAGGAAAGAAGGATGGAAGGAAGGATCACATGCATTGTCACAAAGGAAAGAACGATGGAAGGCAGGATGACATGCAATGTCACAAAGGAAAGAAGGATGGAAGGAAGAATCACATGCATTGTCACAAAGGAAAGAAGGATGGAAGGAAGGATCACATGCATTGTCACAAAGGAAAGAAGGATGGAAGGAAGGATCACAAGCATTGTCACAAAGGAAAGAAGGATGGAAGGAAGGATCACATGCATTGTCACAAAGGAAAGAACGATGGAAGGCAGGATGACATGCAATGTCACAAAGGAAAGAAGGATGGAAGGAAGAATCACATGCATTGTCACAAAGATAAGAAGGATGGAAGGAAGGATCACATGCATTGTCACAAAGGAAAGAAGGATGGAAGGAAGGATCACAAGCTTTGTCACAAAGGAAAGATGGAAGGAAGGATCACATGCATTGTCACAAAGGAAAGAAGGATGGAAGGAAGGATCACAAGCATTGTCACAAAGGAAAGAAGGATGGAAGGAAGGATCACAAGCATTGTCACAAAGGAAAGAAGGATGGAAGGAAGGATCACAAGCTTTGTCACAAAGGAAAGAAGGGTGGAAGGAAGGAAAGATCACAAGCTTTGTCACAAGTGCAATACTTTAATTTTCTGCTGCTCATTCCTGTGCAATATCCCATCTGCCCTCCTGTCATATTTCTTTTCAAGATTTTCTTATTTAATCACTAATGTACATATATTTATATTTATAGATACATATATAGTCAGTCATCTTTTCTCTTTTACCATGTCTCTCTAATATTTTGTTCCTTACTATTTTTCTATTTTCTTTATTGTTTTATTTTATTTTAATATATTTTCTCCTACTGTGCATGCTGCTGAGTGACTGCTGCTCGTAAAACACATTTAATTGCAATGTTGACCCTGTGCTAACTTGCATATGACAAATAAATCTGAAAACTGAAACTAAACTAAGGAAAGAAGGATGGAAGGAAGGATCACAAGCTTTGTCACAAAGGAAAGAAGGATGGAAGGAAGGATCACAAGCTTTGTCACAAAGGAAAGAAGGATGGGAGGAAAGATCACAAGCTTTGTCACAAAGGAAAGAAGGATGGAAGGAAGGATCACAAGCTTTGTCACAAAGGAAAGAAGGATGGGAGGAAAGATCACATGCTTTGTCACAAAGGAAAGAAGGATGGATGGAAGGATCACATGCATTGTCACAAAGGAAAGAAGGATGGAAGGAAGGAAGGATCACAAGCATTGTCACAAAGGAAAGAAGGATGGAAGGAAGGATCACAAGCATTGTCACAAAGGAAAGAAGGATGGAAGGAAGGATCACATGCATTGTCACAAAGGAAAGAACGATGGAAGGCAGGATAACATGCAATGTCACAAAGGAAAGAAGGATGGAAGGAAGAATCACATGCATTGTCACAAAGGAAAGAAGGATGGAAGGAAGGATCACATGCATTGTCACAAAGGAAAGAACGATGGAAGGCAGGATGACATGCAATGTCACAAAGGAAAGAAGGAAGGAAGGAAGAATCACATGCATTGTCACAAAGGAAAGAAGGATGGAAGGAAGGATCACAAGCTTTGTCACAAAGGAAAGAAGGATGGGAGGAAAGATCACAAGCTTTGTCACAAAGGAAAGAAGGATTGATGGAAGGATCACATGCATTGTCACAAAGGAAAGAAGGATGGAAGGAAGGAAGGATCACAAGCATTGTCACAAAGGAAAGAAGGATGGAAGGAAGGATCACATGCATTGTCACAAAGGAAAGAACGATGGAAGGAAGGATGACATGCAATGTCACAAAGGAAAGAAGGATGGAAGGAAGAATCACATGCATTGTCACAAAGGAAAGAAGGATGGAAGGAAGGATCACATGCATTGTCACAAAGGAAAGAAGGATGGAAGGCAGGATGACATGCAATGTCACAAAGGAAAGAAGGATGGAAGGAAGAATCACATGCATTGTCACAAAGGAAAGAAGGATGGAAGGAAGGATCACAAGCATTGTCACAAAGGAAAGAAGGAAGGAAGGAAGGATCACATGCATTGTCACAAAGGAAAGAACGATGGAAGGCAGGATGACATGCAATGTCACAAAGGAAAGAAGGATGGAAGGAAGAATCACATGCATTGTCACAAAGGAAAGAAGGATGGAAGGAAGGATCACATGCATTGTCACAAAGGAAAGAAGGATGGAAGGAAGGATCACAAGCAATGTCACAAAGGAAAGAAGGATGGAAGGAAGAATCACATGCATTGTCACAAAGGAAAGAAGGATGGAAGGAAGGATCACATGCATTGTCACAAAGGAAAGAAGGATGGAAGGATGGATCACAAGCTTTGTCACAAAGGAAAGAAGGATGGAAGGAAGGATCACAAGCTTTGTCACAAAGGAAAGAAGGATGGAAGGAAGGATCACATGCAATGTCACAAAGGAAAGAAGGACGGAAGGAAGGAAGGAAGGATCACAAGCTTTGTCACAAAGGAAAGAAGGATGGAAGAAAGGAAGGAAGGATCACAAGCTTTGTCACAAAGGAAAGAAGGATGGAAGGAAGGAAAGATCACAAGCTTTGTCACAAGTGCAATACTTTAATTTTCTGCTGCTCATTCCTGTGCAATATCCCATCTTCCCTCCCGTCATATTTCTTTTCAAGATTTTCTTATTTAATCACTAATGTACATATATTTATATTTATAGATACATATATATTCAGTCAACTTTTCTCTTTTACAATGTCTCTCTAATATTTTGCTCCTTACTATTTTTCTATTTTCTTTATTGTTTTATTTCATTTTAATATATTTTCTCCTACTGTGCATGCTGCTGAGTGACTGCTGCTCGTAAAACACATTTAATTGCAATGTTGACCCTGTGCTAACTTGCATATGACAAATAAATCTGAAGACTGAAACTAAACTAAGGAAAGAAGGATGGAAGGAAAGATCACAAGCTTTGTCACAAAGGAAAGAAGGATGGAAGGAAGGATCACAAGCTTTGTCACAAAGGAAAGAAGGATGGGAGGAAAGATCACAAGCTTTGTCACAAAGGAAAGAAGGATGGATGGAAGGATCACATGCATTGTCACAAAGGAAAGAAGGATGGAAGGAAGGAAGAATCACAAGCATTGTCACAAAGGAAAGAAGGATGGAAGGAAGGATCACAAGCATTGTCACAAAGGAAAGAAGGATGGAAGGAAGAATCACATGCATTGTCACAAAGGAAAGAAGGATGGAAGGAAGGATCACATGCATTGTCACAAAGGAAAGAACGATGGAAGGCAGGATGACATGCAATGTCATAAAGGAAAGAAGGATGGAAGGAAGAATCACATGCATTGTCAGAAAGGAAAGAAGGATGGAAGGAAGGATCACAAGCATTGTCACAAAGGAAAGAAGGATGGAAGGAAGGATCGCAAGCATTGTCACAAAGGAAAGAAGGATGGAAGGAAGGATCACATGCATTGTCACAAAGGAAAGAAGGATGGAAGGAAGGATCACAAGCTTTGTCACAAAGGAAAGAAGGATGGAAGGAAGGATCACAAGCTTTGTCACAAAGGAAAGAAGGATGGAAGGAAGGAAAGATCACAAGCTTTGTCACAAGTGCAATACTTTAATTTTCTGCTGCTCATTCCTGTGCAATATCCCATCTGCCCTCCCGTCATATTTCTTTTCAAGATTTTCTTATTTAATCACTAATGTACATATATTTATATTTATAGATACATATATATTCAGTCATCTTTTCTCTTTTACCATGTCTCTCTAATATTTTGCTCCTTACTATTTTTCTATTTTCTTTATTGTTTTATTTTATTTTAATATATTTTCTCCTACTGTGCATGCTGCTGAGTGACTGCTGCTCGTCAAACACATTTAATTGCAATGTTGACCCTGTGCTAACTTGCATATGACAAATAAATCTGAAAACTGAAACTAAACTAAGGAAAGAAGGATGGAAGGAAGGATCACAAGCTTTGTCACAAAGGAAAGAAGGATGGGAGGAAGGAAGGATCACAAGCATTGTCACAAAGGAAAGAAGGATGGAAGGAAGGATCACATGCATTGTCACAAAGGAAAGAAGGATGGAAGGCAGGATGACATGCAATGTCACAAAGGAAAGAAGGATGGAAGGAAGAATCACATGCATTGTCACAAAGGAAAGAAGGATGGAAGGAAGGATCACATGCATTGTCACAAAGGAAAGAAGGATGGAAGGAAGGATCACAAGCATTGTCACAAAGGAAAGAAGGATGGAAGGAAAGATCACATGCATTGTCACAAAGGAAAGAACGATGGAAGGCAGGATGACATGCAATGTCACAAAGGAAAGAAGGATGGAAGGAAGAATCACATACATTGTCACAAAGGAAAGAAGGATGGAAGGCAGGATGACATGCATTGTCACAAAGGAAAGAAGGATGGAAGGATGGATCACAAGCTTTGTCACAAAGGAAAGAAGGATGGAAGGAAGGATCACAAGCTTTGTCACAAATGAAAGAAGGATGGAAGGAAGGATCACATGCATTGTCACAAAGGAAAGAAGGATGGAAGGATGGATCACAAGCTTTGTCACAAAGGAAAGAACGATGGAAGGAAGGGTCACAAGCTTTGTCACAAAGGAAAGAAGGATGGAAGGAAGGATCACAAGCTTTGTCACAAAGGAAAGAAGGATGGAAGGAAGGATCACAAGCTTTGTCACAAAGGAAAGAAGGATGGAAGGAAGGAAAGATCACAAGCTTTGTCACAAGTGCAATACTTTAATTTTCTGCTGCTCATTCCTGTGCAATATCCCATCTGCCCTCCCGTCATATTTCTTTTCAAGATTTTCTTATTTAATCACTAATGTACATATATTTATATTTATAGATACATATATATTCAGTCATCTTTTCTCTTTTACCATGTCTCTCTAATATTTTGCTCCTTACTATTTTTCTATTTTCTTTATTGTTTTATTTTATTTTAATATATTTTCTCCTACTGTGCATGCTGCTGAGTGACTGCTGCTCGTCAAACACATTTAATTGCAATGTTGACCCTGTGCTAACTTGCATATGACAAATAAATCTGAAAACTGAAACTAAACTAAGGAAAGAAGGATGGAAGGAAGGATCACAAGCTTTGTCACAAAGGAAAGAAGGATGGGAGGAAGGAAGGATCACAAGCATTGTCACAAAGGAAAGAAGGATGGAAGGAAGGATCACATGCATTGTCACAAAGGAAAGAAGGATGGAAGGCAGGATGACATGCAATGTCACAAAGGAAAGAAGGATGGAAGGAAGAATCACATGCATTGTCACAAAGGAAAGAAGGATGGAAGGAAGGATCACATGCATTGTCACAAAGGAAAGAAGGATGGAAGGAAGGATCACAAGCATTGTCACAAAGGAAAGAAGGATGGAAGGAAAGATCACATGCATTGTCACAAAGGAAAGAACGATGGAAGGCAGGATGACATGCAATGTCACAAAGGAAAGAAGGATGGAAGGAAGAATCACATGCATTGTCACAAAGGAAAGAAGGATGGAAGGCAGGATGACATGCATTGTCACAAAGGAAAGAAGGATGGAAGGATGGATCACAAGCTTTGTCACAAAGGAAAGAAGGATGGAAGGAAGGATCACAAGCTTTGTCACAAATGAAAGAAGGATGGAAGGAAGGATCACATGCATTGTCACAAAGGAAAGAAGGATGGAAGGATGGATCACAAGCTTTGTCACAAAGGAAAGAACGATGGAAGGAAGGGTCACAAGCTTTGTCACAAAGGAAAGAAGGATGGAAGGAAGGATCACAAGCTTTGTCACAAAGGAAAGAAGGATGGAAGGAAGGATCGCAAGCATTGTCACAAAGGAAAGAAGGATGGAAGGAAGAATCACATGCATTGTCACAAAGGAAAGAAGGATGGAAGGAAGGATCACATGCATTGTCACAAAGGAAAGAAGGATGGAAGGGAGGATCACATGCATTGTCACAAAGGAAAGAAGGATGGAAGGAAGGATCACAAGCATTGTCACAAAGGAAAGAAGGATGGAAGGAAGGATCACAAGCATTGTCACAAAGGAAAGAAGGATGGAAGGAAGGATCACAAGCTTTGTCACAAAGGAAAGAAGAATGGAAGGAAGGAAAGATCACAAGCTTTGTCACAAGTGCAATACTTTAATTTTCTGCTGCTCATTCCTGTGCAATATCCCATCTGCCCTCCCGTCATATTTCTTTTCAAGATTTTCTTATTTAATCACTAATGTACATATATTTATATTTATAGATACATATATATTCAGTCATCTTTTCTCTTTTACCATGTCTCTCTAATATTTTGCTCCTTACTATTTTTCTATTTTCTTTATTGTTTTATTTTATTTTAATATATTTTCTCCTACTGTGCATGCTGCTGAGTGACTGCTGCTCGTCAAACACATTTAATTGCAATGTTGACCCTGTGCTAACTTGCATATGACAAATAAATCTGAAAACTGAAACTAAACTAAGGAAAGAAGGATGGAAGGAAAGATCACAAGCTTTTTTCACAAAGGAAAGAAGGATGGAAGGAAGGATCACAAGCTTTGTCACAAAGGAAAGAAGGATGGGAGGAAAGATCACAAGCTTTGTCACAAAGGAAAGAAGGATGGATGGAAGGATCACATGCATTGTCACAAAGGAAAGAAGGATGGAAGGAAGGAAGGATCACAAGCATTGTCACAAAGGAAAGAAGGATGGAAGGAAGAATCACATGCATTGTCACAAAGGAAAGAAGGATGGAAGGAAGGATCACATGCATTGTCACAAAGGAAAGAACGATGGAAGGCAGGATGACATGCAATGTCACAAAGGAAAGAAGGATGGAAGGAAGAATCACATGCATTGTCACAAAGGAAAGAAGGATGGAAGGAAGGATCACATGCATTGTCACAAAGGAAAGAACGATGGAAGGCAGGATGACATGCAATGTCACAAAGGAAAGAAGGATGGAAGGAAGAATCACATGCATTGTCACAAAGGAAAGAAGGATGGAAGGCAGGATGACATGCAATGTCACAAAGGAAAGAAGGATGGAAGGAAGAATCACATGCATTGTCACAAAGGAAAGAAGGATGGAAGGCAGGATGACATGCATTGTCACAAAAGAAAGAAGGATGGAAGGATGTATCACAAGCTTTGTCACAAAGGAAAGAAGGATGGAAGGAAGGATCACAAGCTTTGTCACAAAGGAAAGAAGGATGGAAGGAAGGATCACATGCATTGTCACAAAGGAAAGAAGGATGGAAGGATGGATCACAAGCTTTGTCACAAAGGAAAGAAGGATGGAAGGAAGGATCACAAGCTTTGTCACAAAGGAAAGAAGGAGGGAAGGATCACATGCATTGTTACAAAGGAAAGAAGGATGGAAGGAAGGATCACAAGCTTTGTCACAAAGGAAAGAAGGGTGGAAGGAAGGAAAGATCACAAGCATTGTCACAAGTGCAATACTTTAATTTTCTGCTGCTCATTCCTGTGCAATATCCCATCTGCCCTCCCGTCATATTTCTTTTCAAGATTTTCTTATTTAATCACTAATGTACATATATTTATATTTATAGATACATATATATTCAGTCATCTTTTCTCTTTTACCATGTCTCTCTAATATTTTGCTCCTTGCTATTTTTCTATTTTCTTTATTATTTTATTTTATTTTAATATATTTTCTCCTACTGTGCATGCTGCTGAGTGACTGCTGCTCGTCAAACACATTTAATTGCAATGTTGACCCTGTGCTAACTTGCATATGACAAATAAATCTGAAAACTGAAACTAAACTAAGGAAAGAAGGATGGAAGGAAAGATCACAAGCTTTGTCACAAAGGAAAGAAGGATGGAAGGAAGGTTTCACATGCATTGTCACAAAGGAAAGAACGATGGAAGGCAGGATGACATGCAATGTCACAAAGGAAAGAAGGATGGAAGGAAGAATCACATGCATTGTCACAAAGGAAAGAAGGATGGAAGGAAGGATCACATGCATTGTCACAAAGGAAAGAACGATGGAAGGCAGGATGACATGCAATGTCACAAAGGAAAGAAGGATGGAAGGAAGGATCACATGCATTGTCACAAAGGAAAGAAGGATGGATGGAAGGAAGGATCACAAGCATTGTCACAAAGGAAAGAAGGATGGAAGGAAGAATCACATGCATTGTCACAAAGGAAAGAAGGATGGAAGGAAGGATGACATGCAATGTCACAAAGGAAAGAAGGATGGAAGGAAGGATCACAAGCATTGTCACAAAGGAAAGAAGGATGGAAGGAAGGATCACATGCATTGTCACAAAGGAAAGAACGATGGAAGGCAGGATGACATGCAATGTCACAAAGGAAAGAAGGATGGAAGGAAGGATCACATGCATTGTCACAAAGGAAAGAAGGATGGAAGGAAGGAAGGATCACAAGCATTGTCACAAAGGAAAGAAGGATGGAAGGAAGGATCACATGCAATGTCACAAAGGAAAGAAGGATGGAAGGAAGGATCACAAGCATTGTCACAAAGGAAAGAAGGATGGAAGGAAGGATCACAAGCATTGTCACAAAGGAAAGAAGGATGGAAGGAAGGATCACAAGCATTGTCACAAAGGAAAGAAGGATGGAAGGAAGGATCACATGCATTGTCACAAAGGAAAGAACGATGGAAGGCAGGATGACATGCAATGTCACAAAGGAAAGAAGGATGGAAGGAAGAATCACATGCATTGTCACAAAGGAAAGAAGGATGGAAGGAAGGATCACATGCATTGTCACAAAGGAAAGAACGATGGAAGGCAGGATGACATGCAATGTCACAAAGGAAAGAAGGATGGAAGGAAGAATCACATGCATTGTCACAAAGGAAAGAAGGATGGAAGGAAGGATCACAAGCATTGTCACAAAGGAAAGAAGGATGGAAGGAAGGATCACATGCATTGTCACAAAGGAAAGAAGGATGGAAGGAAGGATCACATGCATTGTCACAAAGGAAAGAACGATGGAAGGCAGGATGACATGCAATGTCACAAAGGAAAGAAGGATGGAAGGAAGAATCACATGCATTGTCACAAAGGAAAGAAGGATGGAAGGAAGGATCACATGCATTGTCACAAAGGAAAGAAGGATGGAAGGAAGGATCACAAGCATTGTCACAAAGGAAAGAAGGATGGAAGGAAGGATCACACGCATTGTCACAAAGGAAAGAAGGATGGAAGGAAGAATCACAAGCATTGTCACAAAGGAAAGAAGGATGGAAGGAAGGATCACATGCATTGTCACAAAGGAAAGAACGATGGAAGGCAGGATTACATGCAATGTCACAAAGGAAAGAAGGATGGAAGGAAGAATCACATGCATTGTCACAAAGGAAAGAAGGATGGAAGGAAGGATCACATGCATTGTCACAAAGGAAAGAAGGATGGAAGGAAGGATCACAAGCATAGTCACAAAGGAAAGAAGGATGGAAGGAAGGATCACATGCATTGTCACAAAGGAAAGAACGATGGAAGGCAGGATGACATGCAATGTCACAAAGGAAAGAAGGATGGAAGGAAGAATCACATGCATTGTCACAAAGGAAAGAAGGATGGAAGGAAGGATCACATGCATTGTCACAAAGGAAAGAAGGATGGAAGGAAGGATCACAAGCATTGTCACAAAGGAAAGAAGGATGGAAGGAAGGATCACATGCATTGTCACAAAGGAAAGAAGGATGGAAGGAAGGATCACAAGCTTTGTCACAAAGGAAAGAAGGATGGAAGGAAGGATCACAAGCTTTGTCACAAAGGAAAGAAGGATGGAAGGAAGGAAAGATCACAAGCTTTGTCACAAGTGCAATACTTTAATTTTCTGCTGCTCATTCCTGTGCAATATCCCATCTGCCCTCCCGTCATATTTCTTTTCAAGATTTTCTTATTTAATCACTAATGTACATATATTTATATTTCTAGATACATATATATTCAGTCATCTTTTCTCTTTTACCATGTCTCTCTAATATTTTGCTCCTTACTATTTTTCTATTTTCTTTATTGTTTTATTTTATTTTAATATATTTTCTCCTACTGTGCATGCTGCTGAGTGACTGCTGCTCGTCAAACACATTTAATTGCAATGTTGACCCTGTGCTAACTTGCATATGACAAATAAATCTGAAAACTGAAACTAAACTAAGGAAAGAAGGATGGAAGGAAAGATCACAAGCTTTGTCACAAAGGAAAGAAGGATGGAAGGAAGGATCACAAGCTTTGTCACAAAGGAAAGAAGGATGGGAGGAAGGAAGGATCACAAGCATTGTCACAAAGGAAAGAAGGATGGAAGGAAGGATCACATGCATTGTCACAAAGGAAAGAATGATGGAAGGCAGGATGACATGCAATGTCACAAAGGAAAGAAGGATGGAAGGAAGAATCACATGCATTGTCACAAAGGAAAGAAGGATGGAAGGAAGGATCACATGCATTGTCACAAAGGAAAGAAGGATGGAAGGAAGGATCACAAGCATTGTCACAAAGGAAAGAAGGATGGAAGGAAAGATCACATGCATTGTCACAAAGGAAAGAACGATGGAAGGCAGGATGACATGCAATGTCACAAAGGAAAGAAGGATGGAAGGAAGAATCACATGCATTGTCACAAAGGAAAGAAGGATGGAAGGCAGGATGACATGCATTGTCACAAAGGAAAGAAGGATGGAAGGATGGATCACAAGCTTTGTCACAAAGGAAAGAAGGATGGAAGGAAGGATCACAAGCTTTGTCACAAATGAAAGAAGGATGGAAGGAAGGATCACAAGCCCTGTCACAAAGGAAAGAACGATGGAAGGAAGGATCGCAAGCATTGTCACAAAGGAAAGAAGGATGGAAGGAAGAATCACATGCATTGTCACAAAGGAAAGAAGGATGGAAGGAAGGATCACATGCATTGTCACAAAGGAAAGAAGGATGGAAGGGAGGATCACATGCATTGTCACAAAGGAAAGAAGGATGGAAGGAAGGATCACAAGCATTGTCACAAAGGAAAGAAGGATGGAAGGAAGGATCACAAGCTTTGTCACAAAGGAAAGAAGGATGGAAGGAAGGAAAGATCACAAGCTTTGTCACAAGTGCAATACTTTAATCTTCTGCTGCTCATTCCTGTGCAATATCCCATCTGCCCTCCCGTCATATTTCTTTTCAAGATTTTCTTATTTAATCACTAATGTACATATATTTATATTTATAGATACATATATATTCAGTCATCTTTTCTCTTTTACCATGTCTCTCTAATATTTTGCTCCTTACTATTTTTCTATTTTCTTTATTGTTTTATTTTATTTTAATATATTTTCTCCTACTGTGCATGCTGCTGAGTGACTGCTGCTCGTCAAACACATTTAATTGCAATGTTGACCCTGTGCTAACTTGCATATGACAAATAAATCTGAAAACTGAAACTAAACTAAGGAAAGAAGGATGGAAGGAAAGATCACAAGCTTTGTCACAAAGGAAAGAAGGATGGAAGGAAGGATCACAAGCTTTGTCACAAAGGAAAGAAGGATGGGAGGAAAGATCACAAGCTTTGTCACAAAGGAAAGAAGGATGGATGGAAGGATCACATGCATTGTCACAAAGGAAAGAAGGATGGAAGGAAGGAAGGATCACAAGCATTGTCACAAAGGAAAGAAGGATGGAAGGAAGAATCACATGCATTGTCACAAAGGAAAGAAGGATGGAAGGCAGGATGACATGCAATGTCACAAAGGAAAGAAGGATGGAAGGAAGAATCACATGCATTGTCACAAAGGAAAGAAGGATGGAAGGCAGGATGACATGCAATGTCACAAAGGAAAGAAGGATGGAAGGAAGGATCACATGCATTGTCACAAAGGAAAGAACGATGGAAGGCAGGATGACATGCAATGTCACAAAGGAAAGAAGGATGGAAGGAAGGATCACATGCATTGTCACAAAGGAAAGAAGGATGGAAGGAAGGATCACATGCATTGTCACAAAGGAAAGAACGATGGAAGGCAGGATGACATGCAATGTCACAAAGGAAAGAAGGATGGAAGGAAGAATCACATGCATTGTCACAAAGGAAAGAAGGATGGAAGGCAGGATGATATGCAATGTCACAAAGGAAAGAAGGATGGAAGGAAGAATCACATGCATTGTCACAAAGGAAAGAAGGATGGAAGGCAGGATGACATGCATTGTCACAAAGGAAAGAAGGATGGAAGGAAGAATCACATGCATTGTCACAAAGGAAAGAAGGATGGAAGGAAGGATCACATGCATTGTCACAAAGGAAAGAAGGATGGAAGGAAGAATCACATGCATTGTCACAAAGGAAAGAAGGATGGAAGGAAGGATCACATGCATTGTCACAAAGGAAAGAACGATGGAAGGCAGGATGACATGCAATGTCACAAAGGAAAGAAGGATGGAAGGAAGAATCACATGCATTGTCACAAAGGAAAGAAGGATGGAAGGCAGGATGACATGCATTGTCACAAAGGAAAGAAGGATGGAAGGATGGATCACAAGCTTTGTCACAAAGGAAAGAAGGATGGAAGGATGGATCACAAGCTTTGTCACAAAGGAAAGAAGGATGGAAGGAAGGATCACATGCATTGTCACAAAGGAAAGAAGGATGGAAGGATGGATCACAAGCTTTGTCACAAAGGAAAGAAGGATGGAAGGAAGGATCACAAGCTTTGTCACAAAGGAAAGAAGGAGGGAAGGATCACATGCATTGTTACAAAGGAAAGAAGGATGGAAGGAAGGATCACAAGCATTGTCACAAAGGAAAGAAGGATGGAAGGAAGGAAAGATCACAAGCATTGTCACAAGTGCAATACTTTAATTTTCTGCTGCTCATTCCTGTGCAATATCCCATCTGCCCTCCCGTCATATTTCTTTTCAAGATTTTCTTATTTAATCACTAATGTACATATATTTATATTTATAGATACATATATATTCAGTCATCTTTTCTCTTTTACCATGTCTCTCTAATATTTTGCTCCTTGCTATTTTTCTATTTTCTTTATTATTTTATTTTATTTTAATATATTTTCTCCTACTGTGCATGCTGCTGAGTGACTGCTGCTCGTCAAACATGTTGGTCAGTCACAGGAGCTCGTTCAGTGAGAGACTGAGATTACCGAAAAGCACCACTGAACGACACAGGAAATCATTCCTGCCTGTGGCCATCTCCCTGTACAACGCATCCACTTAACACACTGTTTGCTGCTACAACTACACATGTTTCTTTTCCAAATATTGATTTATAAGTGACTTATGTATGTATGTATGTATATATATGTATATATTGTACTATTCTTAGTTAGCGTATTGTCTGTCTTGTCTTAATGTTGGTTTAAAATGGAGCACTGTAACAAAAAATAATTTCCCCCAGGGATCAATAAAGTATTCTGATTCTGATTCTGATTCTGATTCAAACACATTTAATTGCAATGTTGACCCTGTGCTAACTTGCATATGACAAATAAATCTGAAAACTAAAACCAAGAGCACCTGGCTGCAGCCACTGTCCACTGTGGAGCTCCACAGTAACCGGAAACACGTGACCTCCACAGTAACCGGAAACACGTGACCTCCACACTAGCCGTAAACACGTAACTTCGGTTAAATCGACTTTGACAGCGAAAACTAAATTGCGTTTTTGTTACTATAAAATGGTTTTAAGTGGGGTTTTTTTTTTAACACTCTGGGTTTGTTCAAAAAAAATTCACCATCCCCTAAATTGTTCGTGGCCAAAAGTGACACTTGCTGTTTCGCTGATTTATTATTATTTTTACAGTACATCGTGTTGTGCGTTCTGATTGCTGTAGACCATTGTCAATCAATCTAGTCCAGTGTCTCCTGTACAGGAGCGGTCCCTAATCCTTTGGTACCGTTCCGCGAGGGTTGATCCTCCGGTGTGAAATGTATGGTTGTAGTTGTGTGTCTTATTTTGAAAGAACTATTTACGCGTTACCATAGCGACCAGAGAGCGTTAAGAAGCAGAGAGGAGGATGTCACTGTCATTGTTGTTGGCGCACAGCTCAAGTCACGTTTATTATTATATTTACAAAATACCACAGTTTCTTTTTTTTATTCTTTTGTTGTATTTATCCGCGACACCTTAAAGGTAGTTCCCTGAAAATATTGTCTGACATTAAAGTGGTCTGTGGTGCAAAAAAGGTTGGGGACTCCCGCTGTACAGTACAGAATGCGTTTAGCTTGTCGAATTTACATAAATCTTCGATCGCTAGCAGTGTAACTCTGAAGTGCTGTACTGTACGTTTGGAAGTTTTCTCCCAAGCAAACACAACAATGCCGACGAAACGTTTTGCACCCTCAAATGCACCTTTAGGTTTCATTCCATAATACTGGACTTGTGTTTCTACAAAGGTTTGAACTCTAAGAGTGTTTAAACAAAGAGAAAAGTGTGAAAATGTTCATTCCTGTCTGAGAAAAGTGTATAAAGCATGTAGTGAGGGGTTTTACAGTCTTAACATCTGTAATAATTGTAAAAAATAAAGTTGGCTATGGATTTCACCTACCGCGGGTTATTTTTTGAACGTAACACCAGCGATAAACGAGGCACCGCTGTATTATTAATAGTAGTGTCTGGGACATCTAATTGATTAACATCAACATTGATTATTATGCACTATTATTTTTGTTCAAGGAGAGCCAAAAATATACAACTCTCTCTCAGCTTGTTTGTTGCCAAAAATGGCCACTTTTTGTGTATGTTCACAAAATGCTATAAAATGTATATTTCTTAAAACATTTATCTACTTTTACCGACGTGACTCTTTAAAATAGCACCAGTCCTTTTCATCAAAATCAAAATTGTATCTAAATGTTTTACTCTTTATAGCCAGTTAGGTTATATATTACCATTAACTTTTCTGGTAAAACGGTGATAAAGTCCTAATGTTTTCATGAAACTTCCTTTTTTTCCCCATCTGAGCATCGGGGAAAAGGCTGTCTTGCAATTGTTGAGGTCACTAGTGTGTGCCCCATTTCTTCCAGGATCACTCTCTTTATAGGTTTTAGTGGACTCCTAGTACTGCGAAGTGGTTTCATGGTACAAAGGGATTGTATTCCAAGATCTGGGAGACTGTAGAAATGAGCAGTGATGCCCTTCCTACCATCTTTCCAGAAAAATAAGTGATCTGTAAGCTGTTAGGCTGACTTACAGCAGCAGCACTTTCTGCACCTGCATAAACTCCAGGACACATTTACTAACGGTGTTTGTTGCTGTATGTGCAGCTTTGAATTTTTTAATAATATATATTTTGTTAATATTTTGGCTATGGTGTCTTGTTATGAAATGTAAAAGAGTAAAAGTGTTTTTAGCAGGTGCTTCAAAGCTAAGTTTGACTGGGAAACTCAAAGCTCAATTGGCTGTATCAACAGAAATTCACTGCAGCCTATGTAATATTTCATGCGTCATAATTTATTCTACTCTAGCTTGCAAATACATATTTGTGTGGCAATGTCATGCACAACACACATAACTATTAGATCCTTAAGATCAAACCCGTGTCATTGTTTTGGTCCACTGCAGTGCAGTAGTCAAAAAAAAGAATAAGTGAAGTGTCCACAGATAGCCAGGATAGAGCCCAGAGTGTTAATGTTTAAAATGTATAAAAATATTATTGATTACAATTCTTTACTGTTAATATCAACAATAAGCTTTTTATTTTGAAATTACAAGTTTAAAAAAATGCTGTTACATTTACATTTAATGCTGTTTCACTGTAATCATTTATTATAAGTATGGACACAGAATCAAGTGAACAACATTTTGAAATAAGTTTAATTGGAATTTTGTACTATGCAAAAACAAAACAACAACAACAACAACAACATATTAAACAAACACAGCCAGTGCCTTCATTTGTCCATTACATGTCAAACATAGCACTGACCCTTAGCCCCTGATCATCAGCACATGCTTTCAAAAAGAGCTCCATGTCCTTTGCAAACTGAAAAACAAAGAGGAACAAGTCCCTTGCTCCAGTGTCTTCTTCCTCTGACATGTCTCTTAAGACCCTCTGCTGGTCCCCTTGATTTAAGGACAGATATTTGGGCATTGTTACATGTGCCTTATTTTGGACAGCCCACTGCACAGCAGGACGCAGATCTTCAACAACTGCTGGCTCCTGTGTCAGGCAAATGGGGATGAAAACATAGTTATTTCTCTGTTGCAGAACAGTTTTTTAACAGTTATTCAAATGTCACTAACCATGTAATTACACTACTGTTTAAAGTGAATACTGACCTGACTGACTTCCTGGAACTTGCGCTTTTTCAGTCTGAAAATGGGCACGTGTTGTCCTTCAAGCACAGCTTTGGCTTCCTCTCTCCAGTGTGCAAATAGCTTGCCAGAGCTACGAAGAGTAAGGCCACAGTGAGGGCATGTCATTTTCATGGACTTTCCATCAGCTGCAGTTTTATTGAACACAGAGGGTAGAGCTTATGAATGTTCTAACAAAGACTCAGAAAATGGCTCAGATACCGAAGACAAAACCTTGGGGGGGGGAGACGGGTCTCCTCGAAGAGTTCAGCGGGGAGCAGTCCTGATAATGGTGGCTGACTTGGCATTGAAGAATGCTGACAAGACAATAAATGCCTTGCCATATCCCCACGCCGTATGATTGTAATCTTACAGACAGGGCAGTGAAAGTGTCCTGTTGTCCTACAAGGCTGCCTGCACCGGCATATCATTTTATCTGTAAGAGAAAAAAAACAAACAAACAAACAGATGTAATTTAAATGTAGTTGTATAGAATGCAATCAATTTGTCTAACAATCAGATTGTACATGTTAACAAAAACATCCAAGCCAACCTCAATAATGAAAGCAAAATGGTATGGATCACAAAAGTTATGTCAAGAAAAGTGGTGAAAAGTAAATAAAAATATATTTTATAAAAACACTATTTTTGTTGCAGATGAATGCACTGAACTGTACAATATCAACAGCAACTTTTAAGTCAACAAAGATACTGCAGAAGTGCTTAAAAAAGTGCATATTTATAACTATAAAGTATATTTAATACAAACATACCTTTTAAAGGCAAAGCATTTTTTATATGCACACTTAGATGCTCCTCAATCTTTGCCCTGACAGTAGGGCTGAAAGTGGGGCACAGAGGGCAGTGAAAGAGTCCTCTGCAACACGTGTTGCATTCCTGCAATTCTGGCTTTAAGCCTGAATTCCAGATTGATGTGTGCATCTAAAACACAGAGAGAAACAGATAAACACCATATACACATTTAAGTTAAGGTTTTAGCAGAAATAACAATTTACACTTGGCATGTAATAGATTTGGGAAGAAAATTCTTGAAAAAAAACCCCCAAATATTTTAAAAGACACTTTAATCTGTGAGATATGTTTCTATTGACATATAACAGTCAATTGAACAGAGGCTAACTAAAATCTGGGCAATAAAAAAGCTGTACAGAAAAGAATGACAAATAGAAGTATTGATAAATATATAAATCTGTTTGTGACGAAATTTGCAGTGTTGACGCTAACCAAAGGTGTCACAAGTACACACGTTCCTTACTACAGTTTAGATACCTCTGTTTAGAAAGCACTGGCTCGACTTTTTAGTCAAGTCGAAGTAAGAAGTACAGGGTCTAAAATATAATTTATGTACAAAATTTTGAAGTAATCTTGCGTCCAAAGCACGCGTGCTGATTTACAAATGTACGGATTACAAAGTACAGATACGCGTGCTAAAATGTGAGAAGTAGAAGTATAAAGAAGTATACAGTAGGCACAAAAAAGTACAGCAGTAAAGTAAAGATACCAGAAAATTCTACTTAAGTACAGTATTGAAGTATTCGTTATTTTGCATCTCTGACGCCAACAATAAATCATACTCTAATGCAAAATGTGGTTTTTGCTTCTTCTCGCCCACAGAAGCCGTTAATCCAGCTCTCTTACTAAAACCAGGCCCAGGAAAAAGCATATCTGTGTGTTTCTCTGCCATGGAGCACGATGAAAAAACATTAAAATAAGGAGGAATGTTGTTGTAACGCAAAAAAAGTGGCAACATGATCATTGTAAGAAAACTAGACGATTCCTAGAATTATGAAATCACTAACGGCAAATTTATATAAGAAAGACTTAACTAACCTTTGCGATCAACTTGCAAGACTTCCACGGTATCCATGCGTGTTTACGGCTACTGTGGAGGTGACGTGCTTCCGGCTACTGTGGAGGTCACGTGCTTCCGGCTACTGTGGAGCTCCACAGTGGCTGCAGCCAGACACTTCTCACTAAAACTAAACAAAGGAAAGAAGGATGGAAGGAAGGATCACATGCATTGTCACAAAGGAAAGAAGGATGGAAGGAAGGATCACATGCATTGTCACAAAGGAAAGAAGGATGGAAGGAAGGATCACAAGCATTGTCACAAAGGAAAGAAGGATGGAAGGAAGGATCACAAACTTTGTCACAAAGGAAAGAAGAATGGAAGGAAGGATGACATGCATTGTCACAAAGGAAAGAAGGATCGAAGGAAGGATCACATGCATTGTCACAAAGGAAAGAAGGATGGAAGGAAGGATCACAAGCTTTGTCACAAAGGAAAGAAGGATGGAGGGAAGGATCACAAGCTTTGTCACAAAGGAAAGAAGGATGGAAGGAAGGATGACATGCATTGTCACAAAGGAAAGAAGGATGGAAGGAAGGATGACATGCATTGTCACAAAGGAAAGAAGGATGGAAGGAAGGATCACAAGCTTTGTCACAAAGGAAAGAAGGATGGAAGGAAGGAAAGATCACAAGCTTTGTCACAAGTGCAATACTTTAATTTTCTGCTGCTCATTCCTGTGCAATATCCCATCTGCCCTCCCGTCATATTTCTTTTCAAGATTTTCTTATTTAATCACTAATGTACATATATTTATATTTATAGATACATATATATTCAGTCATCTTTTCTCTTTTACCATGTCTCTCTAATATTTTGCTCCTTACTATTTCTCCTTACATGCTGCTGAGTGACTGCTGCTCGTCAAACACATTTAATTGCAATGTTGACCCTGTGCTAACTTGCATATGACAAATAAATCTGAAAACTGAAACAAAACTAAGGAAAGAAGGATGGAAGGAAAGATCACAAGCTTTGTCACAAAGGAAAGAAGGATGGAAGGAAGGATCACAAGCTTTGTCACAAAGGAAAGAAGTATGGGAGGAAAGATCACAAGCTTTGTCACAAAGGAAAGAAGGATGGATGGAAGGATCACATGCATTGTCACAAAGGAAAGAAGGATGGAAGGAAGGAAGGATCACAAGCATTGTCACAAAGGAAAGAAGGATGGAAGGAAGAATCACATGCATTGTCACAAAGGAAAGAAGGATGGAAGGAAGGATCACATGCATTGTCACAAAGGAAAGAACGATGGAAGGCAGGATGACATGCAATGTCACAAAGGAAAGAAGGATGGAAGGAAGAATCACATGCATTGTCACAAAGGAAAGAAGGATGGAAGGAAGGATCACATGCATTGTCACAAAGGAAAGAACGATGGAAGGCAGGATGACATGCAATGTCACAAAGGAAAGAAGGATGGAAGGAAGAATCACATGCATTGTCACAAAGGAAAGAAGGATGGAAGGCAGGATGACATGCAATGTCACAAAGGAAAGAAGGATGGAAGGAAGAATCACATGCATTGTCACAAAGGAAAGAAGGATGGAAGGCAGGATGACATGCATTGTCACAAAGGAAAGAAGGATGGAAGGATGGATCACAAGCTTTGTCACAAAGGAAAGAAGGATGGAAGGAAGGATCACAAGCTTTGTCACAAAGGAAAGAAGGATGGAAGGAAGAATCACATGCATTGTCACAAAGGAAAGAAGGATGGAAGGAAGGATCACATGCATTGTCACAAAGGAAAGAACGATGGAAGGCAGGATGACATGCAATGTCACAAAGGAAAGAAGGATGGAAGGAAGAATCACATGCATTGTCACAAAGGAAAGAAGGATGGAAGGAAGGATCACAAGCATTGTCACAAAGGAAAGAAGGATGGAAGGAAGGATCACATGCATTGTCACAAAGGAAAGAAGGATGGAAGGAAGGATCACATGCATTGTCACAAAGGAAAGAACGATGGAAGGCAGGATGACATGCAATGTCACAAAGGAAAGAAGGATGGAAGGAAGAATCACATGCATTGTCACAAAGGAAAGAAGGATGGAAGGCAGGATCACATGCATTGTCACAAAGGAAAGAAGGATGGAAGGAAGGATCACAAGCATTGTCACAAAGGAAAGAAGGATGGAAGGAAGGATCACAAGCATTGTCACAAAGGAAAGAAGGATGGAAGGAAGAATCACAAGCATTGTCACAAAGGAAAGAAGGATGGAAGGAAGGATCACATGCATTGTCACAAAGGAAAGAACGATGGAAGGCAGGATTACATGCAATGTCACAAAGGAAAGAAGGATGGAAGGAAGAATCACATGCATTGTCACAAAGGAAAGAAGGATGGAAGGAAGGATCACATGCATTGTCACAAAGGAAAGAAGGATGGAAGGAAGGATCACAAGCATAGTCACAAAGGAAAGAAGGATGGAAGGAAGGATCACATGCATTGTCACAAAGGAAAGAACGATGGAAGGCAGGATGACATGCAATGTCACAAAGGAAAGAAGGATGGAAGGAAGAATCACATGCATTGTCACAAAGGAAAGAAGGATGGAAGGAAGGATCACAAGCATTGTCACAAAGGAAAGAAGGATGGAAGGAAGGATCACATGCATTGTCACAAAGGAAAGAAGGATGGAAGGAAGGATCACAAGCTTTGTCACAAAGGAAAGAAGGATGGAAGGAAGGATCACAAGCTTTGTCACAAAGGAAAGAAGGATGGAAGGAAGGAAAGATCACAAGCTTTGTCACAAGTGCAATACTTTAATTTTCTGCTGCTCATTCCTGTGCAATATCCCATCTGCCCTCCCGTCATATTTCTTTTCAAGATTTTCTTATTTAATCACTAATGTACATATATTTATATTTATAGATACATATATATTCAGTCATCTTTTCTCTTTTACCATGTCTCTCTAATATTTTGCTCCTTACTATTTTTCTATTTTCTTTATTGTTTTATTTTATTTTAATATATTTTCTCCTACTGTGCATGCTGCTGAGTGACTGCTGCTCGTCAAACACATTTAATTGCAATGTTGACCCTGTGCTAACTTGCATATGACAAATAAATCTGAAAACTGAAACTAAACTAAGGAAAGAAGGATGGAAGGAAAGATCACAAGCTTTGTCACAAAGGAAAGAAGGATGGAAGGAAGGATCACAAGCTTTGTCACAAAGGAAAGAAGGATGGGAGGAAGGAAGGATCACAAGCATTGTCACAAAGGAAAGAAGGATGGAAGGAAGGATCACATGCATTGTCACAAAGGAAAGAATGATGGAAGGCAGGATGACATGCAATGTCACAAAGGAAAGAAGGATGGAAGGAAGAATCACATGCATTGTCACAAAGGAAAGAAGGATGGAAGGAAGGATCACATGCATTGTCACAAAGGAAAGAAGGATGGAAGGAAGGATCACAAGCATTGTCACAAAGGAAAGAAGGATGGAAGGAAAGATCACATGCATTGTCACAAAGGAAAGAACGATGGAAGGCAGGATGACATGCAATGTCACAAAGGAAAGAAGGATGGAAGGCAGGATGACATGCATTGTCACAAAGGAAAGAAGGATGGAAGGATGGATCACAAGCTTTGTCACAAAGGAAAGAAGGATGGAAGGAAGGATCACAAGCTTTGTCACAAATGAAAGAAGGATGGAAGGAAGGATCACAAGCTTTGTCACAAAGGAAAGAACGATGGAAGGAAGGATCGCAAGCATTGTCACAAAGGAAAGAAGGATGGAAGGAAGAATCACATGCATTGTCACAAAGGAAAGAAGGATGGAAGGAAGGATCACATGCATTGTCACAAAGGAAAGAAGGATGGAAGGGAGGATCACATGCATTGTCACAAAGGAAAGAAGGATGGAAGGAAGGATCACAAGCATTGTCACAAAGGAAAGAAGGATGGAAGGAAGGATGACATGCAATGTCACAAAGGAAAGAAGGATGGAAGGAAGAATCACAAGCATTGTCACAAAGGAAAGAAGGATGGAAGGAAGGATCACAAGCATTGTCACAAAGGAAAGAAGGATGGAAGGAAGGATCACATGCATTGTCACAAAGGAAAGAACGATGGAAGGCAGGATGACATGCAATGTCACAAAGGAAAGAAGGATGGAAGGAAGAATCACATGCATTGTCACAAAGGAAAGAAGGATGGAAGGAAGGATCACAAGCATTGTCACAAAGGAAAGAAGGATGGAAGGAAGGATCACAAGCATTGTCACAAAGGAAAGAAGGATGGAAGGAAGGATCACATGCATTGTCACAAAGGAAAGAACGATGGAAGGAAGGATGACATGCAATGTCACAAAGGAAAGAAGGATGGAAGGAAGAATCACAAGCATTGTCACAAAGGAAAGAAGGATGGAAGGAAGGATCACAAGCATTGTCACAAAGGAAAGAAGGATGGAAGGAAGGATCACATGCATTGTCACAAAGGAAAGAACGATGGAAGGCAGGATGACATGCAATGTCACAAAGGAAAGAAGGATGGAAGGAAGAATCACATGCATTGTCACAAAGGAAAGAAGGATGGAAGGAAGGATCACAAGCATTGTCACAAAGGAAAGAAGGATGGAAGGAAGGATCACAAGCATTGTCACAAAGGAAAGAAGGATGGAAGGAAGGATCACATGCATTGTCACAAAGGAAAGAACGATGGAAGGCAGGATGACATGCAATGTCACAAAGGAAAGAAGGATGGAAGGAAGGATGACATGCAATGTCACAAAGGAAAGAACGATGGAAGGAAGGATCACATGCATTGTCACAAAGGAAAGAAGGATGGAAGGAAGAATCACATGCATTGTCACAAAGGAAAGAAGGATGGAAGGAAGAATCACATGCATTGTCACAAAGGAAAGAAGGATGGAAGGAAGGATCACAAGCATTGTCACAAAGGAAAGAAGGATGGAAGGAAGGATCACATGCATTGTCACAAAGGAAAGAACGATGGAAGGCAGGATGACATGCAATGTCACAAAGGAAAGAAGGATGGAAGGAAGAATCACATGCATTGTCACAAAGGAAAGAAGGATGGAAGGAAGGATCACAAGCATTGTCACAAAGGAAAGAAGGATGGAAGTAAGGATCACAAGCAATGTCACAAAGGAAAGAAGGATGGAAGGAAGAATCACATGCATTGTCACAAAGGAAAGAAGGATGGAAGGAAGGATCACATGCATTGTCACAAAGGAAAGAAGGATGGAAGGATGGATCACAAGCTTTGTCACAAAGGAAAGAAGGATGGAAGGAAGGATCACAAGCTTTGTCACAAAGGAAAGAAGGATGGAAGGAAGGATCACATGCAATGTTACAAAGGAAAGAAGGACGGAAGGAAGGAAGGAAGGATCACAAGCTTTGTCACAAAGGAAAGAAGGATGGAAGAAAGGAAGGAAGGATCACAAGCTTTGTCACAAAGGAAAGAAGGATGGAAGGAAGGAAAGATCACAAGCTTTGTCACAAGTGCAATACTTTAATTTTCTGCTGCTCATTCCTGTGCAATATCCCATCTGCCCTCCCGTCATATTTCTTTTCAAGATTTTCTTATTTAATCACTAATGTACATATGTTTATATTTATAGATACATATATATTCAGTCAACTTTTCTCTTTTACAATGTCTCTCTAATATTTTGCTCCTTAGTATTTTTCTATTTTCTTTATTGTTTTATTTTATTTTAATATATTTTCTCCTACTGTGCATGCTGCTGAGTGACTGCTGCTCGTCAAACACATTTAATTGCAATGTTGACCCTGTGCTAACTTGCATATGACAAATAAATCTGAAGACTGAAACTAAACTAAGGAAAGAAGGATGGAAGGAAAGATCACAAGCTTTGTCACAAAGGAAAGAAGGATGGAAGGAAGGATCACAAGCTTTGTCACAAAGGAAAGAAGGATGGGAGGAAAGATCACAAGCTTTGTCACAAAGGAAAGAAGGATGGATGGAAGGATCACATGCATTGTCACAAAGGAAAGAAGGATGGAAGGAAGGAAGAATCACAAGCATTGTCACAAAGGAAAGAAGGATGGAAGGAAGGATCACAAGCATTGTCACAAAGGAAAGAAGGATGGAAGGAAGGATCACAAGCATTGTCACAAAGGAAAGAAGGATGGAAGGAAGGATCACATGCATTGTCACAAAGGAAAGAACGATGGAAGGCAGGATGACATGCAATGTCACAAAGGAAAGAAGGATGGAAGGAAGAATCACATGCATTGTCACAAAGGAAAGAAGGATGGAAGGAAGGATCACATGCATTGTCACAAAGGAAAGAACGATGGAAGGCAGGATGACATGCAATGTCACAAAGGAAAGAAGGATGGAAGGAAGAATCACATGCATTGTCACAAAGGAAAGAAGGATGGAAGGAAGGATCACAAGCATTGTCACAAAGGAAAGAAGGATGGAAGGAAGGATCACAAGCATTGTCACAAAGGAAAGAAGGATGGAAGGAAGGATCACATGCATTGTCACAAAGGAAAGAACGATGGAAGGCAGGATGACATGCAATGTCACAAAGGAAAGAAGGATGGAAGGAAGAATCACATGCATTGTCACAAAGGAAAGAAGGATGGAAGGAAGGATCACATGCATTGTCACAAAGGAAAGAAGGATGGAAGGAAGGATCACAAGCATTGTCACAAAGGAAAGAAGGATGGAAGGAAGGATCACATGCATTGTCACAAAGGAAAGAACGATGGAAGGAAGGATGACATGCAATGTCACAAAGGAAAGAAGGATGGAAGGAAGAATCACATGCATTGTCACAAAGGAAAGAAGGATGGAAGGAAGGATCACATGCTTTGTCACAAAGGAAAGAAGGATGGAAGGATGGATCACAAGCTTTGTCACAAAGGAAAGAAGGATGGAAGGAAGGATCACATGCATTGTCACAAAGGAAAGAAGGATGGAAGGAAGGATCACAAGCATTGTCACAAAGGAAAGAAGGATGGAAGGAAGGATCACAAGCTTTGTCACAAAGGAAAGAAGGGTGGAAGGAAGGAAAGATCACAAGCTTTGTCACAAGTGCAATACTTTAATTTTCTGCTGCTCATTCCTGTGCAATATCCCATCTGCCCTCCTGTCATATTTCTTTTCAAGATTTTCTTATTTAATCACTAATGTACATATATTTATATTTATAGATACATATATAGTCAGTCATCTTTTCTCTTTTACCATGTCTCTCTAATATTTTGCTCCTTACTATTTTTCTATTTTCTTTATTGTTTTATTTTATTTTAATATATTTTCTCCTACTGTGCATGCTGCTGAGTGACTGCTGCTCGTCAAACACATTTAATTGCAATGTTGACCCTGTGCTAACTTGCATATGACAAATAAATCTGAAGACTGAAACTAAACTAAGGAAAGAAGGATGGAAGGAAAGATCACAAGCTTTGTCACAAAGGAAAGAAGGATGGAAGGAAGGATCACAAGCTTTGTCACAAAGGAAAGAAGGATGGGAGGAAAGATCACAAGCTTTGTCACAAAGGAAAGAAGGATGGAAGGCAGGATGACATGCAATGTCACAAAGGAAAGAAGGATGGAAGGAAGAATCACATGCATTGTCACAAAGGAAAGAAGGATGGAAGGAAGGATCACATGCATTGTCACAAAGGAAAGAACGATGGAAGGCAGGATGACATGCAATGTCACAAAGGAAAGAAGGATGGAAGGCAGGATGACATGCAATGTCACAAAGGAAAGAAGGATGGAAGGAAGAATCACATGCATTGTCACAAAGGAAAGAAGGATGGAAGGAAGGATCACATGCATTGTCACAAAGGAAAGAACGATGGAAGGAAGGATGACATGCAATGTCACAAAGGAAAGAAGGATGGAAGGAAGAATCACATGCATTGTCACAAAGGAAAGAAGGATGGAAGGAAGGATCACAAGCATTGTCACAAAGGAAAGAAGGATGGAAGGAAGGATCACAAGCATTGTCACAAAGGAAAGAAGGATGGAAGGAAGGATCACATGCATTGTCACAAAGGAAAGAACGATGGAAGGCAGGATGACATGCAATGTCACAAAGGAAAGAAGGATGGAAGGAAGAATCACATGCATTGTCACAAAGGAAAGAAGGATGGAAGGAAGGATCACATGCATTGTCACAAAGGAAAGAAGGATGGAAGGAAGGATCACAAGCATTGTCACAAAGGAAAGAAGGATGGAAGGAAGGATCACATGCATTGTCACAAAGGAAAGAACGATGGAAGGCAGGATGACATGCAATGTCACAAAGGAAAGAAGGATGGAAGGAAGAATCACATGCATTGTCACAAAGGAAAGAAGGATGGAAGGAAGGATCACATGCATTGTCACAAAGGAAAGAACGATGGAAGGTAGGATGACATGCAATGTCACAAAGGAAAGAAGGATGGAAGGAAGAATCACATGCATTGTCAGAAAGGAAAGAAGGATGGAAGGAAGGATCACAAGCATTGTCACAAAGGAAAGAAGGATGGAAGGAAGGATCACAAGCATTGTCACAAAGGAAAGAAGGATGGAAGGAAGGATCACATGCATTGTCACAAAGGAAAGAACGATGGAAGGAAGGATGACATGCAATGTCACAAAGGAAAGAAGGATGGAAGGAAGAATCACATGCATTGTCACAAAGGAAAGAAGGATGGAAGGAAGGATCACATGCATTGTCACAAAGGAAAGAAGGATGGAAGGAAGGATCACAAGCATTGTCACAAAGGAAAGAAGGATGGAAGGAAGGATCACATGCATTGTCACAAAGGAAAGAACGATGGAAGGCAGGATGACATGCAATGTCACAAAGGAAAGAAGGATGGAAGGAAGAATCACATGCAATGTCACAAAGGAAAGAAGGATGGAAGGAAGAATCACATGCATTGTCACAAAGGAAAGAAGGATGGAAGGAAGGATCACATGCATTGTCACAAAGGAAAGAACGATGGAAGGAAGGATGACATGCAATGTCACAAAGGAAAGAACGATGGAAGGAAGAATCACATGCATTGTCACAAAGGAAAGAAGGATGGAAGGAAGGATCACAAGCATTGTCACAAAGGAAAGAAGGATGGAAGGAAGGATCACATGCATTGTCACAAAGGAAAGAACGATGGAAGGCAGGATGACATGCAATGTCACAAAGGAAAGAAGGATGGAAGGAAGAATCACATGCATTGTCACAAAGGAAAGAAGGATGGAAGGAAGGAAGGAACGATCACAAGCTTTGTCACAAAGGAAAGAAGGATGGAAGGAAGGAAAGATCACAAGCTTTGTCACAAGTGCAATACTTTAATTTTCTGCTGCTCATTCCTGTGCAATATCCCATCTGCCCTCCCGTCATATTTCTTTTCAAGATTTTCTTATTTAATCACTAATGTACATATATTTATATTTATAGATACATATATATTCAGTCATCTTTTCTCTTTTACCATGTCTCTCTAATATTTTGCTCCTTACTATTTTTCTATTTTCTTTATTGTTTTATTTTATTTTAATATATTTTCTCCTACTGTGCATGCTGCTGAGTGACTGCTGCTCGTCAAACACATTTAATTGCAATGTTGACCCTGTGCTAACTTGCATATGACAAATAAATCTGAAAACTGAAACTAAACTAAGGAAAGAAGGATGGAAGGAAAGATCACAAGCTTTGTCACAAAGGAAAGAAGGATGGAAGGAAGGATCACAAGCTTTGTCACAAAGGAAAGAAGGATGGGAGGAAAGATCACAAGCTTTGTCACAAAGGAAAGAAGGATGGATGGAAGGATCACATGCATTGTCACCAGAGGTGTGGACTCGAGTCACATGACTTGGACTCGAGTCAGACTCGAGTCATTAATTTTATGACTTTAGACTTGACTTGAAAAAATGTTCTAAGACTTGTGACTTGACTTGGACTTTTACACCAATGACTTGGGACTTGAATTGGACTTGAACCGGTTTACTTGAAAAGACTTGATATTTTACCCCAAATATAAAATTTAACATGCATATTATATAGAGATTGAAAATGTGACGTCATTCACGGGTAGAACCGCAAAGGATTCTGGGAACTCGTGGCAAGCGGTACTAGCGCACGCAGGCTTTCAATTAAAATCAGTTAAACAGCGATAAAAAGAAACACAAAAATGTCAAGAAGCCGTTGTATTATTAACTGCAATAGCCGGTCGCATGACAGCCACGGGAAGCCGACGGGTAAAGAGATCGGTTGTTATCGGATTACGTCGTTGAAGAGAAATTGTTCGAGCCATGTTTCCGAAGTAACAAAGACGCGACGGATGGCCTGGATTGCAGCCATTCAAAGACCAAATATAACGTCCCAGAACACTCCAGCTCACAGGTTAGTCTGCTCCAAGCATTTACACGAAGGTCAGTGTTTTTTAGTAGTTAATACGTCATTTTCATAACATAATTGGTGATATAGGTTACAAGCAAGTCTGGCGCTGAACAGAAATTGTCGCGCTATGCTCCTTTATTTATTGTGCATAAATAGTGAATTGTCCTGACACAATATTGCGTTTCGCTTCTGTTATTATGGTACATTGACAAAAACATATACTTTTATTCACAGGATAAAACAGGTTTTTTGTATCACTAATTGCCCAGTACGATTACAGACTGCGGTAAAGTGAGCCGTCATTTGTGAGCCGCGGTCAAGCCAGCCGCCTCCTATCCGCGCGGTGATTACAGCATACAATATTGTTGTCACTGCTACATTTCTGTAACGCTACCAGAAATTATTTCCACTACTAATTAATTACCATTGAGCTCAAAGGTTATATTAATAAACGGTTAACGAATGTGTATTTATGACGACAATTTGTGAGACTGGTAAACTTATGATACGTACGATGGTCTTTCGTTCTACACGGTGCATTTCAAGGTCCTGTACCCATCCGTCGGTAAACTGTACCTGGGCTTGTTGCAGTGACCGGAAGTTACTAAACTTCATGAGTGTGTGCACTCACTCCAAGAACCGTATAATTATAAATATGCATATAAATATGCTAAGATGAGATAGCTGACTTCATCTAACTAGCAAATGTTGTCCAGGCTACGTTGGTGATACAGTTTTTTTTAATGTGTATGATATTTTTGTCATGCGATTTTAAAGCCGGTCCTACAACCGCATCCAAGAATAACATGCAGCTTATCTCAGAACTGTCGGTGAAAATTATTCTTGGAGCTAGGTTTAATTGAGCTGCATTTTAAAGAGGTGCAATTTCACAATTTGTGTATATTTTCTAAGTTCACTATTTTGTCATGTGTTGAGAAAAACACAGATTTTAAAATTACATGGTCTAATATTTACATTTAGCATAACTGCAACATTATTTTTTCGTTTTTTTTTTTTTTTTAAAGACTCGAAAGGACTTGAAATTCAAAGTTTCAGACTTGTGACTTGACTCGGACTTTTACACCAGTGACTTGAGACTCGACTCTGACTTGCCTGACATTACTTGAGACTTGACTTGAGACTTGAGGATAAAGACTTGAGACTTACTTGAGACTTGCAAAACAATGACTTGGTCCCACCTCTGATTGTCACAAAGGAAAGAAGGATGGAAGGAAGGAAGGATCACAAGCATTGTCACAAAGGAAAGAAGGATGGAAGGAAGGATCACAAGCATTGTCACAAAAGAAAGAAGGATGGAAGGAAGGATCACATGCATTGTCACAAAGGAAAGAAGGATGGAAGGAAGAATCACATGCATTGTCACAAAGGAAAGAAGGATGGAAGGAAGGATCACATGCATTGTCACAAAGGAAAGAAGGATGGAAGGCAGGATGACATGCAATGTCACAAAGGAAAGAAGGATGGAAGGAAGAATCACATGCATTGTCACAAAGGAAAGAAGGATGGAAGGAAGGATCACATGCATTGTCACAAAGGAAAGAACGATGGAAGGCAGGATGACATGCAATGTCACAAAGGAAAGAAGGATGGAAGGAAGAATCACATGCATTGTCACAAAAGAAAGAACGATGGAAGGAAGGATCACAAGCATTGTCACAAAGGAAAGAAGGATGGAAGGAAGGATCACAAGCATTGTCACAAAGGAAAGAAGGATGGAAGGAAGGATCACATGCATTGTCACAAAGGAAAGAAGGATGGAAGGCAGGATGACATGCATTGTCACAAAGGAAAGAAGGATGGAAGGAAGAATCACATGCATTGTCACAAAGGAAAGAAGGATGGAAGGAAGGATCACATGCATTGTCACAAAGGAAAGAAGGATGGAAGGAAGGATCACAAGCAATGTCACAAAGGAAAGAAGGATGGAAGGAAGGATCACAAGCTTTGTCACAAAGGAAAGAAGGATGGAAGGAAGGATCACATGCAATGTCACAAAGGAAAGAAGGATGGAAGGAAGGAAGGAAGGATCACAAGCTTTGTCACAAAGGAAAGAAGGATGGAAGGAAGGAAAGATCACAAGCTTTGTCACAAGTGCAATACTTTAATTTTCTGCTGCTCATTCCTGTGCAATATCCCATCTGCCCTCCCGTCATATTTCTTTTCAAGATTTTCTTATTTAATCACTAATGTACATATATTTATATTTATAGATACATATATATTCAGTCATCTTTTCTCTTTTACCATGTCTCTCTAATATTTTGCTCCTTATTTTCTTTATTGTTTTATTTTATTTTAATATATTTTCTCCTACTGTGCATGCTGCTGAGTGACTGCTGCTCGTCAAACACATTTAATTGCAATGTTGACCCTGTGCTAACTTGCATATGACAAATAAATCTGAAAACTGAAACTAAACTAAGGAAAGAAGGATGGAAGGAAAGATCACAAGCTTTGTCACAAAGGAAAGAAGGATGGAAGGAAGGATCACAAGCTTTGTCACAAAGGAAAGAAGGATGGGAGGAAAGATCACAAGCTTTGTCACAAAGGAAAGAAGGATGGATGGAAGGATCACATGCATTGTCACAAAGGAAAGAAGGATGGAAGGAAGGAAGAATCACAAGCATTGTCACAAAGGAAAGAAGGATGGAAGGAAGGATCACAAGCATTGTCACAAAGGAAAGAAGGATGGAAGGAAGGATCACAAGCATTGTCACAAAGGAAAGAAGGATGGAAGGAAGGATCACATGCATTGTCACAAAGGAAAGAACGATGGAAGGCAGGATGACATGCAATGTCACAAAGGAAAGAAGGATGGAAGGAAGAATCACATGCATTGTCACAAAGGAAAGAAGGATGGAAGGAAGGATCACATGCATTGTCACAAAGGAAAGAACGATGGAAGGCAGGATGACATGCAATGTCACAAAGGAAAGAAGGATGGAAGGAAGAATCACATGCATTGTCAGAAAGGAAAGAAGGATGGAAGGAAGGATCACAAGCATTGTCACAAAGGAAAGAAGGATGGAAGGAAGGATCACAAGCATTGTCAAAAAGGAAAGAAGGATGGAAGGAAGGATCACATGCATTGTCACAAAGGAAAGAACGATGGAAGGAAGGATGACATGCAATGTCACAAAGGAAAGAAGGATGGAAGGAAGAATCACATGCATTGTCACAAAGGAAAGAAGGATGGAAGGAAGGATCACATGCTTTGTCACAAAGGAAAGAAGGATGGAAGGATGGATCACAAGCTTTGTCACAAAGGAAAGAAGGATGGAAGGAAGGATCACATGCATTGTCACAAAGGAAAGAAGGATGGAAGGAAGGATCACAAGCATTGTCACAAAGGAAAGAAGGATGGAAGGAAGGATCACAAGCTTTGTCACAAAGGAAAGAAGGATGGAAGGAAGGAAAGATCACAAGCTTTGTCACAAGTGCAATACTTTAATTTTCTGCTGCTCATTCCTGTGCAATATCCCATCTGCCCTCCTGTCATATTTCTTTTCAAGATTTTCTTATTTAATCACTAATGTACATATATTTATATTTATAGATACATATATAGTCAGTCATCTTTTCTCTTTTACCATGTCTCTCTAATATTTTGCTCCTTACTATTTTTCTATTTTCTTTATTGTTTTATTTTATTTTAATATATTTTCTCCTACTGTGCATGCTGCTGAGTGACTGCTGCTCGTCAAACACATTTAATTGCAATGTTGACCCTGTGCTAACTTGCATATGACAAATAAATCTGAAGACTGAAACTAAACTAAGGAAAGAAGGATGGAAGGAAAGATCACAAGCTTTGTCACAAAGGAAAGAAGGATGGAAGGAAGGATCACAAGCTTTGTCACAAAGGAAAGAAGGATGGGAGGAAAGATCACAAGCTTTGTCACAAAGGAAAGAAGGATGGAAGGCAGGATGACATGCAATGTCACAAAGGAAAGAAGGATGGAAGGAAGAATCACATGCATTGTCACAAAGGAAAGAAGGATGGAAGGAAGGATCACATGCATTGTCACAAAGGAAAGAACGATGGAAGGCAGGATGACATGCAATGTCACAAAGGAAAGAAGGATGGAAGGCAGGATGACATGCAATGTCACAAAGGAAAGAAGGATGGAAGGAAGAATCACATGCATTGTCACAAAGGAAAGAAGGATGGAAGGAAGGATCACATGCATTGTCACAAAGGAAAGAACGATGGAAGGAAGGATGACATGCAATGTCACAAAGGAAAGAAGGATGGAAGGAAGAATCACATGCATTGTCACAAAGGAAAGAAGGATGGAAGGAAGGATCACAAGCATTGTCACAAAGGAAAGAAGGATGGAAGGAAGGATCACAAGCATTGTCACAAAGGAAAGAAGGATGGAAGGAAGGATCACATGCATTGTCACAAAGGAAAGAACGATGGAAGGCAGGATGACATGCAATGTCACAAAGGAAAGAAGGATGGAAGGAAGAATCACATGCATTGTCACAAAGGAAAGAAGGATGGAAGGAAGGATCACATGCAATGTCACAAAGGAAAGAAGGATGGAAGGAAGGATCACAAGCAATGTCACAAAGGAAAGAAGGATGGAAGGAAGAATCACATGCATTGTCACAAAGGAAAGAAGGATGGAAGGAAGGATCACATGCATTGTCACAAAGGAAAGAAGGATGGAAGGATGGATCACAAGCTTTGTCACAAAGGAAAGAAGGATGGAAGGAAGGATCACAAGCTTTGTCACAAAGGAAAGAAGGATGGAAGGAAGGATCACATGCAATGTCACAAAGGAAAGAAGGACGGAAGGAAGGAAGGAAGGATCACAAGCTTTGTCACAAAGGAAAGAAGGATGGAAGGAAGGAAAGATCACAAGCTTTGTCACAAGTGCAATACTTTAATTTTCTGCTGCTCATTCCTGTGCAATATCCCATCTGCCCTCCCGTCATATTTCTTTTCAAGATTTTCTTATTTAATCACTAATGTACATATATTTATATTTATAGATACATATATATTCAGTCATCTTTTCTCTTTTACCATGTCTCTCTAATATTTTGCTCCTTACTATTTTTCTATTTTCTTTATTGTTTTATTTCATTTTAATATATTTTCTCCTACTGTGCATGCTGCTGAGTGACTGCTGCTCGTCAAACACATTTAATTGCAATGTTGACCCTGTGCTAACTTGCATATGACAAATAAATCTGAAAACTGAAACTAAACTAAGGAAAGAAGGATGGAAGGAAAGATCACAAGCTTTGTCACAAAGGAAAGAAGGATGGAAGGAAGGATCACAAGCTTTGTCACAAAGGAAAGAAGGATGGGAGGAAAGATCACAAGCTTTGTCACAAAGGAAAGAAGGATGGATGGAAGGATCACATGCATTGTCACAAAGGAAAGAAGGATGGAAGGAAGGAAGGATCACAAGCATTGTCACAAAGGAAAGAAGGATGGAAGGAAGGATCACAAGCATTGTCACAAAGGAAAGAAGGATGGAAGGAAGGATCACATGCATTGTCACAAAGGAAAGAACGATGGAAGGCAGGATGACATGCAATGTCACAAAGGAAAGAAGGATGGAAGGAAGAATCACATGCATTGTCACAAAGGAAAGAAGGATGGAAGGAAGGATCACATGCATTGTCACAAAGGAAAGAACGATGGAAGGCAGGATGACATGCAATGTCACAAAGGAAAGAAGGATGGAAGGAAGAATCACATGCATTGTCACAAAGGAAAGAAGGATGGAAGGAAGGATCACAAGCATTGTCACAAAGGAAAGAAGGATGGAAGGAAGGATCACAAGCATTGTCACAAAGGAAAGAAGGATGGAAGGAAGGATGACATGCATTGTCACAAAGGAAAGAAGGATGGAAGGCAGGATGACATGCATTGTCACAAAGGAAAGAAGGATGGAAGGAAGAATCACATGCATTGTCACAAAGGAAAGAAGGATGGAAGGAAGGATCACATGCATTGTCACAAAGGAAAGAAGGATGGAAGGATGGATCACAAGCAATATCACAAAGGAAAGAAGGATGGAAGGAAGGATCACAAGCTTTGTCACAAAGGAAAGAAGGATGGAAGGAAGGATCACATGCAATGTCACAAAGGAAAGAAGGATGGAAGGAAGGAAGGAACGATCACAAGCTTTTTCACAAAGGAAAGAAGGATGGAAGGAAGGAAAGATCACAAGCTTTGTCACAAGTGCAATACTTTAATTTTCTGCTGCTCATTCCTGTGCAATATCCCATCTGCCCTCCCGTCATATTTCTTTTCAAGATTTTCTTATTTAATCACTAATGTACATATATTTATATTTATAGATACATATATATTCAGTCATCTTTTCTCTTTTACCATGTCTCTCTAATATTTTGCTCCTTATTTTCTTTATTGTTTTATTTTATTTTAATATATTTTCTCCTACTGTGCATGCTGCTGAGTGACTGCTGCTCGTCAAACACATTTAATTGCAATGTTGACCCTGTGCTAACTTGCATATGACAAATAAATCTGAAAACTGAAACTAAACTAAGGAAAGAAGGATGGAAGGAAAGATCACAAGCTTTGTCACAAAGGAAAGAAGGATGGGAGGAAAGATCACAAGCTTTGTCACAAAGGAAAGAAGGATGGATGGAAGGATCACATGCATTGTCACAAAGGAAAGAAGGATGGAAGGAAGGAAGGATCACAAGCATTGTCACAAAGGAAAGAAGGATGGAAGGAAGGATCACAAGCATTGTCACAAAGGAAAGAAGGATGGAAGGAAGGATCACATGCATTGTCACAAAGGAAAGAACGATGGAAGGCAGGATGACATGCAATGTCACAAAGGAAAGAAGGATGGAAGGAAGAATCACATGCATTGTCACAAAGGAAAGAAGGATGGAAGGAAGGATCACATGCATTGTCACAAAGGAAAGAACGATGGAAGGCAGGATGACATGCAATGTCACAAAGGAAAGAAGGATGGAAGGAAGAATCACATGCATTGTCACAAAGGAAAGAAGGATGGAAGGAAGGATCACAAGCATTGTCACAAAGGAAAGAAGGATGGAAGGAAGGATCACAAGCATTGTCACAAAGGAAAGAAGGATGGAAGGAAGGATGACATGCATTGTCACAAAGGAAAGAAGGATGGAAGGCAGGATGACATGCATTGTCACAAAGGAAAGAAGGATGGAAGGAAGAATCACATGCATTGTCACAAAGGAAAGAAGGATGGAAGGAAGGATCACATGCATTGTCACAAAGGAAAGAAGGATGGAAGGAAGGATCACAAGCAATGTCACAAAGGAAAGAAGGATGGAAGGAAGGATCACAAGCTTTGTCACAAAGGAAAGAAGGATGGAAGGAAGGATCACATGCAATGTCACAAAGGAAAGAAGGATGGAAGGAAGGAAGGAACGATCACAAGCTTTGTCACAAAGGAAAGAAGGATGGAAGGAAGGAAAGATCACAAGCTTTGTCACAAGTGCAATACTTTAATTTTTTGCTGCTCATTCCTGTGCAATATCCCATCTGCCCTCCCGTCATATTTCTTTTCAAGATTTTCTTATTTAATCACTAATGTACATATATTTATATTTATAGATACATATATATTCAGTCATCTTTTCTCTTTTACCATGTCTCTCTAATATTTTGCTCCTTACTATTTTTCTATTTTCTTTATTGTTTTATTTTATTTTAATATATTTTCTCCTACTGTGCATGCTGCTGAGTGACTGCTGCTCGTCAAACACATTTAATTGCAATGTTGACCCTGTGCTAACTTGCATATGACAAATAAATCTGAAAACTGAAACTAAACTAAGGAAAGAAGGATGGAAGGAAAGATCACAAGCTTTGTCACAAAGGAAAGAAGGATGGAAGGAAGGATCACAAGCTTTGTCACAAAGGAAAGAAGGATGGGAGGAAAGATCACAAGCTTTGTCACAAAGGAAAGAAGGATGGAAGGAAGGATCACATGCATTGTCACCAGAGGTGTGGACTCGAGTCACATGACTTGGACTCGAGTCAGACTCGAGTCATTAATTTTATGACTTTAGACTTGACTTGAAAAAATGTTCTAAGACTTGTGACTTGACTTGGACTTTTACACCAATGACTTGGGACTTGAATTGGACTTGAACCGGTTTACTTGAAAAGACTTGATATTTTACCCCAAATATAAAATTTAACATGCATATTATATAGAGATTGAAAATGTGACGTCATTCACGGGTAGAACCGCAAAGGATTCTGGGAACTCGTGGCAAGCGGTACTAGCGCACGCAGGCTTTCAATTAAAATCAGTTAAACAGCGATAAAAAGAAACACAAAAATGTCAAGAAGCCGTTGTATTATTAACTGCAATAGCCGGTCGCATGACAGCCACGGGAAGCCGACGGGTAAAGAGATCGGTTGTTATCGGATTACGTCGTTGAAGAGAAATTGTTCGAGCCATGTTTCCGAAGTAACAAAGACGCGACGGATGGCCTGGATTGCAGCCATTCAAAGACCAAATATAACGTCCCAGAACACTCCAGCTCACAGGTTAGTCTGCTCCAAGCATTTACACGAAGGTCAGTGTTTTTTAGTAGTTAATACGTCATTTTCATAACATAATTGGTGATATAGGTTACAAGCAAGTCTGGCGCTGAACAGAAATTGTCGCGCGATGCTCCTTTATTTATTGTGCATAAATAGTGAATTGTCCTGACACAATATTGCGTTTCGCTTCTGTTATCATGGTACATTGACAAAAACATATACTTTTATTCAAAGGATAAAACAGGTTTTTTGTATCACTAATTGCCCAGTACGATTACAGACTGCGGTAAAGTGAGCCGTCATTTGTGAGCCGCGGTCAAGCCAGCCGCCTCCTATCCGCGCGGTGATTACAGCATACAATATTGTTGTCACTGCTACATTTCTGTAACGCTACCAGAAATTATTTCCACTACTAATTAATTACCATTGAGCTCAAAGGTTATATTAATAAACGGTTAACGAATGTGTATTTATGACGACAATTTGTGAGACTGGTAAACTTATGATACGTACGATGGTCTTTCGTTCTACACGGTGCATTTCAAGGTCCTGTACCCATCCGTCGGTAAACTGTACCTGGGCTTGTTGCAGTGACCGGAAGTTACTAAACTTCATGAGTGTGTGCACTCACTCCAAGAACCGTATAATTATAAATATGCATATAAATATGCTAAGATGAGATAGCTGACTTCATCTAACTAGCAAATGTTGTCCAGGCTACGTTGGTGATACAGTTTTTTTTAATGTGTATGATATTTTTGTCATGCGATTTTAAAGCCGGTCCTACAACCGCATCCAAGAATAACATGCAGCTTATCTCAGAACTGTCGGTGAAAATTATTCTTGGAGCTAGGTTTAATTGAGCTGCATTTTAAAGAGGTGCAATTTCACAATTTGTGTATATTTTCTAAGTTCACTATTTTGTCATGTGTTGAGAAAAACACAGATTTTAAAATTACATGGTCTAATATTTACATTTAGCATAACTGCAACATTATTTTTTCGTTTTTTTTTTTTTTTAAAGACTCGAAAGGACTTGAAATTCAAAGTTTCAGACTTGTGACTTGACTCGGACTTGCCTGACATTACTTGAGACTTGACTTGAGACTTGAGGATAAAGACTTGAGACTTACTTGAGACTTGCAAAACAATGACTTGGTCCCACCTCTGATTGTCACAAAGGAAAGAAGGATGGAAGGAAGGAAGGATCACAAGCATTGTCACAAAGGAAAGAAGGATGGAAGGAAGGATCACAAGCATTGTCACAAAAGAAAGAAGGATGGAAGGAAGGATCACATGCATTGTCACAAAGGAAAGAAGGATGGAAGGAAGAATCACATGCATTGTCACAAAGGAAAGAAGGATGGAAGGAAGGATCACATGCATTGTCACAAAGGAAAGAAGGATGGAAGGCAGGATGACATGCAATGTCACAAAGGAAAGAAGGATGGAAGGAAGAATCACATGCATTGTCACAAAGGAAAGAAGGATGGAAGGAAGGATCACATGCATTGTCACAAAGGAAAGAACGATGGAAGGCAGGATGACATGCAATGTCACAAAGGAAAGAAGGATGGAAGGAAGAATCACATGCATTGTCACAAAAGAAAGAACGATGGAAGGAAGGATCACAAGCATTGTCACAAAGGAAAGAAGGATGGAAGGAAGGATCACAAGCATTGTCACAAAGGAAAGAAGGATGGAAGGAAGGATCACATGCATTGTCACAAAGGAAAGAAGGATGGAAGGCAGGATGACATGCATTGTCACAAAGGAAAGAAGGATGGAAGGAAGAATCACATGCATTGTCACAAAGGAAAGAAGGATGGAAGGAAGGATCACATGCATTGTCACAAAGGAAAGAAGGATGGAAGGAAGGATCACAAGCAATGTCACAAAGGAAAGAAGGATGGAAGGAAGGATCACAAGCTTTGTCACAAAGGAAAGAAGGATGGAAGGAAGGATCACATGCAATGTCACAAAGGAAAGAAGGATGGAAGGAAGGAAGGAAGGATCACAAGCTTTGTCACAAAGGAAAGAAGGATGGAAGGAAGGAAAGATCACAAGCTTTGTCACAAGTGCAATACTTTAATTTTCTGCTGCTCATTCCTGTGCAATATCCCATCTGCCCTCCCGTCATATTTCTTTTCAAGATTTTCTTATTTAATCACTAATGTACATATATTTATATTTATAGATACATATATATTCAGTCATCTTTTCTCTTTTACCATGTCTCTCTAATATTTTGCTCCTTACTATTTTTCTATTTTCTTTATTGTTTTATTTTATTTTAATATATTTTCTCCTACTGTGCATGCTGCTGAGTGACTGCTGCTCGTCAAACACATTTAATTGCAATGTTGACCCTGTGCTAACTTGCATATGACAAATAAATCTGAAAACTGAAACTAAACTAAGGAAAGAAGGATGGAAGGAAAGATCACAAGCTTTGTCACAAAGGAAAGAAGGATGGAAGGAAGGATCACAAGCATTGTCACAAAGGAAAGAAGGATGGAAGGAAGGATCACATGCATTGTCACAAAGGAAAGAACGATGGAAGGCAGGATGACATGCAATGTCACAAAGAAAAGAAGGATGGAAGGAAGGATCACAAGCATTGTCACAAAGGAAAGAAGGATGGAAGAAAGGATCACAAGCATTGTCACAAAGGAAAGAAGGATGGAAGGAAGGATCACAAGCATTGTCACAAAGGAAAGAAGGATGGAAGGAAGGATCACAAGCATTGTCACAAAGGAAAGAAGGATGGAAGGAAGGATGACATGCATTGTCACAAAGGAAAGAACGATGGAAGGCAGGATGACATGCAATGTCACAAAGGAAAGAAGGATGGAAGGAAGAATCACATGCATTGTTACAAAGGAAAGAAGGATGGAAGGAAGGATCACATGCATTGTCACAAAGGAAAGAACGATGGAAGGCAGGATGACATGCAATGTCACAAAGGAAAGAAGGATGGAAGGAAGAATCACATGCATTGTCACAAAGGAAAGAAGGATGGAAGGAAGGATCACAAGCATTGTCACAAAGGAAAGAAGGATGGAAGGAAGGATCACAAGCATTGTCACAAAGGAAAGAAGGATGGAAGGAAGGATCACATGCATTGTCACAAAGGAAAGAACGATGGAAGGCAGGATGACATGCAATGTCACAAAGGAAAGAAGGATGGAAGGAAGAATCACATGCATTGTCACAAAGGAAAGAAGGATGGAAGGAAGGATCACATGCATTGTCACAAAAGAAAGAAGGATGGAAGGAAGGATCACAAGCATTGTCACAAAGGAAAGAAGGATGGAAGGAAGGATCACAAGCATTGTCACAAAGGAAAGAAGGATGGAAGGAAGGATCACAAGCAATGTCACAAAGGAAAGAAGGATGGAAGGAAGAATCACATGCATTGTCACAAAGGAAAGAAGGATGGAAGGAAGGATCACATGCATTGTCACAAAGGAAAGAAGGATGGAAGGAAGGATCACAAGCATAGTCACAAAGGAAAGAAGGATGGAAGGAAGGATCACATGCATTGTTACAAAGGAAAGAACGATGGAAGGCAGGATGACATGCAATGTCACAAAGGAAAGAAGGATGGAAGGAAGAATCACATGCATTGTCACAAAGGAAAGAAGGATGGAAGGAAGGATCACATGCATTGTCACAAAGGAAAGAAGGATGGAAGGAAGAATCACAAGTATTGTCACAAAGGAAAGAAGGATGGAAGGAAGGATCACATGCATTGTCACAAAGGAAAGAAGGATGGAAGGAAGGATCACAAGCTTTGTCACAAAGGAAAGAAGGATGGAAGGAAGGATCACAAGCTTTGTCACAAAGGAAAGAAGGATGGAAGGAAGGATCACATGCATTGTCACAAAGGAAAGAAGGATGGAAGGAAGGATCACAAGCATTGTCACAAAGGAAAGAAGGATGGAAGGAAGGATGACATGCATTGTCACAAAGGAAAGAACGATGGAAGGCAGGATGACATGCAATGTCACAAAGGAAAGAAGGATGGAAGGAAGAATCACATGCATTGTCACAAAGGAAAGAAGGATGGAAGGAAGGATCACATGCATTGTCACAAAGGAAAGAAGGATGGAAGGAAGGATCACAAGCATAGTCACAAAGGAAAGAAGGATGGAAGGAAGGATCACATGCATTGTCACAAAGGAAAGAAGGATGGAAGGAAGAATCACAAGTATTGTCACAAAGGAAAGAAGGATGGAAGGAAGGATCACATGCATTGTCACAAAGGAAAGAAGGATGGAAGGAAGGATCACAAGCTTTGTCACAAAGGAAAGAAGGATGGAAGGAAGGATCACAAGCATTGTCACAAAGGAAAGAAGGATGGAAGGAAGAATCACATGCATTGTTACAAAGGAAAGAAGGATGGAAGGAAGGATCACATGCATTGTCACAAAGGAAAGAACGATGGAAGGCAGGATGACATGCAATGTCACAAAGGAAAGAAGGATGGAAGGAAGAATCACATGCATTGTCACAAAGGAAAGAAGGATGGAAGGAAGGATCACAAGCATTGTCACAAAGGAAAGAAGGATGGAAGGAAGGATCACAAGCTTTGTCACAAAGGAAAGAAGGATGGGAGGAAAGATCACAAGCTTTGTCACAAAGGAAAGAAGGATGGATGGAAGGATCACATGCATTGTCATAAAGGAAAGAAGGATGGAAGGAAGGAAGGATCACAAGCATTGTCACAAAAGAAAGAAGGATGGAAGGAAGGATCACATGCATTGTCACAAAGGAAAGAATGATGGAAGGCAGGATGACATGCAATGTCACAAAGGAAAGAAGGATGGAAGGAAGAATCACATGCATTGTCACAAAGGAAAGAAGGATGGAAGGAAGGATCACATGCATTGTCACAAAGGAAAGAACGATGGAAGGAAGGATCACAAGCATTGTCACAAAGGAAAGAAGGATGGAAGGAAGGATCACATGCATTGTCACAAAGGAAAGAACGATGGAAGGCAGGATGACATGCAATGTCACAAAGGAAAGAAGGATGGAAGGAAGAATCACATGCATTGTCACAAAGGAAAGAAGGATGGAAGGCAGGATGACATGCATTGTCACAAAGGAAAGAAGGATGGAAGGATGGATCACAAGCTTTGTCACAAAGGAAAGAAGGATGGAAGGAAGGATCACAAGCTTTGTCACAAAGGAAAGAAGGATGGAAGGAAGGATCACATGCATTGTCACAAAGGAAAGAAGGATGGAAGGATGGATCACAAGCTTTGTCACAAAGGAAAGAACGATGGAAGGAAGGATCACAAGCTTTGTCACAAAGGAAAGAAGGATGGAAGGAAGGATCACAAGCTTTGTCACAAAGGAAAGAAGGATGGAAGGAAGGATCACAAGCATTGTCACAAAGGAAAGAAGGATGGAAGGAAGAATCACATGCATTGTCACAAAGGAAAGAAGGATGGAAGGAAGGATCACATGCATTGTCACAAAGGAAAGAAGGATGGAAGGAAGGATCACAAGCATTGTCACAAAGGAAAGAAGGATGGAAGGAAGGATCACAAGCATTGTCACAAAGGAAAGAAGGATGGAAGTAAGGATCACAAGCTTTGTCACAAAGGAAAGAAGGATGGAAGGAAGGAAAGATCACAAGCTTTGTCACAAGTGCAATACTTTAATTTTCTGCTGCTCATTCCTGTGCAATATCCCATCTGCCCTCCCGTCATATTTCTTTTCAAGATTTTCTTATTTAATCACTAATGTACATATATTTATATTTATAGATACATATATATTCAGTCATCTTTTCTCTTTTACCATGTCTCTCTAATATTTTGCTCCTTACTATTTTTCTATTTTCTTTATTGTTTTATTTTATTTTAATATATTTTCTCCTACTGTGCATGCTGCTGAGTGACTGCTGCTCGTCAAACACATTTAATTGCAATGTTGACCCTGTGCTAAATTGCATATGACAAATAAATCTGAAAACTGAAACTAAACTAAGGAAAGAAGGATGGAAGGAAAGATCACAAGCTTTGTCACAAAGGAAAGAAGGATGGAAGGAAGGATCACAAGCTTTGTCACAAAGGAAAGAAGGATGGGAGGAAAGATCACAAGCTTTGTCACAAAGGAAAGAAGGATGGATGGAAGGATCACATGCATTGTCACAAAGGAAAGAAGGATGGAAGGAAGGAAGGATCACAAGCATTGTCACAAAGGAAAGAAGGATGGAAGGAAGAATCACATGCATTGTCACAAAGGAAAGAAGGATGGAAGGAAGGATCACATGCATTGTCACAAAGGAAAGAACGATGGAAGGCAGGATGACATGCAATGTCACAAAGGAAAGAAGGATGGAAGGAAGAATCACATGCATTGTCACAAAGGAAAGAAGGATGGAAGGAAGGATCACATGCATTGTCACAAAGGAAAGAAGGATGGAAGGCAGGATGACATGCAATGTCACAAAGGAAAGAAGGATGGAAGGAAGAATCACATGCATTGTCACAAAGGAAAGAAGGATGGAAGGAAGGATGACATGCAATGTCACAAAGGAAAGAAGGATGGAAGGAAGAATCACATGCATTGTCACAAAGGAAAGAAGGATGGAAGGAAGGATCACATGCATTGTCACAAAGGAAAGAAGGATGGAAGGAAGGATCACATGCATTGTCACAAAGGAAAGAAGGATGGAAGGATGGATCACAAGCTTTGTCACAAAGGAAAGAACGATGGAAGGAAGGATCACAAGCTTTGTCACAAAGGAAAGAAGGATGGAAGGAAGGATCACAAGCTTTGTCACAAAGGAAAGAAGGATGGAAGGAAGGATCACAAGCATTGTCACAAAGGAAAGAAGGATGGAAGGAAGAATCACATGCATTGTCACAAAGGAAAGAAGGATGGAAGGAAGGATCACATGCATTGTCACAAAGGAAAGAAGGATGGAAGGAAGGATCACAAGCATTGTCACAAAGGAAAGAAGGATGGAAGTAAGGATCACAAGCTTTGTCACAAAGGAAAGAAGGATGGAAGGAAGGAAAGATCACAAGCTTTGTCACAAGTGCAATACTTTAATTTTCTGCTGCTCATTCCTGTGCAATATCCCATCTGCCCTCCCGTCATATTTCTTTTCAAGATTTTCTTATTTAATCACTAATGTACATATATTTATATTTATAGATACATATATATTCAGTCATCTTTTCTCTTTTACCATGTCTCTCTAATATTTTGCTCCTTACTATTTTTCTATTTTCTTTATTGTTTTATTTTATTTTAATATATTTTCTCCTACTGTGCATGCTGCTGAGTGACTGCTGCTCGTCAAACACATTTAATTGCAATGTTGACCCTGTGCTAAATTGCATATGACAAATAAATCTGAAAACTGAAACTAAACTAAGGAAAGAAGGATGGAAGGAAAGATCACAAGCTTTGTCACAAAGGAAAGAAGGATGGAAGGAAGGATCACAAGCTTTGTCACAAAGGAAAGAAGGATGGGAGGAAAGATCACAAGCTTTGTCACAAAGGAAAGAAGGATGGATGGAAGGATCACATGCATTGTCACAAAGGAAAGAAGGATGGAAGGAAGGAAGGATCACAAGCATTGTCACAAAGGAAAGAAGGATGGAAGGAAGAATCACATGCATTGTCACAAAGGAAAGAAGGATGGAAGGAAGGATCACATGCATTGTCACAAAGGAAAGAACGATGGAAGGCAGGATGACATGCAATGTCACAAAGGAAAGAAGGATGGAAGGAAGAATCACATGCATTGTCACAAAGGAAAGAAGGATGGAAGGAAGGATCACATGCATTGTCACAAAGGAAAGAAGGATGGAAGGCAGGATGACATGCAATGTCACAAAGGAAAGAAGGATGGAAGGAAGAATCACATGCATTGTCACAAAGGAAAGAAGGATGGAAGGAAGGATGACATGCAATGTCACAAAGGAAAGAAGGATGGAAGGAAGAATCACATGCATTGTCACAAAGGAAAGAAGGATGGAAGGAAGGATCACATGCATTGTCACAAAGGAAAGAAGGATGGAAGGAAGGATCACATGCATTGTCACAAAGGAAAGAAGGATGGAAGGATGGATCACAAGCTTTGTCACAAAGGAAAGAACGATGGAAGGAAGGATCACAAGCTTTGTCACAAAGGAAAGAAGGATGGAAGGAAGGATCACAAGCTTTGTCACAAAGGAAAGAAGGATGGAAGGAAGGATCACAAGCATTGTCACAAAGGAAAGAAGGATGGAAGGAAGAATCACATGCATTGTCACAAAGGAAAGAAGGATGGAAGGAAGGATCACATGCATTGTCACAAAGGAAAGAAGGATGGAAGGAAGGATCACATGCAATGTCACAAAGGAAAGAAGGATGGAAGGAAGGAAGGAAGGATCACAAGCTTTGTCACAAAGGAAAGAAGGATGGAAGGAAGGAAAGATCACAAGCTTTGTCACAAGTGCAATACTTTAATTTTCTGCTGCTCATTCCTGTGCAATATCCCATCTGCCCTCCCGTCATATTTCTTTTCAAGATTTTCTTATTTAATCACTAATGTACATATATTTATATTTATAGATACATATATATTCAGTCATCTTTTCTCTTTTACCATGTCTCTCTAATATTTTGCTCCTTACTATTTTTCTATTTTCTTTATTGTTTTATTTTATTTTAATATATTTTCTCCTACTGTGCATGCTGCTGAGTGACTGCTGCTCGTCAAACACATTTAATTGCAATGTTGACCCTGTGCTAACTTGCATATGACAAATAAATCTGAAAACTGAAACTAAACTAAGGAAAGAAGGATGGAAGGAAAGATCACAAGCTTTGTCACAAAGGAAAGAAGGATGGAAGGAAGGATCACAAGCTTTGTCACAAAGGAAAGAAGGATGGGAGGAAAGATCACAAGCTTTGTCACAAAGGAAAGAAGGATGGATGGAAGGATCACATGCATTGTCACAAAGGAAAGAAGGATGGAAGGAAGGAAGTATCACAAGCATTGTCACAAAGGAAAGAAGGATGGAAGGAAGAATCACATGCATTGTCACAAAGGAAAGAAGGATGGAAGGAAGGATCACATGCATTGTCACAAAGGAAAGAACGATGGAAGGCAGGATGACATGCAATGTCACAAAGGAAAGAAGGATGGAAGGAAGAATCACATGCATTGTCACAAAGGAAAGAAGGATGGAAGGAAGGATCACATGCATTGTCACAAAGGAAAGAACGATGGAAGGCAGGATGACATGCAATGTCACAAAGGAAAGAAGGATGGAAGGAAGAATCACATGCATTGTCACAAAGGAAAGAAGGAAGGAAGGCAGGATGACATGCAATGTCACGAAGGAAAGAAGGATGGAAGGAAGAATCACATGCATTGTCACAAAGGAAAGAAGGATGGAAGGCAGGATGACATGCATTGTCACAAAGGAAAGAAGGATGGAAGGATGGATCACAAGCTTTGTCACAAAGGAAAGAAGGATGGAAGGAAGGATCACAAGCTTTGTCACAAAGGAAAGAAGGATGGAAGGAAGGATCACATGCATTGTCACAAAGGAAAGAAGGATGGAAGGATGGATCACAAGCTTTGTCACAAAGGAAAGAAGGATGGAAGGAAGGATCACAAGCTTTGTCACAAAGGAAAGAAGGAGGGAAGGATCATATGCATTGTTACAAAGGAAAGAAGGATGGAAGGAAGGATCACAAGCATTGTCACAAAGGAAAGAAGGATGGAAGGAAGGAAAGATCACAAGCATTGTCACAAGTGCAATACTTTAATTTTCTGCTGCTCATTCCTGTGCAATATCCCATCTGCCCTCCCGTCATATTTCTTTTCAAGATTTTCTTATTTAATCACTAATGTACATATATTTATATTTATAGATACATATATATTCAGTCATCTTTTCTCTTTTACCATGTCTCTCTAATATTTTGCTCCTTGCTATTTTTCTATTTTCTTTATTATTTTATTTTATTTTAATATATTTTCTCCTACTGTGCATGCTGCTGAGTGACTGCTGCTCGTCAAACACATTTAATTGCAATGTTGACCCTGTGCTAACTTGCATATGACAAATAAATCTGAAAACTGAAACTAAACTAAGGAAAGAAGGATGGAAGGAAAGATCACAAGCTTTGTCACAAAGGAAAGAAGGATGGAAGGAAGGATCACAAGCTTTGTCACAAAGGAAAGAAGGATGGGAGGAAAGATCACAAGCTTTGTCACAAAGGAAAGAAGGATGGATGGAAGGATCACATGCATTGTCACAAAGGAAAGAAGGATGGAAGGAAGGAAGGATCACAATTATTGTCACAAAGGAAAGAATGATGGAAGGAAGAATCACATGCATTGTCACAAAGGAAAGAAGGATGGAAGGAAGGATCACATGCATTGTCACAAAGGAAAGAACGATGGAAGGCAGGATGACATGCAATGTCACAAAGGAAAGAAGGATGGAAGGAAGGATCACAAGCATTGTCACAAAGGAAAGAAGGATGGAAGGAAGGATCACAAGCATTGTCACAAAGGAAAGAAGGATGGAAGGAAGGATCACAAGCATTGTCACAAAGGAAAGAAGGATGGAAGGAAGGATCATATGCATTGTCACAAAGGAAAGAACGATGGAAGGCAGGATGACATGCAATGTCACAAAGGAAAGAAGGATGGAAGGAAGAATCACATGCATTGTCACAAAGGAAAGAAGGATGGAAGGAAGGATCACATGCATTGTCACAAAGGAAAGAACGATGGAAGGCAGGATGACATGCAATGTCACAAAGGAAAGAAGGATGGAAGGAAGAATCACATGCATTGTCACAAAGGAAAGAAGGATGGAAGGAAGGATCACAAGCATTGTCACAAAGGAAAGAAGGATGGAAGGAAGGATCACAAGCATTGTCACAAAGGAAAGAAGGATGGAAGGAAGGATCACATGCATTGTCACAAAGGAAAGAACGATGGAAGGCAGGATGACATGCAATGTCACAAAGGAAAGAAGGATGGAAGGAAGAATCACATGCATTGTCACAAAGGAAAGAAGGATGGAAGGAAGGATCACATGCATTGTCACAAAGGAAAGAAGGATGGAAGGAAGGATCACAAGCATTGTCACAAAGGAAAGAAGGATGGAAGGAAGGATCACAAGCATTGTCACAAAGGAAAGAAGGATGGAAGGAAGAATCACAAGCATTGTCACAAAGGAAAGAAGGATGGAAGGAAGGATCACATGCATTGTCACAAAGGAAAGAACGATGGAAGGCAGGATGACATGCAATGTCACAAAGGAAAGAAGGATGGAAGGAAGAATCACATGCATTGTCACAAAGGAAAGAAGGATGGAAGGAAGGATCACATGCATTGTCACAAAGGAAAGAAGGATGGAAGGAAGGATCACAAGCATTGTCACAAAGGAAAGAAGGATGGAAGGAAGGATCACAAGCTTTGTCACAAAGGAAAGAAGGATGGAAGGATGGAAAGATCACAAGCTTTGTCACAAGTGCAATACTTTAATTTTCTGCTGCTCATTCCTGTGCAATATCCCATCTGCCCTCCCGTCATATTTCTTTTCAAGATTTTCTTATTTAATCACTAATGTACATATATTTATATTTATAGATACATATATATTCAGTCATCTTTTCTCTTTTACCATGTCTCTCTAATATTTTGCTCCTTACTATTTTTCTATTTTCTTTATTGTTTTATTTTATTTTAATATATTTTCTCCTACTGTGCATGCTGCTGAGTGACTGCTGCTCGTCAAACACATTTAATTGCAATGTTGACCCTGTGCTAACTTGCATATGACAAATAAATCTGAAAACTGAAACTAAACTAAGGAAAGAAGGATGGAAGGAAAGATCACAAGCTTTGTCACAAAGGAAAGAAGGATGGAAGGAAGGATCACAAGCTTTGTCACAAAGGAAAGAAGGATGGGAGGAAGGAAGGATCACAAGCATTGTCACAAAGGAAAGAAGGATGGAAGGAAGGATCACATGCATTGTCACAAAGGAAAGAATGATGGAAGGCAGGATGACATGCAATGTCACAAAGGAAAGAAGGATGGAAGGAAGAATCACATGCATTGTCACAAAGGAAAGAAGGATGGAAGGAAGGATCACATGCATTGTCACAAAGGAAAGAAGGATGGAAGGAAGGATCACAAGCATTGTCACAAAGGAAAGAAGGATGGAAGGAAAGATCACATGCATTGTCACAAAGGAAAGAACGATGGAAGGCAGGATGACATCCAATGTCACAAAGGAAAGAAGGATGGAAGGAAGAATCACATGCATTGTCACAAAGGAAAGAAGGATGGAAGGCAGGATGACATGCATTGTCACAAAGGAAAGAAGGATGGAAGGATGGATGGATCACAAGCTTTGTCACAAAGGAAAGAAGGATGGAAGGAAGGATCACAAGCTTTGTCACAAAGGAAAGAAGGATGGAAGGAAGGATCACATGCATTGTCACAAAGGAAAGAAGGATGGAAGGATGGATCACAAGCTTTGTCACAAAGGAAAGAACGATGGAAGGAAGGATCACAAGCTTTGTCACAAAGGAAAGAAGGATGGAAGGAAGGATCACATGCATTGTCACAAAGGAAAGAAGGATGGAAGGAAGAATCACATGCATTGTCACAAAGGAAAGAAGGATGGAAGGAAGGATCACATCTATTGTCACAAAGGAAAGAAGGATGGAAGGAAGAATCACATGCATTGTCACAAAGGAAAGAAGGATGGAAGGATGGAAAGATCACAAGCTTTGTCACAAGTGCAATACTTTAATTTTCTGCTGCTCATTCCTGTGCAATATCCCATCTGCCCTCCCGTCATATTTCTTTTCAAGATTTTCTTATTTAATCACTAATGTACATATATTTATATTTATAGATACATATATATTCAGTCATCTTTTCTCTTTTACCATGTCTCTCTAATATTTTGCTCCTTACTATTTTTCTATTTTCTTTATTGTTTTATTTTATTTTAATATATTTTCTCCTACTGTGCATGCTGCTGAGTGACTGCTGCTCGTCAAACACATTTAATTGCAATGTTGACCCTGTGCTAACTTGCATATGACAAATAAATCTGAAAACTGAAACTAAACTAAGGAAAGAAGGATGGAAGGAAAGATCACAAGCTTTGTCACAAAGGAAAGAAGGATGGAAGGAAGGATCACAAGCTTTGTCACAAAGGAAAGAAGGATGGGAGGAAGGAAGGATCACAAGCATTGTCACAAAGGAAAGAAGGATGGAAGGAAGGATCACATGCATTGTCACAAAGGAAAGAATGATGGAAGGCAGGATGACATGCAATGTCACAAAGGAAAGAAGGATGGAAGGAAGAATCACATGCATTGTCACAAAGGAAAGAAGGATGGAAGGAAGGATCACATGCATTGTCACAAAGGAAAGAAGGATGGAAGGAAGGATCACAAGCATTGTCACAAAGGAAAGAAGGATGGAAGGAAAGATCACATGCATTGTCACAAAGGAAAGAACGATGGAAGGCAGGATGACATCCAATGTCACAAAGGAAAGAAGGATGGAAGGAAGAATCACATGCATTGTCACAAAGGAAAGAAGGATGGAAGGCAGGATGACATGCATTGTCACAAAGGAAAGAAGGATGGAAGGATGGATCACAAGCTTTGTCACAAAGGAAAGAAGGATGGAAGGAAGGATCACAAGCTTTGTCACAAAGGAAAGAAGGATGGAAGGAAGGATCACATGCATTGTCACAAAGGAAAGAAGGATGGAAGGATGGATCACAAGCTTTGTCACAAAGGAAAGAACGATGGAAGGAAGGATCACAAGCTTTGTCACAAAGGAAAGAAGGATGGAAGGAAGGATCACATGCATTGTCACAAAGGAAAGAAGGATGGAAGGAAGGATCACAAGCTTTGTCACAAAGGAAAGAAGGATGGAAGGAAGGATCGCAAGCATTGTCACAAAGGAAAGAAGGATGGAATGAAGAATCACAAGCTTTGTCACAAAGGAAAGAAGGATGGAAGGAAGAATCACATGCATTGTCACAAAGGAAAGAAGGATGGAAGGAAGGATCACATGCATTGTCACAAAGGAAAGAACGATGGAAGGCAGGATGACATGCAATGTCACAAAGGAAAGAAGGATGGAAGGAAGAATCACATGCATTGTCACAAAGGAAAGAAGGATGGAAGGAAGGATCACATGCATTGTCACAAAGGAAAGAACGATGGAAGGCAGGATGACATGCAATGTCACAAAGGAAAGAAGGATGGAAGGATGGATCACAAGCTTTGTCACAAAGGAAAGAAGAATGGAAGGAAGGATCACAAGCTTTGTCACAAAGGAAAGAAGGATGGAAGGAAGGATCACATGCATTGTCACAAAGGAAAGAAGGATGGAAGGATGGATCACAAGCTTTGTCACAAACGAAAGAAGGATGGAAGGAAGGATCACAAGCTTTGTCACAAAGGAAAGAAGGAGGGAAGGATCACATGCATTGTTACAAAGGAAAGAAGGATGGAAGGAAGGATCACAAGCTTTGTCACAAAGGAAAGAAGGATGGAAGGAAGGATCACATGCATTGTCACAAAGGAAAGAAGGATGGAAGGAAGGATCACAAGCATTGTCACAAAGGAAAGAAGGATGGAAGTAAGGATCACAAGCTTTGTCACAAAGGAAAGAAGGATGGAAGGAAGGAAAGATCACAAGCTTTGTCACAAGTGCAATACTTTAATTTTCTGCTGCTCATTCCTGTGCAATATCCCATCTGCCCTCCCGTCATATTTCTTTTCAAGATTTTCTTATTTAATCACTAATGTACATATATTTATATTTATAGATACATATATATTCAGTCATCTTTTCTCTTTTACCATGTCTCTCTAATATTTTGCTCCTTACTATTTTTCTATTTTCTTTATTGTTTTATTTTATTTTAATATATTTTCTCCTACTGTGCATGCTGCTGAGTGACTGCTGCTCGTCAAACACATTTAATTGCAATGTTGACCCTGTGCTAAATTGCATATGACAAATAAATCTGAAAACTGAAACTAAACTAAGGAAAGAAGGATGGAAGGAAAGATCACAAGCTTTGTCACAAAGGAAAGAAGGATGGAAGGAAGGATCACAAGCTTTGTCACAAAGGAAAGAAGGATGGGAGGAAAGATCACAAGCTTTGTCACAAAGGAAAGAAGGATGGATGGAAGGATCACATGCATTGTCACAAAGGAAAGAAGGATGGAAGGAAGGAAGGATCACAAGCATTGTCACAAAGGAAAGAAGGATGGAAGGAAGAATCACATGCATTGTCACAAAGGAAAGAAGGATGGAAGGAAGGATCACATGCATTGTCACAAAGGAAAGAACGATGGAAGGCAGGATGACATGCAATGTCACAAAGGAAAGAAGGATGGAAGGAAGAATCACATGCATTGTCACAAAGGAAAGAAGGATGGAAGGAAGGATCACATGCATTGTCACAAAGGAAAGAAGGATGGAAGGCAGGATGACATGCAATGTCACAAAGGAAAGAAGGATGGAAGGAAGAATCACATGCATTGTCACAAAGGAAAGAAGGATGGAAGGAAGGATGACATGCAATGTCACAAAGGAAAGAAGGATGGAAGGAAGAATCACATGCATTGTCACAAAGGAAAGAAGGATGGAAGGAAGGATCACATGCATTGTCACAAAGGAAAGAAGGATGGAAGGAAGGATCACATGCATTGTCACAAAGGAAAGAAGGATGGAAGGATGGATCACAAGCTTTGTCACAAAGGAAAGAACGATGGAAGGAAGGATCACAAGCTTTGTCACAAAGGAAAGAAGGATGGAAGGAAGGATCACAAGCTTTGTCACAAAGGAAAGAAGGATGGAAGGAAGGATCACAAGCATTGTCACAAAGGAAAGAAGGATGGAAGGAAGAATCACATGCATTGTCACAAAGGAAAGAAGGATGGAAGGAAGGATCACATGCATTGTCACAAAGGAAAGAAGGATGGAAGGAAGGATCACAAGCATTGTCACAAAGGAAAGAAGGATGGAAGTAAGGATCACAAGCTTTGTCACAAAGGAAAGAAGGATGGAAGGAAGGAAAGATCACAAGCTTTGTCACAAGTGCAATACTTTAATTTTCTGCTGCTCATTCCTGTGCAATATCCCATCTGCCCTCCCGTCATATTTCTTTTCAAGATTTTCTTATTTAATCACTAATGTACATATATTTATATTTATAGATACATATATATTCAGTCATCTTTTCTCTTTTACCATGTCTCTCTAATATTTTGCTCCTTACTATTTTTCTATTTTCTTTATTGTTTTATTTTATTTTAATATATTTTCTCCTACTGTGCATGCTGCTGAGTGACTGCTGCTCGTCAAACACATTTAATTGCAATGTTGACCCTGTGCTAAATTGCATATGACAAATAAATCTGAAAACTGAAACTAAACTAAGGAAAGAAGGATGGAAGGAAAGATCACAAGCTTTGTCACAAAGGAAAGAAGGATGGAAGGAAGGATCACAAGCTTTGTCACAAAGGAAAGAAGGATGGGAGGAAAGATCACAAGCTTTGTCACAAAGGAAAGAAGGATGGATGGAAGGATCACATGCATTGTCACAAAGGAAAGAAGGATGGAAGGAAGGAAGGATCACAAGCATTGTCACAAAGGAAAGAAGGATGGAAGGAAGAATCACATGCATTGTCACAAAGGAAAGAAGGATGGAAGGAAGGATCACATGCATTGTCACAAAGGAAAGAACGATGGAAGGCAGGATGACATGCAATGTCACAAAGGAAAGAAGGATGGAAGGAAGAATCACATGCATTGTCACAAAGGAAAGAAGGATGGAAGGAAGGATCACATGCATTGTCACAAAGGAAAGAAGGATGGAAGGCAGGATGACATGCAATGTCACAAAGGAAAGAAGGATGGAAGGAAGAATCACATGCATTGTCACAAAGGAAAGAAGGATGGAAGGAAGGATGACATGCAATGTCACAAAGGAAAGAAGGATGGAAGGAAGAATCACATGCATTGTCACAAAGGAAAGAAGGATGGAAGGAAGGATCACATGCATTGTCACAAAGGAAAGAAGGATGGAAGGAAGGATCACATGCATTGTCACAAAGGAAAGAAGGATGGAAGGATGGATCACAAGCTTTGTCACAAAGGAAAGAACGATGGAAGGAAGGATCACAAGCTTTGTCACAAAGGAAAGAAGGATGGAAGGAAGGATCACAAGCTTTGTCACAAAGGAAAGAAGGATGGAAGGAAGGATCACAAGCATTGTCACAAAGGAAAGAAGGATGGAAGGAAGAATCACATGCATTGTCACAAAGGAAAGAAGGATGGAAGGAAGGATCACATGCATTGTCACAAAGGAAAGAAGGATGGAAGGAAGGATCACATGCAATGTCACAAAGGAAAGAAGGATGGAAGGAAGGAAGGAAGGATCACAAGCTTTGTCACAAAGGAAAGAAGGATGGAAGGAAGGAAAGATCACAAGCTTTGTCACAAGTGCAATACTTTAATTTTCTGCTGCTCATTCCTGTGCAATATCCCATCTGCCCTCCCGTCATATTTCTTTTCAAGATTTTCTTATTTAATCACTAATGTACATATATTTATATTTATAGATACATATATATTCAGTCATCTTTTCTCTTTTACCATGTCTCTCTAATATTTTGCTCCTTACTATTTTTCTATTTTCTTTATTGTTTTATTTTATTTTAATATATTTTCTCCTACTGTGCATGCTGCTGAGTGACTGCTGCTCGTCAAACACATTTAATTGCAATGTTGACCCTGTGCTAACTTGCATATGACAAATAAATCTGAAAACTGAAACTAAACTAAGGAAAGAAGGATGGAAGGAAAGATCACAAGCTTTGTCACAAAGGAAAGAAGGATGGAAGGAAGGATCACAAGCTTTGTCACAAAGGAAAGAAGGATGGGAGGAAAGATCACAAGCTTTGTCACAAAGGAAAGAAGGATGGATGGAAGGATCACATGCATTGTCACAAAGGAAAGAAGGATGGAAGGAAGGAAGTATCACAAGCATTGTCACAAAGGAAAGAAGGATGGAAGGAAGAATCACATGCATTGTCACAAAGGAAAGAAGGATGGAAGGAAGGATCACATGCATTGTCACAAAGGAAAGAACGATGGAAGGCAGGATGACATGCAATGTCACAAAGGAAAGAAGGATGGAAGGAAGAATCACATGCATTGTCACAAAGGAAAGAAGGATGGAAGGAAGGATCACATGCATTGTCACAAAGGAAAGAACGATGGAAGGCAGGATGACATGCAATGTCACAAAGGAAAGAAGGATGGAAGGAAGAATCACATGCATTGTCACAAAGGAAAGAAGGAAGGAAGGCAGGATGACATGCAATGTCACGAAGGAAAGAAGGATGGAAGGAAGAATCACATGCATTGTCACAAAGGAAAGAAGGATGGAAGGCAGGATGACATGCATTGTCACAAAGGAAAGAAGGATGGAAGGATGGATCACAAGCTTTGTCACAAAGGAAAGAAGGATGGAAGGAAGGATCACAAGCTTTGTCACAAAGGAAAGAAGGATGGAAGGAAGGATCACATGCATTGTCACAAAGGAAAGAAGGATGGAAGGATGGATCACAAGCTTTGTCACAAAGGAAAGAAGGATGGAAGGAAGGATCACAAGCTTTGTCACAAAGGAAAGAAGGAGGGAAGGATCATATGCATTGTTACAAAGGAAAGAAGGATGGAAGGAAGGATCACAAGCATTGTCACAAAGGAAAGAAGGATGGAAGGAAGGAAAGATCACAAGCATTGTCACAAGTGCAATACTTTAATTTTCTGCTGCTCATTCCTGTGCAATATCCCATCTGCCCTCCCGTCATATTTCTTTTCAAGATTTTCTTATTTAATCACTAATGTACATATATTTATATTTATAGATACATATATATTCAGTCATCTTTTCTCTTTTACCATGTCTCTCTAATATTTTGCTCCTTGCTATTTTTCTATTTTCTTTATTATTTTATTTTATTTTAATATATTTTCTCCTACTGTGCATGCTGCTGAGTGACTGCTGCTCGTCAAACACATTTAATTGCAATGTTGACCCTGTGCTAACTTGCATATGACAAATAAATCTGAAAACTGAAACTAAACTAAGGAAAGAAGGATGGAAGGAAAGATCACAAGCTTTGTCACAAAGGAAAGAAGGATGGAAGGAAGGATCACAAGCTTTGTCACAAAGGAAAGAAGGATGGGAGGAAAGATCACAAGCTTTGTCACAAAGGAAAGAAGGATGGATGGAAGGATCACATGCATTGTCACAAAGGAAAGAAGGATGGAAGGAAGGAAGGATCACAATTATTGTCACAAAGGAAAGAATGATGGAAGGAAGAATCACATGCATTGTCACAAAGGAAAGAAGGATGGAAGGAAGGATCACATGCATTGTCACAAAGGAAAGAACGATGGAAGGCAGGATGACATGCAATGTCACAAAGGAAAGAAGGATGGAAGGAAGGATCACAAGCATTGTCACAAAGGAAAGAAGGATGGAAGGAAGGATCACAAGCATTGTCACAAAGGAAAGAAGGATGGAAGGAAGGATCACAAGCATTGTCACAAAGGAAAGAAGGATGGAAGGAAGGATCATATGCATTGTCACAAAGGAAAGAACGATGGAAGGCAGGATGACATGCAATGTCACAAAGGAAAGAAGGATGGAAGGAAGAATCACATGCATTGTCACAAAGGAAAGAAGGATGGAAGGAAGGATCACATGCATTGTCACAAAGGAAAGAACGATGGAAGGCAGGATGACATGCAATGTCACAAAGGAAAGAAGGATGGAAGGAAGAATCACATGCATTGTCACAAAGGAAAGAAGGATGGAAGGAAGGATCACAAGCATTGTCACAAAGGAAAGAAGGATGGAAGGAAGGATCACAAGCATTGTCACAAAGGAAAGAAGGATGGAAGGAAGGATCACATGCATTGTCACAAAGGAAAGAACGATGGAAGGCAGGATGACATGCAATGTCACAAAGGAAAGAAGGATGGAAGGAAGAATCACATGCATTGTCACAAAGGAAAGAAGGATGGAAGGAAGGATCACATGCATTGTCACAAAGGAAAGAAGGATGGAAGGAAGGATCACAAGCATTGTCACAAAGGAAAGAAGGATGGAAGGAAGGATCACAAGCATTGTCACAAAGGAAAGAAGGATGGAAGGAAGAATCACAAGCATTGTCACAAAGGAAAGAAGGATGGAAGGAAGGATCACATGCATTGTCACAAAGGAAAGAACGATGGAAGGCAGGATGACATGCAATGTCACAAAGGAAAGAAGGATGGAAGGAAGAATCACATGCATTGTCACAAAGGAAAGAAGGATGGAAGGAAGGATCACATGCATTGTCACAAAGGAAAGAAGGATGGAAGGAAGGATCACAAGCATTGTCACAAAGGAAAGAAGGATGGAAGGAAGGATCACAAGCTTTGTCACAAAGGAAAGAAGGATGGAAGGATGGAAAGATCACAAGCTTTGTCACAAGTGCAATACTTTAATTTTCTGCTGCTCATTCCTGTGCAATATCCCATCTGCCCTCCCGTCATATTTCTTTTCAAGATTTTCTTATTTAATCACTAATGTACATATATTTATATTTATAGATACATATATATTCAGTCATCTTTTCTCTTTTACCATGTCTCTCTAATATTTTGCTCCTTACTATTTTTCTATTTTCTTTATTGTTTTATTTTATTTTAATATATTTTCTCCTACTGTGCATGCTGCTGAGTGACTGCTGCTCGTCAAACACATTTAATTGCAATGTTGACCCTGTGCTAACTTGCATATGACAAATAAATCTGAAAACTGAAACTAAACTAAGGAAAGAAGGATGGAAGGAAAGATCACAAGCTTTGTCACAAAGGAAAGAAGGATGGAAGGAAGGATCACAAGCTTTGTCACAAAGGAAAGAAGGATGGGAGGAAGGAAGGATCACAAGCATTGTCACAAAGGAAAGAAGGATGGAAGGAAGGATCACATGCATTGTCACAAAGGAAAGAATGATGGAAGGCAGGATGACATGCAATGTCACAAAGGAAAGAAGGATGGAAGGAAGAATCACATGCATTGTCACAAAGGAAAGAAGGATGGAAGGAAGGATCACATGCATTGTCACAAAGGAAAGAAGGATGGAAGGAAGGATCACAAGCATTGTCACAAAGGAAAGAAGGATGGAAGGAAAGATCACATGCATTGTCACAAAGGAAAGAACGATGGAAGGCAGGATGACATCCAATGTCACAAAGGAAAGAAGGATGGAAGGAAGAATCACATGCATTGTCACAAAGGAAAGAAGGATGGAAGGCAGGATGACATGCATTGTCACAAAGGAAAGAAGGATGGAAGGATGGATCACAAGCTTTGTCACAAAGGAAAGAAGGATGGAAGGAAGGATCACAAGCTTTGTCACAAAGGAAAGAAGGATGGAAGGAAGGATCACATGCATTGTCACAAAGGAAAGAAGGATGGAAGGATGGATCACAAGCTTTGTCACAAAGGAAAGAACGATGGAAGGAAGGATCACAAGCTTTGTCACAAAGGAAAGAAGGATGGAAGGAAGGATCACATGCATTGTCACAAAGGAAAGAAGGATGGAAGGAAGGATCACAAGCTTTGTCACAAAGGAAAGAAGGATGGAAGGAAGGATCGCAAGCATTGTCACAAAGGAAAGAAGGATGGAATGAAGAATCACAAGCTTTGTCACAAAGGAAAGAAGGATGGAAGGAAGAATCACATGCATTGTCACAAAGGAAAGAAGGATGGAAGGAAGGATCACATGCATTGTCACAAAGGAAAGAACGATGGAAGGCAGGATGACATGCAATGTCACAAAGGAAAGAAGGATGGAAGGAAGAATCACATGCATTGTCACAAAGGAAAGAAGGATGGAAGGAAGGATCACATGCATTGTCACAAAGGAAAGAACGATGGAAGGCAGGATGACATGCAATGTCACAAAGGAAAGAAGGATGGAAGGATGGATCACATGCTTTGTCACAAAGGAAAGAAGAATGGAAGGAAGGATCACAAGCTTTGTCACAAAGGAAAGAAGGATGGAAGGAAGGATCACATGCATTGTCACAAAGGAAAGAAGGATGGAAGGATGGATCACAAGCTTTGTCACAAACGAAAGAAGGATGGAAGGAAGGATCACAAGCTTTGTCACAAAGGAAAGAAGGAGGGAAGGATCACATGCATTGTTACAAAGGAAAGAAGGATGGAAGGAAGGATCACAAGCTTTGTCACAAAGGAAAGAAGGATGGAAGGAAGGATCACATGCATTGTCACAAAGGAAAGAAGGATGGAAGGAAGGATCACATGCATTGTCACAAAGGAAAGAAGGATGGAAGGAAGGATCACATGCATTGTCACAAAGGAAAGAAGGATGGAAGGAAGAATCACATGCATTGTCACAAAGGAAAGAAGGATGGAAGGCAGGATGACATGCATTGTCACAAAGGAAAGAAGGATGGAAGGATGGATCACAAGCTTTGTCACAAAGGAAAGAAGGATGGAAGGAAGGATCACAAGCTTTGTCACAAAGGAAAGAAGGATGGAAGGAAGGATCACATGCATTGTCACAAAGGAAAGAAGGATGGAAGGATGGATCACAAGCTTTGTCACAAAGGAAAGAAGGATGGAAGGAAGGATCACAAGCTTTGTCACAAAGGAAAGAAGGAGGGAAGGATCACATGCATTGTTACAAAGGAAAGAAGGATGGAAGGAAGGATCACAAGCTTTGTCACAAAGGAAAGAAAGATGGAATGAAGGATCACATGCATTGTCACAAAGGAAAGAAGGATGGAAGGAAGGATCACATGCATTGTCACAAAGGAAAGAAGGATGGAAGGAAGGATCACATGCATTGTCACAAAGGAAAGAAGGATGGAAGGAAGGATCACATGCATTGTCAAAAAAGGAAAGAAGGATGGAAGGAAGGATCACAAGCTTTGTCACAAAGGAAAGAAGGATGGAAGGAAGGAAAGATCACAAGCTTTGTCACAAGTGCAATACTTTAATTTTCTGCTGCTCATTCCTGTGCAATATCCCATCTGCCCTCCCGTCATATTTCTTTTCAAGATTTTCTTATTTAATCACTAATGTACATATATTTATATTTATAGATACATATATATTCTGTCATCTTTTCTCTTTTACCATGTCTCTCTAATATTTTGCTCCTTACTATTTTTCTATTTTCTCTATTGTTTTATTTCATTTTAATATATTTTCTCCTACTGTGCATGCTGCTGAGTGACTGCTGCTCGTCAAACACATTTAATTGCAATGTTGACCCTGTGCTAACTTGCATATGACAAATAAATCTGAAAACTGAAACTAAACTAAGGAAAGAAGGATGGAAGGAAAGATCACAAGCTTTGTCACAAAGGAAAGAAGGATGGAAGGAAGGATCACAAGCTTTGTCACAAAGGAAAGAAGGATGGGAGGAAAGATCACAAGCTTTGTCACAAAGGAAAGAAGGATGGATGGAAGGATCACATGCATTGTCACAAAGGAAAGAAGGATGGAAGGAAGGAAGGATCACAAGCATTGTCACAAAGGAAAGAAGGATGGAAGGAAGGATCACAAGCATTGTCACAAAGGAAAGAAGGATGGAAGGAAGGATCACATGCATTGTCACAAAGGAAAGAACGATGGAAGGCAGGATGACATGCAATGTCACAAAGGAAAGAAGGATGGAAGGAAGAATCACATGCATTGTCACAAAGGAAAGAACGATGGAAGGCAGGATGATATGCAATGTCACAAAGGAAAGAAGGATGGAAGGAAGAATCACATGCATTGTCACAAAGGAAAGAAGGATGGAAGGAAGGATCACAAGCATTGTCACAAAGGAAAGAAGGATGGAAGGAAGGATCACAAGCATTGTCACAAAGGAAAGAAGGATGGAAGGAAGGATCACATGCATTGTCACAAAGGAAAGAAGGATGGAAGGCAGGATGACATGCATTGTCACAAAGGAAAGAAGGATGGAAGGAAGAATCACATGCATTGTCACAAAGGAAAGAAGGATGGAAGGAAGAATCACATGCATTGTCACAAAGGAAAGAAGGATGGAAGGAAGGATCACAAGCAATGTCACAAAGGAAAGAAGGATGGAAGGAAGGATCACATGCAATGTCACAAAGGAAAGAAGGATGGAAGGAAGGAAGGAAGGATCACAAGCTTTGTCACAAAGGAAAGAAGGATGGAAGTAAGGAAAGATCACAAGCTTTGTCACAAGTGCAATACTTTAATTTTCTGCTGCTCATTCCTGTGCAATATCCCATCTGCCCTCCCGTCATATTTCTTTTCAAGATTTTCTTATTTAATCACTAATGTACATATATTTATATTTATAGATACATATATATTCAGTCATCTTTTCTCTTTTACCATGTCTCTCTAATATTTTGCTCCTTACTATTTTTCTATTTTCTTTATTGTTTTATTTTATTTTAATATATTTTCTCCTACTGTGCATGCTGCTGAGTGACTGCTGCTCGTCAAACACATTTAATTGCAATGTTGACCCTGTGCTAACTTGCATATGACAAATAAATCTGAAAACTGAAACTAAACTAAGGAAAGAAGGATGGAAGGAAAGATCACAAGCTTTGTCACAAAGGAAAGAAGGATGGAAGGAAGGATCACATGCATTGTCACAAAGGAAAGAAGGATGGAAGGAAGGATCACAAGCATTGTCACAAAGGAAAGAAGGATGGAAGGAAGGATCACAAGCATTGTCACAAAGGAAAGAAGGATGGAAGGAAGGATCACAAGCTTTGTCACAAAGGAAAGAAGGATGGAAGGAAGGAAAGATCACAAGCTTTGTCACAAGTGCAATACTTTAATTTTCTGCTGCTCATTCCTGTGCAATATCCCATCTGCCCTCCCGTCATATTTCTTTTCAAGATTTTCTTATTTAATCACTAATGTACATATATTTATATTTATAGATACATATATATTCAGTCATCTTTTCTCTTTTACCATGTCTCTCTAATATTTTGCTCCTTACTATTTTTCTATTTTCTTTATTGTTTTATTTTATTTTAATATATTTTCTCCTACTGTGCATGCTGCTGAGTGACTGCTGCTCGTCAAACACATTTAATTGCAATGTTGACCCTGTGCTAACTTGCATATGACAAATAAATCTGAAAACTGAAACTAAACTAAGGAAAGAAGGATGGAAGGAAAGATCACAAGCTTTGTCACAAAGGAAAGAAGGATGGAAGGAAGGATCACAAGCTTTGTCACAAAGGAAAGAAGGATGGGAGGAAAGATCACAAGCTTTGTCACAAAGGAAAGAAGGATGGATGGAAGGATCACATGCATTGTCACAAAGGAAAGAAGGATGGAAGGAAGGAAGGATCACAAGCATTGTCACAAAGGAAAGAAGGATGGAAGGAAGGATCACAAGCATTGTCACAAAGGAAAGAAGGATGGAAGGAAGGATCACATGCATTGTCACAAAGGAAAGAACGATGGAAGGCAGGATGACATGCAATGTCACAAAGGAAAGAAGGATGGAAGGAAGAATCACATGCATTGTCACAAAGGAAAGTAGGATGGAAGGCAGGATGACATGCAATGTCACAAAGGAAAGAAGGATGGAAGGAAGAATTACATGCATTGTCACAAAGGAAAGAAGGATGGAAGGAAGGATCACAAGCATTGTCACAAAGGAAAGAAGGATGGAAGGAAGGATCACAAGCATTGTCACAAAGGAAAGAAGGATGGAAGGAAGGATCACATGCATTGTCACAAAGGAAAGAACGATGGAATGCAGGATGACATGCAATGTCACAAAGGAAAGAAGGATGGAAGGAAGAATCACATGCATTGTCACAAAGGAAAGAAGGATGGAAGGAAGGATCACATGCATTGTCACAAAGGAAAGAAGGATGGAAGGAAGGATCACAAGCAATGTCACAAAGGAAAGAAGGATGGAAGGAAGAATCACATGCATTGTCACAAAGGAAAGAAGGATGGAAGGAAGGATCACATGCATTGTCACAAAGGAAAGAAGGATGGAAGGATGGATCACAAGCTTTGTCACAAAGGAAAGAAGGATGGAAGGAAGGATCACAAGCTTTGTCACAAAGGAAAGAAGGATGGAAGGAAGGATCACATGCAATGTCACAAAGGAAAGAAGGACGGAAGGAAGGAAGGAAGGATCACAAGCTTTGTCACAAAGGAAAGAAGGATGGAAGGAAGGAAAGATCACAAGCTTTGTCACAAGTGCAATACTTTAATTTTCTGCTGCTCATTCCTGTGCAATATCCCATCTGCCCTCCCGTCATATTTCTTTTCAAGATTTTCTTATTTAATCACTAATGTACATATATTTATATTTATAGATACATATATATTCAGTCATCTTTTCTCTTTTACCATGTCTCTCTAATATTTTGCTCCTTACTATTTTTCTATTTTCTTTATTGTTTTATTTTATTTTAATATATTTTCTCCTACTGTGCATGCTGCTGAGTGACTGCTGCTCGTCAAACACATTTAATTGCAATGTTGACCCTGTGCTAACTTGCATATGACAAATAAATCTGAAAACTGAAACTAAACTAAGGAAAGAAGGATGGAAGGAAAGATCACAAGCTTTGTCACAAAGGAAAGAAGGATGGAAGGAAGGATCACAAGCTTTGTCACAAAGGAAAGAAGGATGGGAGGAAAGATCACAAGCTTTGTCACAAAGGAAAGAAGGATGGAAGGAAGGATCACAAGCATTGTCACAAAGGAAAGAAGGATGGAAGGAAGGATCACATGCATTGTCACAAAGGAAAGAACGATGGAAGGCAGGATGACATGCAATGTCACAAAGGAAAGAAGGATGGAAGGAAGGATCACATGCATTGTCACAAAGGAAAGAAGGATGGAAGGAAAGATCACAAGCTTTGTCACAAAGGAAAGAAGGATGGAAGGAAGGATCACAAGCTTTGTCACAAAGGAAAGAAGGATGGGAGGAAAGATCACAAGCTTTGTCACAAAGGAAAGAAGGATGGAAGGAAGGATCACAAGCTTTGTCACAAAGGAAAGAAGGATGGAAGGAAGGATCACATGCATTGTCACAAAGGAAAGAAGGATGGAAGGAAGGATCACAAGCATTGTCACAAAGGAAAGAAGGATGGAAGGAAGGATCACAAGCATTGTCACAAAGGAAAGAAGGATGGAAGGAAGGATCACAAGCTTTGTCACAAAGGAAAGAAGGATGGAAGGAAGGAAAGATCACAAGCTTTGTCACAAGTGCAATACTTTAATTTTCTGCTGCTCATTCCTGTGCAATATCCCATCTGCCCTCCCGTCATATTTCTTTTCAAGATTTTCTTATTTAATCACTAATGTACATATATTTATATTTATAGATACATATATATTCAGTCATCTTTTCTCTTTTACCATGTCTCTCTAATATTTTGCTCCTTACTATTTTTCTATTTTCTTTATTGTTTTATTTTATTTTAATATATTTTCTCCTACTGTGCATGCTGCTGAGTGACTGCTGCTCGTCAAACACATTTAATTGCAATGTTGACCCTGTGCTAACTTGCATATGACAAATAAATCTGAAAACTGAAACTAAACTAAGGAAAGAAGGATGGAAGGAAAGATCACAAGCTTTGTCACAAAGGAAAGAAGGATGGAAGGAAGGATCACAAGCTTTGTCACAAAGGAAAGAAGGATGGGAGGAAAGATCACAAGCTTTGTCACAAAGGAAAGAAGGATGGATGGAAGGATCACATGCATTGTCACAAAGGAAAGAAGGATGGAAGGAAGGAAGGATCACAAGCATTGTCACAAAGGAAAGAAGGATGGAAGGAAGGATCACAAGCATTGTCACAAAGGAAAGAAGGATGGAAGGAAGGATCACATGCATTGTCACAAAGGAAAGAACGATGGAAGGCAGGATGACATGCAATGTCACAAAGGAAAGAAGGATGGAAGGAAGAATCACATGCATTGTCACAAAGGAAAGTAGGATGGAAGGCAGGATGACATGCAATGTCACAAAGGAAAGAAGGATGGAAGGAAGAATTACATGCATTGTCACAAAGGAAAGAAGGATGGAAGGAAGGATCACAAGCATTGTCACAAAGGAAAGAAGGATGGAAGGAAGGATCACATGCATTGTCACAAAGGAAAGAACGATGGAATGCAGGATGACATGCAATGTCACAAAGGAAAGAAGGATGGAAGGAAGAATCACATGCATTGTCACAAAGGAAAGAAGGATGGAAGGAAGGATCACATGCATTGTCACAAAGGAAAGAAGGATGGAAGGAAGGATCACAAGCAATGTCACAAAGGAAAGAAGGATGGAAGGAAGAATCACATGCATTGTCACAAAGGAAAGAAGGATGGAAGGAAGGATCACATGCATTGTCACAAAGGAAAGAAGGATGGAAGGATGGATCACAAGCTTTGTCACAAAGGAAAGAAGGATGGAAGGAAGGATCACAAGCTTTGTCACAAAGGAAAGAAGGATGGAAGGAAGGATCACATGCAATGTCACAAAGGAAAGAAGGACGGAAGGAAGGAAGGAAGGATCACAAGCTTTGTCACAAAGGAAAGAAGGATGGAAGGAAAGAAGGAAGGAAGGATCACAAGCTTTGTCACAAAGGAAAGAAGGATGGAAGGAAGGAAAGATCACAAGCTTTGTCACAAGTGCAATACTTTAATTTTCTGCTGCTCATTCCTGTGCAATATCCCATCTGCCCTCCCGTCATATTTCTTTTCAAGATTTTCTTATTTAATCACTAATGTACATATATTTATATTTATAGATACATATATATTCAGTCATCTTTTCTCTTTTACCATGTCTCTCTAATATTTTGCTCCTTACTATTTTTCTATTTTCTTTATTGTTTTATTTTATTTTAATATATTTTCTCCTACTGTGCATGCTGCTGAGTGACTGCTGCTCGTCAAACACATTTAATTGCAATGTTGACCCTGTGCTAACTTGCATATGACAAATAAATCTGAAAACTGAAACTAAACTAAGGAAAGAAGGATGGAAGGAAAGATCACAAGCTTTGTCACAAAGGAAAGAAGGATGGAAGGAAGGATCACAAGCTTTGTCACAAAGGAAAGAAGGATGGGAGGAAAGATCACAAGCTTTGTCACAAAGGAAAGAAGGATGGAAGGAAGGATCACAAGCATTGTCACAAAGGAAAGAAGGATGGAAGGAAGGATCACATGCATTGTCACAAAGGAAAGAACGATGGAAGGCAGGATTACATGCAATGTCACAAAGGAAAGAAGGATGGAAGGAAGGATCACATGCATTGTCACAAAGGAAAGAAGGATGGAAGGAAGGATCACAAGCATTGTCACAAAGGAAAGAAGGATGGAAGGAAGGATCACAAGCATTGTCACAAAGGAAAGAAGGATGGAAGGAAGGATCACAAGCATTGTCACAAAGGAAAGAAGGATGGAAGGAAGGATCACATGCATTGTCACAAAGGAAAGAACGATGGAAGGCAGGATGACATGCAATGTCACAAAGGAAAGAAGGATGGAAGGAAGAATCACATGCATTGTCACAAAGGAAAGAAGGATGGAAGGAAGGATCACATGCATTGTCACAAAGGAAAGAAGGATGGAAGGAAGGATCACAAGCATAGTCACAAAGGAAAGAAGGATGGAAGGAAGGATCACATGCATTGTCACAAAGGAAAGAACGATGGAAGGCAGGATGACATGCAATGTCACAAAGGAAAGAAGGATGGAAGGAAGAATCACATGCATTGTCACAAAGGAAAGAAGGATGGAAGGAAGGATCACATGCATTGTCACAAAGGAAAGAAGGATGGAAGGAAGGATCACAAGCATTGTCACAAAGGAAAGAAGGATGGAAGGAAGGATCACATGCATTGTCACAAAGGAAAGAAGGATGGAAGGAAGGATCACAAGCTTTGTCACAAAGGAAAGAAGGATGGAAGGAAGGATCACAAGCTTTGTCACAAAGGAAAGAAGGATGGAAGGAAGGATCACAAGCTTTGTCACAAAGGAAAGAAGGATGGAAGGAAGGATCACAAGCATTGTCACAAAGGAAAGAAGGATGGAAGGAAGAATCACATGCATTGTCACAAAGGAAAGAAGGATGGAAGGAAGGATCACATCTATTGTCACAAAGGAAAGAAGGATGGAAGGAAGAATCACATGCATTGTCACAAAGGAAAGAAGGATGGAAGGAAGGAAAGATCACAAGCATTGTCACAAGTGCAATACTTTAATTTTCCGCTGCTCATTCCTGTGCAATATCCCATCTGCCCTCCCGTCATATTTCTTTTCAAGATTTTCTTATTTAATCACTAATGTACATATATTTATATTTATAGATACATATATATTCAGTCATCTTTTCTCTTTTACCATGTCTCTCTAATATTTTGCTCCTTGCTATTTTTCTATTTTCTTTATTATTTTATTTTATTTTAATATATTTTCTCCTACTGTGCATGCTGCTGAGTGACTGCTGCTCGTCAAACATGTTGGTCAGTCACAGGAGCTCGTTCAGTGAGAGACTGAGATTACCGAAAAGCACCACTGAACGACACAGGAAATCATTCCTGCCTGTGGCCATCTCCCTGTACAACGCATCCACTTAACACACTGTTTGCTGCTATAACTACACATGTTTCTTTTCCAAATATTTATTTATAAGTGACTTATGTATGTATGTATGTATATATATGTATATATTGTACTATTCTTAGTTAGCGTATTGTCTGTCTTGTCTTAATGTTGGTTTAAAATGGAGCACTGTAACAAAAAATAATTTCCCCCAGGGATCAATAAAGTATTCTGATTCTGATTCTGATTCAAACACATTTAATTGCAATGTTGACCCTGTGCTAACTTGCATATGACAAATAAATCTGAAAACTAAAACCAAGAGCACCTGGCTGCAGCCACTGTCCACTGTGGAGCTCCACAGTAACCGGAAACACGTGACCTCCACAGTCACCGGAAACACGTGACCTCCACACTAGCCGTAAACACGTAACTTCGGTTAAATCGACTTTGACAGCGAAAACTAAATTGCGTTTTTGTTACTATAAAATGGTTTTAAGTGGTGGTTTTTTTTTAACACTCTGGGTTTGTTCAAAAAAAATTCACCATCCCCTAAATTGTTCGTGGCCAAAAGTGACACTTGCTGTTTCGCTGATTTATTATTATTTTTACAGTACATCGTGTTGTGCGTTCTGATTGCTGTAGACCATTGTCAATCAATCTAGTCCAGTGTCTCCTGTACAGGAGCGGTCCCTAATAGGCCCACGGACCGGTCCCGGTCCGTGAGTCCTTTGGTACCGTTCCGCGAGGGTTGATCCTCCGGTGTGAAATGTATGGTTGTAGTTGTGTGTCTTATTTTGAAAGAACTATTTACGCGTTACCATAGCGACCAGAGAGCGTTAAGAAGCAGAGAGGAGGATGTCACTGTCATTGTTGTTGGCGCACAGCTCAAGTCACGTTTATTATTATATTTACAAAATACCACAGTTTCTTTTTTTTATTCTTTTGTTGTATTTATCCGCGACACCTTAAAGGTAGTTCCCTGAAAATATTGTCTGACATTAAAGTGGTCTGTGGTGCAAAAAAGGTTGGGGACTCCCGCTGTACAGTACAGAATGCGTTTAGCTTGTCGAATTTACATAAATCTTCGATCGCTAGCAGTGTAACTCTGAAGTGCTGTACTGTACGTTTGGAAGTTTTCTCCCAAACAAACACAACAATGCCGACGAAACGTTTTGCACCCTCAAATGCACCTTTAGGTTTCATTCCATAATACTGGACTTGTGTTTCTACAAAGGTTTGAACTCTAAGAGTGTTTAAACAAAGAGAAAAGTGTGAAAATGTTCATTCCTGTCTGAGAAAAGTGTATAAAGCATGTAGTGAGGGGTTTTACAGTCTTAACATCTGTAATAATTGTAAAAAATAAAGTTGGCTATGGATTTCACCTACCTCGGGTTATTTTTTGAACGTAACACCAGCGATAAACGAGGCACCGCTGTATTATTAATAGTAGTGTCTGGGACATCTAATTGATTAACATCAACATTGATTATTATGCACTATTATTTTTGTTCAAGGAGAGCCAAAAATATACAACTCTCTCTCAGCTTGTTTGTTGCCAAAAATGGCCACTTTTTGTGTATGTTCACAAAATGCTATAAAATGTATATTTCTTAAAACATTTATCTACTTTTACCGACGTGACTCTTTAAAATAGCACCAGTCCTTTTCATCAAAATCAAAATTGTATCTAAATGTTTTACTCTTTATAGCCAGTTAGGTTATATATTACCATACCATCAGATCCTATTTGGCAGAGCGAACTTTCTCTGTGAAACTAGGGGAGTTTGTATCCTCTACTGCTTCTCTTCAATGTGGGGTTCCACAGGGTTCAGTTTTAGGCCCGCTTCTTTTCTCTCTATATCTCCTACCCCTTGGGTCTATTTTCAGGAAACATGGGATTTCTTTCCACTGCTACGCCGATGACTCCCAGATTTATTTCCCACTTAAAAAGATAAATGGCTTCTCAGTAGACCCGCTGCTCAGATGCCTTGATGAAATAAGGACTTGGATGGCTTTGAACTTTTTACATTTTAATGAACAGAAAACAGAAGTGATGGTTTTTGGTGGCGCTTCTGAGGCCACTATTATAGATCTTGGTTCACTGGCACAGTATGTTAAACCAGTCATCACTAATCTGGGAGTTAAAATAGAGGCAAATCTTAAACTTGAAAGCCAGGTCAGAGCTGTTGTAAGATCTAGCTTTTTTCATTTGAGGGAATTAGCCAAAATAAAGCCTATCTTATCGAAACAGCATTTTCAGACAGTAATCCATGCCTTTGTTACTTCTAGGCTGGATTATTGTAACGCACTTTATTTTGGGGTTAGTGATGCGTCCATTAGGCGCCTGCAGGTTGTGCAAAATGCTGCAGCACGTCTTTTAACTGGAACAAAAAAGTTTGAGCACATTACCCCTATTTTAATTTCACTCCACTGGCTACCTGTACATTTTAGGATTGTTTTTAAAATTCTCTTATTTGCTTTTAAATCTCTTAATGGCCTGGCCCCCCCCTACCTCTCGGAGCTACTACAACCATATACACCTGCCCGTTCCCTTAGGTCCGCCAATCAGCAACTCCTTAAGGTACCGAAAACTAAGTATAAACTTAAAGGTGATCGTGCTTTTGCTGTAGCTGCTCCAAAGTTGTGGAATGATCTGCCCTTGCATGTTAGGCAGGCCTCTTCTCTCTCTGAATTTAAAAGTCTTCTTAAAAAATATTTATTCGCTGAAGCCTTTGGCATTGATTAGAGGGGTTGACTCAATTTGTTTTAACATGTTTCAATTTATTGTATCTATTTATTTTATTGTATCTCATTTTAATTTTCTTTACGTATGCTATTAACATGTACAGCACTTTGTGAAACTCTGGTTTTATGTTAAAGTGCTTTAGAAATAAAGTTGGTATGGTATGGTATGGTATTAACTTTTCTGGTAAAACGGTGATAAAGTCCTAATGTTTTCATGAAACTTCCTTTTTTTCCCCATCTGAGCATCGGGGAAAAGGCCGTCTTGCAATTGTTGAGGTCACTAGTGTGTGCCCCATTTCTTCCAGGATCACTCTCTTTATAGGTTTTAGTGGACTCCTAGTACTGCGAAGTGGTTTCATGGTACAAAGGGATTGTATTCCAAGATCTGGGAGACTGTAGAAATGAGCAGTGATGCCCTTCCTACCATCTTTCCAGAAAAATAAGTGATCTGTAAGCTGTTAGGCTGACTTACAGCAGCAGCACTTTCTGCACCTGCATAAACTCCAGGACACATTTACTAACGGTGTTTGTTGCTGTATGTGCAGCTTTGAATTTTTTAATAATATATATTTTGTTAATATTTTGGCTATGGTGTCTTGTTATGAAATGTAAAAGAGTAAAAGTGTTTTTAGCAGGTGCTTCAAAGCTAAGTTTGACTGGGAAACTCAAAGCTCAATTGGCTGTATCAACAGAAATTCACTGCAGCCTATGTAATATTTCATGCGTCATAATTTATTCTACTCTATCTTGCAAATACATATTTGTGTGGCAATGTCATGCACAACACACATAACTATTAGATCCTTAAGATCAAACCCGTGTCATTGTTGTGGTCCACTGCAGTGCAGTAGTCAAAAAAAAGAATAAGTGAAGTGTCCACAGATAGCCAGGATAGAGCCCAGAGTGTTAATGTTTAAAATGTATAAAAATATTATTGATTACAATTCTTTACTGTTAATATCAACAATAAGCTTTTTATTTTGAAATTACAAGTTTAAAAAAATGCTGTTACATTTACATTTAATGCTGTTTCACTGTAATCATTTATTATAAGTATGGACACAGAATCAAGTGAACAACATTTTGAAATAAGTTTAATTGGAATTTTGTACTATGCAAAAACAAAACAACAACAACAACAACAACAACATATTAAACAAACACAGCCAGTGCCTTCATTTGTCCATTACATGTCAAACATAGCACTGACCCTTAGCCCCTGATCATCAGCACATGCTTTCAAAAAGAGCTCCATGTCCTTTGCAAACTGAAAAACAAAGAGGAACAAGTCCCTTGCTCCAGTGTCTTCTTCCTCTGACATGTCTCTTAAGACCCTCTGCTGGTCCCCTTGATTTAAGGACAGATATTTGGGCATTGTTACATGTGCCTTATTTTGGACAGCCCACTGCACAGCAGGACGCAGATCTTCAACAACTGCTGGCTCCTGTGTCAGGCAAATGGGGATGAAAACATAGTTATTTCTCTGTTGCAGAACAGTTTTTTAACAGTTATTCAAATGTCACTAACCATGTAATTACACTACTGTTTAAAGTGAATACTGACCTGACTGACTTCCTGGAACTTGCGCTTTTTCAGTCTGAAAATGGGCACGTGTTGTCCTTCAAGCACAGCTTTGGCTTCCTCTCTCCAGTGTGCAAATAGCTTGCCAGAGCTACGAAGAGTAAGGCCACAGTGAGGGCATGTCATTTTCATGGACTTTCCATCAGCTGCAGTTTTATTGAACACAGAGGGTAGAGCTTATGAATGTTCTAACAAAGACTCAGAAAATGGTTCAGATACCGAAGACAAAACCTTGGGGGGGGGGAGACGGGTCTCCTCGAAGAGTTCAGCGGGGAGCAGTCCTGATAATGGTGGCTGACTTGGCATTGAAGAATGCTGACAAGACAATAAATGCCTTGCCATATCCCCACGCCGTATGATTGTAATCTTACAGACAGGGCAGTGAAAGTGTCCTGTTGTCCTACAAGGCTGCCTGCACCGGCATATCATTTTATCTGTAAGAGAAAAAAACAAACAAACAAACAGATGTAATTTAAATGTAGTTGTATAGAATGCAATCAATTTGTCTAACAATCAGATTGTACATGTTAACAAAAACATCCAAGCCAACCTCAATAATGAAAGCAAAATGGTATGGATCACAAAAGTTATGTCAAGAAAAGTGGTGAAAAGTAAATAAAAATATATTTTATAAAAACACTATTTTTGTTGCAGATGAATGCACTGAACTGTACAATATCAACAGCAACTTTTAAGTCAACAAAGATACTGCAGAAGTGCTTAAAAAAGTGCATATTTATAACTATAAAGTATATTTAATACAAACATACCTTTTAAAGGCAAAGCATTTTTTATATGCACACTTAGATGCTCCTCAATCTTTGCCCTGACAGTAGGGCTGAAAGTGGGGCACAGAGGGCAGTGAAAGAGTCCTCTGCAACACGTGTTGCATTCCTGCAATTCTGGCTTTAAGCCTGAATTCCAGATTGATGTGTGCATCTAAAACACAGAGAGAAACAGATAAACACCATATACACATTTAAGTTAAGGTTTTAGCAGAAATAACAATTTACACTTGGCATGTAATAGATTTGGGAAGAAAATTCTTGAAAAAAAACCCCAAATATTTTAAAAGACACTTTAATCTGTGAGATATGTTTCTATTGACATATAACAGTCAATTGAACAGAGGCTAACTAAAATCTGGGCAATAAAAAAGCTGTACAGAAAAGAATGACGAATAGAAGTATTGATAAATATATAAATCTGTTTGTGACGAAATTTGCAGTGTTGACGCTAACCAAAGGTGTCACAAGTACACACGTTCCTTACTACAGTTTAGATACCTCTGTTTAGAAAGCACTGGCTCGACTTTTTAGTCAAGTCGAAGTAAGAAGTACAGGGTCTAAAATATAATTTATGTACAAAATTTTGAAGTAATCTTGCGTCCAAAGCACGCGTGCTGATTTACAAATGTACGGATTACAAAGTACAGATACGCGTGCTAAAATGTGAGAAGTAGAAGTTTAAAGAAGTATACAGTAGGCACAAAAAAGTACAGCAGTAAAGTAAAGATACCAGAAAATTCTACTTAAGTACAGTATTGAAGTATTCGTTATTTTGCATCTCTGACGCCAACAATAAATCATACTCTAATGCAAAATGTGGTTTTTGCTTCTTCTCGCCCACAGAAGCCGTTAATCCAGCTCTCTTACTAAAACCAGGCCCAGGAAAAAGCATATCTGTGTGTTTCTCTGCCATGGAGCACGATGAAAAAACATTAAAATAAGGAGGAATATTGTTGTAACGCAAAAAAAGTGGCAACATGATCATTGTAAGAAAACTAGACGATTCCTAGAATTATGAAATCACTAACGGCAACTTTATATAAGAAAGACTTAACTAACCTTTGCGATCAACTTGCAAGACTTCCACGGTATCCATGCGTGTTTACGGCTACTGTGGAGGTCACGTGCTTCCGGCTACTGTGGAGGTCACGTGCTTCCGGCTACTGTGGAGCTCCACAGTGGCTGCAGCCAGACCCTTCTCACTAAAACTAAACAAAGGAAAGAAGGATGGAAGGAAGGATCACATGCATTGTCACCAAGGAAAGAAGGATGGAAGGAAGGATCACAAGCATTGTCACAAAGGAAAGAAGGATGGAAGGAAGGATCACAAACTTTGTCACAAAGGAAAGAAGGATGGAAGGAAGGATCACAAGCATTGTCACAAAGGAAAGAAGGATGGAAGGAAGGATCACAAACTTTGTCACAAAGGAAAGAAGGATGGAAGGAAGGATCACATGCATTGTCACAAAGGAAAGAAGGATGGAAGGAAGGATCACAAGCTTTGTCACAAAGGAAAGAAGAATGGAAGGAAGGATCACAAGCTTTGTCACAAAGGAAAGAAGGATGGAAGGAAGGATCACATGCATTGTCACAAAGGAAAGAAGGATGGAAGGAAGGATGACATGCATTGTCACAAAGGAAAGAAGGATGGAAGGAAGGATCACAAGCTTTGTCACAAAGGAAAGAAAGATCGAAGGAAGGATCACAAGCTTTGTCACAAAGGAAAGAAGGATGGAAGGAAGGATGACATGCATTGTCACAAAGGAAAGAAGGATGGAAGGAAGGATGACATGCATTGTCACAAAGGAAAGAAGGATGGAAGGAAGGAAAGATCACAAGCTTTGTCACAAGTGCAATACTTTAATTTTCTGCTGCTCATTCCTGTGCAATATCCCATCTGCACTCCCGTCATATTTCTTTTCAAGATTTTCTTATTTAATCACTAATGTACATATATTTATATTTATAGATACATATATATTCAGTCATCTTTTCTCTTTTACCATGTCTCTCTAATATTTTGCTCCTTACTATTTTTCTATTTTCTTTATTATTTTATTTTATTTTAATATATTTTCTCCTACTGTGCATGCTGCTGAGTGACTGCTGCTCGTCAAACACATTTAATTGCAATGTTGACCCTCTGCTAACTTGCATATGACAAATAAATCTGAAAACTGAAACTAAACTAAGGAAAGAAGGATGGAAGGAAAGATCACAAGCTTTGTCACACAGGAAAGAAGGATGGGAGGAAAGATCACAAGCTTTGTCACAAAGGAAAGAAGGATGGATGGAAGGATCACATGCATTGTCACAAAGGAAAGAAGGATGGAAGGAAGGAAGGATCACAAGCATTGTCACAAAGGAAAGAAGGATGGAAGGAAGGATCACATGCATTGTCACAAAGGAAAGAACGATGGAAGGCAGGATGACATGCAATGTCACAAAGGAAAGAAGGATGGAAGGAAGAATCACATGCATTGTCACAAAGGAAAGAAGGATGGAAGGAAGGATCACATGCATTGTCACAAAGGAAAGAACGATGGAAGGCAGGATGACATGCAATGTCACAAAGGAAAGAAGGATGGAAGGAAGAATCACATGCATTGTCACAAAGGAAAGAAGGATGGAAGGAAGGATCACAAGCATTGTCACAAAGGAAAGAAGGATGGAAGGAAGGATCACATGCATTGTCACAAAGGAAAGAACGATGGAAGGCAGGATGACATGCAATGTCACAAAGGAAAGAAGGATGGAAGGAAGAATCACATGCATTGTCACAAAGGAAAGAAGGATGGAAGGAAGGATCACATGCATTGTCACAAAGGAAAGAAGGATGGAAGGATCGATCACAAGCTTTGTCACAAAGGAAAGAAGGATGGAAGGAAGTATCACAAGCTTTGTCACAAAGGAAAGAAGGATGGAAGGAAGGATCACATGCATTGTCACAAAGGAAAGAAGGATGGAAGGTTGGATCACATGCATTGTCACAAAGGAAAGAAGGATGGAAGGAAGGATCACATGCATTGTCACAAAGGAAAGAAGGATGGAAGGAAGGATCACAAGCATTGTCACAAAGGAAAGAAGGATGGAAGGAAGGATCACAAGCATTGTCACAAAGGAAAGAAGGATGGAAGGAAGGATCACAAGCTTTGTCACAAAGGAAAGAAGGATGGAAGGAAGGAAAGATCACAAGCTTTGTCACAAGTGCAATACTTTAATTTTCTTCTGCTCATTCCTGTGCAATATCCCCTCTGCCCTCCCGTCATATTTCTTTTCAAGATTTTCCTATTTAATCACAAATGTACATATATTTATATTTATAGATACATATATATTCAGTCATCTTTTCTATTTTACCATGTCTCTCTAATATTTTGCTCCTCACTATTTTTCTATTTTCTTTATTGTTTTATTTTATTTTAATATATTTTCTCCTACTGTGCATGCTGCTGAGTGACTGCTGCTCGTCAAACACATTTAATTGCAATGTTGACCCTGTGCTAACTTGCATATGACAAATAAATCTGAAAACTGAAACTAAACTAAGGAAAGAAGGATGGAAGGAAAGATCACAAGCTTTGTCACAAAGGAAAGAAGGATGGAAGGAAGGATCACAAGCTTTGTCACAAAGGAAAGAAGGATGGGAGGAAAGATCACAAGCTTTGTCACAAAGGAAAGAAGGATGGATGGAAGGATCACATGCATTGTCACAAAGGAAAGAAGGATGGAAGGAAGGAAGGATCACAAGCATTGTCACAAAGGAAAGAAGGATGGAAGGAAGGATCACAAGCATTGTCACAAAGGAAAGAAGGATGGAAGGAAGGATCACATGCATTGTCACAAAGGAAAGAACGATGGAAGGCAGGATGACATGCAATGTCACAAAGGAAAGAAGGATGGAAGGAAGAATCACATGCATTGTCACAAAGGAAAGAAGGATGGAAGGAAGGATCACATGCATTGTCACAAAGGAAAGAAGGATGGAAGGATGGATCACAAGCTTTGTCACAAAGGAAAGAAGGATGGAAGGAAGGATCACAAGCTTTGTCACAAAGGAAAGAAGGATGGAAGGAAGGATCACAAGCTTTGTCACAAAGGAAAGAAGGATGGAAGGAAGGATCACATGCATTGTCACAAAGGAAAGAAGGATGGAAGGAAGGATCACAAGCTTTGTCACAAAGGAAAGAAGGATGGAAGGAAGGATCACAAGATTTGTCACAAAGGAAAGAAGGATGGAAGGAAGGATCACAAGCTTTGTCACAAAGGAAAGAAGGATGGAAGGAAGGATCACAAGCTTTGTCACAAAGGAAAGAACAATGGAAGGCAGGATGACATGCAATGTCACAAAGGAAAGAAGGATGGAAGGAAGAATCACATGCATTGTCACAAAGGAAAGAAGGATGGAAGGAAGGATCACAAGCTTTGTCACAAAGGAAAGAAGGATGGAAGGAAGGATCACAAGCTTTGTCACAAAGGAAAGAAGAATGGAAGGATGGATCACAAGCTTTGTCACAAAGGAAAGAAGGATGGAAGGAAGGATCACAAGCTTTGTCACAAAGGAAAGAAGGATGGAAAGAAGGATCACAAGCTTTGTCACAAAGGAAAGAAGGATGGAAGGAAGGATCACAAGCTTTGTCACAAAGGAAAGAAGGATGGAAGGAAGGATCACAAGCTTTGTCACAAAGGAAAGAACGATGGAAGGCAGGATGACATGCAATGTCACAAAGGAAAGAAGGATGGAAGGAAGAATCACATGCATTGTCACAAAGGAAAGAAGGATGGAAGGAAGGATCACATGCATTGTCACAAAGGAAAGAAGGATGGAAGGAAGGATCACAAGCATTGTCACAAAGGAAAGAAGGATGGAAGGAAGGATCACATGCATTGTCACAAAGGAAAGAACGATGGAAGGCAGGATGACATGCAATGTCACAAAGGAAAGAAGGATGGAAGGAAGAATCACATGCATTGTCACAAAGGAAAGAAGGATGGAAGGAAGGATCACATGCATTGTCACAAAGGAAAGAAGGATGGAAGGATGGATCACAAGCTTTGTCACAAAGGAAAGAAGGATGGAAGGAAGGATCACAAGCTTTGTCACAAAGGAAAGAAGGATGGAAGGAAGGATCACATGCATTGTCACAAAGGAAAGAAGGATGGAAGGAAGGATCACATGCATTGTCACAAAGGAAAGAAGGATGGAAGGAAGGATCACATGCATTGTCACAAAGGAAAGAAGGATGGAAGGAAGGATCACATGCATTGTCACAAAGGAAAGAAGGATGGAAGGAAGGATCACAAGCTTTGTCACAAAGGAAAGAAGGATGGAAGGAAGGAAAGATCACAAGCTTTGTCTCAAGTGCAATACTTTAATTTTCTGCTGCTCATTCCTGTGCAATATCCCATCTGCCCTCCCGTCATATTTCTTTTCAAGATTTTCTTATTTAATCACTAATGTACATATATTTATATTTATAGATACATATATATTCAGTCATCTTTTCTCTTTTACCATGTCTCTCTAATATTTTGCTCCTTACTATTTTTCTATTTTCTTTATTGTTTTATTTTATTTTAATATATTTTCTCCTACTGTGCATGCTGCTGAGTGACTGCTGCTCGTCAAACACATTTAATTGCAATGTTGACCCTGTGCTAACTTGCATATGACAAATAAATCTGAAAACTGAAACTAAACTAAGGAAAGAAGGATGGAAGGAAAGATCACAAGCTTTGTCACAAAGGAAAGAAGGATGGAAGGAAGGATCACAAGCTTTGTCACAAAGGAAAGAAGGATGGGAGGAAAGATCACAAGCTTTGTCACAAAGGAAAGAAGGATGGATGGAAGGATCACATGCATTGTCACAAAGGAAAGAAGGATGGAAGGAAGGAAGGATCACAAGCATTGTCACAAAGGAAAGAAGGATGGAAGGAAGGATCACAAGCATTGTCACAAAGGAAAGAAGGATGGAAGGAAGGATCACATGCATTGTCACAAAGGAAAGAAGGATGGAAGGCAGGATGACATGCAATGTCACAAAGGAAAGAAGGATGGAAGGAAGGATCACAAGCATTGTCACAAAGGAAAGAAGGATGGAAGGAAGGATCACAAGCATTGTCACAAAGGAAAGAAGGATGGAAGGAAGGATCACATGCATTGTCACAAAGGAAAGAACGATGGAAGGCAGGATGACATGCATTGTCACAAAGGAAAGAAGGATGGAAGGAAGGATCACAAGCAATGTCACAAAGGAAAGAAGGATGGAAGGAAGAATCACATGCATTGTCACAAAGGAAAGAAGGATGGAAGGAAGGATCACATGCATTGTCACAAAGGAAAGAAGGATGGAAGGATGGATCACAAGCTTTGTCACAAAGGAAAGAAGGATGGAAGGAAGGATCACAAGCTTTGTCACAAAGGAAAGAAGGATGGAAGGAAGGATCACATGCAATGTCACAAAGGAAAGAAGGACGGAAGGAAGGAAGGAAGGATCACAAGCTTTGTCACAAAGGAAAGAAGGATGGAAGGATGGAAGGAAGGATCACAAGCTTTGTCACAAAGGAAAGAAGGATGGAAGGAAGGATCACATGCATTGTCACAAAGGAAAGAACGATGGAAGGCAGGATGACATGCAATGTCACAAAGGAAAGAAGCATGGAAGGAAGGATCACAAGCATTGTCACAAAGGAAAGAAGGATGGAAGGAAGGATCACATGCATTGTCACAAAGGAAAGAACGATGGAAGGCAGGATGACATGCAATGTCACAAAGGAAAGGAGGATGGAAGGAAGAATCACATGCATTGTCACAAAGGAAAGAAGGATGGAAGGAAGGATCACATGCATTGTCACAAAGGAAAGAACGATGGAAGGCAGGATGACATGCAATGTCACAAAGGAAAGAAGGATGGAAGGAAGAATCACATTCATTGTCACAAAGGAAAGAAGGATGGAAGGAAGGATCACAAGCATTGTCACAAAGGAAAGAAGGATGGAAGGAAGGATCACAAGCATTGTCACAAAGGAAAGAAGGATGGAAGGAAGGATCACAAGCTTTGTCACAAAGGAAAGAAGGATGGAAGGCAGGATGACATGCAATGTCACAAAGGAAAGAAGGATGGAAGGAAGGAAGAATCACATGCATTGTCACAAAGGAAAGAAGGATGGAAGGAAGGAAAGATCACAAGCTTTGTCACAAGTGCAATACTTTAATTTTCTGCTGCTCATTCCTGTGCAATATCCCATCTGCCCTCCCGTCATATTTCTTTTCAAGATTTTCTTATTTAATCACTAATGTACATATATTTATATTTATAGATACATATATATTCAGTCATCTTTTCTCTTTTAACATGTCTCTCTAATATTTTGCTCCTTACTATTTTTCTATTTTCTTTATTGTTTTATTTTATTTTAATATATTTTCTCCTACTGAGCATGCTGCTGAGTGACTGCTGCTCGTCAAACACATTTAATTGCAATGTTGACCCTGTGCTAACTTGCATATGACAAATAAATCTGAAAACTGAAACTAAACTAAGGAAAGAAGGATGGAAGGAAAGATCACAAGCTTTGTCACAAAGGAAAGAAGGATGGAAGGAAGGATCACAAGCTTTGTCACAAAGGAAAGAAGGATGGGAGGAAAGATCACAAGCTTTGTCACAAAGGAAAGAAGGATTGATGGAAGGATCACATGCATTGTCACAAAGGAAAGAAGGATGGAAGGAAGGAAGGATCACAAGCATTGTCACAAAGGAAAGAAGGATGGAAGGAAGGATCACAAGCATTGTCACAAAGGAAAGAAGGATGGAAGGAAGGATCACATGCATTGTCACAAAGGAAAGAACGATGGAAGGCAGGATGACATGCAATGTCACAAAGGAAAGAAGGATGGAAGGAAGAATCACATGCATTGTCACAAAGGAAAGAAGGATGGAAGGCAGGATGACATGCAATGTCACAAAGGAAAGAAGGATGGAAGGAAGAATCACATGCATTGTCACAAAGGAAAGAAGGATGGAAGGAAGGATCACAAGCATTGTCACAAAGGAAAGAAGGATGGAAGGAAGGATCACAAGCATTGTCACAAAGGAAAGAAGGATGGAAGGAAGAATCACATGCATTGTCACAAAGGAAAGAACGATGGAAGGCAGGATGACATGCAATGTCACAAAGGAAAGAAGGATGGAAGGAAGACTCACATGCATTGTCACAAAGGAAAGAAGGATGGAAGGAAGGATCACATGCATTGTCACAAAGGAAAGAAGGATGGAAGGAAGGATCACAAGCAATGTCACAAAGGAAAGAAGGATGGAAGGAAGAATCACATGCATTGTCACAAAGGAAAGAAGGATGGAAGGAAGGATCACATGCATTGTCACAAAGGAAAGAAGGATGGAAGGATGGATCACAAGCTTTGTCACAAAGGAAAGAAGGATGGAAGGAAGGATCACAAGCTTTGTCACAAAGGAAAGAAGGATGGAAGGAAGGATCACATGCAATGTCACAAAGGAAAGAAGGACGGAAGGAAGGAAGGAAGGATCACAAGCTTTGTCACAAGGGAAAGAAGGATGGAAGGAAGGAAGGAAGGATCACAAGCTTTGTCACAAAGGAAAGAAGGATGGAAGGAAGGAAAGATCACAAGCTTTGTCACAAGTGCAATACTTTAATTTTCTGCTGCTCATTCCTGTGCAATATCCCATCTGCCCTCCCGTCATATTTCTTTTCAAGATTTTCTTATTTAATCACAAATGTACATATATTTATATTTATAGATACATATATATTCAGTCATCTTTTCTCTTTTACCATGTCTCTCTAATATTTTGCTCCTCACTATTTTTCTATTTTCTTTATTGTTTTATTTTATTTTAATATATTTTCTCCTACTGTGCATGCTGCTGAGTGACTGCTGCTCGTCAAACACATTTAATTGCAATGTTGACCCTGTGCTAACTTGCATATGACAAATAAATCTGAAAACTGAAACTAAACTAAGGAAAGAAGGATGGAAGGAAAGATCACAAGCTTTGTCACAAAGGAAAGAAGGATGGAAGGAAGGATCACAAGCTTTGTCACAAAGGAAAGAAGGATGGGAGGAAAGATAACAAGCTTTGTCACAAAGGAAAGAAGGATGGAAGGAAGGATCACAAGCATTGTCACAAAGGAAAGAAGGATGGAAGGAAGGATCACATGCATTGTCACAAAGGAAAGAACGATGGAAGGTAGGATGACATGCAAAGTCACAAAGGAAAGAAGGATGGAAGGAAGGATCACAAGCATTGTCACAAAGGAAAGAAGGATGGAAGGAAGGATCACAAGCATTGTCACAAAGGAAAGAAGGATGGAAGGAAGGATCACAAGCATTGTCACAAAGGAAAGAAGGATGGAAGGAAGGATCACACGCATTGTCACAAAGGAAAGAAGGATGGAAGGAAGGATCACAAGCATTGTCACAAAGGAAAGAAGGATGGAAGGAAGGATCACATGCATTGTCACAAAGGAAAGAACGATGGAAGGCAGGATGACATGCAATGTCACAAAGGAAAGAAGGATGGAAGGAAGAATCACATGCATTGTCACAAAGGAAAGAAGGATGGAAGGAAGGATCACATGCATTGTCACAAAGGAAAGAACGATGGAAGGCAGGATGACATGCAATGTCACAAAGGAAAGAAGGATGGAAGGAAGAATCACATGCATTGTCACAAAGGAAAGAAGGATGGAAGGAAGGATCACAAGCATTGTCACAAAGGAAAGAAGGATGGAAGGAAGGATCACAAGCATTGTCACAAAGGAAAGAAGGATGGAAGGAAGGATCACATGCATTGTCACAAAGGAAAGAACGATGGAAGGCAGGATGACATGCAATGTCACAAAGGAAAGAAGGATGGAAGGAAGAATCACATGCATTGTCACAAAGGAAAGAAGGATGGAAGGAAGGATCACATGCATTGTCACAAAGGAAAGAAGGATGGAAGGAAGGATCACAAGCATTGTCACAAAGGAAAGAAGGATGGAAGGAAGGATCACAAGCATTGTCACAAAGGAAAGAAGGATGGAAGGAAGGATCACAAGCATTGTCACAAAGGAAAGAAGGATGGAAGGAAGGATCACATGCATTGTCACAAAGGAAAGAACGATGGAAGGCAGGATGACATGCAATGTCACAAAGGAAAGAAGGATGGAAGGAAGAATCACATGCATTGTCACAAAGGAAAGAAGGATGGAAGGAAGGATCACATGCATTGTCACAAAGGAAAGAAGGATGGAAGGATGGATCACAAGCTTTGTCACAAAGGAAAGAAGGATGGAAGGAAGGATCACATGCATTGTCACAAAGGAAAGAAGGATGGAAGGAAGGATCACATGCATTGTCACAAAGGAAAGAAGGATGGAAGGAAGGATCACATGCATTGTCACAAAGGAAAGAAGGATGGAAGGAAGGATCACAAGCATTGTCACAAAGGAAAGAAGGATGGAAGGAAGGATCACAAGCTTTGTCACAAAGGAAAGAAGGATGGAAGGAAGGAAAGATCACAAGCTTTGTCACAAGTGCAATACTTTAATTTTCTGCTGCTCATTCCTGTGCAATATCCCATCTGCCCTCCCGTCATATTTCTTTTCAAGATTTTCTTATTTAATCACAAATGTACATATATTTATATTTATAGATACATATATATTCAGTCATCTTTTCTCTTTTACCATGTCTCTCTAATATTTTGCTCCTCACTATTTTTCTATTTTCTTTATTGTTTTATTTTATTTTAATATATTTTCTCCTACTGTGCATGCTGCTGAGTGACTGCTGCTCGTCAAACACATTTAATTGCAATGTTGACCCTGTGCTAACTTGCATATGACAAATAAATCTGAAAACTGAAACTAAACTAAGGAAAGAAGGATGGAAGGAAAGATCACAAGCTTTGTCACAAAGGAAAGAAGGATGGAAGGAAGGATCACAAGCTTTGTCACAAAGGAAAGAAGGATGGGAGGAAAGATCACAAGCTTTGTCACAAAGGAAAGAAGGATGGATGGAAGGATCACATGCATTGTCACAAAGGAAAGAAGGATGGAAGGAAGGAAGGATCACAAGCATTGTCACAAAGGAAAGAAGGATGGAAGGAAGGATCACAAGCATTGTGACAAAGGAAAGAAGGATGGAAGGAAGGATCACATGCATTGTCACAAAGGAAAGAACGATGGAAGGCAGGATGACATGCAATGTCACAAAGGAAAGAAGGATGGAAGGAAGGATGACATGCATTGTCACAAAGGAAAGAAGGATGGAAGGATGGATAACAAGCTTTGTCACAAAGGAAAGAAGGATGGAAGGAAGGATCACAAGCTTTGTCACAAAGGAAAGAAGGATGGAAGGAAGGATCACAAGCTTTGTCACAAAGGAAAGAAGGATGGAAGGAAGGATGACATGCATTGTCACAAAGGAAAGAACGATGGAAGGAAGGATGACATGCAATGTCACAAAGGAAAGAAGGATGGAAGGAAGAATCACATGCATTGTCACAAAGGAAAGAAGGATGGAAGGAAGGATCACATGCATTGTCACAAAGGAAAGAAGGATGGAAGGAAGGATCACAAGCATTGTCACAAAGGAAAGAAGGATGGAAGGAAGGATCACATGCATTGTCACAAAGGAAAGAACGATGGAAGGCAGGATGACATGCAATGTCACAAAGGAAAGAAGGATGGAAGGAAGAATCACATGCATTGTCACAAAGGAAAGAAGGATGGAAGGAAGGATCACAAGCATTGTCACAAAGGAAAGAAGGATGGAAGGAAGGATCACAAGCATTGTCACAAAGGAAAGAAGGATGGAAGGAAGGATCACATGCATTGTCACAAAGGAAAGAACGATGGAAGGCAGGATGACATGCAATGTCACAAAGGAAAGAAGGATGGAAGGAAGAATCACATGCATTGTCACAAAGGAAAGAAGGATGGAAGGAAGGATCACATGCATTGTCACAAAGGAAAGAAGGATGGAAGGAAGGATCACAAGCATTGTCACAAAGGAAAGAAGGATGGAAGGAAGGATCACAAGCATTGTCACAAAGGAAAGAAGGATGGAAGGAAGGATCACAAGCATTGTCACAAAGGAAAGAAGGATGGAAGGAAGGATCACATGCATTGTCACAAAGGAAAGAACGATGGAAGGAAGAATCACATGCATTGTCACAAAGGAAAGAAGGATGGAAGGAAGGATCACATGCATTGTCACAAAGGAAAGAAGGATGGAAGGAAGGATCACAAGCATAGTCACAAAGGAAAGAAGGATGGAAGGAAGGATCACATGCATTGTCACAAAGGAAAGAACGATGGAAGGCAGGATGACATGCAATGTCACAAAGGAAAGAAGGATGGAAGGAAGAATCACATGCATTGTCACAAAGGAAAGAAGGATGGAAGGAAGGATCACAAGCATTGTCACAAAGGAAAGAAGGATGGAAGGAAGGATCACAAGCATTGTCACAAAGGAAAGAAGGATGGAAGGAAGGATCACATGCATTGTCACAAAGGAAAGAAGGATGGAAGGAAGGATCACAAGCTTTGTCACAAAGGAAAGAAGGATGGAAGGAAGGATCACAAGCTTTGTCACAAAGGAAAGAACGATGGAAGGAAGGATCACAAGCTTTGTCACAAAGGAAAGAAGGATGGAAGGAAGGATCACAAGCATTGTCACAAAGGAAAGAAGGATGGAAGGAAGAATCACATGCATTGTCACAAAGGAAAGAAGGATGGAAGGAAGGATCACATGCATTGTCACAAAGGAAAGAAGGATGGAAGGAAGGATCACATGCATTGTCACAAAGGAAAGAAGGATGGAAGGAAGGATCACAAGCATTGTCACAAAGGAAAGGAGGATGGAAGGAAGGATCACATGCATTGTCACAAAGGAAAGAACGATGGAAGGCAGGATGACATGCAATGTCACAAAGGAAAGAAGGAGGGAAGGATCACATGCATTGTTACAAAGGAAAGAACGATGGAAGGCAGGATGACATGCAATGTCACAAAGGAAAGAAGGATGGAAGGAAGAATCACATGCATTGTCACAAAGGAAAGAAGGATGGAAGGAAGGATCACATGCATTGTCACAAAGGAAAGAAGGATGGAAGGAAGGATCACAAGCATTGTCACAAAGGAAAGGAGGATGGAAGGAAGGATCACATGCATTGTCACAAAGGAAAGAACGATGGAAGGCAGGATGACATGCAATGTCACAAAGGAAAGAAGGAGGGAAGGAAGGATCACATGCATTGTTACAAAGGAAAGAATGATGGAAGGCAGGATGACATGCAATGTCACAAAGGAAAGAAGGATGGAAGGATGGATCACAAGCTTTGTCACAAAGGAAAGAAGGATGGAAGGAAGGATCACAAGCTTTGTCACAAAGGAAAGAAGGATGGAAGGAAGGATCACATGCATTGTCACAAAGGAAAGAAGGATGGAAGGATGGATCACAAGCTTTGTCACAAAGGAAAGAAGGATGGAAGGAAGGATCACAAGCTTTGTCACAAAGGAAAGAAGGAGGGAAGGATCACATGCATTGTTACAAAGGAAAGAAGGATGGAAGGAAGGATCACAAGCAATGTCACAAAGGAAAGAAGGATGGAAGGAAGGATCACATGCATTGTTACAAAAGAAAGAAGGATGGAAGGAAGGATCACAAGCATTGTCACAAAGGAAAGAAGGATGGAAGGAAGGATTACATGCATTGTCACAAAGGAAAGAAGGATGGAAGGAAGGATGACATGCATTGTCACAAAGGAAAGAAGGATGGAAGGAAGGATCACAAGCATTGTCACAAAGGAAAGAAGGATGGAAGGAAGGATCACAAGCTTTGTCACAAAGGAAAACAGGATGGAAGGAAGGAAAGATCACAAGCTTTGTCACAAGTGCAATACTTTAATTTTCTGCTGCTCATTCCTGTGCAATATCCCATCTGCCCTCCCGTCATATTTCTTTTCAAGATTTTCCTATTTAATCACAAATGTACATATATTTATATTTATAGATACATATATATTCAGTCATCTTTTCTCTTTTACCATGTCTCTCTAATATTTTGCTCCTCACTATTTTTCTATTTTCTTTATTGTTTTATTTTATTTTTATATATTTTCTCCTACTGTGCATGCTGCTGAGTGACTGCTGCTCGTCAAACACATTTAATTGCAATGTTCACCCTGTGCTAACTTGCATATGACAAATAAATCTGAAAACTGAAACTAAACTAAGGAAAGAAGGATGGAAGGAAAGATCACAAGCTTTGTCACAAAGGAAAGAAGGATGGAAGGAAGGATCACAAGCTTTGTCACAAAGGAAAGAAGGATGGGAGGAAAGATCACAAGCTTTGTCACAAAGGAAAGAAGGATGGATGGAAGGATCACATGCATTGTCACAAAGGAAAGAAGGATGGAAGGAAGGAAGGATCATAAGCATTGTCACAAAGGAAAGAAGGATGGAAGGAAGGATCACAAGCATTGTCACAAAGGAAAGAAGGATGGAAGGAAGGATCACATGCATTGTCACAAAGGAAAGAACGATGGAAGGCAGGATGACATGCAATGTCACAACGGAAAGAAGGATGGAAGGAAGAATCACATGCATTGTCACAAAGGAAAGAAGGATGGAAGGAAGGATCACATGCATTGTCACAAAGGAAAGAAGGATGGAAGGATGGATCACAAGCTTTGTCACAAAGGAAAGAAGGATGGAAGGAAGGATCACAAGCTTTGTCACAAAGGAAAGAAGGATGGAAGGAAGGATCACAAGCTTTGTCACAAAGGAAAGAAGGATGGAAGGAAGGATCACATGCATTGTCACAAAGGAAAGAAGGATGGAAGGAAGGATCACAAGCTTTGTCACAAAGGAAAGAAGGATGGAAGGAAGGATCACAAGATTTGTCACAAAGGAAAGAAGGATGGAAGGAAGGATCACAAGCTTTGTCACAAAGGAAAGAAGGATGGAAGGAAGGATCACAAGCTTTGTCACAAAGGAAAGAACGATGGAAGGCAGGATGACATGCAATGTCACAAAGGAAAGAAGGATGGAAGGAAGAATCACATTCATTGTCACAAAGGAAAGAAGGATGGAAGGAAGGATCACAAGCTTTGTCACAAAGGAAAGAAGGATGGAAGGAAGGATCACAAGCTTTGTCACAAAGGAAAGAAGGATGGAAGGATGGATCACAAGCTTTGTCACAAAGGAAAGAAGGATGGAAGGAAGGATCACAAGCTTTGTCACAAAGGAAAGAAGGATGGAAAGAAGGATCACAAGCTTTGTCACAAAGGAAAGAAGGATGGAAGGAAGGATCACAAGCTTTGTCACAAAGGAAAGAAGGATGGAAGGAAGGATCACAAGCTTTGTCACAAAGGAAAGAACGATGGAAGGCAGGATGACATGCAATGTCACAAAGGAAAGAAGGATGGAAGGAAGAATCACATGCATTGTAACAAAGGAAAGAAGGATGGAAGGAAGGATCACATGCATTGTCACAAAGGAAAGAAGGATGGAAGGAAGGATCACAAGCATTGTCACAAAGGAAAGAAGGATGGAAGGAAGGATCACATGCATTGTCACAAAGGAAAGAACGATGGAAGGCAGGATGACATGCAATGTCACAAAGGAAAGAAGGATGGAAGGAAGAATCACATGCATTGTCACAAAGGAAAGAAGGATGGAAGGAAGGATCACATGCATTGTCACAAAGGAAAGAAGGATGGAAGGATGGATCACAAGCTTTGTCACAAAGGAAAGAAGGATGGAAGGAAGGATCACAAGCTTTGTCACAAAGGAAAGAAGGATGGAAGGAAGGATGACATGCAATGTCACAAAGGAAAGAAGGATGGAAGGAAGGATCACAAGCATTGTCACAAAGGAAAGAAGGATGGAAGGAAGGATCACAAGCATTGTCACAAAGGAAAGAAGGATGGAAGGAAGGATCACATGCATTGTCACAAAGGAAAGAACGATGGAAGGCAGGATGACATGCAATGTCACAAAGGAAAGAAGGATGGAAGGAAGAATCACATGCATTGTCACAAAGGAAAGAAGGATGGAAGGAAGGATCACATGCATTGTCACAAAGGAAAGAAGGATGGAAGGAAGGATCACAAGCAATGTCACAAAGGAAAGAAGGATGGAAGGAAGAATCACATGCATTGTCACAAAGGAAAGAAGGATGGAAGGAAGGATCACATGCATTGTCACAAAGGAAAGAAGGATGGAAGGAAGGATCACAAGCTTTGTCACAAAGGAAAGAAGGATGGAAGGAAGGATCACAAGCTTTGTCACAAAGGAAAGAAGGATGGAAGGAAGGATCACATGCAATGTCACAAAGGAAAGAAGGACGGAAGGAAGGAAGGAAGGATCACAAGCTTTGTCACAAAGGAAAGAAGGATGGAAGGAAGGAAGGAAGGATCACAAGCTTTGTCACAAAGGAAAGAAGGATGGAAGGAAGGAAAGATCACAAGCTTTGTCACAAGTGCAATACTTTAATTTTCTGCTGCTCATTCCTGTGCAATATCCCATCTGCCCTCCTGTCATATTTCTTTTCAAGATTTTCTTATTTAATCACTAATGTACATATATTTATATTTATAGATACATATATATTCAGTCATCTTTTCTCTTTTACCATGTCTCTCTAATATTTTGCTCCTTACTATTTTTCTATTTTCTTTATTGTTTTATTTTATTTTAATATATTTTCTCCTACTGTGCATGGTGCTGAGTGACTGCTGCTCGTCAAACACATTTAATTGCAATGTTGACCCTGTGCTAACTTGCATATGACAAATAAATCTGAAAACTGAAACTAAACTAAGGAAAGAAGGATGGAAGGAAAGATCACAAGCTTTGTCACAAAGGAAAGAACGATGGAAGGAAGGATCACAAGCTTTGTCACAAAGGAAAGAAGGATGGGAGGAAAGATCACAAGCTTTGTCACAAAGGAAAGAAGGATGGAAGGAAGGATCACAAGCATTGTCACAAAGGAAAGAAGGATGGAAGGAAGGATCACATGCATTGTCACAAAGGAAAGAACGATGGAAGGCAGGATGACATGCAATGTCACAAAGGAAAGAAGGATGGAAGGAAGGATCACAAGCATTGTCACAAAGGAAAGAAGGATGGAAGGAAGGATCACATGCATTGTCACAAAGGAAAGAACGATGGAAGGCAGGATGACATGCAATGTCACAAAGGAAAGGAGGATGGAAGGAAGAATCACATGCATTGTCACAAAGGAAAGAAGGATGGAAGGAAGGATCACATGCATTGTCACAAAGGAAAGAACGATGGAAGGCAGGATGACATGCAATGTCACAAAGGAAAGAAGGATGGAAGGAAGAATCACATGCATTGTCACAAAGGAAAGAAGGATGGAAGGAAGGATCACAAGCATTGTCACAAAGGAAAGAAGGATGGAAGGAAGGATCACAAGCATTGTCACAAAGGAAAGAAGGATGGAAGGAAGGATCACAAGCTTTGTCACAAAGGAAAGAAGGATGGAAGGCAGGATGACATGCAATGTCACAAAGGAAAGAAGGATGGAAGGAAGGAAGAATCACATGCATTGTCACAAAGGAAAGAAGGATGGAAGGAAGGAAAGATCACAAGCTTTGTCACAAGTGCAATACTTTAATTTTCTGCTGCTCATTCCTGTGCAATATCCCATCTGCCCTCCCGTCATATTTCTTTTCAAGATTTTCTTATTTAATCACTAATGTACATATATTTATATTTATAGATACATATATATTCAGTCATCTTTTCTCTTTTAACATGTCTCTCTAATATTTTGCTCCTTACTATTTTTCTATTTTCTTTATTGTTTTATTTTATTTTAATATATTTTCTCCTACTGAGCATGCTGCTGAGTGACTGCTGCTCGTCAAACACATTTAATTGCAATGTTGACCCTGTGCTAACTTGCATATGACAAATAAATCTGAAAACTGAAACTAAACTAAGGAAAGAAGGATGGAAGGAAAGATCACAAGCTTTGTCACAAAGGAAAGAAGGATGGAAGGAAGGATCACAAGCTTTGTCACAAAGGAAAGAAGGATGGGAGGAAAGATCACAAGCTTTGTCACAAAGGAAAGAAGGATGGATGGAAGGATCACATGCATTGTCACAAAGGAAAGAAGGATGGAAGGAAGGAAGGATCACAAGCATTGTCACAAAGGAAAGAAGGATGGAAGGAAGGATCACAAGCATTGTCACAAAGGAAAGAAGGATGGAAGGAAGGATCACATGCATTGTCACAAAGGAAAGAACGATGGAAGGCAGGATGACATGCAATGTCACAAAGGAAAGAAGGATGGAAGGAAGAATCACATGCATTGTCACAAAGGAAAGAAGGATGGAAGGCAGGATGACATGCAATGTCACAAAGGAAAGAAGGATGGAAGGAAGAATCACATGCATTGTCACAAAGGAAAGAAGGATGGAAGGAAGGATCACAAGCATTGTCACAAAGGAAAGAAGGATGGAAGGAAGGATCACAAGCATTGTCACAAAGGAAAGAAGGATGGAAGGAAGGATCACATGCATTGTCACAAAGGAAAGAACGATGGAAGGCAGGATGACATGCAATGTCACAAAGGAAAGAAGGATGGAAGGAAGAATCACATGCATTGTCACAAAGGAAAGAAGGATGGAAGGAAGGATCACATGCATTGTCACAAAGGAAAGAAGGATGGAAGGAAGGATCACAAGCAATGTCACAAAGGAAAGAAGGATGGAAGGAAGAATCACATGCATTGTCACAAAGGAAAGAAGGATGGAAGGAAGGATCACATGCATTGTCACAAAGGAAAGAAGGATGGAAGGATGGATCACAAGCTTTGTCACAAAGGAAAGAAGGATGGAAGGAAGGATCACAAGCTTTGTCACAAAGGAAAGAAGGATGGAAGGAAGGATCACATGCAATGTCACAAAGGAAAGAAGGACGGAAGGAAGGAAGGAAGGATCACAAGCTTTGTCACAAAGGAAAGAAGGATGGAAGGAAGGAAGGAAGGATCACAAGCTTTGTCACAAAGGAAAGAAGGATGGAAGGAAGGAAAGATCACAAGCTTTGTCACAAGTGCAATACTTTAATTTTCTGCTGCTCATTCCTGTGCAATATCCCATCTGCCCTCCCGTCATATTTCTTTTCAAGATTTTCTTATTTAATCACTAATGTACATATATTTATATTTATAGATACATATATATTCAGTCATCTTTTCTCTTTTACCATGTCTCTCTAATATTTTGCTCCTTACTATTTTTCTATTTTCTTTATTGTTTTATTTTATTTTAATATATTTTCTCCTACTGTGCATGCTGCTGAGTGACTGCTGCTCGTCAAACACATTTAATTGCAATGTTGACCCTGTGCTAACTTGCATATGACAAATAAATCTGAAAACTGAAACGAAACTAAGGAAAGAAGGATGGAAGGAAAGATCACAAGCTTTGTCACAAAGGAAAGAAGGATGGAAGGAAGGATCACAAGCTTTGTCACAAAGGAAAGAAGGATGGGAGGAAAGATCACAAGCTTTGTCACAAAGGAAAGAAGGATGGAAGGAAGGATCACAAGCATTGTCACAAAGGAAAGAAGGATGGAAGGAAGGATCACATGCATTGTCACAAAGGAAAGAACGATGGAAGGCAGGATGACATGCAATGTCACAAAGGAAAGAAGGATGGAAGGAAGGATCACAAGCATTGTCACAAAGGAAAGAAGGATGGAAGGAAGGATCACAAGCATTGTCACAAAGGAAAGAAGGATGGAAGGAAGGATCACAAGCATTGTCACAAAGGAAAGAAGGATGGAAGGAAGGATCACACGCATTGTCACAAAGGAAAGAAGGATGGAAGGAAGGATCACAAGCATTGTCACAAAGGAAAGAAGGATGGAAGGAAGGATCACATGCATTGTCACAAAGGAAAGAACGATGGAAGGCAGGATGACATGCAATGTCACAAAGGAAAGAAGGATGGAAGGAAGAATCACATGCATTGTCACAAAGGAAAGAAGGATGGAAGGAAGGATCACATGCATTGTCACAAAGGAAAGAACGATGGAAGGCAGGATGACATGCAATGTCACAAAGGAAAGAAGGATGGAAGGAAGAATCACATGCATTGTCACAAAGGAAAGAAGGATGGAAGGAAGGATCACAAGCATTGTCACAAAGGAAAGAAGGATGGAAGGAAGGATCACAAGCATTGTCACAAAGGAAAGAAGGATGGAAGGAAGGATCACATGCATTGTCACAAAGGAAAGAACGATGGAAGGCAGGATGACATGCAATGTCACAAAGGAAAGAAGGATGGAAGGAAGAATCACATGCATTGTCACAAAGGAAAGAAGGATGGAAGGAAGGATCACATGCATTGTCACAAAGGAAAGAAGGATGGAAGGAAGGATCACAAGCATTGTCACAAAGGAAAGAAGGATGGAAGGAAGGATCACAAGCATTGTCACAAAGGAAAGAAGGATGGAAGGAAGGATCACAAGCATTGTCACAAAGGAAAGAAGGATGGAAGGAAGGATCACATGCATTGTCACAAAGGAAAGAACGATGGAAGGCAGGATGACATGCAATGTCACAAAGGAAAGAAGGACGGAAGGAAGAATCACATGCATTGTCACAAAGGAAAGAAGGATGGAAGGAAGGATCACATGCATTGTCACAAAGGAAAGAAGGATGGAAGGATGGATCACAAGCTTTGTCACAAAGGAAAGAAGGATGGAAGGAAGGATCACATGCATTGTCACAAAGGAAAGAAGGATGGAAGGAAGGATCACATGCATTGTCACAAAGGAAAGAAGGATGGAAGGAAGGATCACATGCATTGTCACAAAGGAAAGAAGGATGGAAGGAAGGATCACAAGCATTGTCACAAAGGAAAGAAGGATGGAAGGAAGGATCACAAGCTTTGTCACAAAGGAAAGAAGGATGGAAGGAAGGAAAGATCACAAGCTTTGTCACAAGTGCAATACTTTAATTTTCTGCTGCTCATTCCTGTGCAATATCCCATCTGCCCTCCCGTCATATTTCTTTTCAAGATTTTCTTATTTAATCACAAATGTACATATATTTATATTTATAGATACATATATATTCAGTCATCTTTTCTCTTTTACCATGTCTCTCTAATATTTTGCTCCTCACTATTTTTCTATTTTCTTTATTGTTTTATTTTATTTTAATATATTTTCTCCTACTGTGCATGCTGCTGAGTGACTGCTGCTCGTCAAACACATTTAATTGCAATGTTGACCCTGTGCTAACTTGCATATGACAAATAAATCTGAAAACTGAAACTAAACTAAGGAAAGAAGGATGGAAGGAAAGATCACAAGCTTTGTCACAAAGGAAAGAAGGATGGAAGGAAGGATCACAAGCTTTGTCACAAAGGAAAGAAGGATGGGAGGAAAGATCACAAGCTTTGTCACAAAGGAAAGAAGGATGGATGGAAGGATCACATGCATTGTCACAAAGGAAAGAAGGATGGAAGGAAGGAAGGATCACAAGCATTGTCACAAAGGAAAGAAGGATGGAAGGAAGGATCACAAGCATTGTGACAAAGGAAAGAAGGATGGAAGGAAGGATCACATGCATTGTCACAAAGGAAAGAACGATGGAAGGCAGGATGACATGCAATGTCACAAAGGAAAGAAGGATGGAAGGAAGAATCACATGCATTGTCACAAAGGAAAGAAGGATGGAAGGATGGATAACAAGCTTTGTCACAAAGGAAAGAAGGATGGAAGGAAGGATCACAAGCTTTGTCACAAAGGAAAGAAGGATGGAAGGAAGGATCACAAGCTTTGTCACAAAGGAAAGAAGGATGGAAGGAAGGATGACATGCATTGTCACAAAGGAAAGAACGATGGAAGGCAGGATGACATGCAATGTCACAAAGGAAAGAAGGATGGAAGGAAGAATCACATGCATTGTCACAAAGGAAAGAAGGATGGAAGGAAGGATCACATGCATTGTCACAAAGGAAAGAAGGATGGAAGGAAGGATCACAAGCATTGTCACAAAGGAAAGAAGGATGGAAGGAAGGATCACATGCATTGTCACAAAGGAAAGAACGATGGAAGGCAGGATGACATGCAATGTCACAAAGGAAATAAGGATGGAAGGAAGAATCACATGCATTGTCACAAAGGAAAGAAGGATGGAAGGAAGGATCACAAGCATTGTCACAAAGGAAAGAAGGATGGAAGGAAGGATCACAAGCATTGTCACAAAGGAAAGAAGGATGGAAGGAAGGATCACATGCATTGTCACAAAGGAAAGAACGATGGAAGGCAGGATGACATGCAATGTCACAAAGGAAAGAAGGATGGAAGGAAGAATCACATGCATTGTCACAAAGGAAAGAAGGATGGAAGGAAGGATCACATGCATTGTCACAAAGGAAAGAAGGATGGAAGGAAGGATCACAAGCATTGTCACAAAGGAAAGAAGGATGGAAGGAAGGATCACAAGCATTGTCACAAAGGAAAGAAGGATGGAAGGAAGGATCACAAGCATTGTCACAAAGGAAAGAAGGATGGAAGGAAGGATCACATGCATTGTCACAAAGGAAAGAACGATGGAAGGCAGGATGACATGCAATGTCACAAAGGAAAGAAGGATGGAAGGAAGAATCACATGCTTTGTCACAAAGGAAAGAAGGATGGAAGGAAGGATCACATGCATTGTCACAAAGGAAAGAAGGATGGAAGGAAGGATCACATGCATAGTCACAAAGGAAAGAAGGATGGAAGGAAGGATCACATGCATTGTCACAAAGGAAAGAACGATGGAAGGCAGGATGACATGCAATGTCACAAAGGAAAGAAGGATGGAAGGAAGAATCACATGCATTGTCACAAAGGAAAGAAGGATGGAAGGAAGGATCACAAGCATTGTCACAAAGGAAAGAAGGATGGAAGGAAGGATCACAAGCATTGTCACAAAGGAAAGAAGGATGGAAGGAAGGATCACATGCATTGTCACAAAGGAAAGAAGGATGGAAGGAAGGATCACAAGCTTTGTCACAAAGGAAAGAAGGATGGAAGGAAGGATCACAAGCTTTGTCACAAAGGAAAGAAGGATGGAAGGAAGGATCACAAGCTTTGTCACAAAGGAAAGAAGGATGGAAGGAAGGATCACAAGCATTGTCACAAAGGAAAGAAGGATGGAAGGAAGAATCACATGCATTGTCACAAAGGAAAGAAGGATGGAAGGAAGGATCACATGCATTGTCACAAAGGAAAGAAGGATGGAAGGAAGGATCACATGCATTGTCACAAAGGAAAGAAGGATGGAAGGAAGGATCACAAGCATTGTCACAAAGGAAAGAAGGATGGAAGGAAGGATCACAAGCATTGTCACAAAGGAAAGAAGGATGGAAGGAAGGATCACAAGCTTTGTCACAAAGGAAAGAAGGATGGAAGGAAGGAAAGATCACAAGCTTTGTCACAAGTGCAATACTTTAATTTTCTGCTGCTCATTCCTGTGCAATATCCCATCTGCCCTCACGTCATATTTCTTTTCAAGATTTTCTTATTTAATCACTAATGTACATATATTTATATTTATAGATACATATATATTCAGTCATCTTTTCTCTTTTACCATGTCTCTCTAATATTTTGCTCCTTACTATTTTTCTATTTTCTTTATTGTTTTATTTTATTTTAATATATTTTCTCCTACTGTGCATGCTGCTGAGTGACTGCTGCTCGTCAAACACATTTAATTGCAATGTTGACCCTGTGCTAACTTGCATATGACAAATAAATCTGAAAACTGAAACTAAACTAAGGAAAGAAGGATGGAAGGAAAGATCACAAGCTTTGTAACAAAGGAAAGAAGGATGGAAGGAAGGATCACAAGCTTTGTCACAAAGGAAAGAAGGATGGAAGGAAGGATCACAAGCATTGTCACAAAGGAAAGAAGGATGGATGGAAGGATCACATGCATTGTCACAAAGGAAAGAAGGATGGAAGGAAGGAAGGATCACAAGCATTGTCACAAAGGAAAGAAGGATGGAAGGAAGGATCACATGCATTGTCACAAAGGAAAGAATGATGGAAGGCAGGATGACATGCAATGTCACCAAGGAAAGAAGGATGGAAGGAAGAATCACATGCATTGTCACAAAGGAAAGAAGGATGGAAGGAAGGATCACATGCATTGTCACAAAGGAAAGAAGGATGGAAGGAAGGATCACAAGCATTGTCACAAAGGAAAGGAGGATGGAAGGAAGGATCACATGCATTGTCACAAAGGAAAGAACGATGGAAGGCAGGATGACATGCAATGTCACAAAGGAAAGAAGGATGGAAGGAAGAATCACATGCATTGTCACAAAGGAAAGAAGGATGGAAGGCAGGATGACATGCATTGTCACAAAGGAAAGAAGGATGGAAGGATGGATCACAAGCTTTGTCACAAAGGAAAGAAGGATGGAAGGAAGGATCACAAGCTTTGTCACAAAGGAAAGAAGGATGGAAGGAAGGATCACATGCATTGTCACAAAGGAAAGAAGGATGGAAGGATGGATCACAAGCTTTGTCACAAAGGAAAGAAGGATGGAAGGAAGGATCACAAGCTTTGTCACAAAGGAAAGAAGGAGGGAAGGATCACATGCATTGTTACAAAGGAAAGAAGGATGGAAGGAAGGATCACAAGCAATGTCACAAAGGAAAGAAGGATGGAAGGAAGGATCACAAGCTTTGTCACAAAGGAAAGAAGGATGGAAGGAAGGATCACATGCAATGTCACAAAGGAAAGAAGGATGGAAGGAAGGAAGGAAGGATCACAAGCTTTGTCACAAAGGAAAGAAGGATGGAAGGAAGGAAAGATCACAAGCATTGTCACAAGTGCAATACTTTAATTTTCTGCTGCTCATTCCTGTGCAATATCCCATCTGCCCTCCCGTCATATTTCTTTTCAAGATTTTCTTATTTAATCACTAATGTACATATATTTATATTTATAGATACATATATATTCAGTCATCTTTTCTCTTTTACCATGTCTCTCTAATATTTTGCTCCTTGCTATTTTTCTATTTTCTTTATTATTTTATTTTATTTTAATATATTTTCTCCTACTGTGCATGCTGCTGAGTGACTGCTGCTCGTCAAACATGTTGGTCAGTCACAGGAGCTCGTTCAGTGAGAGACTGAGATTACCGAAAAGCACCACTGAACAACACAGGAAATCATTCCTGCCTGTGGCCATCTCCCTGTACAACGCATCCACTTAACACACTGTTTGCTGCTACAACTACACATGTTTCTTTTCCAAATATTTATTTATAAGTGACTTATGTATGTATGTATGTATATATATGTATATATTGTACTATTCTTAGTTAGCGTATTGTCTGTCTTGTCTTAATGTTGGTTTAAAATGGAGCACTGTAACAAAAAATAATTTCCCCCAGGGATCAATAAAGTATTCTGATTCTGATTCTGATTCTGATTCAAACACATTTAATTGCAATGTTGACCCTGTGCTAACTTGCATATGACAAATAAATCTGAAAACTAAAACCAAGAGCACCTGGCTGCAGCCACTGTCCACTGTGGAGCTCCACAGTAACCGGAAACACGTGACCTCCACAGTAACCGGAAACACGTGACCTCCACACTAGCCGTAAACACGTAACTTCGGTTAAATCGACTTTGACAGCGAAAACTAAATTGCGTTTTTGTTACTATAAAATGGTTTTAAGTGGGTTTTTTTTTTTAACACTCTGGGTTTGTTCAAAAAAAATTCACCATCCCCTAAATTGTTCGTGGCCAAAAGTGACACTTGCTGTTTCGCTGATTTATTATTATTTTTACAGTACATCGTGTTGTGCCTTCTGATTGCTGTAGACCATTGTCAATCAATCTAGTCCAGTGTCTCCTGTACAGGAGCGGTCCCTAATAGGCCCACGGACCGGTCCCGGTCCGTGAGTCCTTTGGTACCGTTCCGCGAGGGTTGATCCTCCGGTGTGAAATGTATGGTTGTAGTTGTGTGTCTTATTTTGAAAGAACTATTTACGCGTTACCATAGCGACCAGAGAGCGTTAAGAAGCAGAGAGGAGGATGTCACTGTCATTGTTGTTGGCGCACAGCTCAAGTCACGTTTATTATTATATTTACAAAATACCACAGTTTCTTTTTTTTATTCTTTTGTTGTATTTATCCGCGACACCTTAAAGGTAGTTCCCTGAAAATATTGTCTGACATTTTTTTTTTTTTTTTTTTTTTTTTTCTAAATGACATCAGAAACAGCAGTATGCGACATTACGTGATGGCAGAGCTTCAGTTCATCCTTTGTCATTTTTTTTTTTTTTTTTTTTTTTTTTTTTTAATAAATAGGACAGGGGGAATGAATGAGAGAGAGAGGGGGAGAGAAAGAAAGAAAACCAAAGGGGAGAAGAGACGGTGAGAAGGGGGGGGAAGAGAGACAAAAAAAAAAAAAAAAAACTCCTGGGTCACCTGTATGGAGAAAAAAAACAAACAAACAAACAAACAAAAACAAACAGAGGAGACAGCAAACAACAAAGAGCAACATAATAATAGAGAAAACAAAGCACCATCACAATAAACTAGCTAGTCATAGATATCAGTATTTACTAAGTAATAAACGATATTGTGCAGCACGCAAGATAGACAGCGCACAGTGTGCTTTGAGGCAGCAGCCAAGAAAGCTTTAGTCCGCGTCTGTGAATACCCATGTGTGCATACCTGTGTGGATCAGCATGCTTGCATTCCAAAGGTTTCTCCATGTAATGATCTGCTAGGGAGTGTGGGGGGGCCACAGCCCCGTCCTCCAGGGTGCGAAGCGGGTATGGAGGAGATCAAAACTCCAGACATCCAGAGGCCCCCAGAACACAAGAGACCATGGAAGACCAACAGAGGGGCAGCCGCGCCACTGTCCCAGTAAGAGCTGAGGAGAGTCCCAGATGAGGGCTCGCCCAGCAGCCGCGGAGCAGAAGTCTTGTCTGACATTAAAGTGGTCTGTGGTGCAAAAAAGGTTGGGGACTCCCGCTGTACAGTACAGAATGCGTTTAGCTTGTCGAATTTACATAAATCTTCGATCGCTAGCAGTGTAACTCTGAAGTGCTGTACTGTACGTTTGGAAGTTTTCTCCCAAACAAACACAACAATGCCGACGAAACGTTTTGCACCCTCAAATGCACCTTTAGGTTTCATTCCATAATACTGGACTTGTGTTTCTACAAAGGTTTGAACTCTAAGAGTGTTTAAACAAAGAGAAAAGTGTGAAAATGTTCATTCCTGTCTGAGAAAAGTGTATAAAGCATGTAGTGAGGGGTTTTACAGTCTTAACATCTGTAATAATTGTAAAAAATAAAGTTGGCTATGGATTTCACCTACCGCGGGTTATTTTTTGAACGTAACACCAGCGATAAACGAGGCACCGCTGTATTATTAATAGTAGTGTCTGGGACATCTAATTGATTAACATCAACATTGATTATTATGCACTATTATTTTTGTTCAAGGAGAGCCAAAAATATACAACTCTCTCTCAGCTTGTTTGTTGCCAAAAATGGCCACTTTTTGTGTATGTTCACAAAATGCTATAAAATGTATATTTCTTAAAACATTTATCTACTTTTACCGACGTGACTCTTTAAAATAGCACCAGTCCTTTTCATCAAAATCAAAATTGTATCTAAATGTTTTACTCTTTATAGCCAGTTAGGTTATATATTACCATTAACTTTTCTGGTAAAACGGTGATAAAGTCCTAATGTTTTCATGAAACTTCCTTTTTTTCCCCATCTGAGCATCGGGGAAAAGGCCGTCTTGCAATTGTTGAGGTCACTAGTGTGTGCCCCATTTCTTCCAGGATCACTCTCTTTATAGGTTTTAGTGGACTCCTAGTACTGCGAAGTGGTTTCATGGTACAAAGGGATTGTATTCCAAGATCTGGGAGACTGTAGAAATGAGCAGTGATGCCCTTCCTACCATCTTTCCAGAAAAATAAGTGATCTGTAAGCTGTTAGGCTGACTTACAGCAGCAGCACTTTCTGCACCTGCATAAACTCCAGGACACATTTACTAACGGTGTTTGTTGCTGTATGTGCAGCTTTGAATTTTTTAATAATATATATTTTGTTAATATTTTGGCTATGGTGTCTTGTTATGAAATGTAAAAGAGTAAAAGTGTTTTTAGCAGGTGCTTCAAAGCTAAGTTTGACTGGGAAACTCAAAGCTCAATTGGCTGTATCAACAGAAATTCACTGCAGCCTATGTAATATTTCATGCGTCATAATTTATTCTACTCTATCTTGCAAATACATATTTGTGTGGCAATTTCATGCACAACACACATAACTATTAGATCCTTAAGATCAAACCCGTGTCATTGTTTTGGTCCACTGCAGTGCAGTAGTCAAAAAAAAGAATAAGTGAAGTGTCCACAGATAGCCAGGATAGAGCCCAGAGTGTTAATGTTTAAAATGTATAAAAATATTATTGATTACAATTCTTTACTGTTAATATCAACAATAAGCTTTTTATTTTGAAATTATAAGTTTAAAAAAATGCTGTTACATTTACATTTAATGCTGTTTCACTGTAATCATTTATTATAAGTATGGACACAGAATCAAGTGAACAACATTTTGAAATAAGTTTAATTGGAATTTTGTACTATGCAAAAACAAAACAACAACAACAACAACAACATATTAAACAAACACAGCCAGTGCCTTCATTTGTCCATTACATGTCAAACATAGCACTGACCCTTAGCCCCTGATCATCAGCACATGCTTTCAAAAAGAGCTCCATGTCCTTTGCAAACTGAAAAACAAAGAGGAACAAGTCCCTTGCTCCAGTGTCTTCTTCCTCTGACATGTCTCTTAAGACCCTCTGCTGGTCCCCTTGATTTAAGGACAGATATTTGGGCATTGTTACATGTGCCTTATTTTGGACAGCCCACTGCACAGCAGGACGCAGATCTTCAACAACTGCTGGCTCCTGTGTCAGGCAAATGGGGATGAAAACATAGTTATTTCTCTGTTGCAGAACAGTTTTTTAACAGTTATTCAAATGTCACTAACCATGTAATTACACTACTGTTTAAAGTGAATACTGACCTGACTGACTTCCTGGAACTTGCGCTTTTTCAGTCTGAAAATGGGCACGTGTTGTCCTTCAAGCACAGCTTTGGCTTCCTCTCTCCAGTGTGCAAATAGCTTGCCAGAGCTACGAAGAGTAAGGCCACAGTGAGGGCATGTCATTTTCATGGACTTTCCATCAGCTGCAGTTTTATTGAACACAGAGGGTAGAGCTTATGAATGTTCTAACAAAGACTCAGAAAATGGTTCAGATACCGAAGACAAAACCTTGGGGGGGGGGAGACGGGTCTCCTCGAAGAGTTCAGCGGGGAGCAGTCCTGATAATGGTGGCTGACTTGGCATTGAAGAATGCTGACAAGACAATAAATGCCTTGCCATATCCCCACGCCGTATGATTGTAATCTTACAGACAGGGCAGTGAAAGTGTCCTGTTGTCCTACAAGGCTGCCTGCACCGGCATATCATTTTATCTGTAAGAGAAAAAAACAAACAAACAAACAGATGTAATTTAAATGTAGTTGTATAGAATGCAATCAATTTGTCTAACAATCAGATTGTACATGTTAACAAAAACATCCAAGCCAACCTCAATAATGAAAGCAAAATGGTATGGATCACAAAAGTTATGTCAAGAAAAGTGGTGAAAAGTAAATAAAAATATATTTTATAAAAACACTATTTTTGTTGCAGATGAATGCACTGAACTGTACAATATCAACAGCAACTTTTAAGTCAACAAAGATACTGCAGAAGTGCTTAAAAAAGTGCATATTTATAACTATAAAGTATATTTAATACAAACATACCTTTTAAAGGCAAAGCATTTTTTATATGCACACTTAGATGCTCCTCAATCTTTGCCCTGACAGTAGGGCTGAAAGTGGGGCACAGAGGGCAGTGAAAGAGTCCTCTGCAACACGTGTTGCATTCCTGCAATTCTGGCTTTAAGCCTGAATTCCAGATTGATGTGTGCATCTAAAACACAGAGAGAAACAGATAAACACCATATACACATTTAAGTTAAGGTTTTAGCAGAAATAACAATTTACACTTGGCATGTAATAGATTTGGGAAGAAAATTCTTGAAAAAAAAACCCCAAATATTTTAAAAGACACTTTAATCTGTGAGATATGTTTCTATTGACATATAACAGTCAATTGAACAGAGGCTAACTAAAATCTGGGCAATAAAAAAGCTGTACAGAAAAGAATGACGAATAGAAGTATTGATAAATATATAAATCTGTTTGTGACGAAATTTGCAGTGTTGACGCTAACCAAAGGTGTCACAAATACACACGTTCCTTACTACAGTTTAGATACCTCTGTTTAGAAAGCACTGGCTCGACTTTTTAGTCAAGTCGAAGTAAGAAGTACAGGGTCTAAAATATAATTTATGTACAAAATTTTGAAGTAATCTTGCGTCCAAAGCACGCGTGCTGATTTACAAATGTACGGATTACAAAGTACAGATACGCGTGCTAAAATGTGAGAAGTAGAAGTATAAAGAAGTATACAGTAGGCACAAAAAAGTACAGCAGTAAAGTAAAGATACCAGAAAATTCTACTTAAGTACAGTATTGAAGTATTCGTTATTTTGCATCTCTGACGCCAACAATAAATCATACTCTAATGCAAAATGTGGTTTTTGCTTCTTCTCGCCCACAGAAGCCGTTAATCCAGCTCTCTTACTAAAACCAGGCCCAGGAAAAAGCATATCTGTGTGTTTCTCTGCCATGGAGCACGATGAAAAAACATTAAAATAAGGAGGAATGTTGTTGTAATGCAAAAAAAGTGGCAACATGATCATTGTAAGAAAACTAGACGATTCCTAGAATTATGAAATCACTAACGGCAAATTTATATAAGAAAGACTTAACTAACCTTTGCGATCAACTTGCAAGACTTCCACGGTATCCATGTGTTTACGGCTACTGTGGAGGTCACGTGCTTCCGGCTACTGTGGAGGTCACGTGCTTCCGGCTACTGTGGAGCTCCACAGTGGCTGCAGCCAGACCCTTCTCACTAAAACTAAACAAAGGAAAGAAGGATGGAAGGAAGGATCACATGCATTGTCACCAAGGAAAGAAGGATGGAAGGAAGGATCACATGCATTGTCACCAAGGAAAGAAGGATGGAAGGAAGGATCACAAGCATTGTCACAAAGGAAAGAAGGATGGAAGGAAGGATCACAAACGTTGTCACAAAGGAAAGAAGGATGGAAGGAAGGATCACATGCATTGTCACAAAGGAAAGAAGGATGGAAGGAAGGATCACAAGCTTTGTAGCAAAGGAAAGAAGAATGGAAGGAAGGATCACATGCATTGTCACAAAGGAAAGAAGGATGGAAGGAAGGATGACATGCATTGTCACAAAGGAAAGAAGGATGGAAGGAAGGATGACATGCATTGTCACAAAGGAAAGAAGGATGGAAGGAAGGATCACATGCATTGTCACCAAGGAAAGAAGGATGGAAGGAAGGATCACATGCATTGTCACCAAGGAAAGAAGGATGGAAGGAAGGATCACAAGCATTGTCACAAAGGAAAGAAGGATGGAAGGAAGGATCACAAACTTTGTCACAAAGGAAAGAAGGATGGAAGGAAGGATCACATGCATTGTCACAAAGGAAAGAAGGATGGAAGGAAGGATCACATGCATTGTCACAAAGGAAAGAAGGATGGAAGGAAGGATGACATGCATTGTCACAAAGGAAAGAAGGATGGAAGGAAGGATCACATGCATTGTCACCAAGGAAAGAAGGATGGAAGGAAGGATCACAAGCATTGTCACAAAGGAAAGAAGGATGGAAGGAAGGATCACAAGCATTGTCACAAAGGAAAGAAGGATGGAAGGAAGGATCACAAGCATTGTCACAAAGGAAAGAAGGATGGAAGGAAGGATCACAAGCATTGTCACAAAGGAAAGAAGGATGGAAGGAAGGATCACAAGCTTTGTCACAAAGGAAAGAAGGATGGAAGGAAGGATCACATGCATTGTCACAAAGGAAAGAAGGATGGAAGGAAGGATGACATGCATTGTCACAAAGGAAAGAAGGATGGAAGGAAGGATCACATGCATTGTCACCAAGGAAAGAAGGATGGAAGGAAGGATCACATGCATTGTCACCAAGGAAAGAAGGATGGAAGGAAGGATCACAAGCATTGTCACAAAGGAAAGAAGGATGGAAGGAAGGATCACAAACTTTGTCACAAAGGAAAGAAGGATGGAAGGAAGGATCACATGCATTGTCACAAAGGAAAGAAGGATGGAAGGAAGGATCACAAGCTTTGTCACAAAGGAAAGAAGAATGGAAGGAAGGATCACAAGCTTTGTCACAAAGGAAAGAAGGATGGAAGGAAGGATCACATGCATTGTCACAAAGGAAAGAAGGATGGAAGGAAGGATGACATGCATTGTCACAAAGGAAAGAAGGATGGAAGGAAGGATGACATGCATTGTCACAAAGGAAAGAAGGATGGAAGGAAGGATGACATGCATTGTCACAAAGGAAAGAAGGATGGAAGGAAGGATCACAAGCTTTGTCACAAAGGAAAGAAGGATCGAAGGAAGGATCACAAGCTTTGTCACAAAGGAAAGAAGGATGGAAGGAAGGATCACATGCATTGTCACAAAGGAAAGAAGGATGGAAGGAAGGATGACATGCATTATCACAAAGGAAAGAAGGATGGAAGGAAGGATCACAAGCTTTGTCACAAAGGAAAGAAGGATGGAAGGAAGGAAAGATCACAAGCTTTGTCACAAGTGCAATACTTTAATTTTCTGCTGCTCATTCCTGTGCAATATCCCATCTGCCCTCCCGTCATATTTCTTTTCAAGATTTTCTTATTTAATCACTAATGTACATATATTTATATTTATAGATACATATATATTCAGTCATCTTTTCTCTTTTACCATGTCTCTCTAATATTTTGCTCCTTACTATTTTTCTATTTTCTTTATTGTTTTATTTTATTTTAATATATTTTCTCCTACTGTGCATGCTGCTGAGTGACTGCTGCTCGTCAAACACATTTAATTGCAATGTTGACCCTGTGCTAACTTGCATATGACAAATAAATCTGAAAACTGAAACTAAACTAAGGAAAGAAGGATGGAAGGAAAGATCACAAGCTTTGTCACAAAGGAAAGAAGGATGGAAGGAAGGATCACAAGCTTTGTCACAAAGGAAAGAAGGATGGGAGGAAAGATCACAAGCTTTGTCACAAAGGAAAGAAGGATGGAAGGAAGGATCACATGCATTGTCACAAAGGAAAGAAGGATGGAAGGAAGGATCACATGAATTGTCACAAAGGAAAGAACGATGGAAGGCAGGATGACATGCAATGTCACAAAGGAAAGAAGGATGGAAGGAAGAATCACATGCATTGTCACAAAGGAAAGAAGGATGGAAGGAAGGAAGGATCACAAGCATTGTCACAAAGGAAAGAAGGATGGATGGAAGGATCACATGCATTGTCACAAAGGAAAGAAGGATGGAAGGAAGGAAGGATCACAAGCATTGTCACAAAGGAAAGAAGGATGGAAGGAAGGATCACATGCATTGTCACAAAGGAAAGAAGGATGGAAGGAAGGATCACATGAATTGTCACAAAGGAAAGAACGATGGAAGGCAGGATGACATGCAATGTCACAAAGGAAAGAAGGATGGAAGGAAGAATCACATGCATTGTCACAAAGGAAAGAAGGATGGAAGGAAGGATCACATGCATTGTCACAAAGGAAAGAACGATGGAAGGCAGGATGACATGCAATGTCACAAAGGAAAGAAGGATGGAAGGAAGAATCACATGCATTGTCACAAAGGAAAGAAGGATGGAAGGAAGGATCACATGCATTGTCACAAAGGAAAGAACGATGGAAGGAAGGATCACAAGCATTGTCACAAAGGAAAGAAGGATGGAAGGAAGGATCACATGCATTGTCACAAGGAAAGAACGATGGAAGGCAGGATGACATGCAATGTCACAAAGGAAAGAAGGATGGAAGGAAGAATCACATGCATTGTCACAAAGGAAAGAAGGATGGAAGGAAGGATCACATGCATTGTCACAAAGGAAAGAAGGATGGAAGGAAGAATCACAAGCATTGTCACAAAGGAAAGAAGGATGGAAGGAAGGATCACATGCATTGTCACAAAGGAAAGAAGGATGGAAGGAAGGATCACAAGCATTGTCACAAAGGAAAGAAGGATGGAAGGAAGGATCACATGCATTGTCACAAAGGAAAGAACGATGGAAGGCAGGATGACATGCAATGTCACAAAGGAAAGAAGGATGGAAGGAAGAATCACATGCATTGTCACAAAGAAAAGAAGGATGGAAGGAAGGATCACATGCATTGTCACAAAGGAAAGAAGGATGGAAGGATGGATCACAAGCTTTGTCACAAAGGAAAGAAGGATGGAAGGAAGGATCACAAGCTTTGTCACAAAGGAAAGAAGGATGGAAGGAAGGATCACATGCATTGTCACAAAGGAAAGAAGGATGAAGGAAGGATCACATGCATTGTCACAAAGGAAAGAAGGATGGAAGGAAGGATCACATGCATTGTCACAAAGGAAAGAAGGATGGAAGGAAGGATCACATGCATTGTCACAAAGGAAAGAAGGATGGAAGGAAGGATCACAAGCATTGTCACAAAGGAAAGAAGGATGGAAGGAAGGATCACAAGCATTGTCACAAAGGAAAGAAGGATGGAAGGAAGGATCACAAGCTTAGTCACAAAGGAAAGAAGGATGGAAGGAAGGAAAGATCACAAGCTTTGTCACAAGTGCAATACTTTAATTTTCTGCTGCTCATTCCTGTGCAATATCCCATCTGCCCTCCTGTCATATTTCTTTTCAAGATTTTCTTATTTAATCACTAATGTACATATATTTATATTTATAGATACATATATATTCAGTCATCTTTTCTCTTTTACCATGGCTCTCTAATATTTTGCTCCTTACTATTTTTCTATTTTCTTTATTGTTTTATTTTATTTTAATATATTTTCTCCTACTGTGCATGGTGCTGAGTGACTGCTGCTCGTCAAACACATTTAATTGCAATGTTGACCCTGTGCTAACTTGCATATGACAAATAAATCTGAAAACTGAAACTAAACTAAGGAAAGAAGGATGGAAGGAAGGATCACAAGCTTTGTCACAAAGGAAAGAACGATGGATGGAAGGATCACATGCATTGTCACAAAGGAAAGAAGGATGGAAGGAAGGAAGGATCACAAGCATTGTCACAAAGGAAAGAAGGATGGAAGGAAGGATCACATGCATTGTCACAAAGGAAAGAACGATGGAAGGCAGGATGACATGCAATGTCACAAAGGAAAGAAGGATGGAAGGAAGAATCACATGCATTGTCACAAAGGAAAGAAGGATGGAAGGAAGGATCACATGCATTGTCACAAAGGAAAGAACGATGGAAGGCAGGATGACATGCATTGTCACAAAGGAAAGAAGGATGGAAGGAAGAATCACATGCATTGTCACAAAGGAAAGAAGGATGGAAGGAAGGATCACAAGCTTTGTCACAAAGGAAAGAAGGATGGGAGGAAAGATCACAAGCTTTGTCACAAAGGAAAGAAGGATGGATGGAAGGATCACATGCATTGTCACAAAGGAAAGAAGGATGGAAGGAAGGAAGGATCACAAGCATTGTCACAAAGGAAAGAAGGATGGAAGGAAGGATCACAAGCATTGTCACAAAGGAAAGAAGGATGGAAGGAAGGATCACATGCATTGTCACAAAGGAAAGAACGATGGAAGGCAGGATGACATACAATGTCACAAAGGAAAGAAGGATGGAAGGAAGAATCACATGCATTGTCACAAAGGAAAGAAGGATGGAAGGAAGAATCACATGCATTGTCACAAAGGAAAGAAGGATGGAAGTAAGAATCACATGCATTGTCACAAAGGAAAGAAGGATGGAAGGAAGGATCACATACATTGTCACAAAGGAAAGAAGGATGGAAGGAAGGATCACAAGCAATGTCACAAAGGAAAGAAGGATGGAAGGAAGAATCACATGCATTGTCACAAAGGAAAGAAGGATGGAAGGAAGGATCACATGCATTGTCACAAAGGAAAGAAGGATGGAAGGCAGGATGACATGCAATGTCACAAAGGAAAGAAGGATGGAAGGAAGAATCACATGCATTGTCACAAAGGAAAGAAGGATGGAAGGAAGAATCACATGCATTGTCACAAAGGAAAGAAGGATGGAAGTAAGAATCACATGCATTGTCACAAAGGAAAGAAGGATGGAAGGAAGGATCACATGCATTGTCACAAAGGAAAGAAGGATGGAAGCAAGGATCACAAGCATTGTCACAAAGGAAAGAAGGATGGAAGGAAGGATCACAAGCTTTGTCACAAAGGAAAGAAGGATGGAAGGAAGGAAAGATCACAAGCTTTGTCACAAGTGCAATACTTTAATTTTCTGCTGCTCATTCCTGTGCAATATCCCATCTGCCCTCCCGTCATATTTCATTTCAAGATTTTCTTATTTAATCACTAATGTACATATATTTATATTTATAGATACATATATATTCAGTCATCTTTTCTCTTTTACCATGTCTCTCTAATATTTTGCTCCTTACTATTTTTCTATTTTCTTTATTGTTTTATTTTATTTTAATATATTTTCTCCTACTGTGCATACTGCTGAGTGACTGCTGCTCGTCAAACACATTTAATTGCAATGTTGACCCTGTGCTAACTTGCATATGACAAATAAATCTGAAAACTGAAACTAAACTAAGGAAAGAATGATGGAAGGAAAGATCACAAGCTTTGTCACAAAGGAAAGAAGGATGGAAGGAAGGATCACAAGCTTTGTCACAAAGGAAAGAAGGATGGGAGGAAAGATCACAAGCTTTGTCACAAAGGAAAGAAGGATGGAAGGCAGGATGACATGCAATGTCACAAAGGAAAGAAGGATGGAAGGATCACATGCATTGTCACAAAGGAAAGAAGGATGGAAGGAAGGATCACAAGCATTGTCACAAAGGAAAGAAGGATGGAAGGAAGGAAGGATCACAAGCATTGTCACAAAGGAAAGAAGGATGGAAGGAAGGATCACAAGGATTGTCACAAAGGAAAGAAGGATGGAAGGAAGGATCACATGCATTGTCACAAAGGAAAGAACGATGGAAGGCAGGATGACATGCAATGTCACAAAGGAAAGAAGGATGGAAGGAAGAATCACATGCATTGTCACAAAGGAAAGAAGGATGGAAGGAAGGATCACATGCATTGTCACAAAGGAAAGAAGGATGGAAGGAAGGATCACAAGCTTTGTCACAAAGGAAAGAAGGATGGAAGGAAGGATCACATGCAATGTCACAAAGGAAAGAAGGATGGAAGGAAGGAAGGATCACAAGCTTTGTCACAAAGGAAAGAAGGATGGAAGGAAGGAAGGAAGGATCACAAGCTTTGTCACAAAGGAAAGAAGGATGGAAGGAAGGAAAGATCACAAGCTTTGTCACAAGTGCAATACTTTAATTTTCTGCTGCTCATTCCTGTGCAATATCCCATCTGCCCTCCAGTCATATTTCTTTTCAAGATTTTCTTATTTAATCACTAATGTACATATATTTATATTTATAGATACATATATATTCAATCATCTTTTCTCTTTTACCATGTCTCTCTAATATTTTGCTCCTTACTATTTTTCTATTTTCTTTATTGTTTTATTTTATTTTAATATATTTTCTCCTACTGTGCATGCTGCTGAGTGACTGCTGCTCGTCAAACACATTTAATTGCAATGTTGACCCTGTGCTAACTTGCATATGACAAATAAATCTGAAAACTGAAACTAAACTAAGGAAAGAAGGATGGAAGGAAAGATCACAAGCTTTGTCACAAAGGAAAGAAGGATGGAAGGAAGGATCACAAGCTTTGTCACAAAGGAAAGAAGGATGGGAGGAAAGATCACAAGCTTTGTCACAAAGGAAAGAAGGATGGATGGAAGGATCACATGCATTGTCACAAAGGAAAGAAGGATGGAAGGAAGGATCACAAGCATTGTCACAAAGGAAAGAAGGATGGAAGGAAGGAAGGATCACAAGCATTGTCACAAAGGAAAGAAGGATGGAAGGAAGGATCACATGCATTGTCACAAAGGAAAGAACGATGGAAGGCAGGATGACATGCAATGTCACAAAGGAAAGAATGATGGAAGGAAGAATCACATGCATTGTCACAAAGGAAAGAAGGATGGAAGGCAGGATCACATGCATTGTCACAAAGGAAAGAACGATGGAAGGCAGGATGACATGCAATGTCACAAAGGAAAGAAGGATGGAAGGAAGAATCACATGCATTGTCACAAAGGAAAGAAGGATGGAAGGAAGGATCACATGCATTGTCACAAAGGAAAGAACGATGGAAGGCAGGATGACATGCAATGTCACAAAGGAAAGAAGGATGGAAGGAAGAATCACATGCATTGTCACAAAGGAAAGAAGGATGGAAGGAAGGATCACATGCATTGTCACAAAGGAAAGAAGGATGGAAGGATGGATCACAAGCTTTGTCACAAAGGAAAGAAGGATGGAAGGAAGGATCACAAGCTTTGTCACAAAGGAAAGAAGGATGGAAGGAAGGATCACATGCAATGTCACAAAGGAAAGAAGGATGGAAGGAAGGAAGGAAGGATCACAAGCTTTGTCACAAAGGAAAGAAGGATGGAAGGAAGGAAGGAAGGATCACAAGCTTTGTCACAAAGGAAAGAAGGATGGAAGGAAGGAAAGATCACAATTTTTGTCACAAGTGCAATACTTTAATTTTCTGCTGCTCATTCCTGTGCAATATCCCATCTGCCCTCCCGTCATATTTCTTTTCAAGATTTTCTTATTTAATCACTAATGTACATATATTTATATTTATAGATACATATATATTCAGTCATCTTTTCTCTTTTACCATGTCTCTCTAATATTTTGCTCCTTGCTATTTTTCTATTTTCTTTATTATTTTATTTTATTTTAATATATTTTCTCCTACTGTGCATGCTGCTGAGTGACTGCTGCTCGTCAAACACATTTAATTGCAATGTGGACCCTGTGCTAACTTGCATATGACAAATAAATCTGAAAACTAAAACTAAACTAAGGAAAGAAGGATGGAAGGAAGGATCACAAGCTTTGTCACAAAGGAAAGAAGGATGGAAGGAAGGATCACATGCATTGTCACAAAGGAAAGAAGGGTGGAAGGAAGGATCACATGCTTTGTCACAAAGGAAAGAAGGATGGAAGGAAGGATCACATGCATTGTCACAAAGGAAAGAAGGATGGAAGGAAGGATCACATGCATTGTTACAAAAGAAAGAAGGATGGAAGGAAGGATCACAAGCATTGTCACAAAGGAAAGAAGGATGGAAGGAAGGATTACATGCATTGTCACAAAGGAAAGAAGGATGGAAGGAAGGATGACATGCATTGTCACAAAGGAAAGAAGGATGGAAGGAAGGATCACAAGCATTGTCACAAAGGAAAGAAGGATGGAAGGAAGGATGACATGCTTTGTCACAAAGGAAAGAAGGATGGAAGGAAGGAAAGATCACAAGCTTTGTCACAAGTGCAATACTTTAATTTTCTGCTGCTCATTCCTGTGCAATATCCCATCTGCCCTCCCGTCATATTTCTTTTCAAGATTTTCTTATTTAATCACTAATGTACATATATTTATATTTATAGATACATATATATTCAGTCATCTTTTCTCTTTTACCATGTCTCTCTAATATTTTGCTCCTTACTATTTTTCTATTTTCTTTATTGTTTTATTTTATTTTAATATATTTTCTCCTACTGTGCATGCTGCTGAGTGACTGCTGCTCGTCAAACACATTTAATTGCAATGTTGACCCTGTGCTAACTTGCATATGACAAATAAATCTGAAAACTGAAACTAAACTAAGGAAAGAAGGATGGAAGGAAAGATCACAAGCTTTGTCACAAAGGAAAGAAGGATGGAAGGAAGGATCACAAGCTTTGTCACAAAGGAAAGAAGGATGGGAGGAAAGATCACAAGCTTTGTCACAAAGGAAAGAAGGATGGATGGAAGGATCACATGCATTGTCACAAAGGAAAGAAGGATGGAAGGAAGGATCACAAGCATTGTCACAAAGGAAAGAAGGATGGAAGGAAGGATCACAAGCATTGTCACAAAGGAAAGAAGGATGGAAGGAAGGATCACAAGGATTGTCACAAAGGAAAGAAGGATGGAAGGAAGGATCACATGCATTGTCACAAAGGAAAGAACGATGGAAGGCAGGATGACATGCAATGTCACAAAGGAAAGAATGATGGAAGGAAGAATCACATGCATTGTCACAAAGGAAAGAAGGATGGAAGGCAGGATCACATGCATTGTCACAAAGGAAAGAACGATGGAAGGCAGGATGACATGCAATGTCACAAAGGAAAGAAGGATGGAAGGAAGAATCACATGCATTGTCACAAAGGAAAGAAGGATGGAAGGCAGGATCACATGCATTGTCACAAAGGAAAGAACGATGGAAGGCAGGATGTCATGCAATGTCACAAAGGAAAGAAGGATGGAAGGAAGAATCACATGCATTGTCACAAAGGAAAGAAGGATGGAAGGAAGGATCACATGCATTGTCACAAAGGAAAGAACGATGGAAGGCAGGATGACATGCAATGTCACAAAGGAAAGAAGGATGGAAGGAAGGATCACATGCATTGTCACAAAGGAAAGAAGGATGGAAGGATGGATCACAAGCTTTGTCACAAAGGAAAGAAGGATGGAAGGAAGGATCACAAGCTTTGTCACAAAGGAAAGAAGGATGGAAGGAAGGATCACATGCAATGTCACAAAGGAAAGAAGGATGGAAGGAAGGAAGGAAGGATCACAAGCTTTGTCACAAAGGAAAGAAGGATGGAAGGAAGGAAGGAAGGATCACAAGCTTTGTCACAAAGGAAAGAAGGATGGAAGGAAGGAAAGATCACAAGCTTTGTCACAAGTGCAATACTTTAATTTTCTGCTGCTCATTCCTGTGCAATATCCCATCTGCCCTCCAGTCATATTTCTTTTCAAGATTTTCTTATTTAATCACTAATGTACATATATTTATATTTATAGATACATATATATTCAGTCATCTTTTCTCTTTTACCATGTCTCTCTAATATTTTGCTCCTTGCTATTTTTCTATTTTCTTTATTATTTTATTTTATTTTAATATATTTTCTCCTACTGTGCATGCTGCTGAGTGACTGCTGCTCGTCAAACACATTTAATTGCAATGTTGACCCTGTGCTAACTTGCATATGACAAATAAATCTGAAAACTAAAACTAAACTAAGGAAAGAAGGATGGAAGGAAGGATCACAAGCTTTGTCACAAAGGAAAGAAGGATGGAAGGAAGGATCACATGCATTGTCACAAAGGAAAGAAGGATGGAAGGAAGGATCACATGCATTGTCACAAAGGAAAGAAGGATGGAAGGAAGGATCACAAGCATTGTCACAAAGGAAAGAAGGATGGAAGGAAGGATCACATGCATTGTCACAAAGGAAAGAAGGATGGAAGGAAGGATCACAAGCATTGTCACAAAGGAAAAAAGGATGGAAGGAAGGATCACAAGCATTGTCACAAAGGAAAGAAGGATGGAAGGAAGGATTACATGCATTGTCACAAAGGAAAGAAGGATGGAAGGAAGGATGACATGCATTGTCACAAAGGAAAGAAGGATGGAAGGAAGGATCACAAGCATTGTCACAAAGGAAAGAAGGATGGAAGGAAGGATCACAAGCTTTGTCACAAAGGAAAACAGGATGGAAGGAAGGAAAGATCACAAGCTTTGTCACAAGTGCAATACTTTAATTTTCTGCTGCTCATTCCTGTGCAATATCCCATCTGCCCTCCCGTCATATTTCTTTTCAAGATTTTCTTATTTAATCACTAATGTACATATATTTATATTTATAGATACATATATATTCAGTCATCTTTTCTCTTTTACCATGTCTCTCTAATATTTTGCTCCTTACTATTTTTCTATTTTCTTTATTGTTTTATTTTATTTTAATATATTTTCTCCTACTGTGCATGCTGCTGAGTGACTGCTGCTCGTCAAACACATTTAATTGCAATGTTGACCCTGTGCTAACTTGCATATGACAAATAAATCTGAAAACTGAAACTAAACTAAGGAAAGAAGGATGGAAGGAAAGATCACAAGCTTTGTCACAAAGGAAAGAAGGATGGAAGGAAGGATCACAAGCTTTGTCACAAAGGAAAGAAGGATGGGAGGAAAGATCACAAGCTTTGTCACAAAGGAAAGAAGGATGGATGGAAGGATCACATGCATTGTCACAAAGGAAAGAAGGATGGAAGGAAGGATCACAAGCATTGTCACAAAGGAAAGAAGGATGGAAGGAAGGAAGGATCACAAGCATTGTCACAAAGGAAAGAAGGATGGAAGGAAGGATCACAAGCATTGTCACAAAGGAAAGAAGGATGGAAGGAAGGATCACATGCATTGTCACAAAGGAAAGAACGATGGAAGGCAGGATGACATGCAATGTCACAAAGGAAAGAATGATGGAAGGAAGAATCACATGCATTGTCACAAAGGAAAGAAGGATGGAAGGAAGGATCACATGCATTGTCACAAAGGAAAGAACGATGGAAGGCAGGATGACATGCAATGTCACAAAGGAAAGAAGGATGGAAGGAAGAATCACATGCATTGTCACAAAGGAAAGAAGGATGGAAGGAAGGATCACATGCATTGTCACAAAGGAAAGAACGATGGAAGGCAGGATGACATGCAATGTCACAAAGGAAAGAAGGATGGAAGGAAGAATCACATGCATTGTCACAAAGGAAAGAAGGATGGAAGGAAGGATCACATGCATTGTCACAAAGGAAAGAAGGATGGAAGGATGGATCACAAGCTTTGTCACAAAGGAAAGAAGGATGGAAGGAAGGATCACAAGCTTTGTCACAAAGGAAAGAAGGATGGAAGGAAGGATCACATGCAATGTCACAAAGGAAAGAAGGATGGAAGGAAGGAAGGAAGGATCACAAGCTTTGTCACAAAGGAAAGAAGGATGGAAGGAAGGAAGGAAGGATCACAAGCTTTGTCACAAAGGAAAGAAGGATGGAAGGAAGGAAAGATCACAATTTTTGTCACAAGTGCAATACTTTAATTTTCTGCTGCTCATTCCTGTGCAATATCCCATCTGCCCTCCCGTCATATTTCTTTTCAAGATTTTCTTATTTAATCACTAATTTACATATATTTATATTTATAGATACATATATATTCAGTCATCTTTTCTCTTTTACCATGTCTCTCTAATATTTTGCTCCTTGCTATTTTTCTATTTTCTTTATTATTTTATTTTATTTTAATATATTTTCTCCTACTGTGCATGCTGCTGAGTGACTGATGCTCGTCAAACACATTTAATTGCAATGTGGACCCTGTGCTAACTTGCATATGACAAATAAATCTGAAAACTAAAACTAAACTAAGGAAAGAAGGATGGAAGGAAGGATCACAAGCTTTGTCACAAAGGAAAGAAGGATGGAAGGAAGGATCACATGCATTGTCACAAAGGAAAGAAAGACGGAAGGAAGGAAGGAAGGATCACAAGCATTGTCACAAAGGAAAGAAGGATGGAAGGAAGGAAGGAAGGAAGGATCACAAGCTTTGTCACAAAGGAAAGAAGGATGGAAGGAAGGAAAGATCACAAGCTTTGTCACAAGTGCAATACTTTAATTTTCTGCTGCTCATTCCTGTGCAATATCCCATCTGCCCTCCCGTCATATTTCTTTTCAAGATTTTCTTATTTAATCACTAATGTACATATATTTATATTTATAGATACATATATATTCAGTCATCTTTTCTCTTTTACCATGTCTCTCTAATATTTTGCTCCTTGCTATTTTTCTATTTTCTTTATTATTTTATTTTATTTTAATATATTTTCTCCTACTGTGCATGCTGCTGAGTGACTGCTGCTCGTCAAACACATTTAATTGCAATGTTGACCCTGTGCTAACTTGCATATGACAAATAAATCTGAAAACTAAAACTAAACTAAGGAAAGAAGGATGGAAGGAAGGATCACAAGCTTTGTCACAAAGGAAAGAAGGATGGAAGGAAGGATCACATGCATTGTCACAAAGGAAAGAAGGATGGAAGGAAGGATCACATGCATTGTCACAAAGGAAAGAAGGATGGAAGGAAGGATCACATGCATTGTCACAAAGGAAAGAAGGATGGAAGGAAGGATCACATGCATTGTCACAAAGGAAAGAAGGATGGAAGGAAGGATCACAAGCATTGTCACAAAGGAAAGAAGGATGGAAGGAAGGATTACATGCATTGTCACAAAGGAAAGAAGGATGGAAGGAAGGATGACATGCATTGTCACAAAGGAAAGAAGGATGGAAGGAAGGATCACAAGCATTGTCACAAAGGAAAGAAGGATGGAAGGAAGGATGACATGCTTTGTCACAAAGGAAAGAAGGATGGAAGGAAGGAAAGATCACAAGCTTTGTCACAAGTGCAATACTTTAATTTTCTGCTGCTCATTCCTGTGCAATATCCCATCTGCCCTCCCGTCATATTTCTTTTCAAGATTTTCTTATTTAATCACTAATGTACATATATTTATATTTATAGATACATATATATTCAGTCATCTTTTCTCTTTTACCATGTCTCTCTAATATTTTGCTCCTTACTATTTTTCTATTTTCTTTATTGTTTTATTTTATTTTAATATATTTTCTCCTACTGTGCATGCTGCTGAGTGACTGCTGCTCGTCAAACACATTTAATTGCAATGTTGACCCTGTGCTAACTTGCATATGACAAATAAATCTGAAAACTGAAACTAAACTAAGGAAAGAAGGATGGAAGGAAAGATCACAAGCTTTGTCACAAAGGAAAGAAGGATGGAAGGAAGGATCACAAGCTTTGTCACAAAGGAAAGAAGGATGGGAGGAAAGATCACAAGCTTTGTCACAAAGGAAAGAAGGATGGATGGAAGGATCACATGCATTGTCACAAAGGAAAGAAGGATGGAAGGAAGGATCACAAGCATTGTCACAAAGGAAAGAAGGATGGAAGGAAGGATCACAAGCATTGTCACAAAGGAAAGAAGGATGGAAGGAAGGATCACAAGGATTGTCACAAAGGAAAGAAGGATGGAAGGAAGGATCACATGCATTGTCACAAAGGAAAGAACGATGGAAGGCAGGATGACATGTAATGTCACAAAGGAAAGAATGATGGAAGGAAGAATCACATGCATTGTCACAAAGGAAAGAAGGATGGAAGGCAGGATCACATGCATTGTCACAAAGGAAAGAACGATGGAAGGCAGGATGACATGCAATGTCACAAAGGAAAGAAGGATGGAAGGAAGAATCACATGCATTGTCACAAAGGAAAGAAGGATGGAAGGCAGGATCACATGCATTGTCACAAAGGAAAGAACGATGGAAGGCAGGATGTCATGCAATGTCACAAAGGAAAGAAGGATGGAAGGAAGAATCACATGCATTGTCACAAAGGAAAGAAGGATGGAAGGAAGGATCACATGCATTGTCACAAAGGAAAGAACGATGGAAGGCAGGATGACATGCAATGTCACAAAGGAAAGAAGGATGGAAGGAAGAATCACATGCATTGTCACAAAGGAAAGAAGGATGGATGGAAGGAAGGATCACATGCATTGTCACAAAGGAAAGAAGGATGGAAGGATGGATCACAAGCTTTGTCACAAAGGAAAGAAGGATGGAAGGAAGGATCACAAGCTTTGTCACAAAGGAAAGAAGGATGGAAGGAAGGATCACATGCAATGTCACAAAGGAAAGAAGGATGGAAGGAAGGAAGGAAGGATCACAAGCTTTGTCACAAAGGAAAGAAGGATGGAAGGAAGGAAGGAAGGATCACAAGCTTTGTCACAAAGGAAAGAAGGATGGAAGGAAGGAAAGATCACAAGCTTTGTCACAAGTGCAATACTTTAATTTTCTGCTGCTCATTCCTGTGCAATATCCCATCTGCCCTCCAGTCATATTTCTTTTCAAGATTTTCTTATTTAATCACTAATGTACATATATTTATATTTATAGATACATATATATTCAGTCATCTTTTCTCTTTTACCATGTCTCTCTAATATTTTGCTCCTTGCTATTTTTCTATTTTCTTTATTATTTTATTTTATTTTAATATATTTTCTCCTACTGTGCATGCTGCTGAGTGACTGCTGCTCGTCAAACACATTTAATTGCAATGTTGACCCTGTGCTAACTTGCATATGACAAATAAATCTGAAAACTAAAACTAAACTAAGGAAAGAAGGATGGAAGGAAGGATCACAAGCTTTGTCACAAAGGAAAGAAGGATGGAAGGAAGGATCACATGCATTGTCACAAAGGAAAGAAGGGTGGAAGGAAGGATCACATGCATTGTCACAAAGGAAAAAAGGATGGAAGGAAGGATCACAAGCATTGTCACAAAGGAAAGAAGGATGGAAGGAAGGATCACATGCATTGTCACAAAGGAAAGAAGGATGGAAGGAAGGATCACAAGCATTGTCACAAAGGAAAAAAGGATGGAAGGAAGGATCACAAGCATTGTCACAAAGGAAAGAAGGATGGAAGGAAGGATTACATGCATTGTCACAAAGGAAAGAAGGATGGAAGGAAGGATGACATGCATTGTCACAAAGGAAAGAAGGATGGAAGGAAGGATCACAAGCATTGTCACAAAGGAAAGAAGGATGGAAGGAAGGATCACAAGCTTTGTCACAAAGGAAAACAGGATGGAAGGAAGGAAAGATCACAAGCTTTGTCACAAGTGCAATACTTTAATTTTCTGCTGCTCATTCCTGTGCAATATCCCATCTGCCCTCCCGTCATATTTCTTTTCAAGATTTTCTTATTTAATCACTAATGTACATATATTTATATTTATAGATACATATATATTCAGTCATCTTTTCTCTTTTACCATGTCTCTCTAATATTTTGCTCCTTACTATTTTTCTATTTTCTTTATTGTTTTATTTTATTTTAATATATTTTCTCCTACTGTGCATGCTGCTGAGTGACTGCTGCTCGTCAAACACATTTAATTGCAATGTTGACCCTGTGCTAACTTGCATATGACAAATAAATCTGAAAACTGAAACTAAACTAAGGAAAGAAGGATGGAAGGAAAGATCACAAGCTTTGTCACAAAGGAAAGAAGGATGGAAGGAAGGATCACAAGCTTTGTCACAAAGGAAAGAAGGATGGGAGGAAAGATCACAAGCTTTGTCACAAAGGAAAGAAGGATGGATGGAAGGATCACATGCATTGTCACAAAGGAAAGAAGGATGGAAGGAAGGATCACAAGCATTGTCACAAAGGAAAGAAGGATGGAAGGAAGGAAGGATCACAAGCATTGTCAGAAAGGAAAGAAGGATGGAAGGAAGGATCACAAGCATTGTCACAAAGGAAAGAAGGATGGAAGGAAGGATTACATGCATTGTCACAAAGGAAAGAAGGATGGAAGGAAGGATGACATGCATTGTCACAAAGGAAAGAAGGATGGAAGGAAGGATCACAAGCATTGTCACAAAGGAAAGAAGGATGGAAGGAAGGATCACAAGCTTTGTCACAAAGGAAAACAGGATGGAAGGAAGGAAAGATCACAAGCTTTGTCACAAGTGCAATACTTTAATTTTCTGCTGCTCATTCCTGTGCAATATCCCAACTGCCCTCCCGTCATATTTCTTTTCAAGATTTTCTTATTTAATCACTAATGTACATATATTTATATTTATAGATACATATATATTCAGTCATCTTTTCTCTTTTACCATGTCTCTCTAATATTTTGCTCCTTACTATTTTTCTATTTTCTTTATTGTTTTATTTTATTTTAATATATTTTCTCCTACTGTGCATGCTGCTGAGTGACTGCTGCTCGTCAAACACATTTAATTGCAATGTTGACCCTGTGCTAACTTGCATATGACAAATAAATCTGAAAACTGAAACTAAACTAAGGAAAGAAGGATGGAAGGAAAGATCACAAGCTTTGTCACAAAGGAAAGAAGGATGGAAGGAAGGATCACAAGCTTTGTCACAAAGGAAAGAAGGATGGGAGGAAAGATCACAAGCTTTGTCACAAAGGAAAGAAGGATGGATGGAAGGATCACATGCATTGTCACAAAGGAAAGAAGGATGGAAGGAAGGATCACAAGCATTGTCACAAAGGAAAGAAGGATGGAAGGAAGGAAGGATCACAAGCATTGTCACAAAGGAAAGAAGGATGGAAGGAAGGATCACAAGGATTGTCACAAAGGAAAGAAGGATGGAAGGAAGGATCACATGCATTGTCACAAAGGAAAGAAGGATGGAAGGAAGGATCACATGCATTGTTACAAAAGAAAGAAGGATGGAAGGAAGGATCACAAGCATTGTCACAAAGGAAAGAAGGATGGAAGGAAGGATTACATGCATTGTCACAAAGGAAAGAAGGATGGAAGGAAGGATGACATGCATTGTCACAAAGGAAAGAAGGATGGAAGGAAGGATCACAAGCTTTGTCACAAAGGAAAGAAGGATGGAAGGAAGGATCACATGCATTGTCACAAAGGAAAGAAGGACGGAAGGAAGGAAGGAAGGATCACAAGCATTGTCACAAAGGAAAGAAGGATGGAAGGAAGGAAGGAAGGATCACAAGCTTTGTCACAAAGGAAAGAAGGATGGAAGGAAGGAAAGATCACAAGCTTTGTCACAAGTGCAATACTTTAATTTTCTGCTGCTCATTCCTGTGCAATATCCCATCTGCCCTCCCGTCATATTTCTTTTCAAGATTTTCTTATTTAATCACTAATGTACATATATTTATATTTATAGATACATATATATTCAGTCATCTTTTCTCTTTTACCATGTCTCTCTAATATTTTGCTCCTTGCTATTTTTCTATTTTCTTTATTATTTTATTTTATTTTAATATATTTTCTCCTACTGTGCATGCTGCTGAGTGACTGCTGCTCGTCAAACACATTTAATTGCAATGTTGACCCTGTGCTAACTTGCATATGACAAATAAATCTGAAAACTAAAACTAAACTAAGGAAAGAAGGATGGAAGGAAGGATCACAAGCTTTGTCACAAAGGAAAGAAGGATGGAAGGAAGGATCACATGCATTGTCACAAAGGAAAGAAGGACGGAAGGAAGGAAGGAAGGATCACAAGCTTTGTCACAAAGGAAAGAAGGATGGAAGGAAGGAAGGAAGGATCACAAGCTTTGTCACAAAGGAAAGAAGGATGGAAGGAAGGAAAGATCACAAGCTTTGTCACAAGTGCAATACTTTAATTTTCTGCTGCTCATTCCTGTGCAATATCCCATCTGCCCTCCCGTCATATTTCTTTTCAAGATTTTCTTATTTAATCACTAATGTACATATATTTATATTTATAGATACATATATATTCAGTCATCTTTTCTCTTTTACCATGTCTCTCTAATATTTTGCTCCTTACTATTTTTCTATTTTCTTTATTGTTTTATTTTATTTTAATATGTTTTCTCCTACTGTGCATGCTGCTGAGTGACTGCTGCTCGTCAAACACATTTAATTGCAATGTTGACCCTGTGCTAACTTGCATATGACAAATAAATCTGAAAACTGAAACTAAACTAAGGAAAGAAGGATGGAAGGAAGGATCACAAGCTTTGTCACAAAGGAAAGAAGGATGGGAGGAAAGATCACAAGCTTTGTCACAAAGGAAAGAACGATGGATGGAAGGATCACATGCATTGTCACAAAGGAAAGAAGGATGGAAGGAAGAATCACATGCATTGTCACAAAGGAAAGAACGATGGAAGGCAGGATGACATGCAATGTCACAAAGGAAAGAAGGATGGAAGGAAGAATCACATGCATTGTCACAAAGGAAAGAACGATGGAAGGCAGGATGACATGCAATGTCACAAAGGAAAGAAGGATGGAAGGAAGAATCACATGCATTGTCACAAAGGAAAGAAGGATGGAAGGAAGGATCACATGCATTTTCACAAAGGAAAGAACGATGGAAGGCAGGATGACATGCAATGTCACAAAGGAAAGAAGGATGGAAGGAAGAATCACAAGCATTGTCACAAAGGAAAGAAGGATGGAAGGAAGGAAGGATCACAAGCATTGTCAGAAAGGAAAGAAGGATGGAAGGAAGGATCACAAGCATTGTCACAAAGGAAAGAAGGATGGAAGGAAGGATTACATGCATTGTCACAAAGGAAAGAAGGATGGAAGGAAGGATGACATGCATTGTCACAAAGGAAAGAAGGATGGAAGGAAGGATCACAAGCATTGTCACAAAGGAAAGAAGGATGGAAGGAAGGATCACAAGCTTTGTCACAAAGGAAAACAGGATGGAAGGAAGGAAAGATCACAAGCTTTGTCACAAGTGCAATACTTTAATTTTCTGCTGCTCATTCCTGTGCAATATCCCAACTGCCCTCCCGTCATATTTCTTTTCAAGATTTTCTTATTTAATCACTAATGTACATATATTTATATTTATAGATACATATATATTCAGTCATCTTTTCTCTTTTACCATGTCTCTCTAATATTTTGCTCCTTACTATTTTTCTATTTTCTTTATTGTTTTATTTTATTTTAATATATTTTCTCCTACTGTGCATGCTGCTGAGTGACTGCTGCTCGTCAAACACATTTAATTGCAATGTTGACCCTGTGCTAACTTGCATATGACAAATAAATCTGAAAACTGAAACTAAACTAAGGAAAGAAGGATGGAAGGAAAGATCACAAGCTTTGTCACAAAGGAAAGAAGGATGGAAGGAAGGATCACAAGCTTTGTCACAAAGGAAAGAAGGATGGGAGGAAAGATCACAAGCTTTGTCACAAAGGAAAGAAGGATGGATGGAAGGATCACATGCATTGTCACAAAGGAAAGAAGGATGGAAGGAAGGATCACAAGCATTGTCACAAAGGAAAGAAGGATGGAAGGAAGGAAGGATCACAAGCATTGTCACAAAGGAAAGAAGGATGGAAGGAAGGATCACAAGGATTGTCACAAAGGAAAGAAGGATGGAAGGAAGGATCACATGCATTGTCACAAAGGAAAGAAGGATGGAAGGAAGGATCACATGCATTGTTACAAAAGAAAGAAGGATGGAAGGAAGGATCACAAGCATTGTCACAAAGGAAAGAAGGATGGAAGGAAGGATTACATGCATTGTCACAAAGGAAAGAAGGATGGAAGGAAGGATGACATGCATTGTCACAAAGGAAAGAAGGATGGAAGGAAGGATCACAAGCTTTGTCACAAAGGAAAGAAGGATGGAAGGAAGGATCACATGCATTGTCACAAAGGAAAGAAGGACGGAAGGAAGGAAGGAAGGATCACAAGCATTGTCACAAAGGAAAGAAGGATGGAAGGAAGGAAGGAAGGATCACAAGCTTTGTCACAAAGGAAAGAAGGATGGAAGGAAGGAAAGATCACAAGCTTTGTCACAAGTGCAATACTTTAATTTTCTGCTGCTCATTCCTGTGCAATATCCCATCTGCCCTCCCGTCATATTTCTTTTCAAGATTTTCTTATTTAATCACTAATGTACATATATTTATATTTATAGATACATATATATTCAGTCATCTTTTCTCTTTTACCATGTCTCTCTAATATTTTGCTCCTTGCTATTTTTCTATTTTCTTTATTATTTTATTTTATTTTAATATATTTTCTCCTACTGTGCATGCTGCTGAGTGACTGCTGCTCGTCAAACACATTTAATTGCAATGTTGACCCTGTGCTAACTTGCATATGACAAATAAATCTGAAAACTAAAACTAAACTAAGGAAAGAAGGATGGAAGGAAGGATCACAAGCTTTGTCACAAAGGAAAGAAGGATGGAAGGAAGGATCACATGCATTGTCACAAAGGAAAGAAGGACGGAAGGAAGGAAGGAAGGATCACAAGCTTTGTCACAAAGGAAAGAAGGATGGAAGGAAGGAAGGAAGGATCACAAGCTTTGTCACAAAGGAAAGAAGGATGGAAGGAAGGAAAGATCACAAGCTTTGTCACAAGTGCAATACTTTAATTTTCTGCTGCTCATTCCTGTGCAATATCCCATCTGCCCTCCCGTCATATTTCTTTTCAAGATTTTCTTATTTAATCACTAATGTACATATATTTATATTTATAGATACATATATATTCAGTCATCTTTTCTCTTTTACCATGTCTCTCTAATATTTTGCTCCTTACTATTTTTCTATTTTCTTTATTGTTTTATTTTATTTTAATATGTTTTCTCCTACTGTGCATGCTGCTGAGTGACTGCTGCTCGTCAAACACATTTAATTGCAATGTTGACCCTGTGCTAACTTGCATATGACAAATAAATCTGAAAACTGAAACTAAACTAAGGAAAGAAGGATGGAAGGAAGGATCACAAGCTTTGTCACAAAGGAAAGAAGGATGGGAGGAAAGATCACAAGCTTTGTCAAAAAGGAAAGAACGATGGATGGAAGGATCACAAGCAATGTCACAAAGGAAAGAAGGATGGAAGGAAGAATCACATGCATTGTCACAAAGGAAAGAACGATGGAAGGCAGGATGACATGCAATGTCACAAAGGAAAGAAGGATGGAAGGAAGAATCACATGCATTGTCACAAAGGAAAGAACGATGGAAGGCAGGATGACATGCAATGTCACAAAGGAAAGAAGGATGGAAGGAAGAATCACATGCATTGTCACAAAGGAAAGAAGGATGGAAGGAAGGATCACATGCATTTTCACAAAGGAAAGAACGATGGAAGGCAGGATGACATGCAATGTCACAAAGGAAAGAAGGATGGAAGGAAGAATCACATGCATTGTCACAAAGGAAAGAAGGATGGAAGGAAGGATCACATGCATTGTCACAAAGGAAAGAAGGATGGAAGGATGGATCACAAGCTTTGTCACAAAGGAAAGAAGGATGGAAGGAAGGATCACAAGCTTTGTCACAAAGGAAAGAAGGATGGAAGGAAGGATCACATGCAATGTCACAAAGGAAAGAAGGATAGAAGGAAGGAAGGAAGGATCACAAGCTTTGTCACAAAGGAAAGAAGGATGGAAGGAAGGAAGGAAGGATCACAAGCTTTGTCACAAAGGAAAGAAGGATGGAAGGAAGGAAAGATCACAATTTTTGTCACAAGTGCAATACTTTAATTTTCTGCTGCTCATTCCTGTGCAATATCCCATCTGCCCTCCAGTCATATTTCTTTTCAAGATTTTCTTATTTAATCACTAATATACATATATTTATATTTATAGATACATATATATTCAGTCATCTTTTCTCTTTTACCATGTCTCTCTAATATTTTGCTCCTTGCTATTTTTCTATTTTCTTTATTATTTTATTTTATTTTAATATATTTTCTCCTACTGTGCATGCTGCTGAGTGACTGCTGCTCGTCAAACACATTTAATTGCAATGTTGACCCTGTGCTAACTTGCATATGACAAATAAATCTGAAAACTAAAACTAAACTAAGGAAAGAAGGATGGAAGGAAGGATCACAAGCTTTGTCACAAAGGAAAGAAGGATGGAAGGAAGGATCACATGCATTGTCACAAAGGAAAGAAGGACGGAAGGAAGGAAGGAAGGATCACAAGCATTGTCACAAAGGAAAGAAGGATGGAAGGAAGGAAGGAAGGATCACAAGCTTTGTCACAAAGGAAAGAAGGATGGAAGGAAGGAAAGATCACAAGCTTTGTCACAAGTGCAATACTTTAATTTTCTGCTGCTCATTCCTGTGCAATATCCCATCTGCCCTCCAGTCATATTTCTTTTCAAGATTTTCTTATTTAATCACTAATATACATATATTTATATTTATAGATACATATATATTCAGTCATCTTTTCTCTTTTACCATGTCTCTCTAATATTTTGCTCCTTGCTATTTTTCTATTTTCTTTATTATTTTATTTTATTTTAATATATTTTCTCCTACTGTGCATGCTGCTGAGTGACTGCTGCTCGTCAAACACATTTAATTGCAATGTTGACCCTGTGCTAACTTGCATATGACAAATAAATCTGAAAACTAAAACTAAACTAAGGAAAGAAGGATGGAAGGAAGGATCACAAGCTTTGTCACAAAGGAAAGAAGGATGGAAGGAAGGATCACATGCATTGTCACAAAGGAAAGAAGGACGGAAGGAAGGAAGGAAGGATCACAAGCATTGTCACAAAGGAAAGAAGGATGGAAGGAAGGAAGGAAGGATCACAAGCTTTGTCACAAAGGAAAGAAGGATGGAAGGAAGGAAAGATCACAAGCTTTGTCACAAGTGCAATACTTTAATTTTCTGCTGCTCATTCCTGTGCAATATCCCATCTGCCCTCCCGTCATATTTCTTTTCAAGATTTTCTTATTTAATCACTAATGTACATATATTTATATTTATAGATACATATATATTCAGTCATCTTTTCTCTTTTACCATGTCTCTCTAATATTTTGATCCTTACTATTTTTCTATTTTCTTTATTGTTTTATTTTATTTTAATATATTTTCTCCTACTGTGCATGCTGCTGAGTGACTGCTGCTCGTCAAACACATTTAATTGCAATGTTGACCCTGTGCTAACTTGCATATGACAAATAAATCTGAAAACTGAAACTAAACTAAGGAAAGAAGGATGGAAGGAAGGATCACAAGCTTTGTCACAAAGGAAAGAAGGATGGGAGGAAAGATCACAAGCTTTGTCACAAAGGAAAGAAGGATGGGAGGAAAGATCACATGCATTGTCACAAAGGAAAGAACGATGGAAGGCAGGATGACATGCAATGTCACAAAGGAAAGAAGGATGGAAGGAAGAATCACATGCATTGTCACAAAGGAAAGAAGGATGGAAGGAAGGATCACATGCAATGTCACAAAGGAAAGAAGGATGGAAGGAAGAATCACATGCATTGTCACAAAGGAAAGAAGGATGGAAGGAAGGATCACATGCATTGTCACAAAGGAAAGAACGATGGAAGGCAGGATGACATGCAATGTCACAAAGGAAAGAAGGATGGAAGGAAGAATCACATGCATTGTCACAAAGGAAAGAAGGATGGAAGGAAGGATCACAAGCTTTGTCACAAAGGAAAGAAGGATGGGAGGAAAGATCACAAGCTTTGTCACAAAGGAAAGAAGGAAGGATGGAAGGATCACATGCATTGTCACAAAGGAAAGAACGATGGAAGGAAGGAAGGATCACAAGCATTGTCACAAAGGAAAGAAGGATGGAAGGAAGGATCACAAGCATTGTCACAAAGGAAAGAAGGATGGAAGGAAGGATCACAAGCATTGTCACAAAGGAAAGAAGGATGGAAGGAAGGATCACAAGCATTGTCACAAAGGAAAGAACGATGGAAGGCAGGATGACATGCAATGTCACAAAGGAAAGAAGGATGGAAGGAAGAATCACATGCATTGTCACAAAGGAAAGAAGGATGGAAGGAAGAATCACATGCATTGTCACAAAGGAAAGAAGGATGGAAGTAAGAATCACATGCATTGTCACAAAGGAAAGAAGGATGGAAGGAAGGATCACATGCATTGTCACAAAGGAAAGAAGGATGGAAGGAAGGATCACAAGCAATGTCACAAAGGAAAGAAGGATGGAAGGAAGAATCACATGCATTGTCACAAAGGAAAGAAGGATGGAAGGAAGGATCACATGCATTGTCACAAAGGAAAGAAGGATGGAAGGATGGATCACAAGCTTTGTCACAAAGGAAAGAAGGATGGAAGGAAGGATCACAAGCTTTGTCACAAAGGAAAGAAGGATGGAAGGAAGGATCACATGCAATGTCACAAAGGAAAGAAGGACGGAAGGAAGGATCACAAGCTTTGTCACAAAGGAAAGAAGGATGGAAGGAAGGAAGGAAGGATCACAAGCTTTGTCACAAAGGAAAGAAGGATGGAAGGAAGGAAAGATCACAAGCTTTGTCACAAGTGCAATACTTTAATTTTCTGCTGCTCATTCCTGTGCAATATCCCATCTGCCCTCCCGTCATATTTCTTTTCAAGATTTTCTTATTTAATCACTAATGTACATATATTTATATTTATAGATACATATATATTCAGTCATCTTTTCTCTTTTACCATGTCTCTCTAATATTTTGCTCCTTACTATTTTTCTATTTTCTTTATTGTTTTATTTTATTTTAATATATTTTCTCCTACTGTGCATGCTGCTGAGTGACTGCTGCTCGTCAAACACATTTAATTGCAATGTTGACCCTGTGCTAAATTGCATATGACAAATAAATCTGAAAACTGAAACTGTCATGGTCCTGGGCCGTGTTGGCCCAGTATTCTTAGTTTCCATGTATTTTTGTATATTCGTTCCTTATTTAGACCATGTTTTCTGAGTTGCCCTGTTGTGTTGTTCCCTAAGTGTTTTCCCTTCATGGCTTTTACCCCCTGTGTGCCCCTCTGTGTATCTGTGAGCCCTCGTCTCTCCTTATGTTTTATTCCATGTTTCCCCTGCCCCTTATGTCTAAGTTCTCCCCGCGCTCTCTCTCCCCCCTGTGTGCCCTCTATGTATTTATGAGCCCTCGTCTCCCTTTGTGGTTGTTTCATGTTTCCCCAGCCCGTTATGTCTGTGTTTTCCCCGTGCTCTCTCTCCTCCTGTCTGAACCTCTGTGCACTTCCTGTTTACCTTGTGACTCTAACGCCCGTACATGTCATGTTCAGTTCACCCCGCCCTGTCTCGTTATGATTATCAGTGTCACCTGTGTTCCCCGTGTGTTCCCACTCCCCTCGTTAACCCTCTGTGTATTTCTGTCTGCGTCTCCCTCTGTTCAGTGTGACGTCGTCCCTCATGCCGTGTGTGGATCTCCCTGTGTCTCTCTGTGAGTTCTTAGTTTGTGGTTTCCCAGTTTAGTTTAGTTTGTATATTTGTTCTGCCAGCGAATAAAGCTGAGTTTTGAGTTCATTCCCTCGTGCCTGTGAGTCCTGCATTTTGGGTCCTACTCCTGCCTGCCGCACGGCGATTCATGACAGAAACTAAACTAAGGAAAGAAGGATGGAAGGAAAGATCACAAGCTTTGTCACAAAGGAAAGAAGGATGGAAGGAAGAATCAAAAGCATTGTCACAAAGGAAAGAAGGATGGAAGGAAGAATCACATGCATTGTCACAAAGGAAAGAAGGATGGAAGGAAGGATCACAAGCATTGTCACAAAGGAAAGAAGGATGGAAGGAAGGATCACATGCATTGTCACAAAGGAAAGAACGATGGAAGGCAGGATGACATGCAATGTCACAAAGGAAAGAAGGATGGAAGGAAGGATCACAAGCATTGTCACAAAGGAAAGAAGGATGGAAGGAAGGATCACAAGCTTTGTCACAAAGGAAAGAAGGATGGAAGGAAGGAAAGATCACAAGCTTTGTCACAAGTGCAATACTTTAATTTTCTGCTGCTCATTCCTGTGCAATATCCCATCTGCCCTCCCGTCATATTTCTTTTCAAGATTTTCTTATTTAATCACTAATGTACATATATTTATATTTATAGATACATATATATTCAGTCATCTTTTCTCTTTTACCATGTCTCTCTAATATTTTGCTCCTTACTATTTTTCTATTTTCTTTATTGTTTTATTTTATTTTAATATATTTTCTCCTACTGTGCATGCTGCTGAGTGACTGCTGCTCGTCAAACACATTTAATTGCAATGTTGACCCTGTGCTAACTTGCATATGACAAATAAATCTGAAAACTGAAACTAAACTAAGGAAAGAAGGATGGAAGGAAGGATCACAAGCTTTGTCACAAAGGAAAGAAGGATGGGAGGAAAGATCACAAGCTTTGTCACAAAGGAAAGAAGGATGGATGGAAGGATCACATGCATTGTCACAAAGGAAAGAACGATGGAAGGCAGGATCACATGCAATGTCACAAAGGAAAGAAGGATGGAAGGAAGAATCACATGCATTGTCACAAAGGAAAGAAGGATGGAAGGAAGGATCACATGCATTGTCACAAAGGAAAGAACGATGGAAGGCAGGATGACATGCAATGTCACAAAGGAAAGAAGGATGGAAGGAAGAATCACATGCATTGTCACAAAGGAAAGAAGGATGGAAGGCAGGATCACATGCATTGTCACAAAGGAAAGAACGATGGAAGGCAGGATGACATGCAATGTCACAAAGGAAAGAAGGATGGAAGGAAGGATCACATGCATTGTCACAAAGGAAAGAACGATGGAAGGCAGGATGACATGCAATGTCACAAAGGAAAGAAGGATGGAAGGAAGAATCACATGCATTGTCACAAAGGAAAGAAGGATGGAAGGAAGGATCACATGCATTGTCACAAAGGAAAGAAGGATGGAAGGATGGATCACAAGCTTTGTCACAAAGGAAAGAAGGATGGAAGGAAGGATCACAAGCTTTGTCACAAAGGAAAGAAGGATGGAAGGAAGGATCACAAGCTTTGTCACAAAGGAAAGAAGGATGGAAGGAAGGATCACATGCAATGTCACAAAGGAAAGAAGGATGGAAGGAAGGAAGGATCACAAGCTTTGTCACAAAGGAAAGAAGGATGGAAGGAAGGAAGGAAGGATCACAAGCTTTGTCACAAAGGAAAGAAGGATGGAAGGAAGGAAAGATCACAAGCTTTGTCACAAGTGCAATACTTTAATTTTCTGCTGCTCATTCCTGTGCAATATCCCATCTGCCCTCCCGTCATATTTCTTTTCAAGATTTTCTTATTTAATCACTAATGTACATATATTTATATTTATAGATACATATATATTCAGTCATCTTTTCTCTTTTACCATGTCTCTCTAATATTTTGCTCCTTGCTATTTTTCTATTTTCTTTATTATTTTATTTTATTTTAATATATTTTCTCCTACTGTGCATGCTGCTGAGTGACTGCTGCTCGTCAAACACATTTAATTGCAATGTTGACCCTGTGCTAACTTGCATATGACAAATAAATCTGAAAACTGAAACTAAACTAAGGAAAGAAGGATGGAAGGAAAGATCACAAGCTTTGTCACAAAGGAAAGAAGGATGGAAGGAAGGATCACATGCATTGTCACAAAGGAAAGAAGGGTGGAAGGAAGGATCACATGCATTGTCACAAAGGAAAGAAGGATGGAAGGAAGGATCACATGCATTGTCACAAAGGAAAGAAGGATGGAAGGAAGGATCACATGCATTGTTACAAAAGAAAGAAGGATGGAAGGAAGGATCACAAGCATTGTCACAAAGGAAAGAAGGATGGAAGGAAGGATTACATGCATTGTCACAAAGGAAAGAAGGATGGAAGGAAGGATGACATGCATTGTCACAAAGGAAAGAAGGATGGAAGGAAGGATCACAAGCATTGTCACAAAGGAAAGAAGGATGGAAGGAAGGATGACATGCTTTGTCACAAAGGAAAAAAGGATGGAAGGAAGGAAAGATCACAAGCTTTGTCACAAGTGCAATACTTTAATTTTCTGCTGCTCATTCCTGTGCAATATCCCATCTGCCCTCCCGTCATATTTCTTTTCAAGATTTTCTTATTTAATCACTAATGTACATATATTTATATTTATAGATACGTATATATTCAGTCATCTTTTCTCTTTTACCATGTCTCTCTAATATTTTGCTCCTTACTATTTTTCTATTTTCTTTATTGTTTTATTTTATTTTAATATATTTTCTCCTACTGTGCATGCTGCTGAGTGACTGCTGCTCGTCAAACACATTTAATTGCAATGTTGACCCTGTGCTAACTTGCATATGACAAATAAATCTGAAAACTGAAACTAAACTAAGGAAAGAAGGATGGAAGGAAAGATCACAAGCTTTGTCACAAAGGAAAGAAGGATGGAAGGAAGGATCACAAGCTTTGTCACAAAGGAAAGAAGGATGGGAGGAAAGATCACAAGCTTTGTCACAAAGGAAAGAAGGATGGATGGAAGGATCACATGCATTGTCACAAAGGAAAGAAGGATGGAAGGAAGGATCACAAGCATTGTCACAAAGGAAAGAAGGATGGAAGGAAGGATCACAAGCATTGTCACAAAGGAAAGAAGGATGGAAGGAAGGATCACAAGGATTGTCACAAAGGAAAGAAGGATGGAAGGAAGGATCACATGCATTGTCACAAAGGAAAGAACGATGGAAGGCAGGATGACATGCAATGTCACAAAGGAAAGAATGATGGAAGGAAGAATCACATGCATTGTCACAAAGGAAAGAAGGATGGAAGGCAGGATCACATGCATTGTCACAAAGGAAAGAACGATGGAAGGCAGGATGACATGCAATGTCACAAAGGAAAGAAGGATGGAAGGAAGAATCACATGCATTGTCACAAAGGAAAGAAGGATGGAAGGAAGGATCACATGCATTGTCACAAAGGAAAGAACGATGGAAGGCAGGATGACATGCAATGTCACAAAGGAAAGAAGGATGGAAGGAAGGATCACATGCATTGTCACAAAGGAAAGAAGGATGGAAGGATGGATCACAAGCTTTGTCACAAAGGAAAGAAGGATGGAAGGAAGGATCACAAGCTTTGTCACAAAGGAAAGAAGGATGGAAGGAAGGATCACATGCAATGTCACAAAGGAAAGAAGGATGGAAGGAAGGAAGGAAGGATCACAAGCTTTGTCACAAAGGAAAGAAGGATGGAAGGAAGGAAGGAAGGATCACAAGCTTTGTCACAAAGGAAAGAAGGATGGAAGGAAGGAAAGATCACAAGCTTTGTCACAAGTACAATACTTTAATTTTCTGCTGCTCATTCCTGTGCAATATCCCATCTTCCCTCCAGTCATATTTCTTTTCAAGATTTTCTTATTTAATCACTAATGTACATATATTTATATTTATAGATACATATATATTCAGTCATCTTTTCTCTTTTACCATGTCTCTCTAATATTTTGCTCCTTGCTATTTTTCTATTTTCTTTATTATTTTATTTTATTTTAATATATTTTCTCCTACTGTGCATGCTGCTGAGTGACTGCTGCTCGTCAAACACATTTAATTGCAATGTTGACCCTGTGCTAACTTGCATATGACAAATAAATCTGAAAACTAAAACTAAACTAAGGAAAGAAGGATGGAAGGAAGGATCACAAGCTTTGTCACAAAGGAAAGAAGGATGGAAGGAAGGATCACATGCATTGTCACAAAGGAAAGAAGGACGGAAGGAAGGAAGGAAGGATCACAAGCTTTGTCACAAAGGAAAGAAGGATGGAAGGAAGGAAGGAAGGATCACAAGCTTTGTCACAAAGGAAAGAAGGATGGAAGGAAGTGTTACGACTGTGACCGTAATTGTGTGTGGATTTGAGTGTCCAGGTGCTCCTCCGGGATTGGTGCATCCAGGGTGGATGGCTCCCACCGATTGGCTGAGGACTGGGAGACAGCGGATAAGAAGAGCCCGCCAGGGACTGCCCAGTCATTCATCCTCGGCCCAACCCAGCCGGCAGACCGGTCACTGTATCGACGTATTATGTAATGTAGGAGCATGTAGGGGTGGACCGCCTTTTTCGTTGATCAGTTTTCTCCTGTTTTTGTTAGGTAGGGAGGAAAGTGATTGTCGTTTTGTTTAGTTCCTTTGAGTAGGTCAGTTTCGTTTATTCCTGAGATAGGCTACTTTTGTTTGTTGTTTTGGCCTTGGGTTCACCCTGAAGCTATGATATGCTCCCTTCCTTTGTTTAACCGCACCTATTGTAAATAAATCACTGTCACAAAATAGTAAGTGTGTGACGTGCTGCTTGGGGTTGGACGGGGATGGATCACCCTTTATGTTGTGGTCTGGCCGCGCCTAGACGGGCCATAACATAATTGGGGGCTCGTTCCGTTTCTTTTCTCGCTTGTTGGTTTGTGGGGTTGGCGTGTTTTTTTTCTGGTTGGCGGTTTTGTTTTTTGTGTGGGGGTGTGTGTGTGTGAGTATGGAGTTTTCGCTGGACGGTTTTGTGAGTGCACCTTCATGGGAAGCAATTGACAAGTGTAAGAAAGCGGACCTGCTCATTGTGGCTAACTCTTACGATGTGGAAGTGTCTTACAGTGCTCGCAAGGCAGAGTTGAAGGATGCCCTGGCTGAAAAGCTAGTGGAAAAAGGTGTGCTTCTACCACGGGGAGTTGATGCGGAAAACAAGCCAGTGACAAGCACAGATGACACTGCATTTGAAGCGGCTGCTGACGCAGTTGATGCGTCTGCTGCTGGCGCGGAGGCTGATCGGATTTTTGAATCCGGTGAAGGTACGTCCACTGAGGATCTGCGCCTCACGCTCCGCATAAAGGAGGTGGAGACCCGCAACAGGCAGCTGGAAGTGCAGGCTATGCATCTCCGTATCAGGGCTCTTGAGCTTGAAAAGGGCTCAGCGGGTGTTTCCCCAACGTTATCAAGCACAAGTGCTTCTTCTGCTGGTTTTGACATAAGTAAACACATCAAGTTGGTTCCCCCGTTTCGCGAGTCTGAGGTGGACTCCTATTTTAGTGCATTTGAGCGCATAGCTGCTGCTTTGAAGTGGCCGAAAGAGTTTTGGTCCCTCCTACTCCAATGTAAGCTTGTGGGGAAAGCCCAAGAGGTGTGTTCAAGCCTGTCTATGGAGCAGAGTTTAGACTATGAAACTCTTAAGACAACTGTGCTGCAGGCGTATGAACTTGTCCCTGAAGCATATCGCCAGAAATTTAGGATTCTTAATAAAGCTGCTAACCAGACTTTTGTTGAGTTTGCGCGAGAAAAGAATGTGTTGTTTGAGAAATGGTGTTGTTCATGTAAAGTTAAAACCGTGGAAGAGTTGAAAACTCTTATTTTGCTGGAGGAGTTTAAAAAGTGTCTGCCGGAACGCATCGTGACTTATTTAAACGAACAAAAGGTGTCGTCTCTCATTAACGCGGCTCTCCTGGCTGACGAGTTTGTTTTAACACACAAAAGTGTGTTCCATGCACAGAATTCGTTTCAGGAAAATTTATCTGAACGAAAATGGTCCCCAGGTGCAGTGCGTAAAAACGTACCACAGTTTAGTGCTAAATCAAACGGTCGGGAATGTTTTTATTGTCACGATTCAGGGCATCTGATTGCTGCGTGTCCAGTATTAAAAAGAAAAGAAGCGAGGGGCACTAAATTTCCCGCAGGCGTGGGTTTGATTAAAACCGCTTGCTCGCCAAAAGTGCACGTGGAGGCTGAACAAAACCCGAAAACTGACGTTGATCCGCAGTTTCTACCATTTGTGTCATGTGGCTTTGTTTCGTTGACAGGTGAAGAACATGATAAAGTGCCAGTCACGATTCTTAGAGATACGGGTGCGTACCACTCGTTTCTACTAGAGTCTGTGCTGCCTTTGTCTGAAAAAACATCCTGTGGTTCCGACATACTAGTATGGGGAATAAAAATGAGCGTCACCAAAGCCCCTCTGCATATGGTGCACCTGCACTCGCCGTTAGTGTCGGGCTACGTTAAAGTCGCCGTGCGCCAGCGATTACCAATCGAAGGAGTTTCCTTCATTCTTGGTAATGATCTAGCTGGTGGGCATGTTTTTCCCCCGCCAGAAGTTGTTGATATTCCTGCCCTTGCTGCTGACTCAAGCTCCACTGCTTCAGAGGTGTTTCCTGCGTGTGCAATTACTCGTGCTCAGGCTCGTAAAATGGGTGGGATTGTGGATTTGTCGGGGTCGTTTATGGCTACGCTTGATGAAGACGACTCTTTCGTGTCACCCATTGATTCTGTGAAACTCTCCACATGTGACGTCCCTGAAATGATACCTGAGGACATTAATCAGAGCTTGAATATTACCAGAGAGCTGTTGATCAAAGCACAGCAGGGTGATCCTTCACTGGTGCCTTGTTTTTCCTCTGTTGTGGACAGAGAGGGATCTAAAGCTCCCGTAAAATATTTCATTGAGAATGGTGTACTGTTGCGATCTTGGTCTCCTGATTCAACTGATTTGCATCGGGTAAACCAGGTTTTGGTGCCAGAGGAATATAGACCCCAGATTCTCAGTCTCGCGCATGATGCCTGCTTAGCTGGACATCTTGGGGTCAACAAGACGTATCATCGTGTATTACGTAACTTCTTTTGGCCTGGTTTAAAATCAGATGTGGTGAAATATTGTCGTTCGTGTCATACATGCCAAGTGGTGGGAAAGCCAAATAAACCGATTCCGCCAGCGCCTCTTCACCCGATTCCAGCGCTGGGTGAGCCGTTTGAGAGAGTTCTATTGGACTGTGTGGGCCCGTTGCCAAGAACAAAATCAGGCCACCAGTACATGTTAACGGTAATGTGCGCTGCCACTCGTTTTCCGGAGGCAATTCCATTACGTACCTTAAAGGCAAAGAACGTGGTGAAAGCCCTCACGAAGTTCTTTTCGACTTTTGGGTTACCCAGGGTTGTTCAAACTGATCAGGGAACAAACTTTATGTCAAAAGTGTTTGCCCAGGTTTTAAAGGAGTTAAAAGTTAAACATCAAACGTCCAGCCCTTATCACCCAGAGAGTCAAGGTGCACTGGAACGATTTCATCAAACCCTAAAGACCATGTTGCGCAAATACTGCCTTGAATCAGGTAAAGACTGGGATGAGGGACTTCCGCTTTTGCTTTTTGCTGTTAGAGAAACCACCCAGGAATCCCTTGGATTTAGTCCGGCTGACCTGGTTTTTGGACACACTGTACGCGGTCCCCTGCGACTGCTTAAAGAAAAGTGGTTATCTGAGTCGCAGCGAGCCGAGCATAACGTGTTAGATTATGTTTGCAGTTTTAGAGAGCGTCTTTTCCGGGCATGTCAGTTGGCCCGTGACAATTTGGAGCAAACACAAGGCAACATGAAAGCCCGGTATGACAAAAAGACAGTGGTCCGACATTTCGCTCCTGGTGAAAAGGTTCTAGTGTTGCTTCCTTTAGTTGGGTCTAGCCTCCATGCGCGGTTTTCTGGTCCCTATGAGGTGGACAAAAGGATAAGTGACACTAGCTATGCAGTAAAAACCCCTGATCGAAAGAGAAAACTGAGGGTTTGCCACGTTAACATGCTTAAACGCTATGTTTCTAGAGAGGACGTGGCAGCTGACAAAACCACACCCATAACGCCTGTCTCTGTGTGTTCGGCACCCCCATTGTATGTTTTGCAAGATGATGACTTGACTGACAAGAGCAGTTGTATGCCGTTGGCCCGTTTGCGAAACTCAGAAGCGTTAGAAAACTTAGACTCTTTCCTGTCGCATCTGTCAGATTCCACCCGCAAAGATATCCTTGATCTGATTGAAGCTAATTTGCTGCTTTTCTCTGACCATCCGCGGCAGACGTCTGTGCTCTTTCATGATATCGTTGTGGAAGTTGATAAGCCAATAAAGCAACATGCTTATCGAGTAAATCCAACCAAGCGGAATTTAATGCAACAGGAAGTCGAATACCTGGTTAAACATGGGTTAGCTGAGCCCAGTAACAGTGCGTGGAGTTCACCCTGTATTTTGGTGCCTAAACCAGATGACACCCCACGTTTCTGTACCGATTTCAGAAAGGTTAATGCTGTCACAAAACCGGATTCTTTCCCTCTCCCCAGAATGGAGGACTGCATTGATCGTGTCGGCTCAGCTACATACGTCACTAAATTAGACCTGTTAAAAGGATATTGGCAAGTCCCGTTAACCCCCAGAGCTTCTGAAGTCTCCGCGTTTGTAACTCCAGATCATTTCCTCCAATACACGGTAATGCCCTTTGGGTTGCGAAACGCACCCGCAACATTTCAACGTCTAATGCAGAAGGTATTGTTTGGAGTGAGAAACTGTGAGGCATACTTGGATGACATTGTCATTTATTCTCCAACATGGTCAGAACATCTGGAAACGCTCTCTGAGGTGTTCAGACGTTTTTGTGAATCTTCTCTCACACTAAACCTCTCTAAGTGTGAGTTTGGTAAAGCCACCATTACTTATTTAGGGAAACAGGTCGGACAGGGGCAAGTGCGCCCTGTTGCTGCGAAAGTACAGGCCATTGTTGATTTTCCTGTCCCGCAGACAAAAAGAGCACTGCGTCGTTTTTTAGGAATGGCCGGTTTTTATCGAGGGTTTTGCAGAAATTTTTCTGATGTGGTTAGTCCCCTAACTGATCTTGTTAGCCCCTTAAAACCTTTTATTTGGTCTCCAGCATGTCAGGTGGCATTCGAATCTGCCAAAGCATTGTTGTGCAGTGCACCAGTGCTAGCTGCGCCGAATTTTGAGCGCCCTTTTAAACTAGACGTTGACGCCAGCTCGTGTGGCGCAGGCGCTGTTCTGTTACAGGAAGATGATCACGGCGTAGATCATCCCGTCTGCTACTTTTCAAGAAAGTTTAACAGACACCAGACCCATTATAGCACCATTGAAAAAGAGGCCCTTGCCTTACTCCTTGCGTTACAGCATTTTGAGGTCTATGCTGGGTCAAGTGTGCTGCCTGTGCAGGTGTTTACCGATCACAACCCACTGGTGTTCCTTTCCCAAATGCGCAACTCCAATCAAAGACTTATGCGCTGGTCCTTGTTATTGCAAGATTTTAACTTGGAGATCAGTTACAAGAAAGGGAAGGATAACGTATTGGCTGACACCCTGTCTAGAGCACTGTCTCCTTGAATTAAACATTTTGGGGTTAATGTTAATTCTTGGGTAAGGGGGTGTTACGACTGTGACCGTAATTGTGTGTGGATTTGAGTGTCCAGGTGCTCCTCCGGGATTGGTGCATCCAGGGTGGATGGCTCCCACCGATTGGCTGAGGACTGGGAGACAGCGGATAAGAAGAGCCCGCCAGGGACTGCCCAGTCATTCATCCTCGGCCCAACCCAGCCGGCAGACCGGTCACTGTATCGACGTATTATGTAATGTAGGAGCATGTAGGGGTGGACCGCCTTTTTCGTTGATCAGTTTTCTCCTGTTTTTGTTAGGTAGGGAGGAAAGTGATTGTCGTTTTGTTTAGTTCCTTTGAGTAGGTCAGTTTCGTTTATTCCTGAGATAGGCTACTTTTGTTTGTTGTTTTGGCCTTGGGTTCACCCTGAAGCTATGATATGCTCCCTTCCTTTGTTTAACCGCACCTATTGTAAATAAATCACTGTCACAAAATAGTAAGTGTGTGACGTGCTGCTTGGGGTTGGACGGGGATGGATCACCCTTTATGTTGTGGTCTGGCCGCGCCTAGACGGGCCATAACAGGAAGGAAAGATCACAAGCTTTGTCACAAGTGCAATACTTTAATTTTCTGCTGCTCATTCCTGTGCAATATCCCATCTGCCCTCCCGTCATATTTCTTTTCAAGATTTTCTTATTTAATCACTAATGTACATATATTTATATTTATAGATACATATATATTCAGTCATCTTTTCTCTTTTACCATGTCTCTCTAATATTTTGCTCCTTACTATTTTTCTATTTTCTTTATTGTTTTATTTTATTTTAATATGTTTTCTCCTACTGTGCATGCTGCTGAGTGACTGCTGCTCGTCAAACACATTTAATTGCAATGTTGACCCTGTGCTAACTTGCATATGACAAATAAATCTGAAAACTGAAACTAAACTAAGGAAAGAAGGATGGAAGGAAGGATCACAAGCTTTGTCACAAAGGAAAGAAGGATGGGAGGAAAGATCACAAGCTTTGTCACAAAGGAAAGAAGGATGGATGGAAGGATCACATGCATTGTCACAAAGGAAAGAACGATGGAAGGCAGGATGACATGCAATGTCACAAAGGAAAGAAGGATGGAAGGAAGAATCACATGCATTGTCACAAAGGAAAGAACGATGGAAGGCAGGATGACATGCAATGTCACAAAGGAAAGAAGGATGGAAGGAAGAATCACATGCATTGTCACAAAGGAAAGAAGGATGGAAGGAAGGATCACATGCATTGTCACAAAGGAAAGAACGATGGAAGGCAGGATGACATGCAATGTCACAAAGGAAAGAAGGATGGAAGGAAGAATCACATGCATTGTCACAAAGGAAAGAAGGATGGAAGGAAGAATCACATGCATTGTCACAAAGGAAAGAAGGATGGAAGGAAGGATCACAAGCTTTGTCACAAAGGAAAGAAGGATGGAAGGAAGGATCACATGCAATGTCACAAAGGAAAGAAGGATGGAAGGAAGGAAGGAAGGATCACAAGCTTTGTCACAAAGGAAAGAAGGATGGAAGGAAGGAAGGAAGGATCACAAGCTTTGTCACAAAGGAAAGAAGGATGGAAGGAAGGAAAGATCACAATTTTTGTCACAAGTGCAATACTTTAATTTTCTGCTGCTCATTCCTGTGCAATATCCCATCTGCCCTCCCGTCATATTTCTTTTCAAGATTTTCTTATTTAATCACTAATGTACATATATTTATATTTATAGATACATATATATTCAGTCATCTTTTCTCTTTTACCATGTCTCTCTAATATTTTGCTCCTTGCTATTTTTCTATTTTCTTTATTATTTTATTTTATTTTAATATATTTTCTCCTACTGTGCATGCTGCTGAGTGACTGCTGCTCGTCAAACACATTTAATTGCAATGTTGACCCTGTGCTAACTTGCATATGACAAATAAATCTGAAAACTAAAACTAAACTAAGGAAAGAAGGATGGAAGGAAGGATCACAAGCTTTGTCACAAAGGAAAGAAGGATGGAAGGAAGGATCACATGCATTGTCACAAAGGAAAGAAGGACGGAAGGAAGGAAGGAAGGATCACAAGCATTGTCACAAAGGAAAGAAGGATGGAAGGAAGGAAGGAAGGATCACAAGCTTTGTCACAAAGGAAAGAAGGATGGAAGGAAGGAAAGATCACAAGCTTTGTCACAAGTGCAATACTTTAATTTTCTGCTGCTCATTCCTGTGCAATATCCCATCTGCCCTCCCGTCATATTTCTTTTCAAGATTTTCTTATTTAATCACTAATGTACATATATTTATATTTATAGATACATATATATTCAGTCATCTTTTCTCTTTTACCATGTCTCTCTAATATTTTGATCCTTACTATTTTTCTATTTTCTTTATTGTTTTATTTTATTTTAATATATTTTCTCCTACTGTGCATGCTGCTGAGTGACTGCTGCTCGTCAAACACATTTAATTGCAATGTTGACCCTGTGCTAACTTGCATATGACAAATAAATCTGAAAACTGAAACTAAACTAAGGAAAGAAGGATGGAAGGAAGGATCACAAGCTTTGTCACAAAGGAAAGAAGGATGGGAGGAAAGATCACAAGCTTTGTCACAAAGGAAAGAAGGATGGATGGAAGGATCACATGCATTGTCACAAAGGAAAGAACGATGGAAGGCAGGATGACATGCAATGTCACAAAGGAAAAAAGGATGGAAGGAAGAATCACATGCATTGTCACAAAGGAAAGAAGGATGGAAGGAAGGATCACATGCATTGTCACAAAGGAAAGAACGATGGAAGGCAGGATGACATGCAATGTCACAAAGGAAAGAAGGATGGAAGGAAGAATCACATGCATTGTCACAAAGGAAAGAAGGATGGAAGGAAGGATCACAAGCTTTGTCACAAAGGAAAGAAGGATGGGAGGAAAGATCACAAGCTTTGTCACAAAGGAAAGAAGGAAGGATGGAAGGATCACATGCATTGTCACAAAGGAAAGAACGATGGAAGGAAGGAAGGATCACAAGCATTGTCACAAAGGAAAGAAGGATGGAAGGAAGGATCACAAGCATTGTCACAAAGGAAAGAAGGATGGAAGGAAGGATCACAAGCATTGTCACAAAGGAAAGAAGGATGGAAGGAAGGATCACAAGCATTGTCACAAAGGAAAGAACGATGGAAGGCAGGATGACATGCAATGTCACAAAGGAAAGAAGGATGGAAGGAAGGATCACATGCTTTGTCACAAAGGAAAGAAGGATGGAAGGATGGATCACAAGCTTTGTCACAAAGGAAAGAAGGATGGAAGGAAGGATCACAAGCTTTGTCACAAAGGAAAGAAGGATGGAAGGAAGGATCACATGCAATGTCACAAAGGAAAGAAGGACGGAAGGAAGGATCACAAGCTTTGTCACAAAGGAAAGAAGGATGGAAGGAAGGAAGGAAGGATCACAAGCTTTGTCACAAATGAAAGAAGGATGGAAGGAAGGAAAGATCACAAGCTTTGTCACAAGTGCAATACTTTAATTTTCTGCTGCTCATTCCTGTGCAATATCCCATCTGCCCTCCCGTCATATTTCTTTTCAAGATTTTCTTATTTAATCACTAATGTACATATATTTATATTTATAGATACGTATATATTCAGTCATCTTTTCTCTTTTACCATGTCTCTCTAATATTTTGCTCCTTACTATTTTTCTATTTTCTTTATTGTTTTATTTTATTTTAATATATTTTCTCCTACTGTGCATGCTGCTGAGTGACTGCTGCTCGTCAAACACATTTAATTGCAATGTTGACCCTGTGCTAAATTGCATATGACAAATAAATCTGAAAACTGAAACTGTCATGGTCCTGGGCCGTGTTGGCCCAGTATTCTTAGTTTCCATGTATTTTTGTATATTCGTTCCTTATTTAGACCATGTTTTCTGAGTTGCCCTGTTGTGTTGTTCCCTAAGTGTTTTCCCTTCATGGCTTTTACCCCCTGTGTGCCCCTCTGTGTATCTGTGAGCCCTCGTCTCTCCTTATGTTTTATTCCATGTTTCCCCTGCCCCTTATGTCTAAGTTCTCCCCGCGCTCTCTCTCCCCCCTGTGTGCCCTCTATGTATTTATGAGCCCTCGTCTCCCTTTGTGGTTGTTTCATGTTTCCCCAGCCCGTTATGTCTGTGTTTTCCCCGTGCTCTCTCTCCTCCTGTCTGAACCTCTGTGCACTTCCTGTTTACCTTGTGACTCTAACGCCCGTACATGTCATGTTCAGTTCACCCCGCCCTGTCTCGTTATGATTATCAGTGTCACCTGTGTTCCCCGTGTGTTCCCACTCCCCTCGTTAACCCTCTGTGTATTTCTGTCTGCGTCTCCCTCTGTTCAGTGTGACGTCGTCCCTCATGCCGTGTGTGGATCTCCCTGTGTCTCTCTGTGAGTTCTTAGTTTGTGGTTTCCCAGTTTAGTTTAGTTTGTATATTTGTTCTGCCAGCGAATAAAGCTGAGTTTTGAGTTCATTCCCTCGTGCCTGTGAGTCCTGCATTTTGGGTCCTACTCCTGCCTGCCGCACGGCGATTCATGACAGAAACTAAACTAAGGAAAGAAGGATGGAAGGAAAGATCACAAGCTTTGTCACAAAGGAAAGAAGGATGGAAGGAAGGATCACAAGCTTTGTCACAAAGGAAAGAAGGATGGGAGGAAAGATCACAAGCTTTGTCACAAAGGAAAGAAGGATGGATGGAAGGATCACATGCATTGTCACAAAGGAAAGAAGGATGGAAGGAAGGAAGGATCACAAGCATTGTCACAAAGGAAAGAAGGATCGAAGGAAGGATCACAAGCATTGTCACAAAGGAAAGAAGGATGGAAGGAAGGATCACATGCATTGTCACAAAGGAAAGAACGATGGAAGGCAGGATGACATGCAATGTCACAAAGGAAAGAAGGATGGAAGGAAGAATCACATGCATTGTCACAAAGGAAAGAAGGATGGAAGGAAGGATCACAAGCATTGTCACAAAGGAAAGAAGGATGGAAGGAAGGATCACAAGCATTGTCACAAAGGAAAGAAGGATGGAGGGAAGGATCACATGCATTGTCACAAAGGAAAGAACGATGGAAGGCAGGATGACATGCAATGTCACAAAGGAAAGAAGGATGGAAGGAAGAATCACATGCATTGTCACAAAGGAAAGAAGGATGGAAGGAAGGATCACAAGCATTGTCACAAAGGAAAGAAGGATGGAAGGAAGGATCACAAGCATTGTCACAAAGGAAAGAAGGATGGAAGGAAGGATCACATGCATTGTCACAAAGGAAAGAACGATGGAAGGCAGGATGACATGCAATGTCACAAAGGAAAGAAGGATGGAAGGAAGAATCACATGCATTGTCACAAAGGAAAGAAGGATGGAAGGAAGGATCACATGCATTGTCACAAAGGAAAGAACGATGGAAGGAAGGATCACAAGCATTGTCACAAAGGAAAGAAGGATGGAAGGAAGGATCACATGCATTGTCACAAGGAAAGAACGATGGAAGGCAGGATGACATGCAATGTCACAAAGGAAAGAAGGATGGAAGGAAGAATCACATGCATTGTCACAAAGGAAAGAAGGATGGAAGGAAGGATCACATGCATTGTCACAAAGGAAAGAAGGATGGAAGGAAGGATCACATGCATTGTCACAAAGGAAAGAAGGATGGAAGGAAGAATCACAAGCATTGTCACAAAGGAAAGAAGGATGGAAGGAAGGATCACATGCATTGTCACAAAGGAAAGAAGGATGGAAGGATGGATCACAAGCTTTGTCACAAAGGAAAGAAGGATGGAAGGAAGGATCACAAGCTTTGTCACAAAGGAAAGAAGGATGTAAGGAAGGATCACATGCATTGTCACAAAGGAAAGAAGGATGGAAGGCAGGATGACATGCAATGTCACAAAGGAAAGAAGGATGGAAGGAAGAATCACATGCATTGTCACAAAGGAAAGAAGGATGGAAGGAAGAATCACATGCATTGTCACAAAGGAAAGAAGGATGGAAGGAAGAATCACATGCATTGTCACAAAGGAAAGAAGGATGGAAGTAAGAATCACATGCATTGTCACAAAGGAAAGAAGGATGGAAGTAAGAATCACATGCATTGTCACAAAGGAAAGAAGGATGGAAGGAAGGATCACATGCATTGTCACAAAGGAAAGAAGGATGGAAGGAAGGATCACAAGCATTGTCACAAAGGAAAGAAGGATGGAAGGAAGGATCACAAGCTTTGTCACAAAGGAAAGAAGGATGGAAGGAAGGAAAGATCACAAGCTTTGTCACAAGTGCAATACTTTAATTTTCTGCTGCTCATTCCTGTGCAATATCCCATCTGCCCTCCCGTCATATTTCATTTCAAGATTTTCTTATTTAATCACTAATGTACATATATTTATATTTATAGATACATATATATTCAGTCAGTTTTTTCTCTTTTACCATGTCTCTCTAATATTTTGCTCCTTACTATTTTTCTATTTTCTTTATTGTTTTATTTTATTTTAATATATTTTCTCCTACTGTGCATACTGCTGAGTGACTGCTGCTCGTCAAACACATTTAATTGCAATGTTGACCCTGTGCTAATTTGCATATGACAAATAAATCTGAAAACTGAAACTAAACTAAGGAAAGAATGATGGAAGGAAAGATCACAAGCTTTGTCACAAAGGAAAGAAGGATGGAAGGCAGGATGACATGCATTGTCACAAAGGAAAGAAGGATGGAAGGAAGGATCACAAGCATTGTCACAAAGGAAAGAAGGATGGAAGGAAGGATCACAAGCATTGTCACAAAGGAAAGAAGGATGGAAGGAAGGATCACAAGGATTGTCACAAAGGAAAGAAGGATGGAAGGAAGGATCACATGCATTGTCACAAAGGAAAGAACGATGGAAGGCAGGATGACATGCAATGTCACAAAGGAAAGAAGGATGGAAGGAAGAATCACATGCATTGTCACAAAGGAAAGAAGGATGGAAGGCAGGATCACATGCATTGTCACAAAGGAAAGAACGATGGAAGGCAGGATGACATGCAATGTCACAAAGGAAAGAAGGATGGAAGGAAGGATCACATGCATTGTCACAAAGGAAAGAACAATGGAAGGCAGGATGACATGCAATGTCACAAAGGAAAGAAGGATGGAAGGAAGAATCACATGCATTGTCACAAAGGAAAGAAGGATGGAAGGAAGGATCACATGCATTGTCACAAAGGAAAGAAGGATGGAAGGATGGATCACAAGCTTTGTCACAAAGGAAAGAAGGATGGAAGGAAGGATCACAAGCTTTGTCACAAAGGAAAGAAGGATGGAAGGAAGGATCACATGCAATGTCACAAAGGAAAGAAGGATGGAAGGAAGGAAGGATCACAAGCTTTGTCACAAAGGAAAGAAGGATGGAAGGAAGGAAGGAAGGATCACAAGCTTTGTCACAAAGGAAAGAAGGATGGAAGGAAGGAAAGATCACAAGCTTTGTCACAAGTGCAATACTTTAATTTTCTGCTGCTCATTCCTGTGCAATATCCCATCTGCCCTCCCGTCATATTTCTTTTCAAGATTTTCTTATTTAATCACTAATGTACATATATTTATATTTATAGATACATATATATTCAGTCATCTTTTCTCTTTTACCATGTCTCTCTAATATTTTGCTCCTTGCTATTTTTCTATTTTCTTTATTATTTTATTTTATTTTAATATATTTTCTCCTACTGTGCATGCTGCTGAGTGACTGCTGCTCGTCAAACACATTTAATTGCAATGTTGACCCTGTGCTAACTTGCATATGACAAATAAATCTGAAAACTAAAACTAAACTAAGGAAAGAAGGATGGAAGGAAAGATCACAAGCTTTGTCACAAAGGAAAGAAGGATGGAAGGAAGGATCACATGCATTGTCACAAAGGAAAGAAGGGTGGAAGGAAGGATCACATGCATTGTCACAAAGGAAAGAAGGATGGAAGGAAGGATCACATGCATTGTCACAAAGGAAAGAAGGATGGAAGGAAGGATCACATGCATTGTTACAAAAGAAAGAATAATGGAAGGAAGGATCACAAGCATTGTCACAAAGGAAAGAAGGATGGAAGGAAGGATTACATGCATTGTCACAAAGGAAAGAAGGATGGAAGGAAGGATGACATGCATTGTCACAAAGGAAAGAAGGATGGAAGGAAGGATCACAAGCATTGTCACAAAGGAAAGAAGGATGGAAGGAAGGATGACATGCTTTGTCACAAAGGAAAAAAGGATGGAAGGAAGGAAAGATCACAAGCTTTGTCACAAGTGCAATACTTTAATTTTCTGCTGCTCATTCCTGTGCAATATCCCATCTGCCCTCCCGTCATATTTCTTTTCAAGATTTTCTTATTTAATCACTAATGTACATATATTTATATTTATAGATACATATATATTCAGTCATCTTTTCTCTTTTACCATGTCTCTCTAATATTTTGCTCCTTACTATTTTTCTATTTTCTTTATTGTTTTATTTTATTTTAATATATTTTCTCCTACTGTGCATGCTGCTGAGTGACTGCTGCTCGTCAAACACATTTAATTGCAATGTTGACCCTGTGCTAACTTGCATATGACAAATAAATCTGAAAACTGAAACTAAACTAAGGAAAGAAGGATGGAAGGAAGGATCACAAGCTTTGTCACAAAGGAAAGAAGGATGGAAGGAAGGATCACAAGCTTTGTCACAAAGGAAAGAAGGATGGAAGGAAGGATCACAAGCTTTGTCACAAAGGAAAGAAGGATGGATGGAAGGATCACATGCATTGTCACAAAGGAAAGAAGGATGGAAGGAAGGATCACAAGCATTGTCACAAAGGAAAGAAGGATGGAAGGAAGGATCACAAGCTTTGTCACAAAGGAAAGAAGGACGGAAGGAAGGATCACAAGCTTTGTCACAAAGGAAAGAAGGATGGATGGAAGGATCACATGCATTGTCACAAAGGAAAGAAGGATGGAAGGAAGGATCACAAGCATTGTCACAAAGGAAAGAAGGATGGAAGGAAGGATCACAAGCATTGTCAGAAAGGAAAGAAGGATGGAAGGAAGGATCACAAGGATTGTCACAAAGGAAAGAAGGATGGAAGGAAGGATCACATGCATTGTCACAAAGGAAAGAACGATGGAAGGCAGGATGACATGCAATGTCACAAAGGAAAGAAGGATGGAAGGAAGAATCACATGCATTGTCACAAAGGAAAGAAGGATGGAAGGAAGGATCACATGCAATGTCACAAAGGAAAGAAGGATGGAAGGATGGATCACAAGCTTTGTCACAAAGGAAAGAAGGATGGAAGGAAGGATCACAAGCTTTGTCACAAAGGAAAGAAGGATGGAAGGAAGGATCACATGCAATGTCACAAAGGAAAGAAGGATGGAAGGAAGGAAGGAAGGATCACAAGCTTTGTCACAAAGGAAAGAAGGATGGAAGGAAGGAAGGAAGGATCACAAGCTTTGTCACAAAGGAAAGAAGGATGGAAGGAAGGATTACATGCATTGTCACAAAGGAAAGAAGGATGGAAGGAAGGATGACATGCATTGTCACAAAGGAAAGAAGGATGGAAGGAAGGATCACAAGCATTGTCACAAAGGAAAGAAGGATGGAAGGAAGGATCACAAGCTTTGTCACAAAGGAAAACAGGATGGAAGGAAGGAAAGATCACAAGCTTTGTCACAAGTGCAATACTTTAATTTTCTGCTGCTCATTCCTGTGCAATATCCCATCTGCCCTCCCGTCATATTTCTTTTCAAGATTTTCTTATTTAATCACTAATGTACATATATTTATATTTATAGATACATATATATTCAGTCATCTTTTCTCTTTTACCATGTCTCTCTAATATTTTGCTCCTTACTATTTTTCTATTTTCTTTATTGTTTTATTTTATTTTAATATATTTTCTCCTACTGTGCATGCTGCTGAGTGACTGCTGCTCGTCAAACACATTTAATTGCAATGTTGACCCTGTGCTAACTTGCATATGACAAATAAATCTGAAAACTGAAACTAAACTAAGGAAAGAAGGATGGAAGGAAAGATCACAAGCTTTGTCACAAAGGAAAGAAGCATGGAAGGAAGGATCACATGCATTGTCACAAAGGAAAGAAGGATGGAAGGAAGGATCACAAGCTTTGTCACAAAGGAAAGAAGGATGGGAGGAAAGATCACAAGCTTTGTCACAAAGGAAAGAAGGATGGATGGAAGGATCACATGCATTGTCACAAAGGAAAGAAGGATGGAAGGAAGGATCACAAGCATTGTCACAAAGGAAAGAAGGATGGAAGGAAGGAAGGATCACAAGCATTGTCACAAAGGAAAGAAGGATGGAAGGAAGGATCACAAGGATTGTCACAAAGGAAAGAAGGATGGAAGGAAGGATCACATGCATTGTCACAAAGGAAAGAACGATGGAAGGCAGGATGACATGCAATGTCACAAAGGAAAGAATGATGGAAGGAAGAATCACATGCATTGTCACAAAGGAAAGAAGGATGGAAGGCAGGATCACATGCATTGTCACAAAGGAAAGAACGATGGAAGGCAGGATGACATGAAATGTCACAAAGGAAAGAAGGATGGAAGGAAGAATCACATGCATTGTCACAAAGGAAAGAAGGATGGAAGGAAGGATCACATGCATTGTCACAAAGGAAAGAACGATGGAAGGCAGCATGACATGCAATGTCACAAAGGAAAGAAGGATGGAAGGAAGAATCACATGCATTGTCACAAAGGAAAGAAGGATGGAAGGAAGGATCACATGCATTGTCACAAAGGAAAGAAGGATGGAAAGATGGATCACAAGCTTTGTCACAAAGGAAAGAAGGATGGAAGGAAGGATCACAAGCTTTGTCACAAAGGAAAGAAGGATGGAAGGAAGGATCACATGCAATGTCACAAAGGAAAGAAGGATGGAAGGAAGGAAGGAAGGATCACAAGCTTTGTCACAAGTGCAATACTTTAATTTTCTGCTGCTCATTCCTGTGCAATATCCCATCTGCCCTCCCGTCATATTTCTTTTCAAGATTTTCTTATTTAATCACTAATGTACATATATTTATATTTATAGATACATATATATTCAGTCATCTTTTCTCTTTTACCATGTCTCTCTAATATTTTGCTCCTTGCTATTTTTCTATTTTCTTTATTATTTTATTTTATTTTAATATATTTTCTCCTACTGTGCATGCTGCTGAGTGACTGCTGCTCGTCAAACACATTTAATTGCAATGTTGACCCTGTGCTAACTTGCATATGACAAATAAATCTGAAAACTAAAACTAAACTAAGGAAAGAAGGATGGAAGGAAGGATCACAAGCTTTGTCACAAAGGAAAGAAGGATGGAAGGAAGGATCACATGCATTGTCACAAAGGAAAGAAGGATGGAAGGAAGGATCACAAGCTTTGTCACAAAGGAAAGAAGGGTGGAAGGAAGGATCACATGCATTGTCACAAAGGAAAGAAGGATGGAAGGAAGGATCACATGCATTGTCACAAAGGAAAGAAGGATGGAAGGAAGGATCACATGCATTGTTACAAAAGAAAGAAGGATGGAAGGAAGGATCACAAGCATTGTCACAAAGGAAAGAAGGATGTTCCTCTGACTGTGAGGTGTCCACACTTGAAAAAGACCAGACTTTGAATTTCACTCAACTTTATTTAGACCAACTAGTTTGATAGCTGGTAGGTAGCAGCAGGTAAAAAACCTTTCAACACAAAAATAAAGAACATTTCATTAACCATTCAGATAAATTACACAGAAGACAGATGAAATAACAAAATACACTTCAGTAAAGCCATTTACCATGTGGTTAACTGTGTTAATTTAACTGTGGTTCTTAAATAAATATACACAATGTGTCTTCTTTGCATTTAACACTTTTTTATAAACAATTGTATTTTAAAGTATACATTTTAGAGTTCACAAACATTTTAATAGACTTTAACTAAGGATTTTCTTTACAAAGAATTATTTTCTTATTAGTTTTACGATCCACCCAAGGATTTGGGGTAACTATTTTTAATATTAATTAACATAAATATGTGGGAACACTAACTGCACAAACAATTTATTCAAACTTAAACATTCATTTTTGTCAATATAATTAAACTTAAATGCAGCAACTATTTCCCTAAGCGTAAAACATTTGCACAACTGAGCTTCCATAGTCCCAGATACATCTGCAAAAGCAAAATGTGAACTCAAGAGCTTACCGATAGCCTGTCTTGTTCAAAGTCTTCCTCACAGTGGAAAAGTGCTTTGTTTGCCGTCCTCTCAGTATGTTGCACCCGGGTCAAATGACTGCTGCATGCATTTAAAGGTTTACTCGGCACGCCCACCCTTGATTGCTCTAATGTGGCTCACCTGGCAGGGCGGCGCACACCAGGCCGTGCTTAGTTGTTGATTGCACCCAAGGTCTAATCAGCGGCCATGGGTAAGCAGCAGCACCGAACAGGTAGAGGGCAGGAGGAGGAAAAGAGGAATAACAGCCACACCTACTAGGTCAGCGCGACACCTCCCACTCGATCTTTGCTCAGCACTGTCTGGAAAGAGCGCACTCAGGTGGGCTGGTCCCTCGCTTGATCTTCCACCGGTAAAAGGACCACAAGACGCTGGATGTCCCGATGTAAGGTGGTGCCCAGCTCAGGACTTGTGGTAGCAGGTTTTGGACTCTTGATCGCAATGCTGGAACTTGGAGAGACCCTCACATGCACATCTCGAACGATCCCTTTGGAATCAGGATTCACGCTAATGACTTTTGCGAGTCTGAACTGCCCTCTAAGGGCATTTTGGTCGCAGAGCCAAACTATGTCTCCAACAGCAATGTTTCTCTCTGCAGTATGCCACTTACTGCGGATGAACAGGTTTGGTCCAGCGAGTTGGCTCCAGGACCTCCAGAAGTTGTTGACTATGGTTTGTATTTCCTTCAGCCTTTTGAAAGGATAATTTGTGAAGTCAACAGTTTTGAAGTCCCCACTTTGTGTGGCTCGACCAAGCAACAGATTATTCGGCGTGATGTAGTCAATGCGATCTTCTCGGCTCTGAATTCTGGCATCAATGGGTCTCTCATTTGCAAGGTTGGCGGCTAGCTGGAGTGCTGTCAGAAACTCACTAAAGGTAAGAGCCTCTGTATTGCCGAGAGTATGGAGGGCTCTCTTGATAACTCTGACAGCAGCTTCGGCGGCCCCATTTCGGTGAGGTGAGTCAGCGGGAAGAATCTTCCATGCCCAGATGGTCTCATTTTTGGCAGAGTATTCTTCAAGCGACTCCTTGTTTTGTCGTCTCAGGTAAGCATACATTTCTTCCAAGACAGGTTTGGCGCCGACAAAGTTTGTACCAGGATCTGACCAGATTTTTTGGGGATGGCCTCGGACAGAAGTGAACCTCTGGTAGGCAAGCAGGAAGCTCTCTGTTGATAGTGTGCTCGCTAGTTCGACATGAATGGCTCTGCTTGCCATACAGCAAAACACAACTCCCCAAACTTTCATGGTCACTCTTCTCTTGACATCATCCCTCACATGATAGGGTCCAAACAGGTCAACAGATGTAAATTCGAATGGTGCAGCAGGATTTGACCTCTCTTCAGGTAAGTCCCCCATTACTTGCTTGCAGGTTCTTGCCTTTGCCTTCTTGCAGATGCACTGGTCAACGACCTTTTGGGCAATAATTCTTCCTCTGACCACCCAAGCCTTCATTCTCATCCGCAGTAAGGTTTCTGCCACTCCGCCATGTCCCTCGCTGTGTGCTTCTCTGGCAAGGAGGGTGGATAGCCAGGCTTGGAATGGTAGAAGGGGAACGGCTTTGCGGTCTTTTTTGAAGGTTTGGATTCTGCCACCACAAACTAGAAGTCCACTTGTTTGGTCTCTGTAAACGACTAGTCTGTCTGTTGTGGTGCTTGGGAAGTTGACGCCCTCTTGTGCTGCTAGGCAAAGGTCTCGAAAAGCATCTTGTCTCTCGCAGACTGTGAGGATACCCGAAGATGGTACTACCTCCCACTTTTCTTGGTCTCTGGTCTTTGATCTCATGAACTTTTTGGCAACCCTCCAGACCCACGCCACGGTCCCAATCAGCCTTCTCAGGTTGCTGAATCGCCTTTCGTCGATTAGCTGTTGGGTTGCTACTCCTCGTGGTCTTCTCGACTCTACGTGTACTGAGTCCTGAGCCGCCTTGATGTGCATTCTGGTAAGGACCGCAACAAAAGTCTTTTTCTGTAGCTTTGTGACCGTTTCTCGAGCTTGGGCAGCGACTTCTCCGGCGGATTTCTTCAGCCACTCATCTTCAGGAAGTTGGAGAAACTTTGGACCCAACTGCCACTCGGAGTCCTCGGTTAGGGCATTCGGACTGGCCCCTCTGGTGAGGATGTCTGCAATGTTTGCTGACCCAGGAATCCACCACCAATCCTGGGCATCAGTGCTACTCTGGATTTCACCAACGCGGTTTGCGAAGAAGGTCTGGAAACCGTAGCTCTCACGCTGGATTGCACCCAAGACGGTCTGGCTGTCAACGAGGTGGTACCATTTTTTGACCTGGATTCTGCAGTGTCTCTGGAAGTAGGTCTTCAGACGGGCAGCAAAGACTGCGCCACACATCTCTGCTTTAACAGGATCGCCTTTGTGATTGAGAGGCGTCAGTTTGGCTTTGGACTCTACTAGTCTCACAATGACACTATGGCTGCAGCTCCAGCGAAGGTACATCACTGCACCATATGCATGTTCACTGCCATCAGAGAACGTGATGGCACTGGGCTCTGCACAAGGATCTGGTGGAGTCAGGGCTCTAGTGAAATGCAGTTTCTTCAGGTCAGCATACTCTTCCAGAAGCTTTATAGCGTCTTCTCGGAGACCTTCAGACAAGGCTGCGTCCCATGTGTCTTCGAGGCAGTGCTTTACTTTTGCTTCTTGGAAAGCTCTCCTTACCAGGATGGCACCCTTTTGTTTGACGGGAGTCACTAGACCGAGTGGGTCGTATAGGCCGGAGACTTGGCTTAGCAGTTCTCGCCTGGTGAGTGGATCAGGTGTTTGCTCTCTGACTTCTTCTCTGAGCAGGTCTTGACCAAGGCGCATTTTCCTCCTTTTCTTTGAGAAGTTCACTGCGACCATGACATGAAGCTTGTCATCATTGATGGTGTAGCCAAGGCCAAGGGCTTTGTTGTCATCTTCCGTCAGCTGGTTTGGCAGGATCATAGTCTTTGGCTCTGATCGAGGCAACTCTTTCTTTGACTCCTCCCTCCCACTTTGACTGGAGTAGACCCAAGGCTTCATGTAGAATCCTCCAGCTCTCAGGATGTGCTCGATGTTGGCTGTTAGGCGTCTCAAATGGTCGAGGTCATTGTGTGATGTCAGAATGTCATCGACATAAGCATCTTCTTCCAGCACACGTTTCTCCTCTGTGAAGTGACTGAATGAAGGTAGGTTTGCAGTTTCTCTCATGGCGACTTGGGCTATGCAACCAGCAGGTTTGTCTCCAATGTTGACTCTTGTTATGGCATAGTCTTCTATGTCTGCATCTTCTGTGTCACGCCACAAGAATCTGTGCAAGTGGACTTCTCGATCTTCCAGCCAGACGGAGTTGTACATCTTGCGGACGTCACCAAGGGCGGCGTAGACACCAGCTCGGAACCTCAGCAGGACAGCTCTTATCGGGTTCAGGACATCAGGACCTTTGATGAGGATGTCATTCAGGCTGAGGCCTCTGTACTTCTGGCTGCTGTTCCACACCAACCTCACTGGGGTAGAGACAGAGTGTGGATTTGGCGCGATGAGGTGGCTTATATACCATACTGGCCCAGTCCAACTCTGCAGGACTTCTTTGGACAGCTTCACTGCAGCTCTGCGGTTTACCATCTCATGAACTTGTGCAGCATAGGCCTTCTTCCATTCAGGTTCTTTAGATAGCTTCATCTCGGTTCTGATGAATGTTGCTTCTACTGCTTTCCTGTTATTTGGCAAGGTTGCTGGATCTTCTACCCATGGGTATTTAGCATGCCAATGCGGTTCACTGTTGTGGGCATCTCCAGTTGAGTAAGTCAGGCCATTCCTCACGATCTCCATCTCCCTCTCTTCTGCAAGTGTCATTTCTTTACCCCCTGGCTGGCAGCTCCCACAACGACACCCTCCACATCTCGGCTGGCAAGCGGCTCCGATGCTTTCCCACCTCCACCACTTCAGAAAGTCTCTGCTGCTGGTAGCTGTGGTGGATAGAGTCTCAGGGTGATCAGGGTGCTGACAGGAAGCTAGGTCTTTAGTGAACTCTTGGTACTTGAGTGCAGCAGCTCTCATTGATCTTGCGAAGTGAGTTTTGGAGGTGTGGGCCATCAAAGTGACTTCCTCAAAGAGGTCTGGATGCGTGCCCCCGATTGTTTTGCCAAGTGGACCGTCCCAGAGAACCAGGTCACCAATGGAACGGATCTTTTGGGGCACCAGCTGGCCTTCTTTATGGCTGATTAGAAGCTGGATCTCTCTGGGTCTGATGAGATCTTGGAGAGGGATGTCAGGGAAGATCTTTTGTAGCTTCTGAGGTGGAACATGTCTTTCCACTTCAGCAATCTTGTCAAGACCATAGCAGACTAACTGGTGAGGCTTTAAAGTTCCTCTTGAGGTGTTGACACGGATCTTGAGAAGGTAGCGCTTGGTTGCCACAGACACCTTCATACCTCCGATACCCTGGATGACAAGCATGACGTCTTCACTGCGAAGGTTGAGCTTACTTGCGGCTTTATGGGTTATGTAGTTTGTGTCAGATGCTAGATCAATTAGTGTCCCAATTCTCTGCCCATCATTGGCGATGACGTCAAGGAGCATCAGGATCACAGGGTACTCTTTTAGACCAGTCTCCTCCAGTAGACCTCTCTCTGCTGCCATGGAGTTGAAGGCTCGTGATGAGACGTTGCAGAAAGCTTTCCGACACTCCTGCGCTAGCTCTGGCGATAGTTTAGAGATGAACTCTTCTTGAACCTCTGTATACCTCCTCCCCTCAGCTCTCGCCGGACCAGACTTGGGCCTTTGTGATAAGGGTCGTGGCAAGGGACAAAGAAGGTAATGATGCTGGTCTTTGCACTCTGGTTTTCCACACAGGTAAGTAGTCTTTCTGCAGGGTTCATCGTGGATCTCGAGGCATCTCTTGCAGGCTCCAAGTTGCTGCACTGCATCCTCTTTCTCCTGTAACTTTGTGTTGGTTCGAAACCGTCTGCAGATGTAGAGCTTTCTCTTGTGCTTTGGGTCCCCACAGATGATGCAGCCTGCTGGATCAGTACTGGATTTAACTGACTTGGTACGGGCGTACTTTACTGGGAACTTTATTCTCTCCTTGGCAGGGTCGATGTCTCTCAGCTGGTCTAACTGCTCGTAGATGGACTCTTGAGATTGGAGGTATGCGAGCAGCTTGTCAAACCGGTTCTGATGAGTCACAGCGTTCTTTGGATCAGCAGCGTGGGTGAGCCAGTCTTTCTTTAGGGACTCAGGCAGCTTGCTTTCGATAGACTTTATTACCAAGAGGTTCTTTATGGCATTTGCTTCATCCAGCTCACTCAAATCATAGAGGGCCTTCTCAACTGCGTGGATAAGCTCTATAATTCTTCTAGGCTGGTTGCTACGAACAGGAGGGATAGCTTGAAGCTCCTCAATGATTTCAATGGCGATGGTGGCTTGATTTCCATAGCGGTTCTCGAGGACTCTGAAGATCTCATCGGCTGAGGTGTATGTGGACAGGCGCAGATCTTTGGCCACTTTATCATCGAGGCTATCGAGAAGTTGGAATTTCTTTACTTCCACGGACCCGGTTGGTTCACCTTGCTTTTGCAGAGCCTCCCATTCCTTCCGCCATCTGTAGAACTCACGCTGGCTGCCGGTGAACTTTGGTAAAGCTGTGGCTTTCAGTTTTATGGCTGCGACCGAGGCTGCGTTGCGGACTGTGACAACTGCTTGGTCGGCATCTCTTTTAATCCTCTCTGCTTTGATAACGGCGGCCTTCCCTGACACCAGCTTTGGAAGGCAGGTTTCGAGCTCCATCAGTCGACGATCACAATCTCGCCTCTCAGCAGGTGGCGCCCAGCAGTTCCATGTCTGGTGTGCCTGCTTAGCTTTCTTCACCAGTTCTTCTAGATGGTGGAGCATAAAATCATATGCCTCCAGGGGTGTATCAGGCTGAGTGGATGTGACGTTCTCACACGCCATTTCTGCTGATTTCAGAGCAAGGGTCAGTTCTTTTTCACCATATGATGTCCACAGTGTCTCTCTGATCAGGTGCTTCACCTCCTTCAACTTCTGCTCACATTCTTTCTCCGTTTTTTCGACGTCTGCTCTCTGTTGGCCCATCAGCTCCGGTGTGCCCTCTGCTTCACACTGCGTGATGTAGGCGGCCTCAAGCTCCTCGTTCGCGTCAATCACTTTGGAGCCCTCTACTGTGAGTCTCTTGAAGGAATCCTGCAGCTCCTCTACAGACATATCCATGTGGGTCCTTATTATATGGTTGGTGAGTCTGGAAAACAGTCTCTTTGCAGTGGTTCGCTCTATTTTCAGCTCTTCGAGTGACTTGGACTCAGCCATGCTGTTTTCTCGGTTGTTGATTGGACTGGCAAACGGCGTGCGATTTCCTCCAGGCCCCCAGGTGGAGTCTTCTCCGTCTTTGTGGTGAGCTTTTGTGGAGTCTTCACTGGTCAAGGCCGGTTTCTCTACTGGCCAGGCCGGTTTTTTACTGTCAAGTGTTCCTCTGACTGTGAGGTGTCCACACTTGAAAAAGACCAGACTTTGAATTTCACTCAACTTTATTTAGACCAACTAGTTTGATAGCTGGTAGGTAGCAGCAGGTAAAAAACCTTTCAACACAAAAATAAAGAACATTTCATTAACCATTCAGATAAATTACACAGAAGACAGATGAAATAACAAAATACACTTCAGTAAAGCCATTTACCATGTGGTTAACTGTGTTAATTTAACTGTGGTTCTTAAATAAATATACACAATGTGTCTTCTTTGCATTTAACACTTTTTTATAAACAATTGTATTTTAAAGTATACATTTTAGAGTTCACAAACATTTTAATAGACTTTAACTAAGGATTTTCTTTACAAAGAATTATTTTCTTATTAGTTTTACGATCCACCCAAGGATTTGGGGTAACTATTTTTAATATTAATTAACATAAATATGTGGGAACACTAACTGCACAAACAATTTATTCAAACTTAAACATTCATTTTTGTCAATATAATTAAACTTAAATGCAGCAACTATTTCCCTAAGCGTAAAACATTTGCACAACTGAGCTTCCATAGTCCCAGATACATCTGCAAAAGCAAAATGTGAACTCAAGAGCTTACCGATAGCCTGTCTTGTTCAAAGTCTTCCTCACAGTGGAAAAGTGCTTTGTTTGCCGTCCTCTCAGTATGTTGCACCCGGGTCAAATGACTGCTGCATGCATTTAAAGGTTTACTCGGCACGCCCACCCTTGATTGCTCTAATGTGGCTCACCTGGCAGGGCGGCGCACACCAGGCCGTGCTTAGTTGTTGATTGCACCCAAGGTCTAATCAGCGGCCATGGGTAAGCAGCAGCACCGAACAGGTAGAGGGCAGGAGGAGGAAAAGAGGAATAACAGCCACACCTACTAGGTCAGCGCGACAGAAGGATTACATGCATTGTCACAAAGGAAAGAAGGATGGAAGGAAGGATGACATGCATTGTCACAAAGGAAAGAAGGATGGAAGGAAGGATCACATGCATTGTCACAAAGGAAAGAAGGATGGAAGGAAGGATCACAAGCATTGTCACAAAGGAAAGAAGGATGGAAGGAAGGATCACAAGCTTTGTCACAAAGGAAAGAAGGATGGAAGGAAGGAAAGATCACAAGCATTGTCACAAGTGCAATACTTTAATTTTCTGCTGCTCATTCCTGTGCAATATCCCATCTGCCCTCCCGTCATATTTCTTTTCAAGATTTTCTTATTTAATCACTAATGTACATATATTTATATTTATAGATACATATATATTCAGTCATCTTTTCTCTTTTACCATGTCTCTCTAATATTTTGCTCCTTGCTATTTTTCTATTTTCTTTATTATTTTATTTTATTTTAATATATTTTCTCCTACTGTGCATGCTGCTGAGTGACTGCTGCTCGTCAAACACATTTATGTGCTAACTTGCATATGACAAATAAATCTGAAAACTAAAACCAAGAGCACCTGGCTGCAGCCACTGTCCACTGTGGAGCTCCACAGTAACCGGAAACACGTGACCTCCACAGTAACCGGAAACACGTGACCTCCACACTAGCCGTAAACACGTAACTTCGGTTAAATCGACTTTGACAGCGAAAACTAAATTGCGTTTTTGTTACTATAAAATGGTTTTAAGTGGGGTTTTTTTTAACACTCTGGGTTTGTTCAAAAAAAATTCACCATCCCCTAAATTGTTCGTGGCCAAAAGTGACACTTGCTGTTTCGCTGATTTATTATTATTTTTACAGTACATCGTGTTGTGCGTTCTGATTGCTGTAGACCATTGTCAATCAATCTAGTCCAGTGTCTCCTGTACAGGAGCGGTCCCTAATAGGCCCACGGACCGGTCCCGGTCCGTGAGTCCTTTGGTACCGTTCCGCGAGGGTTGATCCTCCGGTGTGAAATGTATGGTTGTAGTTGTGTGTCTTATTTTGAAAGAACTATTTACGCGTTACCATAGCGACCAGAGAGCGTTAAGAAGCAGAGAGGAGGATGTCACTGTCATTGTTGTTGGCGCACAGCTCAAGTCACGTTTATTATTATATTTACAAAATACCACAGTTTCTTTTTTTTATTCTTTTGTTGTATTTATCCGCGACACCTTAAAGGTAGTTCCCTGAAAATATTGTCTGACATTAAAGTGGTCTGTGGTGCAAAAAAGGTTGGGGACTCCCGCTGTACAGTACAGAATGCGTTTAGCTTGTCGAATTTACATAAATCTTCGATCGCTAGCAGTGTAACTCTGAAGTGCTGTACTGTACGTTTGGAAGTTTTCTCCCAAACAAACACAACAATGCCGACGAAACGTTTTGCACCCTCAAATGCACCTTTAGGTTTCATTCCATAATACTGGACTTGTGTTTCTACAAAGGTTTGAACTCTAAGAGTGTTTAAACAAAGAGAAAAGTGTGAAAATGTTCATTCCTGTCTGAGAAAAGTGTATAAAGCATGTAGTGAGGGGTTTTACAGTCTTAACATCTGTAATAATTGTAAAAAATAAAGTTGGCTATGGATTTCACCTACCGCGGGTTATTTTTTGAACGTAACACCAGCGATAAACGAGGCACCGCTGTATTATTAATAGTAGTGTCTGGGACATCTAATTGATTAACATCAACATTGATTATTATGCACTATTATTTTTGTTCAAGGAGAGCCAAAAATATACAACTCTCTCTCAGCTTGTTTGTTGCCAAAAATGGCCACTTTTTGTGTATGTTCACAAAATGCTATAAAATGTATATTTCTTAAAACATTTATCTACTTTTACCGACGTGACTCTTTAAAATAGCACCAGTCCTTTTCATCAAAATCAAAATTGTATCTAAATGTTTTACTCTTTATAGCCAGTTAGGTTATATATTACCATTAACTTTTCTGGTAAAACGGTGATAAAGTCCTAATGTTTTCATGAAACTTCCTTTTTTTCCCCATCTGAGCATCGGGGAAAAGGCCGTCTTGCAATTGTTGAGGTCACTAGTGTGTGCCCCATTTCTTCCAGGATCACTCTCTTTATAGGTTTTAGTGGACTCCTAGTACTGCGAAGTGGTTTCATGGTACAAAGGGATTGTATTCCAAGATCTGGGAGACTGTAGAAATGAGCAGTGATGCCCTTCCTACCATCTTTCCAGAAAAATAAGTGATCTGTAAGCTGTTAGGCTGACTTACAGCAGCAGCACTTTCTGCACCTGCATAAACTCCAGGACACATTTACTAACGGTGTTTGTTGCTGTATGTGCAGCTTTGAATTTTTTAATAATATATATTTTGTTAATATTTTGGCTATGGTGTCTTGTTATGAAATGTAAAAGAGTAAAAGTGTTTTTAGCAGGTGCTTCAAAGCTAAGTTTGACTGGGAAACTCAAAGCTCAATTGGCTGTATCAACAGAAATTCACTGCAGCCTATGTAATATTTCATGCGTCATAATTTATTCTACTCTATCTTGCAAATACATATTTGTGTGGCAATGTCATGCACAACACACATAACTATTAGATCCTTAAGATCAAACCCGTGTCATTGTTTTGGTCCACTGCAGTGCAGTAGTCAAAAAAAAGAATAAGTGAAGTGTCCACAGATAGCCAGGATAGAGCCCAGAGTGTTAATGTTTAAAATGTATAAAAATATTATTGATTACAATTCTTTACTGTTAATATCAACAATAAGCTTTTTATTTTGAAATTATAAGTTTAAAAAAATGCTGTTACATTTACATTTAATGCTGTTTCACTGTAATCATTTATTATAAGTATGGACACAGAATCAAGTGAACAACATTTTGAAATAAGTTTAATTGGAATTTTGTACTATGCAAAAACAAAACAACAACAACAACAACAACATATTAAACAAACACAGCCAGTGCCTTCATTTGTCCATTACATGTCAAACATAGCACTGACCCTTAGCCCCTGATCATCAGCACATGCTTTCAAAAAGAGCTCCATGTCCTTTGCAAACTGAAAAACAAAGAGGAACAAGTCCCTTGCTCCAGTGTCTTCTTCCTCTGACATGTCTCTTAAGACCCTCTGCTGGTCCCCTTGATTTAAGGACAGATATTTGGGCATTGTTACATGTGCCTTATTTTGGACAGCCCACTGCACAGCAGGACGCAGATCTTCAACAACTGCTGGCTCCTGTGTCAGGCAAATGGGGATGAAAACATAGTTATTTCTCTGTTGCAGAACAGTTTTTTAACAGTTATTCAAATGTCACTAACCATGTAATTACACTACTGTTTAAAGTGAATACTGACCTGACTGACTTCCTGGAACTTGCGCTTTTTCAGTCTGAAAATGGGCACGTGTTGTCCTTCAAGCACAGCTTTGGCTTCCTCTCTCCAGTGTGCAAATAGCTTGCCAGAGCTACGAAGAGTAAGGCCACAGTGAGGGCATGTCATTTTCATGGACTTTCCATCAGCTGCAGTTTTATTGAACACAGAGGGTAGAGCTTATGAATGTTCTAACAAAGACTCAGAAAATGGTTCAGATACCGAAGACAAAACCTTGGGGGGGGGGAGACGGGTCTCCTCGAAGAGTTCAGCGGGGAGCAGTCCTGATAATGGTGGCTGACTTGGCATTGAAGAATGCTGACAAGACAATAAATGCCTTGCCATATCCCCACGCCGTATGATTGTAATCTTACAGACAGGGCAGTGAAAGTGTCCTGTTGTCCTACAAGGCTGCCTGCACCGGCATATCATTTTATCTGTAAGAGAAAAAAACAAACAAACAAACAGATGTAATTTAAATGTAGTTGTATAGAATGCAATCAATTTGTCTAACAATCAGAATGTACATGTTAACAAAAACATCCAAGCCAACCTCAATAATGAAAGCAAAATGGTATGGATCACAAAAGTTATGTCAAGAAAAGTGGTGAAAAGTAAATAAAAATATATTTTATAAAAACACTATTTTTGTTGCAGATGAATGCACTGAACTGTACAATATCAACAGCAACTTTTAAGTCAACAAAGATACTGCAGAAGTGCTTAAAAAAGTGCATATTTATAACTATAAAGTATATTTAATACAAACATACCTTTTAAAGGCAAAGCATTTTTTATATGCACACTTAGATGCTCCTCAATCTTTGCCCTGACAGTAGGGCTGAAAGTGGGGCACAGAGGGCAGTGAAAGAGTCCTCTGCAACACGTGTTGCATTCCTGCAATTCTGGCTTTAAGCCTGAATTCCAGATTGATGTGTGCATCTAAAACACAGAGAGAAACAGATAAACACCATATACACATTTAAGTTAAGGTTTTAGCAGAAATAACAATTTACACTTGGCATGTAATAGATTTGGGAAGAAAATTCTTGAAAAAAAAACCCCAAATATTTTAAAAGACACTTTAATCTGTGAGATATGTTTCTTTTGACATATAACAGTCAATTGAACAGAGGCTAACTAAAATCTGGGCAATAAAAAAGCTGTACAGAAAAGAATGACGAATAGAAGTATTGATAAATATATAAATCTGTTTGTGACGAAATTTGCAGTGTTGACGCTAACCAAAGGTGTCACAAGTACACACGTTCCTTACTACAGTTTAGATACCTCTGTTTAGAAAGCACTGGCTCGACTTTTTAGTCAAGTCGAAGTAAGAAGTACAGGGTCTAAAATATAATTTATGTACAAAATTTTGAAGTAATCTTGCGTCCAAAGCACGCGTGCTGATTTACAAATGTACGGATTACAAAGTACAGATACGCGTGCTAAAATGTGAGAAGTAGAAGTATAAAGAAGTATACAGTAGGCACAAAAAAGTACAGCAGTAAAGTAAAGATACCAGAAAATTCTACTTAAGTACAGTATTGAAGTATTCGTTATTTTGCATCTCTGACGCCAACAATAAATCATACTCTAATGCAAAATGTGGTCTTTGCTTCTTCTCGCCCACAGAAGCCGTTAATCCAGCTCTCTTACTAAAACCAGGCCCAGGAAAAAGCATATCTGTGTGTTTCTCTGCCATGGAGCACGATGAAAAAACATTAAAATAAGGAGGAATATTGTTGTAACGCAAAAAAAGTGGCAACATGATCATTGTAAGAAAACTAGACGATTCCTAGAATTATGAAATCACTAACGGCAAATTTATATAAGAAAGACTTAACTAACCTTTGCGATCAACTTGCAAGACTTCCACGGTATCCATGCGTGTTTACGGCTACTGTGGAGGTCACGTGCTTCCGGCTACTGTGGAGGTCACGTGCTTCCGGCTACTGTGGAGCTCCACAGTGGCTGCAGCCAGACCCTTCTCACTAAAACTAAACAAAGGAAAGAAGGATGGAAGGAAGGATCACATGCATTGTCACCAAGGAAAGAAGGATGGAAGGAAGGATCACAAGCATTGTCACAAAGGAAAGAAGGATGGAAGGAAGGATCACAAACTTTGTCACAAAGGAAAGAAGGATGGAAGGAAGGATCACATGCATTGTCACACAGGAAAGAAGGATGGAAGGAAGGATCACAAACTTTGTCACAAAGGAAAGAAGGATGGAAGGAAGGATCACATGCATTGTCACAAAGGAAAGAAGGATGGAAGGAAGGATCACAAGCTTTGTCACAAAGGAAAGAAGAATGGAAGGAAGGATCACAAGCTTTGTCACAAAGGAAAGAAGGATGGAAGGAAGGATCACAAGCTTTGTCACAAAGGAAAGAAGGATGGAAGGAAGGATCACAAGCTTTGTCACAAAGGAAAGAAGGATGGAAGGAAGGATCACAAGCTTTGTCACAAAGGAAAGAAGGATGGAAGGAAGGATCACAAGCATTGTCACAAAGGAAAGAAGGATGGAAGGAAGAATCACATGCATTGTCACAAAGGAAAGAAGGATGGAAGGAAGGATCACATGCATTGTCACAAAGGAAAGAAGGATGGAAGGAAGGATCACAAGCTTTGTCACAAAGGAAAGAAGAATGGAAGGAAGGATCACAAGCTTTGTCACAAAGGAAAGAAGGATGGAAGGAAGGATCACAAGCTTTGTCACAAAGGAAAGAAGGATGGGAGGAAGGATCACATGCATTGTCACAAAGGAAAGAAGGATGGAAGGAAGGAAGGATCACAAGCATTGTCACAAAGGAAAGAAGGATGGAAGGAAGGATCACAAGCATTGTCACAAAGGAAAGAAGGATGGAAGGAAGGATCACATGCATTGTCACAAAGGAAAGAACGATGGAAGGCAGGATGACATGCATTGTCACAAAGGAAAGAAGGATGGAAGGAAGAATCACATGCATTGTCACAAAGGAAAGAAGGATGGAAGGAAGGATCACATGCATTGTCACAAAGGAAAGAACGATGGAAGGAAGGATCACATGCATTGTCACAAAGGAAAGAAGGATGGAAGGAAGGATGACATGCATTGTCACAAAGGAAAGAAGGATGGAAGGAAGGATGACATGCATTGTCACAAAGGAAAGAAGGATGGAAGGAAGGATGACATGCATTGTCACAAAGGAAAGAAGGATCGAAGGAAGGATCACAAGCTTTGTCACAAAGGAAAGAAGGATGGAAGGAAGGATGACATGCATTGTCACAAAGGAAAGAAGGATGGAAGGAAGGATCACATGCATTGTCACAAAGGAAAGAAGGATGGAAGGAAGGATCACAAGCTTTGTCACAAAGGAAAGAAGGATGGAAGGAAGGAAAGATCACAAGCTTTGTCACAAGTGCAATACTTTAATTTTCTGCTGCTCATTCCTGTGCAATATCCCATCTGCCCTCCCGTCATATTTCTTTTCAAGATTTTCTTATTTAATCACTAATGTACATATATTTATATTTATAGATACATATATATTCAGTCATCTTTTCTCTTTTACCATGTCTCTCTAATATTTTGCTCCTTGCTATTTTTCTATTTTCTTTATTATTTTATTTTATTTTAATATATTTTCTCCTACCGTGCATGCTGCTGAGTGACTGCTGCTCGTCAAACACATTTAATTGCAATGTTGACCCTCTGCTAACTTGCATATGACAAATAAATCTGAAAACTAAAACTAAACTAAGGAAAGAAGGACGGAAGGAAGGATCACAAGCTTTGTCACAAAGGAAATAAGGATGGAAGGAAGGATCACAAGCATTGTCACAAAGGAAAGAAGGATGGAAGGAAGGATCACATGCATTGTCACAAAGGAAAGAAGGATGGAAGGAAGGATCATAAGCTTTGTCACAAAGGAAAGAAGGATGGAAGGAAGGATCACATGCATTGTCACAAAGGAAAGAAGGATGGAAGGAAGGATCACATGCATTGTCACAAAGGAAAGAAGGATGGAAGGAAGGATCACAAGCTTTGTCACAAAGGAAAGAAGGATGGAAGGAAGGAAAGATCACAAGCTTTGTCACAAGTGCAATACTTTAATTTTCTGCTGCTCATTCCTGTGCAATATCCCATCTGCCCTCCCGTCATATTTCTTTTCAAGATTTTCTTATTTAATCACTAATGTACATATATTTATATTTATAGATACATATATATTCAGTCATCTTTTCTCTTTTACCATGTCTCTCTAATATTTTGCTCCTTGCTATTTTTCTATTTTCTTTATTATTTTATTTTATTTTAATATATTTTCTCCTACTGTGCATGCTGCTGAGTGACTGCTGCTCGTCAAACACATTTAATTGCAATGTTGACCCTCTGCTAACTTGCATATGACAAATAAATCTGAAAACTAAAACTAAACTAAGGAAAGAAGGACGGAAGGAAGGATCACATGCATTGTTACAGAGGAAAGAAGGATGGAAGGAAGGATCACATGCATTGTCACAAAGGAAAGAAGGATGGAAGGAAGGATCACAAGCATTGTCACAAAGGAAAGAAGGATGGAAGGAAGGATCACATGCATTGTCACAAAGGAAAGAAGGATAGAAGGAAGGATCATAAGCTTTGTCACAAAGGAAAGAACGATGGAAGGAAGGATCACAAGCTTTGTCACAAAGGAAAGAAGGATGGAAGGAAGGATCACATGCATTGTTACAGAGGAAAGAAGGATGGAAGGAAGGATCACATGCATTGTCACAAAGGAAGGAAGGATGGAAGGAAGGATCACAAGCATTGTCACAAAGGAAAGAAGGATGGAAGGAAGGATCACACGCTTTGTCACAAAGGAAAGAAGGATGGAAGGAAGGATCACATGCATTGTCACAAAGGAAAGAAGGATGGAAGGAAGGATCAAATGCATTGTTACAGAGGAAAGAAGGATGGGAGGAAGGATCACATGCATTGTCACAAAGGAAAGAAGGATGGAAGGAAGGATCACAAGCATTGTCACAAAGGAAAGAAGGATGGAAGGAAGGATCACATGCATTGTCACAAAGGAAAGAAGGATGGAAGGAAGGATCATAAGCTTTGTCACAAAGGAAAGAAGGATGGAAGGAAGGATCACATGCATTGTCACAAAGGAAAGAAGGATGGAAGGAAGGATCACATGCATTGTCACAAAGGAAAGAAGGATGGAAGGAAGGATCACAAGCATTGTCACAAAGGAAAGAAAGATGGAAGGAAGGATCACAAGCTTTGTCACAAAGGAAAGAAGGATGGAAGGAAGGATCACATGCATTGTCACAGAGGAAAGAAGGATGGAAGGAAGGATCACATGCATTGTCACAAAGGAAAGAAGGATGGAAGGAAGGATCACAAGCATTGTCACGAAGGAAAGAAGGATGGAAGGAAGGATCACAAGCTTTGTCACAAAGGAAAGAAGGATGGAAGGAAGGATCACATGCATTGTCACAGAGGAAAGAAGGATGGAAGGAAGGATCACAAGCATTGTCACAAAGGAAAGAAGGATGGAAGGAAGGATCACAAGCATTGTCACAAAGGAAAGAAGGATGGAAGGAAGGATCACAAGCATTGTCACAAAGGAAAGAAGGATGGAAGGAAGGATCACAAGCTTTGTCACAAAGGAAAGAAGGATGGAAGGAAGGAAAGATCACAAGCTTTGTCACAAGTGCAATACTTTAATTTTCTGCTGCTCATTCCTGTGCAATATCCCATCTGCCCTCCCGTCATATTTCTTTTCAAGATTTTCTTATTTAATCACTAATGTACATATATTTATATTTATAGATACATATATATTCAGTCATCTTTTCTCTTTTACCATGTCTCTCTAATATTTTGCTCCTTACTATTTTTCTATTTTCTTTATTATTTCATTTTATTTTAATATATTTTCTCCTACTGTGCATGCTGCTGAGTGACTGCTGCTCGTCAAACACATTTAATTGCAATGATGACCCTGTGCTAACTTGCATATGACAAATAAACCTGAAAACTAAAACTAAACAAAGGAAAGAAGACAGTTCGACCAAAGACTGCAGCCAATGATTGATGAAGTTGAAAAGCTTAAAACTGAGCTTGACTACTTCAAAAAACAGGACACAATCAAGAACAAACGGATCGAGGATCTAACTAAAGAAAACAAAGAACTTTGGCAGAATAATGAGATGCTGTCTTCTGTTGTGGACGACAGGACCAGTATCTCAGACAGGTTGGACTCGATAAAAGATGACAACGAAGCTCTCATAAAGTTCCGCGCTGAACTTAATAGGAAACATGAAGAAGATGTTGAAGTGCTGCAAGCACTGCTGGAAACGGAAAAAGAAAAATTTGCGCGTCAGCAGTTTCACAACAGCCAAGTCGTCGACTTACTGGTGAAACGCCACAAAGAGGAGAAAAATCGGATGCAGCAATTTTATGACGAAAATACATCAAAACTCACAGACAAAGCATATGCTGCAGAAACAAAGTTAAAAATCGTCATAGGCATTTATGATAAATATATTGCAAAGCTTGAGAGGAAAATGGAAATTGGTAAACGTGTGAGCATCAATGCAGTCTATGAACGTGAGGAGGAACATAAACCCTCGCAGTTTTGGATCGAGGACATTTTGGCGCATAATGCGAAGCTGCAGGACCTAAATGAATTCATGGGTAAAACTGTGAATGATTTAACAGATGAGAAAGCTCAAATGGGGAAGACCATCAACGAAAAAACGGCCCAGCAAATGGAGATGAAACAAAAATGTCAGAGAAATATTAGGGCTCTGGCCTTTGAAAAGAAAATGAAGGCTGTGGTCGAAGATGAAAATGATTCTCTGAAAAAGAAAAATGAAGACATAAAAAAGGCCCTAAGCAAAGAGAAGGAAGAACACAGAAAGACAGCAGTGGACATGCATAAAGTAAAAACGGCACACAATCAGGCACTGGCTGAAAAGATCTCACTGGAAGAGCAACTGCGCGCCACAAAAAAGCAAACAGAAATATTCACACAAAAAACGAATTGCCTGGAAAAGAAAAAGCGCCACTTCCAAGAGGAATTGTACTAGTGCGTTTTGTCCTTTGAAAAGGCATTTCCACATGCAGGTCACTTCAGAGAAAAAGAAAAGGTGGAATTTAGGGATATGTTCCACAACTTGAAAAAGAAATACGTAGACGGTGTGGAAGGCATCCCCTTTGTTGGAACAACGAAGGAGTTTCTTGAAAAACAGCTGAACTGTCTACGTATCAGATGCAAGGATCTAGATGCAGCTTTACTAGATAAAACACGGGAGCTGGAATCATTTAAAAAGCAGTACAATGATATGGTAAAGTCTTCCCAATACGCTTTATTCAAACAAAAACAGGAGCTCATTGGACCAGTGAACCAGATGATCAGAAAGGCTGCCAATGAAGAAAAAGAGATAGGTCATCTAAAATCTAGAGTGAAAGACGTTCAACTCCAGCTTAAATTAGAAAGACAGAAAGGACAAAAGCTCGCACCGGTGGTCCATAGAGGCGTGATGGGGAGATGTTATGAGGAGACTCCGACTCCGTCTCAGATCTTTCCACAGATTAAACCTCATCCACCTCCAGTGCCTCCAAAACACCCTGGCAGACGAAGGCCTTCCCCAGAGTCTCCATCAACACCACCTTTCCTCAATTCTTATGATGTATTACCACCAATTGGAATAGGCCATTAGAAGTATACTTCATCTTGTCTCCCTCTATTCTCTTTCCATCACCCCCAACCGGTCGCAGCAGATGGCCGCCCCTTCTTGAGCCTGGTTCTGCCGGAGGTTTCTTCCTAAAGGGAGTTTTTCCTCCCCACTGTCGCCCAGTGCTTGCTCAAAGGGGATCATTGGGGTTTTCTGGCTTTTTCTGTAGTGTTTTCACCTTACAGTATAAAGCAGCTTGAGGAGACTGTTGTTTTGCCATGATGCAATATAGTATTAAATATTGCTAAATTATAGCATCAAAGTAAAACAAAAAATACTTCAATGAAATTAATCAAAATGTCTAATCTGGCAAAAAAAAAAAGAAAAGAAAAGATAAAAGGTTTCACCTTTAAATAAAAATCCAAATCACAAACATTCTGATTTTTGTTGTGTTTTTTTTGTGTGTGTTGTCAAGTATAAAAGTTTTGCACTCTGTCACGGTCTTGATGTCTGCCCGGCCGGCTCCGCAAGGTTACATATGTTTATTGTGTTGCTGCTTTCTTCCACTCGTCATTCTGCCTGGGCGGAGCTCAGGCCCACGCACCTGTCTGCAATTACGCTGCAACGTGTCCTGTCTGTATGAAGACTGAGAGCTGTATTAGATTATAATATTATTTTATGCCATGTTAGACCCCTAAGTAAAGGTTGTGAATTATTATGTAGTTTTAGTTGGCATTATTCTCCTGAATTAGAATAAGCTGATAACTATTGCATTAGTTAAACTGATTTGCATTACATTAGACTGCTGATTTATTGTGGATGAATGATATTGTTTTATGATGCATTATACTGCTGAGTTATAAGAAATACTGTTTGCAGAAAGTCATCGCCTTATTTGTCTGATTAGAAGAGAACGGAACATGCTGGAGTTTTCTGCCCCATCTCAGCAGGAGCAGATAGACGGGGAGCCAAGGTCGTAGCTTAGGCGCTGTGTGAGAGAAAGCATGTGAATGTTTAGGCTTTTTATGATAAGGTGGAGGCACCAGAGGCTATAAGAGTTTGAGCAATGCTCCACCATTTTGAGATCTGAGGCTCACTGCATCAGTGTCCATCTCCCACGTGTGTGACCATTAAAATCATCGTTTGACTCAACCCGACCGGACCAGTGTTGTTATTGTGGTTTTTTCTCTTGTCTCCATCCCCAATATTTTGAACCTTAACATTTTGGGGGCTCGTCCTGTGGTATTGGGGTGGAATTTAAAAGTTTGGACGGTCTGAGGTTGTTGAACGGACAGGCACGAGCCAGTGGTCTGATGTGAGTGGGCATAAGCCGGCTTATCTAAAGGTAAGGCACTACCTGTTGAATTATTTCCAAAGTGTGCCAAATTGGATATGACTAAATTAAAGTCTACTCACTGAAATTACTGGTGGGTGTCTGTTTTGATTTTGATGAGGATCCCCGTGTGTGTGTTATGCAGTTAAAGTCGGCTAAGAGTCTTTAATGAAGTTTAAAAAGTATGAAAGAAATGCTGGGTTAGAGTCCCAAGGAATTGAGTAAAGGCTCAAGTAGTTTGGTAGGGAATTGGTCATGTTGTTGGTTAAAGTCCAAATTGGTTATAAGTGTGGTCCTGTGTGATTATAAGTGAGGGGAAACGGCTCCATTGACCTCTAGGTGGCACTTGCCTTAGTCAGACTCTTGTTTTAGGGTGTTGACTGTTGTTTCTAATTTTTATAAATTATTATAGGACGGCACTGGAAGATGCTAAGAAGCGCATAGCCCGGAGGTTATGCTCCCTCCTGGCCGTGGACGCGCGGTCTTGACCTGTCGGCGAAAAGGGTTAGTTCAGTTTGGCTTATCTGTGGGGTACAGGGCATCCTGAAATAAGCTAGGAGTTCGATTCTCCTCACCGTTGGAAACGGTGTGATGTGCTTTTTTGGACACAGTTAAATTGAGTTAGGGATTTTAGAAATCAGGCCATAGGCTGTTCTGGAGGAAACAGATACTGGTTAATTGATTACAAAAAAGTGAGACTTTCTTCGGTAAGACCCGTTATTTTAAATTTGTCGAAATTTGTTAGGTGCTGAATCTGTCAGGCCTGTCAGTGATTGTAAATATAAGACGTCTTTGTAATATAAGATAAAAGAGTTTTGTCTGAGCTTTGTGTGACCCTGTGTGTGACGACAGCGCACTGCAGCGCTGCGAGCTATTTTTAGACTGTGTGTGAACATGCAAATGAGCTGTGACGCGCACAGAGGACTTTTGCTTCCTGTTTAGCGTGTTATTGAGTTTTATCATTTTGATTTGCAAATAATGATACATGCCTGTAATTAAAACGCTGTTTTTGCTGATTATAATAGTACAGATAAGGTTTTGAATGACTACGCTGAATGTTTGATGTTTGGCTGAGTTTTGATATAGAAGAGACAAATCGTGCATGATTAAGACCGGCACGTCAGCTGGCAGAGTAAGATTGTGATGAAAATGATATTAAATAAATCTCTCAGTGTGTTGATACAGGTGGCCTGAGGATGAAGTTCAGGGTGTAGAGCTCGAGAGTTCTACAGTTTCTGCTCCGACCCTGCGACTCCTCAAGAGACTCTTTCAGCTCCTAATAGCGGCTGCAATGGAGAGAAACCCCACTCAGTTTCAGCTGGATTCAGGATGTCATCGCTCTCCAGTGTAGTATCATGCAACACCTATCCATCAAACAGAAGGCCTCATCAACAGAGTGGCACTTTGAGAAGAAAATACACAATCAAGTGGAACATCAGAGGACATGAAAAAGGCTGAGCTACAGAACAGACTGAAGGCTGGGAAAACGCCATCAGCTTCTGCCTCTGGACTGGTGAACCACATAGGAACAGAAACGGTTAAGAAGGAACCCGAGAGCACTGTAAATGCATGTGCCCAACAGAACTGCCCCACTGCCCCCACGATATGGCCCCACAGTGGCCAACAGAACCACAGGAGCCAGACAGAGCCCCAGGAGGAGTGTGTGAGCACCGATGAAAAGCCCTCCTTCTCAATCACCAGCAGTTCCTTCACAGATGCACCATCTAGAGGCAGCCAGGAGCACGACACAGTAATGTTTGGATCAGCACCTACTCCAGGTACACATCAGAAATGTCAAAGCTGCAGTCTAAATGTATCACTTTATACAGCTAATAATAATAATAATAATAATAATAATAATAATAATAATAATAATAATATACTCAAGTACCGGTAATCATTATGTTACTCTCTCCTCATTATACGTGTAAGGGGACCATGGTGTGCATGAGAGAACATTTAATTTGAGGCTATAGCAACATTATTTTACATATTTAAATTAATATAAATACATTTTTAACTTTAAGAAATTGTGTTAATAGTCATGCTGTTAGGCTGAATTATTATTAGTATTAACATCTCCACTTTCATAACGTCTGTTTTGCATTAAAGCACAGAGAATGCCTCAGAACTGAGAATGGTTATATGCTCACCTTTCTTCACTGCAGCCACTACATGCTTGTTTCAAGGCTTACACACATTCACTCACACACTTTAACACACATGCAGGGGCAGGGATAGCTCAGTAGGTAGAGCGGTTGCCCCATGATCGGAAGGTCAGGGGTTCGAATCCCCTGAACGGCTACCCTGAGGTACCCTTGAGCAAGGTACCATCCCTACACGCTGCTCCCTGGGCGCTGCACTGGTGGCTTCCCACTGCTTCACTGAGTGAATGGGTCAAATGCAGAGAAGAATTTCCCCACGGGGATCAATAAAAGTGTACATTATTATTATCATTATTATTCACACGCGTGCACACTGACCAACTCTGCTTCATCCAGGAGATGCGTTACTGTCAGAACTCTTTTTTCCCCTTATAATGTAAGAAAGAGCTCCAAGCAGATGGGAAGAAGGCCTTTTTATTTCATGCCTCAGTCTAGGATGGATGGGATGCATAGCTTATTTTATTTGGCAGATCACTTAAAATTGTGATTCTGTTATTTCTACTTTTAATAATTTATCAGTTTTTTGTCTTTAGGAAAATGTTTCTTCAAGAAAGTGGAAATGTGATTGTGATATGGGATGTAAATACAGTGAAAGAGTTGAGCTCTTTTGGCAGATACTGTGTATTGTTAAACTATCAAAACAAGCATTTTCTAAAGTGGAAACAAATGAAAAGTTCATTTTAAAAGACCTGAGTTTTCTCTCTTTTGAATGTTTACTGTTGCTATTAATTGAATACTCACTGCTGACATAATCGATAGTGCTAACAATTTTCTTGCATATTTTGTATCGTGCAGCCCCATTTATCCAAAGGATACATGGCCATTTAAGAGCACATTTTATTTTCAGTTACTGAGTTATGAAGAAAAAAAAGGTATTCAGATACAACTTGCTTTGCCTTCTATCTCAGTAATAGTTCCTGTGCACTTTTTTCCTTTATAGTGAACTATCAAAAACTGTGTTTTTTCTGGTCCTTCTTTTATCTCATCTCATCAATTTGTCTGTTTTTTTTTCTCTCCTGTCCCTCAGACATAAAGGCTGCTCCTGCACTGACGGACTCACTGCTCCCCAACACACTGCCCTCCATCACCAACCTGTCCAGCTGCATGAAGGATGGAAAAGAGGAGGATGGGGGTGAGTTTGTCACTCTGCGGCCACATGTGACAGTTTAAGAGCCTTCATATTGCTGTGTTCTGCTATGAAGCACACGAAGATGTAATTAGCTTTCAGCGGTTGTGTGTGTTTGTGTTTTTGTGCACATCGATCGAGCTGGACAAACTGGATACAGAGATGATCAAGCTCTTGGCACATCAGAGGATCCAGCAGCTCTTTGCTCCCAAAGTGCCCAGCACTCAACCTCCCCCCACCACCAGCACTACCCCAAAAACCTCAGCACCCCACCCAAACAGTAAGACACCTTTGCACTACAGTTTAGTCTGTTTACTTGTCAAGAAGTCAGTTTTTCTGCTGTTTGATTGCTGTTTTGTTCTAATTATTAAAACCTACACGCTCCTCCTTCCAGGTCAGAAAAAGGTGCAAGCCAGAGCGGTCTTTTACCCTCTGACAGGAAGAGGAGCAGCTGTCAGCATGTGCTATAGGACGTTACACATAGGATCAGGTAGGACATTCAGTCGCTGTGACTTTGACCCTGCTGCATTCTGTGCCCTGGCTCTGAGCCACTCTTAGGTTTCACCTGTGATGTGGGAAAGGTTCACGTAGGAGAACAGCATTAAAGCTGGTCTCACGTAGTTTTTTGAAATTATACCAGTTCACCAAACTCAAGTCAATCATGTTTGATTTAGGTTATATTCTTGCCTTGTGACTAAAGTTTAGTAAGACCGAAGTAGAACATAGGTAGGGCCCCATCATACCTGCTGTGTGGTGCCTGGCAAATGTCACCGTACAGCAAAGTTGATGTTGCATGTTGTAAGCTGTCATCTCTGCTGGTCATGCACTTCTCCATTTTTATAATCTGGTGTGTTGTTGCATTGCTGCTGCAGCTGGGTTAAAGTCTGTTTTTAATGGCATCCTAACATCATATCAGTACAGAAGTTTAGAGGTTCACAGGTTTCACAGAGGGAGATGTTGAAACTTTGAAACTTTGCAAAAACTTTAAAATTCCTTGTCTTCCAACTTTGACTTCTTCTCCTTCTATACCAGCGCTGATTTGGAGGACGGGCAACACCTGTTGTTCAGAAGAATACTGCAGCACGTACATGCACCGTAACAGCTAGCATGAATGGATATAGCTGTGTGATGGTATTACTGGTGACACGCAAAGCTGCCAACACAGCAGGTATACCAGGGCCCCTGGTTTGGTGTCTTGGCTCTGAGCTAATCACTCCTACAGATATAAAACTGGGAAGTGATGCAGAAGCAGTGTGTGGAAAAACTAACAACACCCCATCGTTCATCAGCTTGCAGAACCACCAGACAGATTTGCTGACGTGCTTGGAGTCATTGCACTGCCTGAGCCTTGGTGGCTGTTTTTGGACTTTGGGCATCAGGACTTTTGGACTCCTGGGAATATTTTGCAGCTGTCTTGCATGTTTTCCACTTGAATAATGAATAATCTTTCTCATGGTAGAATTATGAGCATGTTTGGGACTGGCTTCATGCAACTTCAGATACTGACATGCAGCACTCATTTATTCTTTAAGACATCTTTCCTCTTTGGCATTATGTCGACAGACACCAGAATGCTTCTGAGTTTATAGAGGTGGTCACTCGTGCTGATAATCAGTTAATCAGCTACTTGTCATCTTTATTTATATGGAAGCAACAGGGGTTTGCTTAGTGCTTCATACACTAATTCTGCATTTTGGCTTCTTTTTTGTCAAATACATGACAGTAGTGTCATATTTTATAGTTCATTTGAGGTTATATATCAAGATTTAATTTCAAGACCTGCTAAAAACAAGATAATTTTTATTTTGTCCTAATATGTAAACCTTGACAGAAGGTATCCTTTTAACCATGACTGTACTTCTGCACGACATGCAGCAGTACACAACAGAGTATAATATAATATAATAATATACTGAGCCTGTACTAACTCCCAATCTCTGTATCATTAGTCAGGTTGAGTGATAGTTGATACCGTCATCTTTAAATCAGAGTATTTTAAGCGAGTTGTCTGTGAAAGTAAGTTCTTAGACCTGTGAGGGTCACAACAGGACCATGTGGAATAAAAACTACTGAACAAAAACACAATATGTCACATTGGAGTGCAGGTCATTAAAATACATTTTGACACGTCAATATTGCAGAAAAAAAATCCATGTTGCAAATCTGTATTCTTTGTGTTGTGGGAAAGGGTGTTTAAGTCTTTAACTGTTTCTTTAAGGTGCTGACATGGATGTGTGCCTTACAAACTACGGTCACTGCAACTACGTATCGGGGAAACATGCCTGTATTTTCTATGATGAGGTGAGGCCGTTAAACTACATCACTCTGCAGAGCACTCCTGTGGTTGTCAAAGGAGCTTGCAAAGCTCCTTTGACTACGATGACCTGGATGACTGAGAACCTTCACAGACACTCCTGTGGTTGTTAGTGACCAAGATGTAAATTATGTGTGTTTGTCGTCCTTCAGAATACCAAGCATTATGAGCTTCTGAACTATAGCGAGCATGGCACCACAGTGGATAATGTCCTGTACTCGTGCGATTTCTCTGAGAAGACCTCACCATGTCCACCCGGTGGCCTGGTAGCCAAAGTCCAAGGAATCATTCGTAAGTACATCTCCGTCATCTGTTTGGATTGGCTTGAAGGAACCCAGGTCTGCGTGCCCAGTTTGACCATCTTCATCCACTTAGCCACTCATCTGTATGTGTCCTGGTTAAAATAGTTAAAATTTTATTTGTGAAGAAATCATAACATCATTGCTTCTGTAAATTAAAGGAATACTTTAATTTATACTCTAATACTGAAAAGAATCATTTTTAGTTTGGCTAGAATTTCAGGAAGTGTAGCCCCCCATGTGCTTAATGTCAGTGTCCTGTTTGTTACACTGACACTGCTCCTGCAGTATTGGACAGCTTTTAGTGTTCTTCATCCAAATTGTGGTCAAGGTCACATTTGTCATTCTTAATGGGTACATGTAATTAGTTTATGCAGTGCAGTGAACCAATGACAAGAAAACTTATCAGCTTCTTGCTGTAATTCATACCTTACAGTAGCCTATGAGATGTGCTGAGCTATACGTGCTTATTTTTAAGTGAATAATATTAAATGGTAAATGGCCTGTATTTATATAGCGCTTTACTAGTCCCTAAGGACTCCAAAGCGCTTTACATATCCAGTCATCCACACATTCACACACACACATATTAGCTTAATATAAAACTAAAATAAATGGTAAATGGCCTGCATTTGTATAGCGCTCTACTCAGTCTCTAAGGACCCCAAAGCGCTTTACACTACATTCAGTCATTCACACACACAGGCAATGGTAAGCTACATTGTAGCCACAGCTGCCCTGGGGCACACTGACAGAGGCGAGGCTGCCGGACACTGGCGCCACCGGGCCCTCTGACCACCACCAGTAGGCAAACACGGGGTTAGTATCTTGCCCAACAATATTTGGCATGCAGCCAGGAGGCAGCCTGGGATCGAACCACCAATCTTCTGATTAATGGCTGACCTGCTCTGCCACATGAGCTACAGCCACCCCAAAATAAATAAGTGAACATCATCATTAGCTGTCTTCAGTCAGCCCATGTTCTTGGACTGCAGCTGCTGGCTCTTGTTCTGCTCTGAGTCCCAGTGAGCTCATTGTATTCTCATTGTGTGAGAACTGCACACGAACCAGTTCTCCGTCTGTTGTAGGTTCTGGTTAGAGTGCCAGCTTGAAGTGCAGGAAAAAAACAAACCATGAGTTTGGTATTGGAATTCATCTCCATCCATAATGGCGATCTAGCCAGCGAGCCTGCTGGTAGAGAAAACACCAAATGGGAAAGAACGGGCTGGCTTATTATTAGCTATTGCAATTTCAAAGTAAAAGTAAGGATGTAGTAAACGTACAGTACAGTGGTAAACTTGGTGCATGTGGCATTGTAGCAATGAGAAAGGTAAATAAAGTGCTAAAATGAGCAGTCAGATATACTTGTTCTGTGGCAGACCACGTTATGTAAAGTCTGAATGTTGCTGTATCACATAAAGCTTCCAGTCTTAATCTGTTATTAAAGATCATTTGGACAGATGTTTGATTAGTAAAGAGCTGCAGTGTGAAACAGCATTAAATCAAATTTCTCTGAAACTGTTTATAGATGATGAGTGTAAAACATGTTTGCCAGAGTTCAGCTTTCCACTTGATTTTAGTCTCATTTTCAAAACAAAGTGTTCATTTTTTATTTTGTGGATAAAATGTAATCAGTGAAATCTTTTCATGGTTGCATTGTCTCCACATTAATGGAGTTTACTGTGACACTAGTCTGGACAGACGTCTTTCTCAGACCTGCTGCATTTCTTCTTTGCGTAGGTCGCAGTAAGAAACGGGAAGAGGACGAGGGAGCCAACTCCATGGTGGGGTTGTTGCCAGTAGGAGGAGTGATGAGTAGCCAATGTCAGGGTGGTGCTGAGCCGTCTTGTAGCTGCAAAGCGAGTAGCTCCAGTCTAATTGGAGGCAGCGGGGCAGGCTGGGAGGGCACGGCGCTGCTCCACCATGGTAGCTACATCAAACTGGGCTGCCTCCAATTTGTCTTTAGCATCACTGAGTTTGCCAGTAAGCAGCCCAAAGAGGAGCAGGCCACTACACCTGCTGCCAGTTGCACAAGCACCAACACCAGCAGCAGCAGTGTCATCAGCACCACCCTCACCACCACCGCTAACACCTCCACACCACCACCACCCAGCACTGCCACAACAAGCGGCTTTTCCAACCAGGATGAGGCTGACTCTGAGACTGTACCTCCCCACCAAGTGCCCGTACTGCGTTTTAACTCTGTTCCATAATCCGCACAGGAAGCCCCGCCCTGCCTCTTATTTTGCACCTTCTGTGTCACGACGAAGGGAAAGCTGCACAGCTGGTTGGTCAACAGGGAAAAGTTCTTTTTTTTTTTTTAATAGTTTATATCTTTGCATGAACTTGAAGTATTATTGACAATCTCTTTTTTTCTTTTTTCTTTTAAATGACTGACGTAACCGTTAGGACCGTTAGGTCTTTGAGCAAACATTACTTCCTTGCGCTCAATCTTTGTTTTTGCCAGTATATTAGTTATGTATGGTGTAACCTTTTTGTCAGTCAGCCCATTTAGCACAAACATTTTTTGTTTTTTTTCCTTTGTAGTATTCAATTCCATACATTCTAATTTCTTTTGCTGCTTTTGCACCACAGGTAGCTATATATGTATGAAAACATACATGCTTATACACTATAACATGTATATATAATGTAAATACATTTTAATTCAGTGCCTCTCGATTGGAGAAACATTGGATTTCATTTAGATTTGCCATTTTTTGGTTTTTAACTGTACAGCTCATTGAATTTGTGATACTGTGTAGAGTACCAGACGTTTTGTGATAAAACTTGTTCTTAGTCTGTACTTTCCGCTGTAGTCCATCTGTAAATACCGTATAGTTTTAGCATTCATTTTAACATCTTGTGCTGCTGTGTATATAAGCACTCTTTGTCTGTACCTGCTTGTCTGTTCAAACCTGTGAATACAGAAAGTTTCTAAGAACAAACTCAGTGTTTATGCCTGTTATTTTCAGCCTTGTTTTAGGTCCACTTTGAGCTCTAGTTTGGTTTTCACTTTCTGAGACAGCAAGTTCAGTACTGACAGGGGTGGATCTACAGGGGTGGCATTGGGTGGGCATGTGCCACCCTAAAATAATCTTTGCCACACCCTAGTTGTTTGCATATGACATGTTGTTTATTAAAATAAGCTAGCATTAACACTTTGAGCCTAGCTGCAATTAACGTTGAATATAAATTCTAAAAAATGAATATATTGCATAGCGTTACCCTCCCTCCCCTATTAGAAAATGGTTCAGCCCTGCTTTATTTCTTGTTGTTGGTAGCAACCAATGCCTATGATTGGGCAGAGCACATTTGGAATCAAGAGTTTATCAATGAGGTCGACGCGGACCTGGTCATCATACTGTTCATTCAGAATGCTGGTGGGCTCGGCTTGTTTCAGGACAAAAAAATAAATAAATAAAAATGGACAAAGTGATGACGTGCTCCATGAAAAGCAGACTGTGGGTTGGAACAGAAATAAACAGAGATGTGTTTTGTTTTCATTTCTGTACCTCATGGTTGTTTAATTCAAAAATACAGGAAGCAGCAACAGATGCAAATACAGTTATTAAGGTGTCACACATTAGGGCTTTCACAAAGTTGGTACATTAACTGTTTAGAAATGACAGCTTTAAAAAACATTGTTGTCTCTAGCATGACATGACATGATATGATTTACTTTTAAACTCAAATGTTGCACATTCTTCACAAACAACTACGCTTTAGTTACACCACTTGACACAACATTTTACTATTTATGTAATCTGGTGTATCTGGGTGCTTCACACTATATAGCTACATTGCTTTAGTCCACCTGACAACTTACACCAGTTTAGTCTAGCCCATTGTTAATTATACACCGGCTAGCGAACTACACACCTGAATGCAGCCAGGCTGATTTCATTCTGGCTACATTCCTGTTTCCTATCCTGTTTCCTCAGTTGTCGCCAAATCGTTGCACTGGACTCATTACTCAACCTTGGCTCCCTCGCTTGCATACTCACTTTGCTTAAATTCACCTTGGTGTCCTTTTGCCAAAGCTGCTGCTGCAGAGCTGAAGAGCTGTGGAGAGAGGGCTTGAGTGGAGCGACGTGGAAAGCAGCAAGCTGCATGGTGTTACACTCAGTGTTGGGGAGTAACGCAATACATGTACCAATGCTACGTATTTAAAATACAAAATATGAGTAACTGTATTCCGTTACAATTACCGTTTAAAAAGGTGGTATTCAGAATACAGTTACTTTGTTGAAATAAAGGGATTACACGGTGGTCTTTTCCTGTTAGGCTATGCCCTCTCTATTTTTGGTAATTCCACGCTGGTGGAAACCCAAACAAAACACGCATTAAGAGGCTCTTATGCCTGTGTCTCAATCTCGTGGCCCATGTCACCTCTAATGACATGAAGAAATATTTTTTAAAATTATTATGCAAGAAATTATTTAATATGAAGGCAATAGCAGAGTGTTACAGGCATCGCCCTAAAGAATGTAGCCTCATGGGCAGTGTAGTCCGTGCTGCAGGGAGAATGGACTGCCATACCCGTTATGTGTCTGTGAGCGAGGGAGGGAGAAAAAGGAGAGTGGAAAAGTACGAGCTGTCACTGAGCAGAAACGGGAGCTGGAAGCATGTAAATATAATAATAACCACTGCAGCCAAGAAGAGTGCCTGACGAGCCCAGCTGTAAGTAAGCTATTAAGACTCGACTGTACAATGTGTGCGTGTTTTCCTCCGAAACAATAAGTTTTGTTGGAGCAGCCTTTCAACGCCTCTCTCTGTCTCTCGCTAGCAAAATTGACCCAGACAACAAAGTAAAGCTAGTTTTCGGCTACGAGCCCGACACGAACCCGACGTATTAGCCAGAGGTCCTTTTACTACGGTTCGGAGCCGCGGACCTGTTTTATATAAGCGAGGAATAGTTTTCTATATGAGATCGCTGCAAAAATGGTGAGTACCTTCAGTAATAGTAATAAATCACACAGAAATAGTACATTCATGTAGTTGTAAAAAGCATGATAATATCTCAAGTATTCCAAAGTATTCAGAATACGTTACTCTCAATGAGTAACGTAACGGAATACGTTACAAAATACATTTTAGGGCATGTATTCTGTAATCTGTAGTGGGATACATTTGAAAAGTAACCTTCCCAATGATGTTGCCTCTCCTGACACTTTTCATGTTCCTTGTTTGCCTTGAACTGCTGCCAAGCCTTCCCGTTTCACCAAGTCAAGACTGTTTTTACAAGTTCTGTCATATCTGGGATAATTTTAATGGTTAAGTCAGTCACCTGATCTCAGAGTGTGCTTTTCAGTTTCTGAAGTCAGCAGGACCCACAAATAAGCACGATGAACAACTGAAGGTTTAGCACAAGTAAGGAACACATAAACGGATGGTGTAACAGATAAAATGCAGTTCCAATTACTATTTTTCTCATTCAAAGCAATCAAAAACACTTTGGGAGCTTTTAGCCAAAAGAACTAATACTTAGCAAAGACAAATACACCAAATTTAAACGTATAATTTAGTACAGGGAGAGGAGCTATAGAAAGTGTGCCTCACCAGTGTGGAGTCCATGCAGCTCAGGCTGGGAAACCCCACACATGCAACATGTTTACAAGTGGCGTCACACTGATTAATGCCCCACTTCAACAGTGACACGTGGAACCTTAGTGTAGATAACCTGCTGTTAGTTTGGTATTTTGTCCTAATCCGCTTGCCGTACCTCCGAGTAGGTGTGTATGTTTTGAGTGGTATAGGCGCCATTCGTTTAAGGAATCCAAGCATGTAAGTTCTCTGCTGCTGTGCTGGTTAATAAAACCACGTTAACCGAGACTACTGCTTCATCATTATCATACTGGTGAACATACAACATGGTGTCAGATGGGATAGAACACGTACTTCGTAGTTGAGGGTATTTTTTCTTCCCGCCTCAAGTCTTTTTTGTGTGTGCGTTTTTTTGTATCCGGACTGCAGACAACATGACAGAGGGATTCAGGAGGCCCGACCCGCTTGTTTTCTATGGTAATGTTGCTGAAAATTGGCGCATTTTTGAGCAAGAGTATGACATTTTTATAGCGGCGGCACACTCTGACAAGCCAGCGCGCACACAAGCCTACATATTGCTCAACTTAGCAGGTCCCGAAGCTATAGAACGAGAGCGGTCTTTTGTTTACGCGCCAGAAGTGAGAGAGCCCGGCGATGGAGGACGAGTTCTCATTCCTGCAGAATCGAAGGAGGATCCTGAGTGTCTCAAAAAGAAATTCAGACAGATGTGCAGCCCTCAAACCAACGTCACGATGGAAAGACACAAGTTCAACACGCGGAATCAGAGGACTGGCGAGACTGTTGAATCCTATGTAAGTGATTTACGGATTAAAGCAAAAAGCTGTCGATTTGGCGATCTGAGTGAAGAACTAATAAGAGACAGACTAGTTTGTGGCATCAACAATGACAATTTAAGGAAAGTGCTACTGCGTGATAGTGATTTAACGCTAGCAAAAGCCATATCTGTCTGCCAGATTCATGAAATGACTGAAGAGCATAATAAACCACTTGCTTTTCCTCAACAATCTGCATCAAATGTTGATGTGCTCCAGCCCAAATTTACAAGAAAGCACAGAGGAGATAAAATGAAAATACAAGGAGACAGGTCTGAAACACAGCATGTTACTAACTGTACTAACTGTGGGGGCGCTCATGCTGCAAAAAAGAGCAAATGTCCAGCTTTTGGGCATGTCATGCATGCAAAAAGTGGAATCATTTTAAGAAACGGTGCAGAGCTGTTCAGCCTACCCAAAACGTAGCAAGACGCAGAAAGTCAGTTCATCATGTGGAACCAGAACAAGCTGATCACAGCGGAGATGACACCTTCTACGTTGATGGTGTAAATCTTCAATATGCAATCCATGCGACTGATGTGCATGTGGAACACAAAGAGGAAGTTTTTGTCACCGTACAGATTAATGGGATTCCTGTTGAGATGAAGGTGGACACAGGTGCTAAATGTAATGTGCTTCCCAAGAAAACGGTTAACATTGTAAGAGCAGATAAACAAATGAAAGCACACCCCATGTCCGTTAACCTAATAGCATTTGGAGGCAGCAAGATTCAAACCTCAGGTGTAATTAAGCTGCAGTGTTTTCTGCATGGACAGCCACATGTGTTATCATTCTTTGTTATTAATGAAGATGTACAGCCAATACTTGGACTGTGTGCATGCAGAGAAATGGGGCTTGTATCATTCAGCAATGACGTCCACCAATTGAGCACGTCTGCAGATGACCTGTCACAACAGCTTATCACAGAATACAGCGACTTATTTTCTGATGAGCTTGGGAGGTTGCCAGTCACCTATCGCATGACACTGAACCCAGATGTGAAACCAGTTGTTCACCCAGCACATCGCATCCCTTTGGCCATGAAAGACAGGGTCAAGGCAGAGCTGGTCAGGATGGAGAAATTAGGCATCATTACTCCCGTCTCAGAGCCGACAGACTGGGTGTCTTCCATGGTAGCCACCAACAAGAAGGGCAAAGATGAAACCAGGATATGCATAAATCCTCGAGATTTAAACACTGCTCTGAAAAGACCACACCATCCCATGCGCACAGTAGAAGAAGTGGCTGCAATAATGTCAAATGCTACTGTGTTCTCTGTTTTGGATGCTAAGAACTCTTTTTGGCAGGTGTCATTGGATCAGAAATCATCCATGTTAACCACCTTCAGCACTTGTTTTGGTCGTTTCAGGTTCCTCAGAATGCCTTTTGGTCTTAACGCTGCCAGCGAGGTGTTTCAGAGAGCCATGGAGCAGATATTCGCTGGATATCCATGTGCCATCATTGTTGAAGATATACTCATCGGTGGAAGAACCATGAAAGAACATGACGACAACCTGAGAAAAGTCCTTGATCGTGCCAGAGAAGTAAACCTGCGACTAAACCCATTAAAGTGCAAATTCTGGCTGAATCAGGTCAGTTATGTCGGACACATTTTCACAAGCGAGGGGCTTAAAGCAGACCCTTCCAAGAAAGCCGCAATCAAAGAGATGCCGGTTCCAACAGATGTCCAAGCCCTGCAGAGGTTCCTGGGGATGGTCAATTATCTTGGAAAATTCATTCCAAACTTCAGCCATCTGTCAGCTCCTCTGCGACAGCTCACACACAAGGACAGCGAGTGGATGTGGGACACACAGCATCAGACTGCGTTCGAAGCACTTAAAGAGCACATGTCTAATCCACCTGTTCTGTCATATTACGATGTCAGCAAACCTGTGACACTAACGTGCGATGCATCACAGTATGGTCTTGGTGCAGCTTGCTTACAGGAAGGGCGACCTGTGGCGTATGCTTCACGTACTCTGACAGACACTGAAACCAGATATGCTCAGATAGAAAAGGAGCTGCTGGCTGTTGTTTTTGCATGTACAAAGTTTCATGACTACATTTATGGCAAGCCTGTGGTCGTAGAAACAGACCATCAGCCACTAGTCACCATACTAAAGAAACCTATTCACGCTGCACCAGCCAGATTACAGAGGATGTTGTTACGGCTCCAAAAATACAACATCACCCTCACATATAAATGTGGAAAACACATGTATCTGGCTGACACACTGTCTCTCCCAACAGCTCCACTTTCCAGCAGTCTGAAGAAGAGGACAACTTTGATGTCATGACGGTGAGCTGCATCTCTTCTTCACGCCTGGAGGAACTTAAAGGACACACAGCTGAGGATGAGACACTGCAAGCACTCAGCTCGCTCATCAAACATGGTTGGCCACAACGACTCCACAACCTTCCCTCAGCAGTTCATCCATATTTTCCTTTCAGGGATGAGCTGATTGTGGATGACGGCATCATTCTTAAAGGTTCCAAAGCTGTGATCCCAAAATCACTGCAAGGAGACTACATCACCATCGTGCACAGAGGACATCCCGGCGTAGAAGCTACCAAGCGGAGAGCACGGGGATTGTCTTCTGGCCGTTCATGTCAAGAGATATTGAGCAAACAGTTACTTCCTGCTCGGTGTGTAACAGCACTAAACAAAAAGAGCCCCTTCATCTTCATGAAGTTCCAGAGCTTCCTTGGTCAACTGTGGCTGCAGATGTCTTTGAGTGGCACTATTTAGTAGTAGCCGACTCATACTCAGGCTGGTTTGAGATTGACCTGCTAAAGGATTTGACATCGGCGACAGTCATCAAGAAGCTGAAAAGACACTTCTCAGTTCATGGTGCTCCACACACTCTGATCTCAGACAATGGAAGGTAGTTTACAAGCCAGCGTTTCAAAGACTTCGCTTCACAGTGGGACTTTCAACATGTCACCAGCAGTCCAGAGTATCCTCAATCCAATGGGCTTGCTGAGAGAGCAGTGCGCAGTGCTAAACAGCTGATGGAGAAATCACACAGAGATGGCACTGATGTATTTCTCAACCTGCTGAATCTCAGGAATGTTCCACGTGATGTGAACCTGGGTTCTTCTGCAGAACGACTTCTATCCAGACAGACTCGAACTACGCTCCCAATCACAACGAAACTGCTCGAACCACAACACCGTGAATCTGAGAGTGAAAGCCCAACTACTCAACAAGAGACTGACTCAGAAGGTCTGTTATGACAGATCCAGCCGACCACTTCCACCTCTCAACGAAGGACAAGTAGTGAGGTTACAGACCCCACAGGGTTATGACCGCACAGGTGTGGTCAAGGAACTTTGTAAAGAACCTAGATCCTACCTGGTACAGTCAGATGGAAACACTTACAGGAGAAATCGCAGACACATATTGCCTATATCTGAGCCCGTTACTGTTCAGGAAGACACTGATCATCATCATTATGATAGACTGCAGGGTGTGGATGAAAACAATGATGTAGAACAGTTTAAAGACAGCACTCATGTTGAGAGCTCTTCTGATGTTTTGCATTCTCCAAGACCTTCCAAGAGTGATGGTGCTTACAGGACACGCTTTGGTCGTGTGTGCAAACCAAATCCAAGATATAGGGATTAATTTGGTGCTAGTTAAAAAACACAGAACATTTTCAGGTTTGATGTTTGAGCCAACAGTAACTGATGTCAATGCCTCAAGATAAATTCTGTTTGAGGTGTTTTTCAGTTGTAATCATATTTTACTTTATACAGCAAAATGGTATTTTTGTCATGTTTATTTCTTCCATCTGCTTGCAAATTTAAATGTTCCTAAGGGTCAGCGTATGTCACCTTTTATGCTGTGAGTTTTATTATTCAATATGCACTAAACTTTATATCCGGTTGGGGAAGTACTAAAGAAGGGGGAGTAGATAACCTGCTGTTAGTGTTAGGTGTGGCTGTGTGCAGACAGGAATAGGACCCAAGGTGCAGACTCCGGAGACAGAACTTAAACCAAAACAGCTTTAATGCTGAACGCAAACATCATATAACTAGAAAAAACTCAAAATAAACTTACACCGGTGGACGCACAAAACACACAGCAAAGTAAACGGTAGATCGCGACACAGACACAGAGAAACACAGGGCTTAAATACACAGAGGGAGCAATCAGGGAATGGGTAACAGGAGGGAAACACAGCTGGGGCAAATCAGGCCTAACGAGACAAGGGGAAGCAAAACCAGACACATTAACATCAGACATGGACTTTCAAAGTAAAACAGGAAACATAACACAGACTCACAGGCAGGCACTATAACAAAGGGAACAGAGATGTGGGACCAGGGCAGACACAGACACTGACTGGATGTGGGGATACAGCAGACAGGGGAGACAGCAACATGACACAGACAGAAAACCAGAACACCAAAACTCTAACCAAATCCCACCCAGAGAACCTAAACTAAGAATAATCCTAAAACCCATAAAGCAAAGCTAGAATATAATGAAATAACAAAATCAAAGAACCAAAAACACAAAACACTGGGTCAACGACCCAGGGACCCTAACAGTTAGTTTGGTATTTTGTCCTAATCCACTTGCCGTACCTCCGAGTAGGTGTGTGTATGTTTTGAGTGGTATAGGCGCCATTCGTTTAAGGAATCCAAGCATGTAAGTTCTCTGCTGCTGTGCTGGTTAATAAAACCACGTTAACCGAGACTACTGCTTCATCATTATCATACTGGTGAACATACAACACTTAGTTTTACAAAAATTAAATTTACACAATAAAAAAAAAATCTATATACAATACAGTTTTGAGAATGTTCACACTCCGTATATTACACCTTGTTTCTGTAGAGAAGGTGATCAGGGTTTTTCTTCATTTCCTGAGACCAGCTGCTCTGGATCATCACCAGCTTTTCTCTTCATTTTTTTTTTTCACTCGGGGAAGTCTGTCCTTTTCTTGGCCATTGCTCTGCACTGTGTTGAGAAATCAGTTTTACCCCGGTTCTTTTTATTCCTCGAGCATCCAGAGATGGCACCGGACTCAGTAGTCATTTTTAAAAAACTTTATTCATCTTCATTCATCTTTACTCATCTTCATTTAAGCATGCACTTCTAGAAGGGAAGATGAGGCCGGTGTCCCTCTCCAAAAATCTTCACCCCTTTGTTAGTTACAGCCAGCTTTATAGAAGTAACCCCATCATAAAACCCCCCACAGTGTGCTGCAAACTCTGTCTTTGTCTATGTGCACGAGCACGTGAATGCCTACATGTGCACGTTCCCACGTGTCTATGTGAGTGCTCGTGTGTGACTGTGTACGCATACCTGTGTGTATGTGTGAGTGCACATGAGTGAGTGTGCGTGTGGATGTGTGTGCGTGACAGTTAAAACACTGTGGGTGAAGATATCTTCCTAGAGGTCATAACCCCCCCCTTGCATCCTCTGGGGAATTTCCACTCAATGGGGGAGAAGCCCTCTAAAATCTACTGCTAAATTCACAACACAATAAGGCCTTTATTACTCTACAAACAATGTCTCTACAATAATTCTACTTTCTATGATAACACATTTCTAAACTCTACATCAGCTAAACATTCCTACAACTGGAGAACCAAAGTGTGTGATCAAAGCTGAAATAAGGGATATTTTTCCATTGCAGGACTTAGAGTGCTTCAAGTAGTGATAGCTGTTGATCCATTTCTCAAATAATCTGTAAGGATCTGGATTTTTAAGAAAGATACAAATATCTCTGCTTATATTTGGCTAAAAGCTTGATATAGATAAGGCATATAAAGCCCCTGTACACCAGCACTGCGCTTACATTATAGTTCAATCAAGAAATAGTTATTATTGATTTATTATTGAATTTTTTTAGTAATCATTATTAGTATTTAATCACATTAGCACAGTGGGGTGGCAATAATATTCCACATACTAGAAATCCTGCTCAGCATTTCATAAAATACATTTTCAACAAATGTTGGAGTAACAACACAGTTACGGGGAAAATGTGTCTGTCTGTAAATATTAACTAAACATTTCTATGTGCTACAAAATAGATATAATTGTAAATGTGCTGAGGTGAAACTATACTTTCAATAATATAACCACCGAAATAATCTATTTATATATATATTAGGGGTGCAACGATAAGGCTTGTTAGTGTCGGTAATCGATTGTTCGTGAAGTACCCTCAGAAGGTCTGCTAGATGATGTTAATGCAGCACTACGGACGATATATATATATATATATATATATATATATATATATATATATATATTATATATATATATATATATATTATATATATATATATATATATATTATATATATATATATATATATATATATGTATATAGTATGTACATTGGGTGAATGTACAGTAGTAGCAGCAAGCAGGTGAATTCTGTACATTAATATGAATAGACATCTGACTATTTTATTATTATTATTGTTTTATGTGATAGAAGAACTGAATTGGGCATGTATGGCGTTATCACATCATTTGAAACTTAGCCCTGATTGCAGAAATTGGAAGTGTTACAATTGACCCACGTTACAACTATCCCCGGTCTCCCTACTAGCACTTAATAAAGTGGTCAGTGACTGTATGAGAAACTGATGCATAAAGCTCTGTAGCCAAACCCACATGTTGTATCTATAGCACAGTAAAGTGGAAAGTTACAGGAGATCGTACAAAGCATTGTTTTATCCAGGGGCAATTCTAGGATCAGAGCTTTGGGGGTGCTGAGCACCCAGAGCTGCTCAGCCAGGCAAGATAAACTTTACTCGTCACGATGAGACTTCTTCCCTGTCTCTGTTAGTCCCTGCATTCCACTCCAGTTGTCCTGAGTTCCCTGTCTCCTTGGTGCATTTAAACCCCTGTTCCTCCCTGGCCTCATCATCTGTTGTCTTCATCTCCGTTATCAGTCATCATAATTTTACCCTCTCTGTGCAAGTCTGCAAATTTCTTTATTAAATCATAAGATTCTTAAATTCATCAAGTCTCTCTGTGCCTGGGTCCACGTCACAAAATATGACATCACTGTTTTGTACATTTTAACACAATTTAATCCCCACATTTGTGAAAGAAAAGCAAAACACTTTTTTTTTTAAAGTCTGTAACAAAACCATCAAATCTGATAAAGGTTATTTAAATGCTGCAAACGAAGAATGGATTGGAATTTAAAAAACAAACAAACAAACAACATATCCTAACCTTAATTACTTTACTGGGGGAAAATGATGAATGGTGATCATAGTGAGTAAGAAGTAAACTGAGTGCATTTTTTGGACAGAGATTCACTTTTAACTCATTCACTGCCATTGACGGCTATAGACGTCAATTGAAAAACTTACGTTACTTACTTACTTAAAAATGCACAAAAACCCTGGCAGTGGGGAGTTACCTGATTTGAAAATGGCTGGCAGTGAATGAGTTAATGTGTATGGTAAATGGTCTGTATTTGTATAGCGCTTTACTAGTCCCTAAGGACCCCAAAGTGTTTTACACATCCAGTCATCCACCCATTCACACACTGGTGATGGCAAGCTACATCGTATGTATAATAAAATACAGATATATGAAAATAGACTCCAAAAATAGAGTCCTTGAAATGTACAAATTATTGATTAAAAGAAAATTATAAAAATGGAGGCAACTTTGCCTATGGTACAATGTATGAAAATATCTTTACTGCAGATACTACTATGGCTCTGCAGATTTATTCCTTTCATTTTAACCTGTGTTGCCTCACCTTAAAGTTGGCAAATACTTTTGGTGGTCAACTCTCACAAACAGTTTAGCAGTTTCTGTTTTGCCTGTCACTGTTCCCTGTCTGTTTTCTTACCTGGTTCTTTTCTTAGGACAATTTTAAATTTTAGATTTTAAATAGGCTGTATAAATTTCAATGGGAACAACAGGACAGTCAAATGTCGCTGATTTTACTACACAGTAGGATGGATTGTAGGGTAGCTAACATTGTCGCAAAACACGTTTTCAATACTGCAGGTTACCTGGGTGTAATGTTTTTCAGCTAAAAAGAAACATGGCCTGACTCCTACCTAACTAAATAAAAAGTAACTGAAGGTTAAATGCAGTTAACATGTCCCGTTTTAAACCAGGCACTTACACCTCCGACCCGCTGCGTCTCAGCCACCATCGCTCTGGCAGCAACGACGGCGCAAGAGCCAGAGTAGGTGCGAGCCGAACTGGAACAAACCATTTTGGGACGGGGGGGTATCTATACTTTTGTTGTTAAAATGTTACATCTCAACCAAGTACTGCATGCTTTAGTAGTGTGTAGTAGCAAGTATTGTCAAAAAAGTAAGAAATATTTGGGGGTGCTTTGATTCATTTCGGGGGTGCTGAAGCAACCCCAAAAATGGGCTAAAATCACCCCTGGTTTTATCCAATCTCTGTAAGGAAATCCTGAAGTTCAAACAGGAACGTGTAGGGCGAAGAGAACTACATTTCCCTAAAGCCATCGCGCGAGTCTGAAACGAGGAAGCGAGCTGTTTATTAGAGAGAGGCAAACAAGAACAGCTAGCAAGAGAAAGGAGGCTGTAATAATAATTATTAGGCTGTCAAGGCAATATTGAATATTATTGAATGTAACAGACTCAATTTGGCGGTGACAATGAGCGAGGTTTTCTCGTATGAGAGTTTGGTTCATGCTGTCTCAGGAGCAGTGGTAAGTTGATCTTAGTTTCAGTATGCGCTGCTTAATTTTAAGTCACAAATGGGAGTTGCTGTAGCGTCACTTCTTATATGCTTTATCCAAACAGAGCTCAGTTCAAAATAACAATTTCCACTCCCAACTTTACCAAAAACAATAAATAGTAGATAATGTAGCTGTAAATGTGGAAGTGTTTACAATAATAATAACCTCTTTATTCGGCGAAATGTTTATGTACGTGTAACTTATTATACGCACCGAATTGAATACTGAATAACAATCATATATAAAACGTCTTATTTTAGATCCTAGTGTGCATTTTAAACCGTTTACATGTATGTTCCTGTAACTTGCTTGATTTTTATATGGGGTTCATTCGAGGATTTGTTCCATATGTCAAAAAAATGGCATGCCATGGATTTCTTACTGTTGCCCCTTTAGGGAAGTGTGACTGCAATGACAGTGTTCTTCCCTCTTGATACTGCCAGACTACGGCTCCAGGGTAAGAGAGCAGAAATCACAGTCTCATTTCCAAAAGTTTTGGGGTTTTTTGTTTTGTTTTTACTGAAAGAAAATCCCCATCTGTTTGTGTTCAGTGGATGAAAACAGGAAAGCCAAATCAACTCCAGCCATTCTGGCAGAAATTGTGAAAGAGGAAGGATTGTGAGTATAAATAGTGAAAATCTCAATGTGTTTCAAGCCAAAACTATTTTAATAAATTTGCACGCATCCCCTCAAACATCAAAATACAGTCTTTCAAGCAGTAGAAGGCTGCTAAGATGTGTTCCTGTGTTTACCTCTGCCCCCTAATTCAGACTGGCACCCTATAGAGGTTGGTTCCCTGTCATCTGCAGCCTGTGCTGTTCCAACTTTGTCTATTTCTACTGCTTCCACTGCCTCAAGGCTAGCTGGCTGAAAGGAAAACAGTCAGCACCAAGCACTGACTTGATCATAGGCATCGCAGCAGGTGAGGTGGTCATTGGCAAGATCTGCCATCTAATTTCAGACGAGTCCCTCATACCTTTGTCCTAAGAATGACTAGCGTGAACTCCTATTTAGTAGCCTATTCTGCACAGTGTATAAAACCAGTTTACATTATTTACATTTCTAAATGCTGAAACCGGTAGTAAAGATTCAATTTCATCTGCCTCTTTGTCTCTCCAGGGGTTGTAAATGTACTTGTCACCACCCCTTTGTGGGTTGTCAATACCAGACTGAAGCTCCAGGGCTCTAAGTTTCACAATGAAGACATCCATCCCACCAACTACTCTGGGATTCTGGGTAAATGACCTTACATTTTTCTTCTAATGAGTATTTGTGCAAACCTTCTACACATGTGCATACTACAAATTCTCTCTTTCGCGCGTTTGTTTCCAAATTGTTTTGATTTTGCAGATGCATTTGTGCAGATCATCCGTGACGAGGGCATCGCAGCACTGTGGAACGGGACCTTCCCGTCCCTGCTGCTGGTGCTAAACCCCGCTATCCAATTCATGATTTATGAGGGCCTGAAGAGGCAGCTGAGGAGAGGCATTCCCAAGGAGGTGAGTAAGAAAAGGGAAGGGAAGTATGCAGACATTGTCTGGTTGGTAATTCTGTTCACATGATTTGTTCAGTGGCTCTGCATGTGTTCCCTGATCTTTTGAACACCACGTTTTGAGACTTTTTTGGACACTACCGCAGCGTTTGTTGGTATGTTTATTAGCTAAGGAAAATCTGATAGGCAGAGTAAAACTTTAAACTACACCTGTTACTGAGGTCATCTGAACTCAAAACTTTCACCTTTGGGATACGTTTGTTCCTCTGATGATACACAAAAGATTCAGGTTCTTCTTTCTGCCCAAAGCTGTCATCACTGGAGGTCTTTGTGATCGGGGCCATCGCCAAAGCCATCGCCACCACTGTGACATACCCACTGCAGACTATACAGTCCATTCTTAGGGTATGTCTGCATTCTGTTGATCACTTTTAAAGTGACACATATAATCTTTTAGTAGCTAGATTTGTGAATGTATGAACCTGTAACAAAGAAAACATTAATCTCAGAGATGCTTTTCTTTTTTGTTCAATCACCACAGTTTGGACAGTACAACAACACATCGACAGAGAAGTCAAAGCTGCTGTCCAGTCTCAGAACTATAAAGTGTCTGCTGGTCAACAGGGTGAGGTAAGTGTTTACACACGCATATTAACATACTTGCAGTGCAAATTGCCACCATGACATATGGGTTAGAAGGTCCTGGGTTTGAAGCCGCCATCTGACTAGCGTGTTCTCTGAGGTTTTGCCTGTGTCTGGCTGTCGTTCTATGAAAAAGTGGTGATTGAATTGGATAAGGAGAGGAAAATGGCTGGATGGGAACCCCAAATATGGTTTTGGGTTTTGTTACATCCACATTAGAATCTGTTTGATTTTGGGTGACCGCATTTAAACAGAGCATACTAGGCAACATGGGTTAGAATTACTATGAAGAACAAGATGAAAAAAATAGCTCCATTTGGTATTTAAAAAAATCTGTATGCATACAGAAGCTGCTCTGTTTGTTTGTTTTTTTTGCGTTATTTTTTTTTATTTATTTACAACAGAAACCATTGCAAATGCATTACCATACACATCTGTAATAATTATATACAACTAACTGTACAATCAGACTCTAGAGAACTCATCAGGAAAACACACTGAATAATCTCTGCATTTATATTTTAACAATTAGATTAATTATATCCAGCAGAACAAGCAAATAATCCCTGGTTTAATTCCTTGATCGAACCTTATGAATTAGGGAGTATGCTTTATATGGAGTATGGGCATTCATCACTGGGCCCTCGTGATGTATCATCTGAGTTACTGAATATTAATAATTTTGCTCTTTCACCTCTTGTTCTTTAACGTTTTCATGCTGGTTTTCTTCTGTAGGAAGTATGGCATGTTGGGTCTTTTTAAAGGCCTTGAAGCAAAACTGCTGCAGACGGTGCTGACTGCTGCTCTCATGTTCCTTCTCTACGAGAAGATCGCAAGCTGCACCTTCAGAGTGATGGGACTGAGCAACAACCACTACAAGAGGCGCTAGCTTACAAAGACACTTAACAATCCTGCACACTTGACCACAATAAAGGACAGATGAGCAATGGAAATCACTGCTGACAGACTGTATGAGTGACGGGGGCTTCACCTGCCTGGACACCAGTCACTTTTTTAAAAAGGTGAAACTGTAACTTGCGTAAGCCATCCAATAAAACATTACAAACTAAAGAGTCCTTTGGGAATTTATAGGTAAAGAGGTAATGTTTGATTATGTGGAAGATGAGAAGTGCAAAGTTTTGGGTGTTTTTTGGAAACAGCCAAATCAGAAAAGTTCTTCTGTCTCTCTGGGTTCTGTCTCCAAGTCATCCATAGACACAAGAGAGCACCAAGATCTGGGTTACGGCATTGACTCATCTCTTTAGAAGCACAAATAGAAAATCCTTGGTGGACCTGACTGTAGGAATAACTGTAGGAATAACTTCCTGTTTACCAGCAGCAGAATAAAAAAGATGAGTGTGTGGATACAAAGATTTTAAGAGGCAATTAGAAAAACGTAAGCACAAGAATTCATGTTAAAAACCAAAGCTTTATTAACACAGCTACTTTCAACATGGATGTGTTTGATTCAGATGACAGGCTTGGTTTGGAATGGCCCTCAGCAAACAAACATTTTAAGCAGCAGTTTTATTATGACCTGGTGGCAGGTATAGTTTTTAAGATGAGGGCATTTTACAGACATTGAAGGCCTTAAAGGAAACTGTATCAGGTGGAAGTGCATTGCAAAGTATTTGGGCAGGGCAACTAAAGGTTCTGAGTCCCATGGAGTCCCAAGTGGAATAGACAAAAGACATTGAATATCAGATAAATACTAAGGAGCAAGGTTATGAAGGTCTGTGAAAGTGGGAAGGAGGATCTTGAAGTTGATGCATAGGTGAACTGGAAGCAGTAGGTATTAATGGGCCTAAAGTGTGGCAAGAAAATATACACCACCAGCATGATCTAGACCATACAACGATTTAAAATAAAAATTATATATATATATATATATATATATATATATATATATATATATATATATATGCGCATGCATCAACTTCAAGATCCTCCTTCCCATACATATGTATATACACATATATATATTCCAAGGTGGGCCCGCGTGAATGCTGTTTTTAGCCGCAGCTTTAATGAATGTTTTCCAAAGTACAACACCTCCTATCAGCACATTTACCGGTTCTCACCAAGGTACGCACGTGGGGCTCGCACAGATCCCACAAGGTGTGATGGGTAAAAGCACCGCTGCAGCGTGCGCTCGGTCCATCCCTGTGGTGTGTTGATCGCTGGTGTAACACTTACGTGACGCGGCAGTAGACTTTCATAATTACGTAAGCACCTCAGCTCTGTGGCGCTCCCAAATAACTATTAAGCTTGACTTGTGCCTTTTCACCAAGATGGACTCAACAACGACAAAAGACGCGGAGAAGAACTGTGTTCTGTGCTGCCAAGAGGTCGAGATCTTCGCCTTGGGAAAATGCGACCATCCCGTTTGTTACCGCTGCTCCACCAAGATGAGGGTGCTGTGCGATCAGAAGTACTGCGCCGTCTGCCGGGAGGAGCTCGACAAGGTACGCGTTCTTCTGCTACGTTAACCCGAGGATGGAGCCTTGTGGCATTAGCTAGGCCGTAGCGTTCTCATAGTTTTTACTCTATAAAAGTAGGCACAAGTTGTGTGTTGGCATCCTAACTGTGTTCAGAATCAATTAAAATAGTCACCAGGGGAAAAAAGAGGTGGCAGCTCATTGTGCGTACCCACTGTGGAGAACACTTTTTCTTAGCTGTCATTAACTTAGCTAAGCTAACTAGCGAATATTAGCAAGTGCATAAGTTAGCTTATCTGTTAGACTGACACTGGTCAGAAAGAGTTGGTTTAGAAGCCGGATTTTATAATTGAGCTGATGACAGAGTGCTTGTCTATCCGACGTTTATGGGTATACCTCATTTAGCCAGGGTGACAGTAAACTCTATAATACATTTTTAATTGAACACGTTAGCTGTCACCTCTCAATTTAGCATGAGCTTTAGCGGCGCTGGTATGCTACCTGTTATTACTGGGTTGTGATAAATGTTTAATTGATATAGTTTTAGAGGTCATTGTGATGTCTGCCTACTGTCAGCCCTGAATAAATTCCGAATCTTGATTGCAGATGACGGAATGAGTCAAAACAAGTGGACGGTGGCCCCGGCCTCATAACACTCCCCTAAAGGCCAAATACACCTGTGATCAGAAGTTTACATCCACTCACTATGGGAATTAATGTCATGGTCGTTTGGGGCTATAAATGATTTCGTTCTTTCTCCAGGGTAAAATGATTGTATAGCACACATCTTTAATGACTTTGATAAAACAAGATAGGGTTAAATGTGGACACAGTTCCAGTAGGACAATGATCCCAAACACACATGAAAACTGGATTTAGAATAGATAAAGCAGGTTAGTAATAAGCCTCTGGAATGGCCTTCCCAAAGTCCCTACTTCAGCCCCACTGAGCATTTGTTGACTGTGCTTAGAAAACAACTCTGAGACTGACTAATTTGATTGAAGTCTAACAATTTTGTCAAGAATAGTAGTCAAATATCCAGCCAGGATTACAGAGAGCATTTCAACCTTTCAGCACTAAATTAACACGACATTCGTGGCCATGATGAGCGGACGTAAACTTTCCCAACAGCTGGATGTTGTAATGTCAAACTGTGTTGAATTGCCTAGATTAGACGCGTACCAAGTATGCATCCTCTGTACTGACGTGGTTTTGCTCGTGCATCATTTCATGTGATATTACAGTAGGTGTTTGTGTGACATCACTGGTATGCTTTCTATTTCTAAAACAATCATCTTCCTCCAGTTACCACAGGTTATTACTAATAAGACTGTCATGTTGTTTTCAGGTGGTGTTTGTGAAAAAACTGGAAGCCTTTCAGTCTCTGCCCTATCAGCAGTTCCACTGTGAGAAAAAGTATGACATCTATTTTGTGGATGAGAAGATCTATGCCCAGTACAGGTACTAGATGTCTCTATTCTTTGTGCTTGTGTTGCTCTTTGGCATTTCAGTTCATTTATACTACAAAACCCAGAAATAGCAGTAAGAGAATTACAGTTAATATAGCTGAACTGTTGCTTGAAAAATACAATGGAAATGTGTATAGAGAGCCATGCTGGTATTAACTAATGCTATGTGTGGTTAGAGATGGTGCTCTTGCTGTCTCAGTATATGGTCATATTGTAAATGTATACAAGCATGTGTATAAACCGGTATAACTAAAAGTCAGCTTTTAAAGCCTTTAGTGTTATCTTCTTGAACACTCCATGCTGTGTTCTTGTTTTGATTGCTTTTAAAGTGAGTCTAAGTTTGTGTGATGACTAAAGTGAGCGCTTTTATTTGCAAATGTGTAAATGACTTGCTTTAGCAGGAAGTCTCCTCAATCTGATCTGTCATTTAACTAAACAAAAACTTGGCTTGAATTTTGGGTTTTTCCTGCTGTATCCAACTGCCTTTCATGCCCCTTTTGATTTTTACTTGACTCCGACTGAACTTTTCCTCGATGTGTGTCTGTCAGGCATCTGCTGTTGCCCGAGTGTCTCCGCTGCTCGGAGCCCAAGGTTTTCTCCAGGTTTGAGGAGCTTGAGCAGCACATGAGGAAGCAGCATGAGCTTTTCTGCTGCAAGCTCTGCACAAAGCATCTAAAGGTATCATCATCATCATCCCTAAAGAGTAAATAAAGGGGTGTCTGATCGGGTTCTCAGTATTACATGACTGGCCAAATGTACATGGAAACTTTGTAGCACAAACGGTTCTTTTTGGTCTTTTTCCTTTTAATTTACTGGAGCTACCACCAACAGTGTTCAGATATAAATATGAATGTTTAGTTAGTTACTCTATTTCAGTTTGAAGGCATTCGGTCATTGTCCTTGACAACAGTATCTGCTACTAAATGGTAACAAAAGCACTTACACAATACAGTTGTTGAATTGTATTAAATTCACCCTCCTTTTTAAGGTTGTTATGTGATGTATTGCTTTTCACACCGAATGAGAAACCGTAGCGTTGTTCAAGTTGTCTGTTGATAACTGAAAGTGCTGTGCATCAGGTCATTAACTTAAACGGTTTTGCTTGTACCATTAAGTCAGATTTACAAATTTTGCAATTATTTTTTTATGCATTTGTTGCTGTTGCATATAAAAATGGTGAGTTGGACAGACTTACATTTGCAGGCAAATAAGGGCTGGTTGAAGGAAGCCAGATATAAAGAAGACAGATGTCAATATCCTGATAAAGAGCTTTGTTTGCTGATCTCCTGAATAATTATTTACTTTAAAAGTTACTCTTTCCCTGCAGATCTTTTCCCATGAACGGAAGTGGTATAATCGTAAGGAGCTGGCACGTCACAGAGCGCATGGAGACCCAGATGACACCAGTCACAGAGGCCACCCGCTCTGCAAGTTCTGCGATGACCGTTACCTTGATAACGATGAGCTGCTGAAACACCTGCGTAGGGATCACTACTTTTGCCACTTCTGTGACGCAGACGGCTCTCAGGAGTACTACAGGTGTGTGTGACCCTTTCACCCATCCACACAAACCCTCCTTTGTTTTTGTTACCTAATGTAGAAGAATATTAAACCAGACTTTTGTTTTTAACCGTGCTACCAACAGTGATTACCAGTATCTGAGTGAGCACTTCAGAGAGAGTCACTATCTGTGCGAGGAAGGTCGCTGCGCCACAGAACAGTTCACTCACGCGTTTCGCTCCGAGATTGACTACAAGGCTCACAAGGCTGCAGCACACAGCAAGAACCGAGCAGAGGCTCGACAGAACCGCCACATCGACCTGCAGTTTAACTACGCCCCAAGACAGCAGAGGCGAAATGAAGGTCGGTCGGTCGAGACGGTGGTGTTTTTGTATTGCCATACCACCAGGATTTCTGTTTGGCATTTGAGATGATCAAAACACATGCGTTCTTACAGGTATGGTGACAGGCGAGGACTACGAGGAGGTGCGTCACAACCGAGGAGGAAGGGGAAGGCCTCACGGGGGACAGAAAAGCTGGAGGTACTCGAGGTGAGTATAAATGACCAGCTCCGAGTTAATTGGAAGGGAGCATTAGTGGTGGAGCTGTCAGAATTGGAAGAGATGGCTGTTGTTAAAGGGTACATTCGTCTTTGTCTGTGACATGGAAATTTTGCAGGATATAAAAAGATGGATGGGTGCAGTTATATGCATGAGTACTGGACTGCAGAGCATCCACTTGTATTGAGAGACAGACATGGAAAACATTTGAAGAATGACTGCACGGCATTGTTGCACCTGGGTGTCTCACATTGTGCTGTTACTGTGTTTGCGTGCTTGTGTATCTGTATATTACTTTAAAAAAACTTCAGCAGCTGTTAGAGTGGGAGTAGTTTCTTGCTTTTTACCGTTTTGTCTGCTTGTCTGCACAGAAATGAGGAAGACAGGCAGGTGGAAGCTGCTTTGAGGGCATCCATTGCAATGCGAAGACAAGAAGAGAGAGCAGCAGTGCAGGAGAGGAGCGCTCCCAAACACTGCAGAGAGGAGAGGGCCGAGAGACCAGAACCAGAAGAGCTCAGACACCCGATCGGACATGCCAAACAAGCGAGCAAACCTCCAGGTAAAAAGTAAACTGAAAAAACATACATAATGGTTATGGTTGCTAGATGTCAGGCGTATTTGTCTGCTAGTTTTAGTGTATTTATTTCTGCCTCTTTAACAGTAAAAACAATGAAGAGCCAGAACCCGCGAGATGTAGAAGATGACTTCCCAGCTTTGGGAGCCACAGCTGCTGCAGCTGTGTAAGCTTCATCAGAGTACAACGTTTTCATTATTCAGTGTGTATGTGAGCATAGTGTGACACAAATCTGTTATTTGTGCTGTTTTTTGTTTGTCCCTGCAGTGTAAAGCCAGCTCCTGCAGTGACTGCACCATCCCACGTAGCTTTAAAGGAGGACGACTTCCCCAGCCTGTCAACTGCCACACTCACAACCCCCATGACTCCAGCTTACTCTGCACAGCCTAAGAAGACGTCCTCTTTTCAAGAAGAGGATTTCCCTGCTCTCGTCTCCAGAGTCCGGGCCCCCAAACCTGCAGCTGGTACCACCTCTGCTTGGTCCAACCACGCATCTGCAGCTAAACCCAACACTCAGCCTACTCCTTCCTCCAGACCTCCCCCACCCCTTTCCTCTGTATCCTCTGGCCCTCAGCTCCTTTCCTCCTCATCCTCGTCGTCTTCACGGAGGAAAAAGAAAGTGGGTGAGAACGGGAAAGCGTTGTCAAATTACTCTCCCCTTCATTCCGACGATGAAAGCGGAGGAATGACGCAGCAGGAGTTCCGCTCAGTGCCCACCATGTTGGATATTTCCTCTCTGCTAACTGTTAAAGCAGGCAGCAGCAAATCCTCAAACCCAGCTGTGACCCCGAGCGCTTCAAATCCAACCCCCAACACCGATCTCCCGACCCCAAAAGCCAACAAGAAGAAAAAACCGAAGAACCCAACTGCTCCCCCTACATCTGCAACTACAACATCAGACCTGGGAACAACTGTAAATCCAGTCTCAGTGGAAACAACGGCACAAAAGGAAAATGTTCCTGAGAAAACGTGGAACAAACCGCTTTCCGGTCCTGTGACAGCGGCACTTACAAGTGGGCTGGCTAACGGCTACGCTGAGCAATCGCCACCCACTAGCAAAGATGACGCTCCCGTAACAAATCATCCCAATGCGGAGCCTGCAGATGAACAAGAGGAGGAGTTCCCTGCCCTCATGACCAAAAATCCACCACCAGGTACGGAATAACAATCCACAGTATTCATTTATCATCAATTTACATGTACTGTTGCTTCTTTCCACCCAATATATCCACCATACAGGTCTTTTTTACAGGACCTCAAACTACAAACGACTAATACATTTAAAACTGAATGTACAGCTGCTTTTCAGAATCAGAATCAGAATACTTTATTGATCCCTGGGGGAAATTATTTTTTGTTACAGTGCTCCATTTTAAACCAACATTAAGACAAGACAGACAATACACTAACTAAGAATAGTACAATATATACATATATATACATACATACATACATACATACATACATACATACATACATACATACATACATACATAAGTCACTCATAAATAAATAGTTGGAAAAGAAACATGTGTAGTTGTAGCAGCAAACGGTGTGTTAAGTGGATGCGTTGTACAGGGAGATGGCCACAGGCAGGAATGATTTCCTGTGTCGTTTAATGACTGATAGCTGCCATCACAAAGAAGCGGTGGGGAAGACTTCCTGGAAATCATTTGGAAACTCTCCAACTTAGCTCTTACAATAAACAGAGTCAATAAGAATTATGGAAAGTCATTTCTGTTCTTTGGTTGTGTGGTTGATTGGAAACCAGGAATGTTTCATTATTAGGCAATATGATATTTGATTGATATGAGAGCGGTCCGGCAAGCAGTGGTAAAAAGGTAGACAGCTAAGGTTTTCCATAGACTTCATATAAAAGAAGAGTCATAGAGTTTGACTCCTCATTTAGTGAACGGTTTGGCTAATCTAATGTTTTGGTTTGGTTTGGGGTTTTTTGTTTGTTTGTTTTTTAGCCAGATGTTACTACAAAGCACCCACATCCCTAAATTTAAAAAAACAAAAACAACAAACAAGTCACCCACCACACAGTTGTTGTAAAGAGGGAAACTGGTTAAAACTTTTTTATACCCGGCTGTGAACATGCTCTTCAAAATGTTCTTAGGTGAATATTTAAACCCTGAGCTCTGAGCTTTGATTTGACTTAATTTTCGGTTTTCATCAAATTAATGATGTAATGATGTTATACTATTGTAAAACCGTATAAATGCCTCACAAATAAGCATTTTGTTTGAACACTGCGGTGTTGGTTTTATAGTTAAAACCCTGAGAACTGTTTTTCAGAGTTGGTACTGCATCATTCAAAGTTCACGATCTCTTTGTTTTTCAGGCTTTAAGACCTCTTTCCCAATGAAAGCCTCAGCTCCAGCCCCATCCTCCACCATGCCCCTGCCTCCACCTGGCCTGGGTATGTCAGCCCCTAAACCTCCCCCAGGGTTCACAGGGATCCCCCTCAACAGCAATGTGGTGGAGTCTACACCCCCAGTAGTCAACCTGTGAGCCTCTCGTTTTTCTACATTACATGATCACTGCTTGACACAAAGGTTTTTGGTTGGCCTTGTTGGTACTTAGTGTTTTTTGTCTGTTCCCAGGCCTCCCAAAGTGCCGAGCAATGGTTACCTGGTGCCAGAGGACTTCCGCGAGAGGAACCTGGAGCTGATCCAGTCCATTAGGAAGTACCTCAATGATGACGAATCAAAATTCAACCAGTTCAAAAACTACTCTGCCCAGTTCAGACAGGTACTCACTACATAAGAGCTAAATACTCTGTTGGTATGGATATTGTGTCTGGGTTTTTTTTGTTTTTTGTTTTTTGTTCCCCGTCCCCTTTAAATGCCCCTGAAGTGGTTACAGCTCTGTGTTAAGGTTGTGCATCCCTCCAAGAGTTGTGAGAAGTAGTATCTCAGGGACAGACTTTTATTTTCTTTTTTAAATTCTAGTTCACTTTGACTTAAATCGGTAAGAATTTAGTTGTATTTGGTCTTATACATCAATTATGACATAATAAATAATAACTGTCACTGCTTTATCATCCTCAAATGAGGATAAAGTGATTATGAAGGTCAAAGGTTAGCGTACATCATCGTAATCTTGCACATAAACACAACCATTATTCAGCACCGTTAATCAGAGTCAGGAGGGTAGTGTGCGTGATTACCATAGAGTAGATCAAGAGAATTCATTATAATGATGTCATGATTTTCCACATTTATAAAGAAATGTGCTGCCAGCTAAAAATGTGAATACGTATGTGCATGTACTACCGGATTTTTATGGCTGCAACTTTATTTTCTCTCTGAATCCGATTTTTTTGGCCAAACATAATAAATTTAAATACCTTTGATTGGATTACATTAAAGCCTTCACCTCTATATTTTGCTCTAGTTCGGACAGATGTGGATGTAAAGTGCCACTCCCCTGGTTGTAGGACTGTGTAGTCGATCAGTAAAACAAAACTGCAGCTGATTTCTGCATTATATTAATTATTATTAATAATATAATAATAATAATGCTTCCATGTGTTGAGTGAAAAATGTTTAGCCCAGTGGTTATTTTGTTAGGGCTTACCTTTTCCCAAGACTATGTCTTTATTTAACATGAATGACAAACGAGAAGAAGCCCACTGAAAGAACCTGCTCCTCACATTTGGCACTTCCTGTTTGTTTACTTTGCTCATATGTCCTTTCTGTCTTTCCAGGGTGTGATATCAGCAGCCCAGTACCACCGCAGCTGTAAGGACCTGCTTGGGGATGGCTTTAACCGCATCTTCAATGAGCTGCTTGTGCTCTTACCGGACACGGGCAAGCAGCAGGAGCTTCTGACTGCGCACGGAGACTGTAAGGCACTGGAGAAGCAGTCTGGGGCTGGAGGAGGAAAGAAAAATAAAAACAAGAAGAATGCCTGGCAGACGCCTGCTACAGCGGTTAACATGGCAGCTGAGCTGGACTGCCGGGTGTGCCCCACTTGCAGACAGGTGCTGGCCCCCAAAGACTTCAACTCCCACAAGACCCTGCACATCACGGAGAGCGAGGAGTTCCCCTCTTTGCAGTCGATTAGCCGCATCATCAGCTAGCCCCCCTTTCTCAGCCTTCCTCTGGTCCGTTTGCCATTGCGAGGCGAATTCAGTTCTGTGGTTCTGACACAGCCACGCAGCAGCCGGTGTGGGAAAGCAGCCGCTCATTTCCTCTGGGAGGAGTCGGAGGCCTAGTGTAGCAAAAGAAGATGGTTCATGGTGTTTCCACTTTGATGGGGATTAATATTGATAGGTTTATGTGATTGGTTTACAATTCAAGATGCACAGGGTCGCCACATCTTATATCTTCTTTCAACTCTCATCGCTTGAGGACGTCCCCAGCTGGCACTGGCACCGGCAACGTCTAATCAGAACTCTAAATTTATTTAATGAAAGCGGAGAGGCGAGCCAGGGCTTTACTTGAAGAATGCAACGCTCCCTAATGCTGATATTATATTGATTTTCTTTTCTTTCTTTCTTTTTTACCTTGCTCTGGCAAGTTGATAAAGTCTGCATGAGTCTCCAGCTGTGCTGCTTGGTTAAATAAGAGGTTCAGTTTGAATATTTAGCTTTATATTTATAGCTGTCTAATTGCTTTTAATTGTTCATTGCTCTATGCAGGCCTGTCAACAGTGTCAGTGAATGGACTCCTCATTCAGGATGGTGTGTCAGAAAGTGAGCTGCTTCAGAAATTGGAACAAATTATGGATTCATCAGTTGAATGCTTTTTTTTTTTTTCTTTCAATAAACCCCATTCTCTTTTATTCCGTTTGCACAACTCACCAGTAGATTTCATAATTTTGTTTATGGACTGGTACAAATGTGGCCATGATGTTGCACAAGGTTTCAAAAGGAAATTAAAGAACTGAACAATGAGTCTTGTTGTATATTTCTCAACAGTTTTGTTCAAATTGTCTTTTTAAACATGGGAGAAACAAGATGGTAACAATTGAGATCTCCACTTCTGACTACACATTTGGTTATGATGAACAAATTCAGCTGAAGGCATCGTTGTTTCCACCCACACTCGGTCTGCGTACTCAAGTAAAATCAAGCACTGACACAAATTGAAAGGTAATGGATTATCTACTCATCTCTTTGTCATGCTTGTACTGTTGTCAGCAGGGTGTCTGTGTATTAAAGTGGCAGACTAGTTTTCACAGAGTAGACTGCTCTATTTTTGACCTGCTGCCAAAAACACAGTTTCTGTTGACACTGCAAAGTTCTCCATGTTTGACTTGATGGCAGTTTGTTTGTTTTTTTAACCATTTTTCATTATATTGCTCCAGTGGTCTGCTGACACAGTGCTGTGCAGGCTCACGAATGACCTTTTAACCCTTAGTTTTATGAATCGTAGTGCTATCGTGGTTCCAACATTTAGCTTGCTGTATTTTGGGTAACTAGTGAGGAGCATAAGGAGATCTAATATATGTACTACTACACCCCACACACATGATGGCACATTATTTAAGCACAAACAAAAAACGTCTTCATGTTTGATTTGACACCAAGATCACATAAAAAGCAAGTGCAGTGCAAGTCTAACTATACTGAAAATGGATCAGAAAAGCAATAATAAAACAGGTTTTGTACCAGTTTTGGTACTTGTATCTACCTGTGAATGATTTCCCTCTAAAGTTAAGTTATCTAAGATAAGAGATAAGATAAGATAGAACTTTATTAATCCCTCGGGTGGGTTCCTCTGGGAAATTCGACTTCCAAAAAAAGCACAGCAACGACCGAAGTTACAGTTACAGAACTGTTATATATATATATATATATATACACACACACACACACACACACACACACACACACACATATATAAATACAGAGACAAATATAAATAAAATATACAAAGGGGATAAATAGAATAAATAGGAATAAAAAATAAAAATACAAGTGAATTGCACATTTCAAGTATTGAGTCTATTGCACTGTTGACTATTTACAAAAAGTATTGCACAAGGTATTGTACAGTGAGGTGCAGAGGCACTACAGCTTAGTTGTTCCCCCCTCCTTTGTCCTCCTGTTTCCCCTCCCTCTCCCCTCCAGAGAGGAGTTAAACAGTCTGATGGCGTGTGGGACAAAGGAGTTTTTAAGTCTGTTAGTTCTTGTCTTGGGGAGAAGCAACCTGTCACTGAACAGACTCTTCTGGTTGTTTATGGCCGTGTGCAGAGGATGCCTGGCATTGTCCATAATGTCCATCAGTTTCTTTAATGTCCTTTTCTCTGCCACTGTCACCAGAGTGTCCAGCTTCATGCCGACCACAGAGCCAGCCCTCCTGATCAGTTTCTCCAGCCTGGATGAGTCCTTCTTTGCTGTGCTGCTCCCCCAGCACACCACAGCATAGAAAAGTACTCCAGCAACCACCGACTGGTAAAACATCCTCAGGAGCTTCCTGCAGATGTTAAAAGACCTCAGCCTCCTGAGGAAGTACAGTCGGCTTTGGGCTTTTTTATACAGGTGCTCTGTGTTGCATGACCAGTCCAGTTTATTGTCCACCCACAGCCCGAGGTACTTGTACTTGTTGACCACCTCCTCCCCCTCTATCTGAACTGGCAGTGGACCTTCTCTGGACCTCCCGAAGTCCACAACCAGTTCCTTAGTCTTTGAGGTGTTGAGTTGCAGGTGGTTTGTGTGACTCCATGCGACAAAGTTCCTCACCAGACTTCTGTACTCTTCTTCCTGATCATCCCAGATACACCCCATGATGGCCGTGTCATCTGCAAACTTCTGAATATGGCATAATTCAGAGTTGTAGCAGAAGTCAGAGGTGTACAGGGTGAAGAGAAGAGGGGACAGCACAGTTCCCTGTGGTGCTCCTGTGCTGCTGACCACTGTGTCAGACGTGATGTCCTTCAGCCTGACGTACTGTGGTCTGTCGGTGAGGTAGTCGGAGATCCAAGCCACCAGGCAGGGGTCCACCTCCATCCTGTTCAGTTTTTCCTGAAGCATACAGGGCCGGATGGTATTAAAGGCACTGGAAAAGTCAAGAAACAGGATCCTGACCGTGCCTTTTCCCCCATCCAGGTGTGAGTGGGCTCTGTGTAGGAGGTACAGGATGGCATCCTCCACTCCGACACCCACCTTGTATGCAAACTGTAGTGGGTCCTGGGCATGTTGTACCTGTGGTCGGAGGAGGTTGAGGAAGAGCCGCTCTAGAGTCTTCATAAGATGTGACGTCAGTGCCACCGGTCGGAAGTCATTCAGCTCATTGGGCCGGTTCTTTTTGGGGACCGGGACGATGCAGGATGTCTTCCATAGGGCGGGCACTCTCCCCAGTCGCAGACTGAGGTTGAAGACTCATTGTAGCGGCTCCCCAAGTTCAGCAGCACACGCCTTAAGCATCCTAGGACACACCTTGTCTGGACCTGCTGCCTTTCTGGGGCGAAGCTTCCTCAGTTGTCTCCTGACCTGATCCACTGTGACACTGGGAGATGTTTGGGAGGAGGGGAGGGGGGGAGATGTCTTGCTGCTGAGAGAGGGATTGGAGGAGGGGGGTGTCATGGTGTCAGGAAGGGGGGGAAGCGAGGGAGGCAGGAGAGTGGGGAGAGGACTCTGTAGTGAAGGTGAGGGTGAGGGTGGGGGGGTTGTGGGCTGGTCAAACCTGTTGAAGAAGTTGTTGAGTTCGTTTGCCTTCTCCACAGTCCCCCCCACTGTGCTTTTCTTGGTGTTGTGGCCTGTGATGGTTTTCACACCATTCCAGACCTCCCTCATATTGTTCCTCTCCAACTTCTGCTCCACCTTCCTCCTGTAGGTGTCCTTTGCTTCCCTCAGGCAGCGTTTCACCTCCCGCTGTGCTGCTTTCATCTCCTCCTTCACTTTGCTCCTGAAAGCCTTCTTCTTCATGTTGAGGACAGCTTTGACTTCCTGTGTTACCCACGGTTTGTTATTAGGATAACACCGTACCGTCTTAGCAGGGGCGACTGTGTCCACACAAAAGTTGAGATAGTCTGTAAGACAGTGTGCCCCCTCTATGTCCTCACCATGTGGGCTCAGGAGCACATCCCAGTCTGTGGTGTCATAGCAGTCTCTCAGAGCATCCTCCTTTTCTGGGGTCCATCTCCGGATGGAGCGCGTCTGGTGCACAATTAGAGCTTTCTTATTGAAGAAGTGTAGGGGTTGGCACAGCTTCCATTCTCTAAAGCTTTGGAAAGCCCAGGGAAATAGTGTGTATATGGAAAATAAAGTAAATGGTAAATGGCCTGTATTTGTATAGCACTTTACTTAGTCCCTAAGGAGCCCAAAGCACTTTACACTACATTCAGTCATTCACCCATTCACAAAGTCACAGGTCCTCACCCACGAAACCCAGGGACACAAACAGCCAGTCCAGAACATGGTTTCTTTTTTATTGGAGTGATGGTCAGACTGCAGTCCAGAGACATTCAGGTAATAGACAGTGATACACATCTCTGTACACGCGTTTTTACACTGAAGAGGTCAAACACCTTCAGGAAAGGAAGAAGCAACTCAGAAGAAACGTTTAAGGGGTAACACGCCATAAAATCAATGTTCACTTGAATTCTTGGTTGATGTATCCATACAACGCATTATACTATATGACATGCCTTCTTTATGACCTCGGTCTAACAGATTAATGGCATGAACGACTGATTTTAGCCCCTTTAAGAGTGATCGGACAAAGTATTTCCAACAGAGAGTGCTTTCTAGTTATAAATATGCATTATTGACATAAATTTATTTATTTGTTGTTGTTTTTTAAATTTTCTGTAGTAGTGGACACATCAGACCCTGAACAGCATCACACAATAATTTCATTTACTTCAATAACATACTGAATTTTACAATCAAACCAATACCACGGTGGTGTACATGGGCCAGAGCACGAAACACAGAGAATGCTTGTATTATTATTATTATTATCTACCACAGTGACTGAAGAAGAGACTGAAGCACTGAGAACATCAATACAACCTGACCTGACAGCAACCCAATCTACCCAGTAACACCCCAGCAGCACCTCTCACCCAACCACAGTTATCTGTTCACTACCATCCCGGCAACACTGAAGACTTAAAGGACTACATCGGTGCTTTCTAACACATAACGACAGACTATTTTCAAAACTCATGCCATAAACTGAACTTAAACTGTATCCATAGCTGCTTAAATCCGATTTCTCAGAATGGCAATGGCAGACTCCACCAGCAACAAAGCTGCTTTCAACTATGTCAAATGTCTCCTCTAGAAAAATGGTGTCAAAAATAGTATAAAAAAACCCCTATATTTATGATTAAATATTTTTTCAAAGTTTTTATTTATTAGCAGGTTGTGGTTTATGGTAAGCCAGCGTCCTTAACAGATAAATCTGAACAAACAAACAACACGTAAACCAAGCTGGAGTCTGTGAGAACATATTCAAAGCATTTTCAAATAAACTAAGACCAGCCCGTGTGAAAAGTAGGGGATCTGTGCACAATTTGCAGCTGGTGGGCTAAAACACAAAGTGTAGTCCTTTAACTCTTACAAATAGACTTAACGGTACTCCTCCTGTCCCCTATTCTAGCTGTAGTCCAGCAGCCAGTGGCGTTGCACCCTGTCCCAAAATAAAACTCTGAAAGACAGGACTGTTGGATTATCCCACGGTTTTAAAGACATGCTTAACTTAACACTCGCTGACAGACGGCGAGGTGAGTAAAACTGGGTTTTTTTAAAAGATCACAGGTAGATCAGTGTTATTCATTTGAGTGCTGGAACTGAGGACACACAGAAATTCTATTATTGCAGAATAAGAGTTTTTTTTCTATAACTACATATCTACAGTAGTTAACATTTTCAGTCTGTTGGCTTCCTGTAGCTCCAGTCCATGAAATCAAGGGCCGGATCTGGATTTTTAATAATACTTTAAGTTGTTTTTTTTTTTTTAATGTGTGTACACACTTGTGCAAAACTACAACTGAGGAATCAGAAAGTAAATTTAAAGTATGGATACATTGGCGGTTACAAACGTATAAAATGATCCTGTCAGCTTCACCAATGCTGCCAGTCTTTCTAAAACATCCTATTAGAGTCGGAGTGACACAGCATTCGATATATAACAAACAATTTTCTTTCCTTATTATGATGATTGCTTCAGTTGTCCTGCCGCAGCAGAGATAACCATTTACACTGGATCCATTAGAACAGCAAGCAAGGCTTTCGACTGGTCATGTGTGTCACTTTAACTAGAATTCTTTTAGATTTGGCCCAGTTAATTTGCTTTGCATTATGTATACCTTATCAGTGACACTGAGGTTAAATAGTGTTTTTACTGAGGCAAAATGATTAAATATCGTAGCACGCTCGTGATTCCCCCTCTCTGATAAATGCACGTTAAAGAAAAAACAAACTTCAATGCAGCACAGAACCCAACTGACTGCACACACTCACGGCTTTGGACACAAGCGTGCAGACTTACACGTCCCTCGTGCACGACGATGGTGCACGTGGACACACTCGCACGGTCGCACACACACCACACGACACCACAGATTCACTGATGAGAGCGTGCACGCGAAGCACAGCACAGACACTGCTACACACCGACATGGTTGGCATGGATACTATCTACATCAGGGCCCCTGGTGACCAACATCCACACAACCCTGTCGTCATGGCAACTAATTATTACACCCCAACCCGCCGCTCTCTCCTTAATGTGGCGGGATTGCAGGATCAATGAATTAGCCAGCGAGCGATCTGTAACACCCCCCAACTATATTCTTTCTTTTGCCCCCCCCCCTCCAGAAGATCCTATTAACAACATAGTAGTAACGTAGTAGTAACGTGGTAATCAGAAGACAGCAATAAGAACACAGGGCAGTTTGGCAGCTTCTAAAACGTAAACATAAACGGACCTACATAATTTACCCAGAATATCTCCCACTCTCCTGATTTTTGTACACACAGCAGTCAGCACAGGGCGCTGTCTCAAATAACACACTGAATACATTCCCTGGCACCATGGATTGATTGTGAGACAAAGGCCCCCTGGGCACAGGCTGTAAAAGCCCCCACCCTCCCCCCGAACTCCTGATCAGTTTGTGTGTGTGTGTGTGTGTGTTTTTAATAGTCATGTAACTGACTTTCCAGGATTAATAATCACTTCCAGCGCAGGAGCCCATTAGGTCCATTTAATAATCCATTCATGCCAGGCACAGAAACATACCAGACTGAATGGTGATTCAATAAGGATGAAGGTTTCCACACTGAATTTGAAGTGTAATCAGGCTGACCCCCAAAATCACACCGGCTCAGTCAGGGTGACACTGTACCATTTATATTTTGCACCGTGAGTGTCGTTTGCTTTAAAATGTGCGATAGATTTCATTAAGGGAGACTAAAACATGTCTGAAAGGATGATATAGCACAATTTGAACTTTTCTAATTATATATATAATAGCTCAGCTTCCATGGAAGAGAAATTCCCTCTTTCTCTCTCTCTCTGGAGCGCTTTGATCATCTGATACAACTTCCATTTCCTGCAAAACATCACCAGGGTGGTCAGATCGTCGAGACTTATCAGCACAATCCAAAGAATTGCATGTGATTTGAGACAGCACCTGAAATTGACCTAAACTAGTTTACCTACAGTACTGCATCTACCTACTTACATAAGAATGTGAAATATTGCACTTGGTCACAAAAACATTGCCGTTGTGTTTTTTTTGTTTTTCTTTTCTTTACAGCATGTGGAAAACTACTAAATTAAGTCACTGTCTGAAACACACAGTACAGTATGGCACTTAGTTGATCTCTAAGATTGGAAACATGCAGATTTAATGCAGATGATGGTTTCTAACTGCAGCAGGGAACATACGAGGAAAGACCAGACTCTAGCTAAAAAAGAAAAAGAAAAACAACAACCAAAAAAAAGAAAAAGAAAAACGATTCCCTGCAGTGTTTGGCATGAAAGGGGATTTGGAATAAATGAAAAGAATAAGACAAGGGTGCTCTCTGGATGCGAGTGCCTCCTGCACTATTTTTAGGGATCTAATACTGCTTTGTTGTGGTGGAGTCACTGACTTGTTGATCACTTTTTTTTCATACTTATTTTTTGTCAAAATGCGTTTGAAGTCGGCAAAAGTGGCCTCCTGCTCTGCATTTCCTCCACTTGTTTTTCTTTTTGATTTATCAGCTCTCGTACCTGTGCTGTGGCCTTGCTCCACAGAGAGGCGTACAAAAGTGACGATAAAACTGGAATGTTCGGGAAGGAAAAGGTACCAAGAGGAAGAAATGAGGAATCAGAGGCCGCTAATTCAACGCTTACTGAAAACTCAGCCCGGATCAACATAAACAACTGCACGTGTAACATCACAGAAAGCAGTTTCCTCTTATCTGCATCCCTCTCCCCTGTCGTCTTCTTCTTCTTCCACCACCATCACCAGGTCTATCCTTTCTAGTAAATGGGAACCTGGTATGTGGGTGCTGCGTTGTTTTCGGTGAATGGTGGGCTCTGGTAGGTCTCCGTGGTCTCGATGGTGGTGCCGCCGCCTCCCGGAGAGTTGGAGGGGTATGGCTGGGTGGGTGCGCCACCGTCCATGTGTTCGGTGGTGAACAGTGTCATGTCTGTGCCGAGCAGATACTTCTGGACCGCACGCACTGTTAGACCAGCCTGGAGGACCGGGAAAAGGGCCACAGAGAGGGAAAAGTGAGTCTGAGACTCAATGTGAGGTATTCCTAATCATAAAAGCACATTATAACTACACTTTAGCAACAAAGGTTTTAAAAAGAAGAATTTTATCATTTATTTTATAGAATTTAGTAGAAATAAAGCCAGCTAATTTATAGGTAAGCTGGCTAGCTAGTTATACAAGCTAGGTAGCTTGTCTGTGCCAACAAAATGTCAGAAAGAAGAAGGGAAAATAGTGAACTGAGTTTACAGCTAACAAAACAGCCCATCATGGAAACCAATAAAACTTCAAGAAGAAGCCAAGAGAGAGTCCAAAAGAAAAGCCTTAAAACAAATAACATTTCTATAGTTAGACTTAAACTAGCTACACTGCAGTATGCGCTAATCGAGAAGTGCTTTAGCAGGTTTTGGTATACTGTGAGCCAGGCAGTTATTACAGTTTTGTAACTTCTGATTAGTTTTTATTTATATTTTATAAAGGCAATGTCAGAGGTAGCATTTAGGAAAATCAGTACAGCTATTACAATAAAAAAAAAAGAAACTTTTTGAAAGTCCAAAGTCTCAATAAATACGTACATCAATGCCTCATAAGGCCAGTTGCTGCTGGAGTTTCATAATTAACTTTAGACATGGAATCAACTCAGATAGAAAGATTTCCAGCCTCAGCTCTTGGGGTTAAAGGTGGTTTTGCTTTTAGGTGGTTGGAGGGGCTTACCCAGGTGATTATGGAGAAGAAAGAGAAGGCGATTGCTGCCCGAGCGGCATCTGCTCCTTGGTTGAGTGGCAGCTCTTCAGCTCTGGTCCGAGACCACTGATTGGCGAGGAAGCAGAAACTTACAAAGTATAGAAAGGTCCAGAAACCTGTCAGAAACCAGCAGAGCAATTAATAGTTTATTCAACGTTAGCGTTCCACATAGATGAAAGAGCACCTGTAGGTGTTGATTTCTCCAATTTTTGGACTGGAAGCACTTCTTTGTTCCCTTTTAGAAACATAAAATGCTCCTTAATACTATTTAAAACTTAAATTCAGGTGACAGGTTTCATTCCTTTGAATGTTATTTGAAATAAAGAAGCAAGCTGGTATCTGTAGCATTTTTGTTATTTTTGGGGAACTCCGGCCTTTTGAATCATGATTCCAGGCTTCGTTCACTCACTTCAGTTTCAGACCCTTTAGGCATTCAGTGGCCTGTGATTTGTCAAAGTGCAGATCTGATTTGAGCAAGGAAATCAATGCTAGTCATGTATATAATTGGTTTTATCCACTCATCAACCAACTTATTTAGGTACACTTTGCTGGTACTATGTTGGACCCCATTTGTTCTTCAGAACTGCCCTAACTCTACCTGGCACAGATTCAACAGTGTGCTGTGGTCATAAAGTTATGGACATGATCAACACCAATCAGTTACCCACAGAGTTAAAAGCCAGGGAATAAAAATAGGTTTTTAACCCTCGGAGGCTTTAAGTCAAAAAAAGCTTTTTTGACTTAAAGCCTCCGAGGGTTAATAAAGACTTAAAAACTGGCACTGATGTAGCCTGTCTAATATGGAGAGGAAGGTTATTCCAAAGCATCGGCACAGCAACAGAGAACGCTCGGTCTCCTCTAAGTTTCAGCCGTGACTTTGGGACCGAAAGCAGCAACTGCTCAGCTGACCGAAGGGAACGAGTGGGGACGTGGGGCTTCAACAAGTCAGACAAATAAACAGGTGCCAGACCATTTAGAGATTTAAAAGCCAATAAAAGGACTTTAAAACGGATCCTGAATTAAATTGGAAGCCAGTGTAAAGAGGCCAAAATCGGAGTGATGTGATCAAATTTTGTTCTGCCAGTTAAAAATCGTGCCGCAGCATTTTGCACTAATTGCAAGCGTGACAAAGTGCCCTGCCCAACCCCTATTAAAAGAGAATTACAATAATCTAAACGTGAGGTAATAAAGGCATGAATAACACTTTCCAAGTCACACTTGGAAAGAAAGGGCTTAACCTTTGATAAACGTCTGAGGTGATAAAATGCTGATTTTACCACCCCGTTTACATGGTCATCAAAGGTGAGTGCAGAATCAATTTTAACTCCAAGATTTGTGATCGAACTCTTTAGTTGGGAAGTCAAAGCTGCAAGATCAACATCCAGAGTATGAGAAGAACGATTTGGGCCAAATAAAATTGCTTCTGTCTTCCGATCATTAAAATTTAAAAAGTTTTTTGCCATCCATGCTTTGACATCAGTAAGGCAGTCAAGCAGAGGTCCAGTTGGGAGACTATCAGAATGACTAAAAGGTAAGTAGAGCTGGCAGTCATCTGCGTATAGATGGAATGGCACTTTATGCTTTCGGAAAATTGCGCCAAGAGGCAAGAGGTACAATGAAAACAATAACGGCCCAAGAATAGATCCCTGTGGCACACCCCAAAGCAGAGGAGCCACAGAGGATGAAGCCGACCCCAACTTAACACAAAAGGTCCTATTTAAAAGATAGGACTTTAACCACAAAAGTGCCGAACCATTTAGATTAAAAGTACATTTTCCAAAAACATCCAGTGCACAGTCCCATTACGCGGTTTGGCATTATGCACTAGTGATGATGTATTTTGTTTGATTTCTTCATTTTTTCTCACAGCAAGACCTTTTAAAAACGAATCACTTCCTGTAGCTGCCATAACTCAGACACACCAGGACAGCCTGGAAGAAATGCTCTGTGCCTTCCCTGTTTGCTTGTGTCTGCGAACAAGACCTCCCATCACATGTCACATCCTCACCTGAGAAGCCGATCTCAAGCATTACAGCCTTCTTCCTGTCTTTAACAGAGCTGATGGAGGAGAACTTGTAGTCAAGCAGGAAGAAGAAGGAGCATGCCAGCAGGCCAACCAGGCCCACGAACACGCCGTAGTTGCACGCGTCTGTGTTCTTATTGAAGATGCAGTGGAGTCGCTCGCTGCCCATGTTGACATAACCCTCGTTCACGATGGAGGCGAAGACCACCAAGGAAAATATCTGTTGTTCGAAGGGAAAGTAGAGGGTGGAGTCAGAGTCAGAACAAAGTGAGCGACAGGAAGGAAGAGCTAGATTAAAGAAAACAACAAAAACAGATTACCATTTAAAGCGATACTGTTTCAGTTTTCTGTCTATCCAGCAAACAAACACTGCTTGCAGACTCACTGGAAGCTACACTACTCAAAAGCATCTCTCTGAGCATACTCAAACCAAAAGGCATTAACCTAATTTCCCCTCTTTCTCTCTGACCGACTGGAAGAGGTGGATGCTTCGCTTCCCCTAAAGAATCACACAGTCCCGAGGCAGTGTGTGTGTAACTGCACGTAAACCTACTACCATAAACTCCAACTTAAATTTCTCAAGTTCATTTTCAGCCTTTCTTCTTCCCTCTGTTGATCAGCTGACTAACACTCATGGCAGAGTAGGGCCATGTGACTGACACACACACTCACAAAGAAAAAATGCACTCCTACTGGGGGGGGGGGGGGGGGCTTGTGGGTCATATGACAGAGGTGGAGGGGACACACAAAGGAATAATGTCAGGTCCACATTTTAAACTAATCACATGTGTGGATTTAATCTGAGTAGACGCACACTCGGGTGCTTTTAGTGAATCGTTGTGATAAAAAAAATAAAAGCTGCTTAAAAACAATATGTCTTTTTAAGGGTTGGCTTCTCCTTTTACCTGCCTGCTCTAAACTTTGATTCGCTTCTTCCTTAATTAAAAAAATCCTGCTGTGAGATTTCTAACTGACGAATAGCTTTTTTTTTTAAACAAACGAGAGGAAAGGGCATTAACCTAATTGCCTGTTTACTGTGGATTCCCACTACAGACTAGAATTCATTTCCCCCTCCTCCTGAAATAGATTCCTGGTATACTGTCTTCTGTAAACTGCCACTGCAGTGGTGGGAAGTACCACATGGGGCTGGAAGCACAGGGCTACCTTAACGTATATCAAGCAGAGTTTAAAAGGCTCCATCTTGAGTGGCCACAGCTATAAAGTGAGGCAGCTTTTTCTGCATAAGTACATCACAGCGCGTATCTTAACTCGACGTGGCAACCTCTGCATCCAGTCAAATTCTTTAAAATCACGTGATGATGATGACATTAATTGCATACGATCCACTGGCTTCCTTTTGAGGCCCTGGCACCACTGAGGAAGACCTTCTCTGTGTCACCCAGAGGTGATGCGTTTAGCCTACACGAAACGTCAGGGCACGAAGCTTCTCGTGGCCCTCCGTGCGTAACGACGATCGCGGACCAATCACAGGTGGGATGACGAACGGCGACGGCAGTGTAGGGGTAAATCAGCAAAATCATGAGCTGAAAATTGTGACTTAACAGTGTAAACGACAGGTGAAATGATAAATAAGAAGTGGTAGGTCAATGGGACCGTAAATAAGTAGCACAATTGCCCAGAAACGTGAATGCTGATGAGTGAATATGGATGTGCCTCTCTTATTTTCAGCACAACCCGGTCTGCTGCTCAGTGTTTGTTAAACACTGGCAGGTGGCATGTAAAAAAAAAAAAGGAAAAAAAGGGAAAGAGAATAGGTGAGGAGAGGTCGTTTACACCTCACAAACACACACATCTGTAGTGAAATCACTGGTCACGGTGTCAGATAAGCACCAGGCCCTGGTTACACCCTGTACAGCACATTTCTGTAAATCACCCCCAGCATTAACATTGATTTCATGTCTCCATTTACACCGCATCCTTATCAGCTTTTAGTGGATTTCTCGAGCCTGTATTTACAGGGAAAACACGTCACTGGTTTCGCGCAGCAACGACAACAGAGAGGACCCCCCACCCCCCGCACACACACACACGGCAGCACCGTGAAAACCCGCTCTCACCCAGGACAGCACTCTGAGGATGGTCTGCGGCTGCTTGGCGAAGGTAATCGGATCGATAGTGGACCCGGACCGGCCCGCTCCGAACGATCCCACTCCGTCCATCTTCTGTCGCTCTGTGTGTGCGCTCCTCGCGGCTCCACGCTCCCGGCTCCACGGCAGGATGGATGCGCTGGTGCTCGCTGCTGTAGGGACGGGTCCTGCGCGCTCCCAAACGGCGCGCGGGCGCTCGGTGGAGAACGTGCAGGAGCCAGAACGTGCCCACGCTACGGACGAGCGGGATAGGCCATTTATGCCAGAGCTCACTTTAATGTTGTTACACAGGAATAAAACAGGATAATGGAATACAATTATAGGAGGATAGCGTGAGAGCGGGGATAAAACGATGGAGGCCACTTGGACCAATGTTGTTGGTTCAAAATAGAACAGGTTAATGAAATACACATTTATGTTTGACCTCAAAGGGCTTTTGCAGTAGGTTAGTGGGATTAATAATGGCAAAAACAGAGTACACAATACCCGTGTGGGACAGCTTATGTTGCCATACTTTTCCCAAATCTTTGGCCAAACTTTATGTAAACAAATAAAAGTTTAAAAGAAAGGAAACCCAATCTGGGATAAGGTTATTAAAGAGCGCTATTACAAATTACTGTAAGAACTACATGATTTTATTATTATTTTATGCTGTATTTTTAAAAATACAGTAAACTTCTACAAACAACAATGCATTCTGGGAGCCTGTGGAGGACTGTCCGACATTAAATCAAGTATAAAACCTTTCTTGTAAATTTTAAATTAACAGATGCATTGTGGGATTTCCATTTTAGTGTTTCAAGCTCTCTGTTTAGGAGGTTTAAATTTGGCATGTTTTGTAATGTTAAGCACACATTACCACTTATCGTCTGCTAAAAAGGTTAAGGTTAGGTTGGTTGTTGGTAATGCAATCAGTGAGCTTTTGGAGCTTTTGGCACCTCAGATATTTTACGTGGATGAACTGGATTTTATTCTATAAAATTACTGTTTTGAATTACTAGTAAACTTTGCTTAAATCTCCTAACCCTGAGCATATGTCTTTGTTGTCCTGAGCACCATCTAAATCTACAGGTTTACAACTATTCCAGGAGTTTCATATAAGTTAGCATCCAGCTAAGCAGGCTATAAACAATACAGTGGGTGAGACTGTGCGTGCCCCAGTCACAAACACTCTGCGATTATGAAATAAAGAAAAGTCTTATGATGGTACAGGAATGCCAAATACCACAGAAAGTATAGTCACAAGTGTCTCATCATGGGATATTTATTCATTCATGAATCCTCAATGATGACTGAACCATAAAAATCAACATTATCAGCCTTACTAAAAATCCCAGCACAGGTTTACAAGTCATTCCTGGTAAATTTATGTACACTGCCTGAGGACACGTGGTTTGTGATTCAATAAATACTACATAAATTAAATAAATGCAACTTGGCTGTACAACCAGTGCATTGTGAATACTAAAAAATATTATATTATTACACCTGGAGAAAAACAAATGTGCCATTTTTAATATTCAGTGAATTGTTTTATGTAACGTGTTCTGAGAAAGGCCACTGAAGCAGTAGATGTGTTGATTTATACAATGAGGTGCATTTATGGCTGACACCACTAGAAGTCACTAATGTTTTTTGTAGTTTAATAGTCTATGTTTGAGGAAATAAACTGAATGTGTGATGACACTAGGGTTATAAAGGAAATAATTCTAGACAAGATATGGCAGGAGAATATGGCATAAATAGAGAAAAAATTATATGATCAGTAAAACAAATATAAGAACTCTTCAAAATAAGAGCTTTTATGTAGTCTTTTGAGTCAGTGTGCTTAAATTTTCACAAATGCAATCATTTTGATTAGACATGTTTTATTCCCTCTGGAAAACAGACACATTTCTGTCACACGTTTACACAGTCTAGTGATTTCTGTTGAGTGATTACTTTGTCAGACCAGCAGACAAAACACTGCATAGTGTATAGTAAAAAATGAAATGACAGAAATTTAGAAATTTTACTGGTCCAAAATTTACAGTACTTTAACAAAAGTCTTGACTCTTCATTTCTCTATATTTTGCTGGGAAAATGGGAAATAGGTGCAGTGATATACTGAAACATGCAAAAATACATGAAAATATAGTATACAAGACAAAATGAAAGTTAATATTTCCTATGACTGCCTTTATTCTTCAACACAGTCTGAACTCTCTTAGGCAGCTTTCTTGTCTTTTCTGTGGGTAAGGGGTGGGGGAACTCCAGGCCTCAAGGTCCAGTGTCCTGAAGGTTTTAGATGTATCCTTGATCCAACACAGACAATTTAAATGGCTAAATTACCTCCTCAACATGTCTTGAAGTTCTCCAGAGGCCTGGTAATGAACTAATCATGTGATTCAGGTGTGTTAACCCAGGGTGAGATCTAAAACCTGCAGGACACCGACCCTTGAGGCCTGGAGTTCCCCACCCCTGCTTTGAGTAGTCTTCATTAATAGTTCTCCAGGTTTCTTGAAGGACATTCCCAGCTTTACTTTGGATGTCCAAAGATAAACTTTGAAAGACTTTCAGAAAGCCTGGAGAACTATTGCTTAGGACCACTTTGAAAAATTACAAGAAAATCTGGCTCTTGGGAAGCAAAATATAAAGAAATGATGACTCGATATGTTTCCACAGCACTGAAGGTTGGTGATAACGAACCAATACACAGGTGTCTTTGCTCTAATGGTCAAGTGAGAGTCATACCTGGTTAAGCACTTCCAACAAGGAGAGGATTATAATATAACCCAGAATCTTGAGTTTAGTGTTTTGAGTTTCTCTCTATAATATTGCAGAAAACTGTTTTTATGTTTCAGTGCTTTACAAATAAAACTGAACTGAAAGGATCTGAACTCAAGAAACACTGAGGAAAACTATTATGTAATCTTTAATTTTATTAATAGATTAATTATACTATATTAAAACAAAACCAGAAAAACCCAACACTCAAACATGAGCTCAGTTTAGTGGTGTTTTATACCGACGACGGGGTTTACTCGAGTCTTCAAATCTCTCTCAGCACAATCACTCAATCACAGGAGCCATCTTTCCATCCATCTCTCCACCTCTCATCCACACGGGAACAGTCAAACTCAGGCTTCCCCAACCTGACGTTGATGTTGTTGTGAAGACGACAGAACCACTGAGAAAGAGCGTGGCGGCTGCTAGTGTCTGGCTGATTGGTTTTCAATCTGTGGAGAGGAAATGTGGTTTGGTGATCGTGGCATTTCATCCTAAAGCATCTGAAAGTGTGAGGGTGGTAAATAAAAGAGTAAAATATGCTGAATCATTTCTAAGATCCTTTATGTGTGAAGATGTGCGCAAGTGCCGATATGTGACTTTCAGCCCTGTACATTAAATCTGGCAGCACTCGTGTGGTTCTGACCTGTCCCTGAGGTCTTGTGCACATTCATCACATGGGAAGAACTTGGAGAAAATGTTGATGAACTGCCCCATCTCTTGCTGCTGAGTGGTAGATGGATGATCCGGGTAATACGCGGCCATAGTGTGCAGAAAGGACCAAGTGCTGCGGCCCAGCTCTTCCCTGTCCAGCGGACACTGGGGATCTTGTGGCTCTGAATCTGCAGCTTTTGTCTCCTGCAGGATCAACACAGACAGTCACCTGATGAATTCAAGAGAGACTAGTGGCCTGCTGCCCCGTCTGAATGAATGATTTATGGTTGTTTGGTTATCACAAATACATATTGATATCTCTCCAGTTTGCTGGCTGCCATCACAACCAAATCTTAAAACAGTGAATCACAATGTTACGACATCATAAACTTTACACCGTCGAAGTAATTTGTCAAGTTTCCAGCCTGACTCCATTGTGTCACCTGTGCGGTACCACCACTAGCAGTTGTCGCCTGCTTCTTCTGCATCTTTATCCACGATTTAAAGTCCGTACAAGCCCTGCATGGCTTCTTTTTCACATCCCCGGTCTGCTCCTGCTCTTTACCGGAGCTGTCCTCCGGTGGTCTGCTAGCCATTGGAAAGGGGAATCCTTCAAACGCAGAGGGCACCTGTGATCCTCTCGGTCCCGTGGGCGCAGCCATGCTTACTTTACGTATAAGCTAATACCGCTAACTGAACACTTGACAGGCATGGACGTATAGCTGTTTAAAATGCAAATGCCTCTTAGTGGACGGGTAATTGCTCTTTAATATTTCCTCTACCGTGGCGACAGTGTCATGGTCACAAGCGGTCACTTCCCCGACTGATGTAACGACATCGACACACGCGGTAAAAGTTTCCCCGAGTTTTCTTGTTTCCTCCCGGACATTTCACTGGAACGGACCGTGTTCCGGTTGGTGATGTCGGTTAACTGTGCATGCTGTTGAGTGTATCCTCTGCTAAAGTGTAATTTTCTACAGTATTTCAATAATTTAAGCTGTTGACATTACCCGTGTTGTATTCGGGTGCTCGCTTGCTTTATCATATCCTCACTCGCTGTTTTTGTTGTTGTTTCTCAACTGTTAAAGTGTTACTAGTTGCCCGGTTAGCCGGGCGGCTAACAAAGCTAACAACTCTGGAGTGACACGTTTCTTTTTTTTTTTTTATTTGCTGATTTTTTTAACAGTGTAAGCGTTGACACCTGTCTGAACTTCAGCCATGGGAATCCTGGAGAAAATCGCGGAAATAGAGAAAGAAATTTCTCGAACACAGAAAAACAAAGGTGAGAGGGAGAAGTCGCAGCGCTAACTGTTAGCGCCACAATGGACCAACTTGTACCCAGCTGTGTGTGTTTGTCAGCTATGAGTGTTGCATTATACCTCAAGACGAATCAATATTTAGTCTTATTTCCACATTTTGTTTATGCATATGTTAAGTACAATCTAAAAACAACTGTATTGTTGTTATTTTAATTGCAGCATTAACAGCTCCATTATCCCCCCTTTCCATTCACTCTTACTTCCAGCCACTGAGTACCATCTGGGTTTGCTCAAAGCCAAGCTAGCCAAATACAGAGCTCAACTTCTGGAGCCCTCCAAGTCAGCAGGGGCCAAAGGGGAGGGGTTCGATGTCATGAAATCAGGAGATGCCCGTGTCGCTCTCATCGGTTTCCCCTCTGTGGGTAAGGTATGTCAACATGGTGGACGGTGGGTTGTGTTTCCTGGTCTGGACGTAGAAGATAAAGGAGTTTGTGCTTGTCTTCCTCTAATAATGTCTTTATTTTTCCATAATCCTACCACGAGAAAGCAGGGTAAATTTTAGTATGTTCAGGTTTCCTTGAAGCATGCCTTATTCTGATCATTTGCTGGATCCTAATTTATTTTGGAATTTTTTCTGGAATAACTTTTAAAGGCTTTAAAAAGGGTAATTTTGAGCATTAATGTTTGCTTGTACTTTGTAGCAACACCTCTTGTCACCCTCTGAAGGGCTTAGCTTTAAGTCCTGTCTCTTTAAAAAACCCTTCAGTCCAGTTTGTTCTGATTGCTTAGCCCTTATGACAAAGCTGAGGCCAAAATAAAATTTAGTTGCATGCCATAACTCTTATTTGTTGTTTAAATTAGTGTTAAGGGGAGTCTTTGTGATTTATATGGACAGAATTCATAGGCATAGCTAGTTGGTGGTCTCAGAATTTCGTCTCTGCTGGATGATGATATTCTTTGGCTTCATTGAGCGGCAACCTCGAGCTTGTTTAGGGAGCTTTGCAGCCGAGTACAAGGCGATGGAAAAAAGAATTAGCATTTCCAGGTCCAAGGCCATGGTTCTCTACCAGAAAAATGTGGAGTGCTCACTCCAAAGCTGGGACAAGTGGGAATTTCAGGGTCTTGCTAATAAGTAAGGGAATAGTGGGGCGAGAGATTGACAGTTTAATTGGTGCTGCATCAGTACTATAACAGACTGGTAGTCGGTTGTGGTGAAGAGAGAGCTGATCGTGAAAGTAAAGCTGTTGATTTACCAGCTCGTGTTCTGATCCTCCACTGTGGCCACAAGCTCTGGACAGATGGTTCAGGCATCTGACTGGGTTGCCTCCTGGACCATACGTAGGTGATGTGTTTCAGGCATGGGAGGAGGTCTGAGGCCCATCTTTCAGCTGGCTTGGGAAGGCCTCAGTGTTTCCTTAGATAAGCTGGAGGAGGGTGTCAGGGTCACCTGCTGCCCCTGCAGGTGAACATCAGGTTATGTAGAAGGTTGCAGCATAGGGTTAGAATGGGGTTTCTTTTATGGCATAGATCTGATGCAGAAGTATAATTCACGTGTAAGGCTTGGCGCATTTTGGTGGCTGAAGCAAGTAACAGAAGAACTCTGGAGTACACAGTGTTTCATGTGAGAGAGAAGGACTCACTTTGCCTTTGTAACACTACAAACATGTCAAAAGGCTGCGTAACATACTAAAACACCATCTTTGACTAACGTTGACACTTTCATTCTCTGCTGTGTTCTGCAGTCCACCTTCCTTAGCTTGATGACATCAACGGAAAGTGAAGCTGCTTCCTATGAGTTTACAACCCTCACCTGCATACCTGGTGTCATAGAGGTACACACATCTACATTAAAAATATTTTGACACATACAGTGTGTTAAGCGCTGTATCTTGAAACTCTTCTACTCTGTTTTCCCTCAGTATAAAGGGGCCAACATCCAGCTGCTAGATCTGCCGGGAATCATTGAGGGTGCTGCTCAAGGTACACTTAGGATTTATATTTTTATATTTTGTCGCTTTAAATTTAAAGTGTACAGAGACTTTAATATTTAGGTATAAGGGTGTGGTTTTTATAGTTGTGGTTAGAATTATTTATAAACAGATGAATATGATTTTACATGTATTTGTTGCTGTGTTTAATATTGTGGGGAAAGGGAAAACCAAATCATACCTGTGGAAGTAAGTGCTTCTAAAAACTGTGGAAAAAAACATGAATAAAAGACCTTAATTTGTAGTTGTTGTGTTAAGCTGATCTCTAACTTTTATACTTCTTATAGGCAAGGGTAGAGGTCGACAGGTGATCGCTGTTGCCAGGACGGCAGATGTTGTCGTCATGATGTTGGATGCCACCAAAGGAGATGTTCAGAGGTTTGTGAGTTTGGAGAGCTTGGATGGAGTTTCAGGGACACACAAGTGTTTATTTAGAATTCTTATCCAAACATATTCTTTGTTTGGTTTTTTGTTTGTTTTTAGGGCACTTCTAGAAAAGGAGTTGGAGTCAGTGGGCATCAGACTCAACAGAACAAAACCCAATATTTATTTCAAGGTACAGTGTGTATATTTGTCTTTTTTTTGTCTCACAGTTGGAATAACTGAAATAAGAAGATTGTAAACAGCATCCACTAACAGCCATTTGGCTGTTTGTTCTCTATATGTAAATGTTGATTTGATGGTGGCAATAACTACTGAAGGGGTTTAGCAAAATATCAACACAGCAGTCTGCTCTTTCCCTGACTCTTGCAATACATTATCAATACACTAAACATTTGCAGATATTTATATTTTTATCAATACATCTGTTCTAAATTCCTGCCAGTTTGAGTTACCGGAGTTAATCTTTCATGGTGCACATTAAATAAATAGAGTTGACTGTCTGAGACGGTGCAAATATCAAACATCCTGGACGGCAGAGTTATCTTTGAGTTACCTAATTGAACTGAGATATTATTAACACCGAATAACTCTAACTATACTTTAACTATAATAATCTTTTTATTATTGTACAGCTGGTCCTTTTGGAGTTCACAGCAGATCATCTGCCTCCATCTAACCCTGTCTTTAGCATCCTCCTCTGTCATACCAACTCTCTACATGTCCTCCTTCACTTGAGTCTCCTCTCAGGTTTTCCTCTTTGCCTCCTGCCTTGCAGCTCCATATTCAGCATCCTTTGTCCAGTATAGCCACTGTCTCTCCTCTGCAAAAGTCTGAATAACTATACTAATAATACCCTATATGCACAAAGCAGTGATTTGATGTTTTCCTCTAAGTGATTCTTTGTGATGTGCGATTCTGCTTTTAGCTACAGACATCACGATATACCACAAATGACCACGTTATGTATCACTGGTATTTTTGAAGCTGGAAAACAAACATTAATTTCAGCGCAAATGTGCTTTTTTTTCTTCCCCTGTAGCCCAAGAAAGGTGGCGGCCTCTCCTTCAACTCCACAGTTCCTCTCACCCAGTGCTCGGAGAAGCTCGTTCAGCTCATACTTCATGAATATAGTATCCTTCGTTGATCTCTTTGATGTACATTTAGCCCAGTTAGCATTTCTGTGACATAATTTGTGAGTAGGCTGCAGAAGTGTCTGGTTATTCCTTTAATTCTGCTCCTCAGAAATCTTTAATGCAGAGGTTCTCTTCAGGGAGGATTGCACACCAGACGAGTTCATTGACGTCATTGTTGGGAACAGAGTTTACATGCCTTGTCTATATGTGAGTCAGTTAAAGCCTTGGACTTATTTAGAAGCTTCCTTGTCATTTTAGAGAGATTTGAGATGATTTTCTGTTTTTTGACTCATAACAAAAGGGAAATAATTTTGAGATATTGGGCAAATCTCTTGAACTTTGACTTTGTGTGTGTGTGTGTGTGTGTGTGTGTGTTCACAGGTGTACAATAAGGTGGATCAAATCTCCATTGAGGAAGTGGACCGCCTAGCACGCAGACCTCACAGTGTTGTCATCAGGTCAGATATCTTTCCACAGGTTCACAAGAAATAAACACCATAATGTTGTTGTTCACATGTTGAAATAAATTGCCAATCAATCAATCAATCAATCAATCAATGTAAGTTAGCTAACTGGCTCCAGAGTAGAGTCCAAATCAAATCATGATATTTTAAGAAACTTTGCAATAACGCTCACAATTTCCGACAATGAAGGGGGAAAAAAAATGCAACGTTTTATTGATGTTTGCGGGAACCAGTGTTTGTTCGTGTCATTAAATGAAGGATATTTTCCATCCTCCTTTTCCAGTGAGCTGCCACTGATGACACCACCTAATTTGAGTGCCAGCAGCAGCATTATATCCATGATATAATGGATATAATGTAATATAATATAAAGCATGATGCAAATGTGAACTCTAAAGCAGCTTAAGTTGTGTTAGTAACTTCTATCCACATGAAGCTAAGCTTGTGTGGGCTCCAGTGGCACTCGTCGTCTCCTTTGTTTACCTTTAAAAAGTATTTTGACTAGTTGAAGGTCTCTGAAATAGCTCCCTTTAAGTGCCTTATTACTAAGCAATTGTAATCATGGGGGACATGCCTGGGAATCTAAACACATGACGTTGCTATAGCAATGATATTGCGATATGACATTTTTATATTATATAAAAACTTTGTATGTGCACAGTCCAGTTTCTTTAGTCACTTTTAAAATACAAGAAACAGACACATAAAACCTGCTGGCTTAAGTAAAACAATGCAACTTATAATTGTGATTCACTCATGCTCGTGTAGTTGCAGCAGCACAGAAGGAATTCCTTTATTTTGCCTCTTTGGTCCCATTTTCAGCTTAATTAGAAGGTTGGAGGGATTCACAGAGTTTGTTTTTTTTTTTTTTTTTCCTCAAATGAGAGCAGTCACTTCACACCTTTTCTGTTTGTATGAAGGAGGTAAAAGTATCCTATTTTTCTGACTGTATGTTTCAGTTGTGGGATGAAGCTGAATCTGGATTACCTTCTGGAAAGGTTGTGGGAATATCTGGCTCTGATCTGCATTTATACAAAGAAAAGAGGAGGTATCCACATGTGCACACATGTATTTTTCTCTTAGTCATTTGTGAGACTTTTGTCTTACATGGATGAATATACACTAGATCTAAATTAATTTACCCTTTTCTGCTTTCTCTGTTAGAGCGCCCTGACTTTAATGATGCCATCATCATGAGAAGAGGAGCAAGTGTAGAACATGTGGTAAGGAAAGCGCATTTTCAAGTCAGATGCTTTTACACGCATAATAAGTTAGAAGCAAACTATGTGTACAGTGGGGCAAAAAAGTATTTAGTCAGCCACCGATTGTGCAAGTTCCCCCACTTAAAATGATGACAGAGGTCAGTAATTTGCACCAGAGGTACACTTCAACTGTGAGAGACAGAATGTGAAAAAAAAATCCATGAATCCACATGGTAGGATTTGTAAAGAATTTATTCGTAAATCAGGGTGGAAAATAAGTATTTGGTCACCTCAAACAAGGAAAATCTCTGGCTCTCACAGACCTGTAACGTCTTCTGTAAGAAGCTTTTCTGTCCCCCACTCGTTACCTGTATGAATGGCACCTGTTTGAACTCATCATCTGTATAAAAGACACCTGTCCACAGCCTCAAACAGTCAGACTCCAAACTCCGCCATGGCCAAGACCAAAGAGCTTTCGAAGGACACCAGGAAAAGTATTGTAGACCTGCACCAGACTGGGAAGAGTGAATCTACAATAGGCAAGCAGCTTGGTGTGAAAAAATCAACTGTGGGAGCAATCATCAGAAAATGGAAGACATACAAGACCACTGATAATCTCCCTCGATCTGGGGCTCCACGCAAGATCTCATCCCGTGGGGTCAAAATGATCATGAGAACGGTGAGCAAAGATCCCAGAACCACACACCTGGTGAATGACCTGCAGAGAGCTGGGACCAAAGTAACAAAGGTCACCATCAGTAACACACTACAACGGCAGGGAATCAAATCCCGCAGTGCCAGACGTGTTCCGCTGCTGAAGCCAGTGCATGTCCAGGCCCGTCTGAAGTTTGCCAGAGAGCACATGGATGATACAGCAGAGGATTGGGAGAATGTCATGTGGTCAGATGAAACCAAAGTAGAACTTTTTGGTATAAACTCAACTCGTCGTGTTTGGAGGAAGAAGAATACTGAGTTGCATCCCAAGAACACCATACCTACTGTGAAGCATGGGGGTGGAAACATCATGCTATGGGGCTGTTTTTCTGCCAAGGGGACAGGACGACTGATCCGTGTTAAGGACAGAATGAATGGGGCCATGTATCGTGAGATTTTGAGCCAAAACCTCCTTCCATCAGTGAGAACTTTGAAGATGAAACGAGGCTGGGTCTTCCAACATGACAATGATCCAAAACACACCGCCCGGGCAACAAAGGAGTGGCTCCGTAAGAAGCATTTGAAAGTCCTGGAGTGGCCTAGCCAGTCTCCAGACCTCAACCCCATAGAAAATCTGTGGCGGGAGTTGAAAGTCCGTGTTGCTCGGCGACAGCCCCAAAACATCACTGCTCTCGAGAAGATCTGCATGGAGGAATGGGCCAAAATACCAGCTACTGTGTGTGCAAACCTGGTAAAGACCTATAGTAAACGTTTGACCTCTGTTATTGCCAACAAAGGTTATGTTACAAAGTATTGAGTTGTATTTTTGTTATTGACCAAATACTTGTTTTCCACCCTGATTTACGAATAAATTCTTTACAAATCCTACCATGTGGATTCATGGATTTTTTTTTTTTTTCACATTCTGTCTCTCACAGTTGAAGTGTACCTCTGGTGCAAATTACTGACCTCTGTCATCATTTTAGGTGGGGGAACTTGCACAATCGGTGGCTGACTAAATACTTTTTTGCCCCACTGTATGTGCACAGTCTAATTTTTGTCTTTAAATACTTTCAGTGTCATCGAATCCACAGAACTTTAGCCAGCCAGTTCAAATATGCCCTGGTTTGGGTAAGTTCAAGTTTCCAGGGTCAACAATCTTCAGAGACACATTTTCTGCTTGTCCTATGAACCGTTTGAGCTAACTCTGTACAATTGTACTCTTGACTAGAGTAAACGTAGTCTGCTGATGTCCTGGTCACAGGGCATTTAGAACAGACACTTTCTTTCTACTAGAGATGTAAAGCAAAATTCTCATTTTGAAACATAGAGCAGAGAAGGCAAATAAATATACAGTTTACACTTGAACATGAAGCCCTTTGATTGAAGGGGAACTAAAATGTGTTGTCTCTCGGTCTTTTAGGGAACCAGTACCAAGTACAGCCCTCAGAGAGTGGGCCTAACGCACATCATGGAGCACGAGGATGTCATCCAAATTGTTAAGAAGTAAAAGAAAAGAAGAAGAAAAGCTTCTGTTTGGACAGAGGAGGAACTCGCCAGGAGAGGAGGAAAAAATAAACTGTATAGTAGAGAATAAAAACAAAATAATACCCACCATCCTTATTTTGTATATGGAAATTAAGAGAGGCAGTGAATCAAAGACCTTACAAGAATTGGATAAGGACAGAAAATGGTGCATTTTACCTTTTGATTAAGATAAAGAGAACACAAGATGCATTGATTCAGAGAGAACATGGATAGAATAAAGTCCATACAACATTTCCAGTCTTTTTATGTGTGTTTTATTTGTAGCCTTATCTCAATCTTAGATTGAGGCGCATGCAAACATGTATGTTTTTGTGTCCTTTATTATTATTATTATTATTATTATATATATATATATATTTTTTTTTTGTTACACTTCTTTTGTCAAAGTAAAGATTACTTTTTGGCATTTTATTGTCTGACTTTGAATTTGGTCATTTATAGCAATAATAATCCAGTTAAATTGTATTTGCATAGCACAGGTTCACCACAAAAGTCGTCTCAAGGTGATTTGTAAAGAGAACGCCAACAATCAGAAAATCCTAATGAGTGACATTCAGCTGTGGTGGGAAGGAAGAACTCCCTTTTAGCAGGAAGAGACCATCCAGCAGAATGAGGCTCAAATGTTCATTATGTGAACATGCAATTATTTTTAATGAATTTGTTTTGCCATGTGAACTTTTTCCATTGTCAGAGCAATGATGCCTTTGAATTTATAAGCCGAGTAAACAAACTTGTAGCAGCACTAGCGGTTCTATTTTATTCTACTTTCTGCTTTTACTCATATTTCTGTTGTAATTATGATTGTGTTTTGGACTTCATACCATTTATTTTTAAAGAATTAATAGTTTTCAGTTTAAGTGCATTATTAAGCAATTCAAGCTATGTAGCAAGCAATAGTACTATCCAAAAACCTCAAACCACCCTTTATTTTTTGAATAGTTTCATATTTTCTGGGTAAAATGGCTGCAGTAATTTATGCACACACATAAGTGTAAATGGAGTATATAGGGCAAAAACAGTGTTTCAACAATTCTAACAAACTTGAAAGTCAGTATTTGATGTGACCACCTCAGTCTTCAGGAATAGTTCTCCACATTTCTTCAAAGCTCTTCTTTGAAAAGTCGAGAAGTAGGCCAAAATAACAAAAATTGTCATTGTCCAAAAATGTATGAACCAAACTGCATGCCTACATCATCATAAGCTTAAGGTCAAGGGTGAGAAAAGGCAAGTCTTTTCCCTTCATATGTGTCAAATTAGATTTGCACTAAAGCCACAGGCAACTCCCTTTTAAGTAGAAAGGCGTAGTGGTGGTCCCAAATAAATGGGAATCCTACAAAGGTCTAACTAACAGTGATAAAGACTATCACAAAAGGCCAGCTGTGACTTTAAAATGTTTTTGTCACATGAATCCTTCAGGTGCACAGTAGCTGATGGGGATGTCCCCTCTGAGCTCCCCCTCCCATACTGCCTCCTTGCAGCCGAATTGTTTGTATAGCTGTATCCAACGCTCCAAAGCAAGCTGACCATTTGTCTTTCAGAAAGTGTGGACTCCCAGCCAATGGACCCCATTCACTCGCGCACACACAAGCATAATAGGGCCATTAAAAATTCACAAGCATCTCTTCAGTCTAGGAGACGAGGACTGAGTGGATGCTTTATACTAGAAAGAGAGAGGGGGGCTGTGAGTTGACAGGGTTGTACTTCAAGATGCCTTAAAGATGTCTCATCGAGTGTGTCATGGATGGAGACATTCTGCTTTGAAATTACCTGAGCAGGAGAGGAGAGATGGTGGGATGATATCGTGGTGCAGAAACAGAAACAAAGGTACTGTTGGCTGGGTGTGTGCTGAGTGGTGCAGGTATGACACTTGATGCTGTTTGGCTCCATATGGCATGGCTAAGCGTGAGTGAGTGTGTGGGGTGCAGGTGTCCATGAGCTAGAGTTGTGTCCTTGTTCATTAGCTGTTTAAAGCAATGAGCTGAGAGAGCACATTTAGTGTGTGAGAGGAAGAAGTAGCTTGTAATTCCTGGATGTAAATAACTTTTTTCACAGCTTGGTGAATAACCGTTAGAAACACTTGACTGGGTTACCTATGAGTCACCAACGCATCTATAGCTCCACAACTGCTGCACCTTGTGGTTAACTGAAACCAAAAGTGCATCTTACCTTTGAGATAAGACAATCATAACATGAGGGCCAGGGTCATGACCTGCTGAGACAGTGTGGCTGTTTTTCACACTAAAAGTCTTTCCTGTCTCTCTACTGCAGCTATCATAGTCTGTAATTTTTTTCTGTTCTTATATATTTTTTTCTGTTTTTAGTTTAGACTGAGGTTGTTTGTTTTAGTTTAGTATTTACTCTTTGGAAACGTTTAGCTTTATTGTGATTTATATTAGTGTCAGAGACAGTTTTTAACCATGGTATGCAAAGTCAGCCCACCAGGGGGCAGCACAAGCGAGGGAAGGAAAAAAAGGTGTGACTTTCACTATAAATACTATTAATCTGGAAAAATAATCCCACATTATTTAACTGTACAGTAATAATAATATTATTAGACTAAACCTGCTCTCTGGAATTGTATTTTTTTAGATAATAAAATTTAATTACGTTATATAGTCTGCATCTATTTATTTATTTATTTATTCCTAATTCATTTTATTATAATAGTCATTCACACTTTCAGTTTTTGGTTTAGTTTTAATATAATAATGGGGTATTGAGTTTTGTGACCCCTGAAAGCATTATGACAATGTCAAAACTGCCAAAACAGAAGAAGACAAAAAGAAAAGAAGAGGGGGAAAAGATAACAGAGACAGAGGTACAATGAAGTTAATGTGATGAAAATATTTGTCTGTTGTTTTAGCTATCGAGCAGAGTGTAGCGTTAACATGCTAATTTGCTAGTTTTGAATAGCAGTATCCTTTAGCCTAGCATGGCTTGCTAATCAATAAATAGCTTGTTTTAACATAAGCTAAAGTACTGCAGCATTTTATAATAAATATGTACAGTACAGATATCAAAGACAAAGCTATTCAGTGTCTTGTGTGTCTTAAATCTTGCCATGGCAAAGTGTTTAGAGGCAGGACTGATGGTACAGTGAGGTATTTGTCAGGGAAAGGATTTAAGAAGTCCATAACACCTTTTAACAGGGACAAAGGCTTCACTCACAATTTCCTTGTCCCAGTTTTGATAAACAAATGCACCAAAGGATCTTCAGGTACCTTGTGTTGATGAATTGTATATTTTTATTTTAGTTAGATTGTAAGTACAAAGTAATTTTTTTTTTTTTTTTAATATAGTCTAGTTTAGATTTTTTTTAAATTTAGTTTAATATATTCACACTTTCAGTTTTTGGTTTAGTTTTAGTTGACTATAATAATCTGTAATATATTTGTAACTCCCTAAATGAGGTAGACTATGTTTATTTACGCAGATAACAGTTTTTCACAAATTTTACTTAAAGAAGGGTACAGTGAGGTTTTTGGACAGTGACCTTTTATTGCAATTTTGCTTCTCAACACCATTATAGTGGATTTGAAGTCCAACATTTAAGATATACCAACTTTCAACTTTAATTCAAAGGATTTAGCAAAAGTGTCGCATTGTCTATTTAGGAATTGCAACTATTTTTAAATATTCCTCCATTTTCAGAAGCTGGAAATAAATTGAAGTAGCCACCTTCAGTTGCTGCCTGTTTGTGGGTTGTTCTGCATTCAGTTTTGTATTTGGTAATTGAAAAGCACGCTCTGTTGGGTTGATATCGGGTGACTGACTTGGTCTTTGAAGAATATCTAATTTCTTTTCCTTGTCTTTGAGAGACTCTTGGGTTGCTTTTGTAGTTTGCTTTGGGTCATTATCCAGCTGCACTGTGAAGAGGAGTCGGTTTAGCAGCGTTTGGCTGAATCTGAGCAGATAAAATAATAATAATATAACTCTGTACACTTGACAGTCCTCCTGGTACTTACATCAGCAGTCACATTACTCAAAAAAACAAACCCAAACTGACTTGATTCAGTTAGCATTCACACCATAATATTGCCTCCACCATGACTTAAAGACATTGTATTATGGTTTGGATCGGGAGCTGTTTGTGTCATCTTCCATACTCTCTTCCCAGTGTTCTGGTACACGTGGTTTCATTTGTCTAAAGATGTTTTTTTCAGAACTGGGCAGGTGATGTGGATTGTAGACTTTGACAATGATTTGGTTAGATGCTGTGAAATTGTGTTTCCTGACATGAAAATAACTCTGTGATTGTGCACTTTAGCTGTCTTATCTGGTCCTTCAGGCCATCATTATTGATTTGGCCACTCCTAAACCTTCTTCTATCTATCTCTAATAGGTTTATTTTCTTCTATTTCAGCCCACTGATGGCTCTTTCATTTGCATTGATCTCTGGGCCTCATTGAAAAATTCCAGTGAAGAGCTGCTAAATGCAAGCTCAAGACTTGGAATAAACTTTAAATGTCTTTAACCGTCCACAGGTCTCGTCTGTCCATGAAGCTGCACGTTAGTCGATGGTTTAAATTATTTTGAGCCTTCATGAATGTTAATCCAACGATAATGTTATCCCCTTTGAATTAAAGCTGAAAGTCTACACTCCAGTCACATCACGATTGCTTGATTTAAAATCCATTGCGGTGGTGTGCAGGGGCAAAAGTACAGAAACATGTGTCACTTTACAAAAAACCTACATACCTGACTGTATGGGCTGAGAAAACTTCATTAAAAATAGTAAGCAGACATGCAAGTCTCACGAGACTCTAAGTTGAATAGTAGTTAGTGGGAACCAAGCTTTGCTTTTTTTAATAAATATTTTTTTAGGGTGCCTTGAAAAATAATTACAGACAAAATCACACTGTGAATAATCACATTTGACAAAAAGTGTAAAATTACAAACGTACAAAACAACATACAGAACTCAAGCGTTGATCTGAGAGCCTGGATCACGTTGTCTCTCCTGCCCTCTTGTGCTTCATTTTGCTCACTACATGAAGTTGCATACTTGAGTTAAGAGTCCAGTTATCACTGTGTTTACTGCAGTGAAAAGTTAACAAACAGAAGATGACTAAATGTCACCTACAAAGAAATCTAAATGTTTAAAAGTTGCCAAATGAGAGCAACAGTTGAATTTATCTGACAGTATAAAAATTTTTTATTATAAAACAAAAAAAAACCCTCTAGCAGATCATTACATGAAGGAACCTTTTAAAAAACAAAAAACAAGCGCGTCCATGCTCACAGGTGTACACACGGGTGATCACACCCACAAACTACACCCTTTTTGGCTCCTACCTCAAAGCACACTGTGTTCTGTTGATCTTATGTGCTGCACAATAATGTTTAACATTTAGTATTTACTGTCATATTCCCATATATCATTGTGATGTTGTTTATTCTATTACTCTTGTTCTCTTCTGCTTGTTTTCTTTTTCCTTTCTCAGCAGGTGACCCAGGTGATTGATATATGCATTTTTTTTTTCTTTTTTTCTTTTTTTCTTTTTCTGCTCATTCTGTTGGTTTTTGGTTTTTGCCCTTCTCCCCCGTCCCTCTTCTCAGCTGTTTCTCTTTCCCTCTTTCTTTCTCCCCTTCTTTCCCCCAGTCAAGTCTGTCCCATATTCAGTAAGTGAAAATAAAATAAACAATAAAAGGTGAATCAAATGGACCATTATGGCAAGGCTGGGATGGTCAATTTGGTAAAGTAAATCCGTTGGGCATCTTTCTTTGCCTTTAGACAACAATTCTGATGGCAAAAGAGCCAAACGGGACAGGCAAAAAAAAAAAAAAAAAAAAAAAAATTGGACATTGTGAAAGGGTCTATATTGTTTTAGCCAATTGGTTCAACCATAAGAGATCAAACCAAGTGTTGAATGTGCAAATTAACTTTTTAGAAGTTGGACATTTCTGTATTTTGATCCTTCATTGACCTTAAGAAATATTCCAATGATTTGAGATATTGAATATCTTATTTTCAAGAGATATATGCCATTTTCTTCCACTTGGAGCCTGTCCCATGTTTCCCATAACCATGAAAAAAAGGATTGAGACTTTTCATGGATACAGAATATGTAAGTTCACCTTTTTTGAAATACTTTTTAAAATGAAAAAATATTCTAGCTGTGAAAGATTAAGAAGAATATGATTACAAAATACAAATGTCTCATTGCTTTTGATGTTTTTATCCTTAGTTAAAGAAACATTTGTGCAGTTTCATGTCTCTATAGACAGCAAGACATATTTAACTACTCATATTACCACTACTTCAGTTGTCAGAAAATGTTTGCTCAGCTGCTACAAGAATAGAGTTTTACCTTTTGCACTAAGTTATATAAAACACTCTGCAGTAATATCTGTGGATGTTAGTTTCTATAGACATTGTTTGTATTGATCATGTGTACTTTTGTAAGGTAAAGAATGGCAGACTGCTAACAGACATTTGCCTTTGTGTGACTTATATGCCTTTTAAGGCCAGTAATAAGTGGTCCAGTTGTTTCTCTGTCTAAAGCATCAGTGACATCCATAAAGAAGCAGGCCCGGTACAGAGAAACGAATCCAGCATTGTATTCTCTCTTCTCACATGCAAGCCCAGTTTCTGTTTTGTTAAAAGCACAGATTGAATCATTAACAGTTAAACACACTTAGTAATTTCCCTCGCAAATCCGATTCCTATTGGCCCGCTTTAAATGTTATTTTAATTTGAAATACTCACAAAGTCATGAAATATTTCAACAAACCTAAAAAGTAACCAAGTGAATGCAGTTTTCACATAACTGTCGTGTTTCCTGTTTAAAAAAAACATTTAAGTAAAGAAGAAAATGGAAAGCAGGAACTGTTGTGTTAGAATTATAGCCATTTGCCACTTTATTAGGTACATCTGTGAATCACATGGTGCAAATATCTAGTCAGTTTAAGATGACCTGCTGAACTTCAAAGCAAGAATCCAAACATGGAAGGAAGCAATGCAATGTTGATATTTTGTCCCAAAAATATAATTTTCCTGTAAAAACAGAGTTAATAGAGTTCGTCATTTTATCATTAGTATCGTTACTTCTGCAGATATCATCTGATGTGAAAGATATTCTCAGGTCTGTGAGGCTCTGTTGTGATGCTATTGTTATCATAGGCATCCTATCGCGCTCTATTATTCTGGCATCTGCAGAATGTGTCGATACACACACACACACACACACACACACACACACACACATATATATATATATATATATATATATGATCAGAGCTACAATCTTGTGATTTATGTCTGTGTGTGTGTTTGAAAGAGAGAGACAGCTTCTGAAAAGGCACCCCAACAGAGAAACACACACACACACACACACACACACATACATATATATATATATATATATATATATATATATATATATATATATATATATATATACACATGTCTCACAGCTATTGTCACCGCACAGGATTTATAACAAATAACTCTCTGGGCTCTGACGTTAAGACACGCTTTGGCAATGATGATAGCGTGATATGTGTTTGTGAGTGTGGTAAGGAGAGGATGCTTGGTCGCCAGTCCTGCCATTAATACACAAAGGATCCACCCGGTTGTTTGCTTAAACACTTTATTGGGACAGGAAGCTGGGTAATGCTGCACGTTGACATTTGTAAGTGCAGCGTGTTTACCTAGAAACCCAATCACTGCGCTAATGATGCGTGGGACAGCAAAAAAAAATGCATATGTCTGAATCACCACTGTTCTCTCTCTGCTCCCTGTTGTGCCTTTGTTCTGTAGATGTACAGGTGGATACTGAAACATCAGAAGTTATGTTTACCATTCGATCTGCTCATTTCATTTCAGAGAAGCGAGGTGAACTTTGTGTGTCTGTGCGTGTGTGTGGCCACTATATAAATGTCCAGAAGAGGAGTCGGTCCATGCACAGAGGAGTCGGCAAGTTTAGTGGTTTTATTCCAGACGGTGGGTGGGTTGGTTCATAAATTGATGGATTTTCGTAGCAAACAGATGATCTGAATATCAGTCACAGTCACTCAGATTAATAGATGAGGTAAGCTACTTAAAAGCCAGGGGCTTATTGTGCTTTTATAACTAAAGAAGGGCCATCAACTTCACTGTCATGAGATGTTTTACCCACTTGTGCTGCTGCTTTCTGTGGAAAAAGAAAAAGGGAGATCGGTGAAATAGCAGATGCCATTTAAGGCTTTAAAACTGTGTTTTTAAATTTGGCACAAATCGCTGTATAGTGAATTATTTTTAGCTGCTGTGTTCCAACTAACAAATATTTGCACTTGTATATCTTTAGTCGGTTAAACTTTTACATCTTTGTGGAAAACTTGTTAAAGAGAAGTCCCAGTGAGGAACCTAACAGTTGTTAAAAAAAGATGTTATTTTCACAGTTACAGTTTTAAAGTAAAATTTGTAGCACAAAGTGTCAGATCTCTTTGTGACAGTACTGGAGGAGTTACAATACTGTAACAGTGGCTCGTGTTGATTTAGCACTGTGAGTTTGTGTTTGTGTGTCCTCATGCAAATCTGGATCTGCTGATGCCTTCTGTAGGAGGAACTAAAGACCTTTTTAGTTTTTTTAAACAAGTTTTTAACTGTCTTTCGGCTCCTCAATAGACAAACAATAGTGTTGCAATGACGAAATTAAAACCGTTAAAGGGAATCAAGGGCACCTACGTCAGTGTTGCTGTTTGAATGAGCTGATGGGTCATTGCAAGTATCTTTATAAGGAATGTTTTTGAAAATAAGGTCGGAGAGCGCACAGGCATTCTGCTTCGTGTGGTCTGATGACAAAATGGTATATATAAGAACCAGTCTATTCATTCATGTCCTCTGTCATGTCATTCATGTGTTTTTGGTCTATATATTTTGACTTATTTGAGCTACCATACTGATCCTGATGTACTAAATAGAGGACATCCTGAGCTTTCCACTGACATCTCATGTGTTTGGGTGGCCTCTTTTAGCTCCAAAGAGGCAGGAAATCAAAAAGTTCAATGGGAAGATCCTTTTTCCTTGGATCTTAGGAGGCTATAATTGGTCAATTTTCCATTGTCATGGATAATCGCCCACATAATATAATTATTATCTGAAAAGAAAGCATGCTCACGCTCAATTCTTTTAAAGATAACATTATAAATGCTTTAAAAAACCTCACATCAAAGCAGAATATTCTCAGCCTGCATAACCTTTATCAGTTTTTGACATTCAAAGGTTCACTTTAGTTGTTTGCAAGGATAAAGTTGGACCCTATCATTGAGAAACTAATGACTTCTCTTCATTCTGGTCATAGGGATCAATCACAAGTACAGAATTACATCTTATATTTAATATAAGCCTCACACACTGAGGCCTCATATGAAAGTCCCAGTTTTGGAATACAGCTATTGGGTTTAGCCAACAGCCCTGGGCCCTGCCTCTGCACCACAATGTTTGTGATTGTTTCATTCTCTGTAGAATGTAGAAATATAAAACATAGTTGGCTGGTTTTACACTGAAGACCTAGGATTGGCCCAAACTTTAATTCTAGACTTCTAGGCTTATTGAACATGAGGTTTGGGGGTTATACTTAGTATGTGCAATCTTCAAAACTACATCCGTGCATGTACTGCAGGAAGTTTGTCAGTATTACTTCATCAAAAATATTTACAAAGCTGTGAAGTATTCTCTCTTTTCTCGAGGTCTGTTCTTTTTGTGAAAATTCTGACTAATTTTCTAAATGTCTGTGTAAAGTCTGAACTTGTACATATTTTATTATGCATTTATTTTCTTTACCACTTTGTGGTAAAAGCTCAGTTTTTTACAGAGCGATAAGCAGGGTACATAAGTGAATAGCCAGAACATTTACACCCAGTAACATTAAACAAGTCAAAGTGTGTGTCTTATCTTTAGTGAGTCTGTTCAAGCAGTCAAACCAACCAAGAAATGATGTCTGATCCACTGAGACAAGTCTTCAGTGAGTTACTAGCTGCTGGCATTTCCTGCATTGTCAAGTCTGACAGCGCAGGTTAAGACCTGAATGGGGCTTAAAGGCTTACAGGAAACCTGAATCCAGCCTCCTCATCCTCCTGTCTTTCCTTCAGTCTGAAGGACACTCTCCCTCCTTAACTCTGTGTTTCTTTCTGTCAGTCATTTTCCTCTTTATGTTTTACACCCATGTTTCATAAGCAAATATGTCACTGTGGAGTATTATTCTGTCACTTTGACCGTATAGCAGGTTGCGTGATCATCTCCAGCATTGTGTTTGTTTAAAGGTCAATTGTAGATCCATTACTTTGGTCTGTTTATATTATATTTATGGCTTGTGAGCAAAACTAATGATGTCATCTAAACTTTGTGTTTAGTGCTGCTATGTAGTAAATGTTAACATGCTAACATGCTAAGCCAAGATGCTAAGATAATTAACATTGTTATTGTGAAAATGACATGATGTTCATCAAGGTTCAGGGTTCACATGTCTTGGTCTCTGGGCCTATCAGTGTGCATGTTCTCCTCCATGTGCTCAGGTAGTGATGCTAAATATGCCATAGTTTTGAGTGCAAGGTAAATAAAGCTCTTAAGTGCTTAGATTAAAGTGCTGTATGAATGTGACTGATAATATGAATGGCCATTGGGGAAGTCTTTATCAACAGGAAAAATGTATTCAAATACATTTAAAAGTCCAAAAACGTATACCCTTCTTCACTGTTTCCAGTGCTGTCCAGTTGGTTGAAACCCCTGAGGTGTAGATGCATGTAGCAATTAACTAATGCAATCATAATAAACGCTGCTGCTTTTCCTGCAAATAAATTGCCCCTGTAACACTAGTGTGTGTGTGTGTGTGTGTGTGTGTGTGTGTGTGTGTGTGTGTGTGTGTGTGTGTGTGTGTGTGTGTGTGTGTGCGCACGTACCCCCACTCACTGAATGAGCTTGTTGGCTATGCTCTGCTCAGGTGATCTCCTTTATTAGTCTTGTATCAGTGAGTGGGTTCACTGAAAGCCTGTTGTCAGTGGTTGGCACACGGATGAAAAGACTTGATCGTCATCTCTCGTTCACTCTCTATCTTCCTTTCCTGCCGCTCCTCGTTTTCACTTCTTCTCAATAACAGTTTTCTCTGAGGGACACCTATCACCACATAGTAATCCATAGTTTATTTGGAGTAATCTGCAGTTTACACACTATTACAGATTCTGTCTTTTACATGCCTTCTACCTCCCCTCTTTTTCCACCTCAGTCATTTCTGTCACTTGTGCTCTGTTCATTGCACATTCACTCAGTCAGCAGACCACATCAGTAAGACAGCAGATGCATATCACACATATCAAATAGAGCATTTTGTGTGTCTTGTTACCTGCCTGGTGACCAACAGTGTTCACATGGAAGGAACTTTTGAACTTTCCTCTGGGCCCGTTCTCTGTCCTGTCTTCACCCTCTTATCTCTACTGGCAGTTAGATGATACCGACAACTGCTGTTGTTATTGCTGCACAGGCTGCAGACAGTTTAGAGTGTGCTATGGTCACTGCCTTCGAGGAAACGTGATACCCATTTCTGCTTGGATGTACTCTCAGGTCAAGACTATTAGTCATTCCAATTCAGTGGTTAGCAAAGTTAGAGGTCAACCTGTTAACTGTGGTTGGCATTAATAACCACAATCCTTATTTTGTTCATTGTAATTTTCCTTGTAGATGAATGGTTGTAAATGCCAGTATTAAACCATTACTTTCCATCTGCTGTATGATGTCTGGCTGTTAACCCCTGACAGCAGTATGTATAATATATTGGTTGGGCAGCGGGCCTGGGTGGGGTTGACCCTTTGTGATATATTTAGAGGAGCCCTTGCTGAATGTTTTATCCATGCTACGTAGAAAGAACACAGGGCAGTCATTAAACATTCATATCTGCCACTGAGATGACCTCCTGGAATATCAGCCCATCATCAATGAATCCACGACAGACACTTCTGTAATTCTCTCAGTCTTTTGCACTTCCCATTGCGCATCTACTGACAGCCCATACATGTATGTATGTGTTTGTGTTTTTACCAGTTTAAATATGCCAACATGCCACAATAATGAGGGGGAAAATAATAAAAAGGTTTTTGTTGTTTGGCTGTTCTTTAGTTTGCCTCATAGCAGCCATCATTAATATTTAGAAAGATGCATAATAGCCAGTTTATGGTCACGAAGCAGACTGAGTTTTTAAAAGATCTGGGCAATATCAATAAGAAGCAAAGCGACTTGATTTTCTTAAATCTTTCCTAAATCCTTACTTGCTTTTTTAGTTGACATTTTAGATCCTTGAATGGTGTCTTTTTCCATAAAATGTATTGTGCATATGCACTGTAGGAACCTAATAGAAGGCATCACTCTCAGCTGTGGTCCATGCTGCTTCTTGTGTGTGTGTCTGTGTGCGTGTATGTGTGTGGTTAAGCTATTTGAAGCTTTGCCTCTCAGACACAGTTTAGCAACAGCTCAGCCAGCTTGCATTATTCATACAGAAGTGAGGCAGCAGATAGTGTTACCCCAAGCCAGTATAGCTGGGACATTATAGTTCCCCTTTTCAATTGTAACTGGGGAGACTCATATTCTGATGCACATGCACGCACAGACATACAATATATTTCTATATTTCTATATATGCTCCTATGTCATGCAACTGGATTGAGATGCGGAAGAGGCCTCGTGTTGAGGTGAACTGGGCTGTGGAAGTTTCAGTAACCAGAGAGAGATGGAGAAGGTTGTAGGAGGTCACAAAGGCAAGCTGACGCGGTTGTGGGTGGATACAACCGCAAACGCAACACTTGTGCACACTCATTCTGAGACAAAGAAGAGGACATCCCTTGACACGGAGACTCACTCTGACGCACTTGCATCGGCTCTCCTTGTTGGGGGGAGCATTGCGCTAAAGTTGGTGCGGTGGCCAAGATGAGGATTCACTGCTGGACTCACAGGACGAACTGACAATGGGAGACACACAAAGGACTACACAGAGTCTGTCAGTGGGATAGCAGGGTCTTTTATCTGTCGTGTGAACCTGGGAAATTACTTACAAACCCATACAGACCATCGGGACCAGGAACTTGCTTTGCCATGATGGATTATTTTCTTATTTTAGATGTTAAGTGGAAAAACTCAGTAAGTGGGTAAAACTTGGAAACAATCAGCACGATTTTTTTTTCCATATGTGATATTTGAAAATCAGTAAGCATCTGCAGTTTGGGGAGTTTTTGGGGGGTTTTTTGGGTTTTTTTTGCAATACTCCTGGAAAGGAGGTTTGTTTCTCTTTTTGTGCTTAGAAAACAGCTCTTTTGCCGAGGATTGAGGACGTATTGTAATGCGAGCGAGCACTGATGGCTGAGATTCCGACTCTGTTACTAGATCGTCTTCTGAAGGACTGTGGTTTGTGTTTATCTTGGTGTGCATTATAGAACAACTGACTCGAGACAGAGTATCCTGAAGTGTGTGTTTGTGGTGTCACACTGACAGATCGGATGGAGGAAAAAGGAGAGAAGACATGAAAGCAACTGGGGATGAGAGGATGTCGCTTCTGTTTAAACTGCTCTTCTCAATGCTGCATATCAACATTTACATTAATGCTGCCCTGTCCAGCATGCGCTTGGGAACTTCCTGACCTTCTTTGAAATGATTTGACTCAGAATTCATCATGCCACCCAAAAAAGGTGACCCAAAATCAGCTGCCAAGAAAGGCAAGTCAGAGGAACCAAAGAAGGGAGGGAAGGATGATAAAAAAGGAGGAAAAGATGACAAGAAAGGGGGGAAGAAGGTGGAGGAGCCCCCAGCTAAGGGGAAAGGAAAGGATGATGGAAAGAAGGGAAAAGGAAAGAAACCTGTCAGTGAGTCGGAGGAGGGGTCGGAGGAAGAAGAAGAGGAGATGAAGACTGAGGAAGAAGAAAGTGGTGACAGTGAGGAAGAAGTAGTGACCAAGAAACCAGATAAAGGGAAAGGGAAAGCAGCTCTTAAAGGTGCATCCAAGGCCATGGCTGTAAAGGGTTTTAAGCCTCCTTCTAAACAGCCTCCTCCATCAGATGATGAGAGTGATGATGGAAAGCCACAAATCAAAAAAGGAATGGGTGCAGTAAACCTGAAAAAGATGAGTGATGTACACATTAAAGGAGCGTCTAAGGCCATGATGGGATTTGCTGCAGAGGGGCAGAAGAAGACCTTAGGAGCAGCAAAAGTACAGAAGACACCCGATGTGAAATCTCACCTGAAAGGAGCTTCCAAAGCCATAACAGGCCTTACAGGAAAGGCATCCCCTTTCAGTTTTCCCTCTAAACAACAGCAGCCAGAGAAGGCAAAACCAAAGAGAAACCTTAAAAGCACATCCCGTCTCTTCCTACGACTCTCCAAAAAAAAGAAACCAGCTGCTGGTAGTAAACCACTTCTAGGCACCAGTAAGCTTTTTGCTGGTTTTGGGGCAAAGTCTGCTGACAAAAAGCCAGGCTTGTCTGGCTTCAGCTTGCTTAATAAAAAAGACAACAATGCAAAAGAAACCACACCACCTAAAAAGACAATAAATCTATCCAGTTTAGGGGGTAAAGGAAACATGGCAACAGAGGCAAAGGGACTAGGAGGGAAGTTCAAAGGCATGTTTGGCAAAAAGAAAACCACACCAGGCTTTAAGGCTAAAAGTTCGATGTTAGGGAGGATAGCTGCAGCAACAAACTGGTTGACAGGGAGGTTCCTGACTTCAAAGGGCCATGGTCAATTTGGTGCAAGGGCTGGAGGACGAGGCCGAAAGCGCTTGTCATTTGCCAACAGGGACACTAGAGGGAGACAGACACATTATTACAATGGAGAATATGAGTATGATGATAATGAGCATGGATATGAGGATGATTACCATGACAGGTGGAGGCCTAGAGGCTTTGGTAGACAACCAATTGCCTATGACCCATATGACCCTTTTGGAGAGGAAATGGATTACTATGATGATGATGAGTGGGAAGATGAATATGGTTACTATGATGAGGAAGGCAACTTTTATTACGATGACGAGCTTTACTATGATGATGAAATGGATTACTATGATTACCCTTATGGCTACTATGAGGATGAGTATGACGATTACTATGGTGATGAAGGGGTGGAGTACTACTATGGTGAGGATGGAATGCTATATGCAATAGAGTCAGAACCATATGGCTATTATGGTGATGCCATAAATGGTTTCTCTGACCCATATGACCCTTGGCCATATGAAGAATACTTTGACCACAATGTGGGATCTGCCTTTGGCCTTTCAGACTCTTATGGACTGATGAACGGTGGAAATGGTTTTGTTTCCGGTCTATATAATGACCCAATGCTGGGATATCCACAGCCTGCTCCTACTTATAATCATTATCAGCAACCTTTCCATATGGATTCTGGGCTGATTCCAGTTGAGATTGGGCAGCTATATGGACAAGAACAGCTGTCTTATCCTCTACCTGAGCCAGTTCCTACACAGCAGTTCAGGTTTCCCAGGCCCCAGGTTAGGTTATTTGGAAAAGACAGACTAGAGGTGGAAACATTGCCACCACCTCCTCTTCATTCTCGTCCCCCATCCCCTATGGTTCCTCCTCCCTCCCCAGTTCTGGCCCTCAACAATCAGGAGATGATGTCAGATATACAATATGAGCAACCCATCCACACATATCATCCTACACAGCCAAATTACCCTACTGTCATGAACCAACAACACACTTCCATTCTTGCTGGCCACGCCCCTTTTCTTACAGCCGCAAGCATTCAACAAGAACACATTCCTTTCCCTCAGCACACTTACCCTCCTTTCCCTGTTTCTCCTAGTCATCTGACCCCATCTCCCCTGCCACCTCAGTTCTCCTCACAAGTCTATCAAGATCCCCTTGCACAAGACCCACAGACATTCCAGATGGTTCAAATGACACCACTGGGTCCACCAGTGCAGCCAATGATGCATTCACAGCTACATTCACCTGTTGCCTCACCTAGGCCAGTGCGCCGAATGAGTCCCCTTCCATCCCCACAGCTATCACTGAGGCTGGGATCAACTAGGGCAATGGCGCCTCCTTCATCTCGCCTTTCACCACATCACATGGACTTCCAAACAGGCATCCGGTCTGACCTACACCTCTCTCCTCACCCTCATAGGCGGGTGCTCAGTCAGCGGGCCCCAGTGCCAGGTCAAAGGCCAACATCCCCAGTTAACAGGCGCAGACCACACAGCCCACCACCTTCTTCTCCACTACAACATAGGAGAGGTATGTCAGTGAGAACTCAACCTTCAATGACAAAAGAGAGGGGAGATATTCGGTTGCGTCGAGCACCTTCATCTGTCCGACCCCAATCCCCAATTTCCAGCCCGCTAGCTTCTCCCCGGGGATCGCTAAGGAAGAGAGCAAGCCCACCACCTTCCCCAAGACTCTCCTTTAGACAGCAACCTCCACCAGATGCAGTCCATTTGCCTTCTACCAGACCACAATTGTTCAGAGGAAGAAAACAGACATCTAAGATGAGGCGTTCCCCCTCTCCACCCCAGCCACATTCACAAAGAAGGAGCCCGACTCAACCTGAAAGAGCTGAGTCGCCTCCGCGATCCTTCCGCCCCACCTCTCCCCATCGCCCTCCTTCTCCATCGCCGTCGCGCATCACCAGTAGACCCCTCCCCACCCGCTCCTCTACTCGCAGAATGAGAGGTGGTGCAGGGATTCGAAGTCATGTGCCCATGGGGGCTGTGAAACCGTCTCCAGCCAACCCCTACTTACAGAGACACAGTCGACACGGGGCCCCTGTTACTCAGCATGTTGCCCCATTTAGGTCCTCCATCCATAGTGGTCCCGCCCCTCTTTCAGGTCAGATAGAGGATATAGCTGGAACACCGATGTTAGCCAGGGCAGGCTCCCGGCCTACAGGGTTAAGGGAGTCCAAGCGAATTGGTACCCCCCAACGAGGATTCCACAGACCTGTAGGTAGAGGGCAGCCATTAGTCCGAATGCCCAGAAACCAGTCCTCTCTTCAGTCTAGGCAGTCATTCAGAGCACCTCCTCCAGGTCCCCCTGCCCCTCCACAGCAATCATTGAAACAGAGTGGCCCTCTTTCTTCCCAGCCATCAGTGCGCCGGCTTCAGAGTACACCTCCATCTCCACAGCCCTTGCAGCAACAATCTCCAATGCTGTCCCGTTCTGCATCTCCCATGCACCATTTGTCTCATCCACCCTCCCCTTTGCCTCACAGGGCAATGAGTCCCCATGGTTTCAGACCAGCATCTTTTCAGCCTCCTGTTCCTAATGCTAATATTTCTCTTGCTACTTTTCCACCATCACAGAATATCACTCATTATGACTATACATTGATGGAGCCAGGCCCATCTCCAATGCTTACAAATGCTTTACCAAACGGTCAAATTGTAGGCTCACCCTTTCCTACCTCTCCTCTCCCTTACTCCACTATAGCTCACACTTCACCTTTACAAAGGCCCAGCTCCCCACAAACACAACATGAGATTTACCCTCAGAGCCTCCCTCAACTTACACCCTCATCACCTAATCTTGGACGCACACTCCAGAACCCTTACCTGCACAATGTCAGCAACACCACAGCTTTTCAGAGGAGCCCGTTACCTGTCATGCCTGGTGGACAGGAGGAGATATCAGCTAATGTACAGGAGAGCCAGATGATGCCCCAGTATCCCACTGCTGGTCTATCCAATGCTTTAATGCAGAACTCACGCCTACGGAGTGCCTCCTACTCATTTCCTCTGCAACGCAATGCCAACCTCTATACAACAGTTCTCACGCCACCTGAAGCAGCAGTCCCTCTTGCCCCTTCTGTCCCTTCCTCCCCACAGTTGTCCCCTGCTATGCTGACCTCTCAGCTACGTAATGCTTCTTTTGCTTCACCATTTCAGCGACAACCCTCCCCCACATTGCCAGGCTCACCTGCTCCTCCACCTTCCCCACAACAACAAGGAGGTGTCAGAGGTAGCTCCCCACTTCTCTCAGGTGGATTGCGAACTTCACACATCCAGGGATCCATGTTCAAGCTTCCAGGTGGCACTTTGACAATGTCCCGGGGCCCTGTTGAGACTCCAGTTAACACTGATAGTGTAGGTGGTGTTAGCAGTGGGATGCTCTCTAATGCCTTACAGAACCAAAGCCTACATCGGGCGACCTATAGACTACCCGATGGCTCTTTTGTCACAAGAAATGAACCTGCTGAACATGTCTCAGGTCCATCTCCACTGTCTTCCCCTATGCTGTCCTCTGCTTTGCTCAATCCCAATTTGCGACAAGCCACATATCGTTTACCTGATGGTACACTTGTTACCAGGACAGAGTCCACACCTGCACCCTCCCTTTCCTCTTCTACACTCTCCTCTGCTCTTCTCAATGCTAATGTTCGTAACGCCTCTTATCGATTACCAGACAGTTCATTTCTCACACGTCCAGGAGAGCAGACGCAGAGTGCAGAGAGCTCAGTAGCCTCCCCTGGGCTTTCTAGCGCCCTGATGAATGCTAACTTGCGTAAGGCAAAGTTTCAGCTCCCAGAAGGATCTTCATTGTTCTCACGGAACCAAGCTCAACCTTCTTCCTCTGCTTCTTCCGGCCCTGTCCTTTCTGGTGCATTGTTAAAAACCAACATCCGTGGTGCCTCTTATAGGCTTCCAAACACATCATTATTTAAGCAGCCTGGATCTACTGATGCCTCTCAACCGCGCTCACTTGACCTTTCCAATGCTCTTCGCAACCAGAACCTCCGATCTGCCACTTACCGTTTGCCAGACGGAACTCTCATGACCCGCCCTCAGCCGGCTTCGACACCCAAAGCGCTTGACCTATCTAATGCCTTATCAAAAAACCCAAACCTTCGTGGGGCGAAATACCGCCTCCCTGATGGCAATATCATGACACGACTCGGTGCCCCCAAAGCACCAGAACCTCGAACACTCAACCTATCTGGTGCTTTGCAGAACCCTCACCTTCGGGGGGCCTCCTTTCGCCTACCCTCCTCATATGCAGTAGTATCACCCCAGGTGCAAGGATCTGGCCCTAGACAGCACTGGGCACAGAACGCTGGAGTTGAAGCCCAACAAGATGAAGATGTGTGGGGGGCAGAGAGGGTTTTACCTCATGGGACAGTCCAAAACTTAAATAAGTGGTCCATGTATGGTGAAGGGGAGCTGCTGGACCCCCGCAGCTTGATGGGACAGGAAGGCTTGGGGAATGAGCAAGGAGAATGGAATCTCCGCAGGGAGGGGGAACCACATGGGCAGTGGTTTGACAAGGTAATTTCTAAAAACGAATGTGGCATGACAAAACTATGTATCCACAATGGCTAAAATTGTCATGGTGTCAACCTGTGAAGTGCTTTTGTTTATGCAGTGAGTTCGAAATATCTAGTGTAACATTAGAGTGAAAAAGTTCCATAAATGATTAGGTATGTCTTGATGTTTTTGTTTTGAAAAAGCAGAATGTTTTGCTAAACAGCAAAAAAGGTAAAAATTTCTGAAATGTTTTTCATAAAGTTTGAGGGTAAGCAACTAATAATAATTCAAAAGTAAGAGAATCAACAGTTCCTTGTGAGTGAATGTGTTCTTGTAACATGTACTTGCATTTAATTTCTGAATGTCTGTGCTTGTTTTAGATGTATGCAATCAGAAGCCTGCCCACAATGGTTCAGCGGGAGCAAAGAGAGGAAAATGGTGTTGAAGATATGACACAGCTAGAGTAAGTTAAAAACAAAAATGCCACAGTACACCACAGTTACACTTAGAACAAAGCAGTGGGGACCTTGAACACTGTCTGGTTGTTCAGTATTTGTATATATTTAAGTCATATTTTTGGTTATCAGATTATGGAGGCAATGCATTGTGCTCAGCAGGCAGTGTTGCACAACACATTTTATAACACCTTTATAACTAAAGAATGATGAAAGGGTGGAGAAAGTATTTGGCTGTAAGAAAAAAAAAGCTCAATTTAAATTCAGTTGAACTCAAACATGAAAAAATAGTGTGGTTTTGGGTTGCTTTTTTTGTTCATAACCCCATAAATAATACTCTAATTGCTTCTTTCCCCTAGTGACATGCATGAAGTGGCTGTTCTGCTGAACATAAGGAAAAGGTTTGAGAGAGAGGTTATTTATGTAAGTATTTAAAGTATTTAAGCAATACACACATTGCAAAAACAACCCTAAGGATGTTTTTTTGTTTTTGTCTTTGCAGCACTCATGTATGGTCAAGTTATCTTGTTGTCTTAAAATTTTCCTTAATTTTTATTTAGTTGGATGACAAAAACGTTGTCTATAAACATCTATGGCTACTTCACAAACTACATTGAGTTTGAAAGACAAACAAAACCTGACCTGTAAACCTTGGGTTACACCAAAAAGCGTACATTTTTAACCTGGAATCAAGAGTTATAAAAGGGATATAGTGCATGTATTTAATTCTTTGGTCAATAATTTTAGATACCAGTTTTAATACACATTGTAGCCAGATGGATTTACATCTTGGCTGTACATCTAAATTGACCCACAGGCTGATCATTTAACCTACGTCTGCTGCCTTTAGCAGTACTTGCTGTGTATGGCGTTATTTTTGTGCCACTATTCTGAGCGCATGTAAAAACAAATTGCAGGTGCAGGTGTTGCATTTTGAGGAGAAATTTATTTTGAGTGAAGAAAAGCTAAATTAGAGTGAACAAAATTCATTGCTGCTTGCAAAAAATGTATTTCAGTGTTTGCAATTTTGAGACTGCTGCATCCCTCTGCAAGATATCTCACTATTTTTGACTTTTCTGAGCCTGTCAAGTCCTTCTTTTGACCCATTTTGCCAAAGGAAAGGAAGTTGCCTAATAATTATGCACACCTGATATAGGGTGCTGATGTCATTAGACCACACCCCTTCTCATTACAGAGATGCACATCACCTAATATGCTTCATTGGTAGTAGGCTTTCGAGCTTATACAGCTTGGAGTAAGACAACATGCATGAAGAGGATGATGTGGACAAAATACTCATTTGCCTAATAATTCTGCACTCCCTGTATGTTGAACGTGACAAACAGTGAAAGATAGCATTTGCAGGGGGATAGTGAAATGCACATATAGTAACACAGAAAATCAAAAGAATTGGGATTTATAATAAGTGTTTTTAAAACATATATTAATAATTGTGGTATGTGTGACAATGTTCATGAAAAGTTTTTGTTCAGATTGGTCCACGTGTTAAGGGATAGATAGGGTACACAGACACATGTTCCTACACACATACACTATGATCATTATGGTAAAATTACTTTCTTTGTGAACCTCTTCTTTCTTTTTTGTCCAGACATACATAGGCAGCATTCTGGTGTCTGTGAACCCCTATAAGATGCAAAACACCTATGGGACAGACATGGTGCTCATGTACAAGGGCTGTGCCTTGGGAGAAAACCCTCCGTAAGTTATTTTCACTCTAAAATTGTTGAACCGTGAACCTTATATTTAAAAAACAAAACAATAAATGTCAAATTATTAAGTATGTTTCATCCATGCTGACAGCTGTAAATAACTGTCAGCAACAGAGGATCAAAGTGCAGAAAGAGGGAAGCAGAATACTTTGTTGCGCTTCCTTTAAGAGTCTGAAGGCTTGTTGTGTATCTCTTTCTCCTTCAGGCATTTGTTTGCCATAGCAAACGCTGCTCATTCCCAAATGATGGATGCCAAAAAAAAACAGGTCATAATAATCAGGTAAGAGGCTGACTCTCATTGTTTCTTCAGTCACTTTCTCTGTAAATATGAATCAGACAACAGAGACGTGCATGCAGTTAATTATACGGTGCATTGTATTTTTAACATCTGAGTCTTGCAATGTGAAGCTTTTCTTTTGTATCCTTTAATATATCATTGGTAACCTTTCAAGGTTGTCCGTGAAGCTTCTTGGTTAAAGGTTTCCATCTACAGATGGATTAGTGTTTGTAAATTCATGAGTGTCTGTCTGTGGTTTACTGGCCAGCAAACTTAAGATGGAGTGTTTTGCTCCATGTCAGAACTGATCTCTTGGAAGAAAAAACACACACACACACAAACACACACACGCACATAAACCAGTGAAGTTAAATTTACCAACACTTGAGTGTGACTTCATTTAGTGGCTGCGCTCATCTGTGAAAACAAACACACCGACATCCAGAGGTTTGCACAAACATAGGTCTATGCTTTTGGATATGACAAAAGACACTCATAATATACACATAAACGCACACTCACACATGCACACGCCCTCACAAACCTGGAACACTTTAGCCGTATTCGGAAGGAGACACCTGTAAGGAAAGCCCAGCCAGGTCTGAGTTGGAGCAGGTTATGTTTCAGAGGTGTGTGTGTGTTTGTGTGTGAGTAGTACATTTGTGCGGGCTGTGTGCTTGCAAGTGTGTCTTTGTGTTTCAGTTAGTATGTGTTAAGGGGTAACTGAGGTCTGGTGTACAGTGACCAATAATGGTCCTGTTTTTAGCTAAGCAGCCATTGAGCTGAAACCCTATGCTGGAATGCGGTGAAGGTGCCAGCATCCCTAAATGCACACACACACACACACACACACACACACACACACACACACACACACACACACACACACACCCTTTGGCCAAGCTTACATAATGGTGGTATTTAGTGCTTGGCAATGGTAGATCAATGGACCTGTGTGTGCATGTGTGTGAAACTCTTTCAGGTGGTTTAATGCAAAAGTGGAACCGAAGCCTTGCCTAATGCAAGATTAGCCTTGTCTCACATCACTTAGTCAATTAAGTCAAACACTCTGCAAGCACCACCACAGAGGTGAAAAGGATCCAATAATGGACGCTCTAAATGATTTCTGGAAATCCTGAGAAGCTGTGCTCTAATTCAGGGTAATGTTCACACTTGGTGAGCTTTTCCTTGCATCAAACCTGTTTTTGTATTTCCACTAGTAGAATGCAGATGATCAAAATAGTTCAGAGTTATTTTTGCCTACCATTAAAGAATATAATCTTTTACACTGCTCAAAAATAAAAGGAACACTTTTTATTCAGAGTATACCATCAAGTTAGTTAAACTTCTGGGATGTCAGCATGACTGGTTTGGTGGTGGGTCAGGGATGGTCTGGGGGGGCATATCCATGGAGGACACACCTCTACAGGCTAGGCACTGACACCATGACTGGCGTTACATATCGGGATGAAATCCTTGGACCCACTGATACACCCAACTCTGGTGCAGTGGATACTGGATTCCTCCTGCTGCTCAACTCATGTACCAAGAGTATGTAGGCAGTTCCTGGAGGATGAAGGATCTGATACCATTCACTGGCCCCCACGTTTGCCTGACCTAAATCCAATAGAACACCTCTGGGACATTATGTTTCAGTCCATCCGACGCTGCCAGACTGCACCTCAGACGGTCCAGGAGCTCAGTGATGCCTTGGCCCAGATCTGGGAAGAGATCCCCCAGGACACCATCTGTCTCATTAGGAACACCCCCCGACGTAGTCAGGCATGCATGGAATCATTTCTATCACTTGATGTGCCATCATTTCATTGAGCACATTGCCCAGTCCATATCTGTGTAGATATCAGCATCATTTCTTTCCACTGAGATCAGTGTTTCCAAAGTGTTCCTTTATGGAAATGGCACCTCATAATTAACCCATCATGGCTGTATAACAATAAAGCTTTTTGTATCTGGGCTTTGAAAAAGCACACACAGATTTTAAACATTAAAAACTGGGCATTGTAATGTTTGATAAGCTCAGTTTGTATGCACTAATATTCAAACTTTCCAGGTGCTGGTTATCTGAGGAAAAGTTGTCTCCAGCTCAGCTGAGCACTGGGGCAGTTCTTGATTGTTTTCATTGCCGTGTTGATGGGTTTTCTGTATTCCCAGTGAGACTCTGTTACTGTGTTTCAGTGGGGAGAGTGGGTCTGGAAAAACCGAGTCCACCAAACTCATCCTTCGCTACCTAGCAGCTGTACTTCACAAAACTAATCTTGCGCAACAGGTATGCACACACACTTCCTGACATGAATAAAGAACTGCCATCAGAGTTGGATATTTGCAAACTAAGACACTCAAAGTTTTCCTTCTTGTAATGACGACTAATGTGCTTGTGCATATTTTTTATTTGCCTGTATCTCCGGTGGCTTTCCTTGGGTGCAGATTGAGGTAGTTGGGGTTTTCTGCATGCTGCGTGTTTTATATTTTACAAGTAATTTTCATCAATGGCCATAAGAATATCAGGTTACTGTGTTTTGCCGTGGTGTGTTTTTCTATGATTCATTTGGCCAGACATTCCCACTGAAACAGCTTCTTTCCTCTGTGTTGTACAGTTACAGTTACTGCTCCCTTTATAAGGCGATCTGATAAAGGTTTATATATTGTTTGTGTGTTTGGCATCCCTGATAGATACTTGAGGCAGCTCCTCTTCTGGAATCTTTTGGAAATGCCAAAACCGTGCGGAACGATAATTCCAGTCGCTTTGGGAAGTACATTGAGGTCTTTATGGAGAAGTGAGTTGTTGTTTTTTTTAAAAAGCAACAAGCAAAACTTTGACCTCTGCTCTGATCTCACTCCAGCTTCTTTTACTTCTGAAGCTGCTTCTTTTTCACGTGTGTTTTCTGATTCCTTGTTTTCCCAGTGGTAGGATCAGTGGTGCCATAACCTCTCAGTATCTGCTGGAAAAATCCCGCATCGTCTTTCAGGTGAGGCAAGCTGACACAAAGGTCTCGATAGCTTGTTTATTTCTGTATATGGAAGTGTTGCTGTAAATGTGCCGCGTGTGCTTCAGGCCAAAAATGAGAGGAACTATCACATCTTCTACGAGATGCTGGCAGGTCTTCCTTCGCAGCAGAAGCAGGCCTTCTATCTACAAGAAGCTGAAACCTACTATTACCTCAACCAGGTAGAAGATAGTTTGAGTTTGATCATCATCATTGTCAGTGATTTTGGGTCACGACCCTTCCAAAAATCCTTCTCGGGTCACGTTTAGCACTGCTGGTCTTCTCGTTCTGCACACAGGGAGAGGATTGTGGGATAAAAGGGAAGAACGATGCAGAGGACTTTCTACGTCTGCTTTCTGCCATGGAAATCCTTCACTTCACTGCGGATGACCAGTCGTCCATCTTTAGAGTCCTGTCTTCCATACTGCACCTGGGCAATGTTTACTTTCAGAGGCATGAGGTGTGAATTATTTTATTTCTCAGGTTTTTCTCGTATGTCATCCCTTTTTTTAAATTTTGATTAATATAATAATAAGGTGCAAAGTGTTCAGTCACCTAGACTAATGAGTTAAATTCTAAAATAAACTAAACTTTATCAGGACAATAAAAACTATGTAAGATAAGCAGCAAAGATTTTCCCACAGGTAATTCTTCTTTTCTTTTTTCTTTTCTTTTTGCATTTCTATTTTCCTCCTGAACTGCAGGCTGATGGCCAGGAGGTGGCGTCAGTGGTTAGCACTCAGGAGATCAGAGTAGTCGCAGAGCTGCTGCAGATCTCACCAGAAGGACTACAGAAAGCCGTCACCTACAAAGTCACAGTCAGTATCAAACCGTGTCCCGTCTGCATGTGCACTGATGTTCTGTCTTTTGTTCGTTCAGTGCTTGAAAACAACAAGCATAGCACTGCAGTCTGTGACATTCCTGAACCTGGAGGTGATTTTTCTACATTGTCAACAGGAAGGTTTCTACCTTACTTACACAGCTGTGGTTACATTAAAGGCATTGTATCGCCCAGAGTGTCGCTTACGCAGACACAAAGGAGACACATGTGTTGATGCCACACACAGAGTGAAAGAATGAAAGACAAGAAAGAGGCAAACTGCTGTCATCGACCTGCTTGGATGGTTCTTTTCTCATCCTGACCTCCTCTGGTCGGTTATTAGGATCGTTTCTATCCAACCTGACTATTTCTATAAAGCAGGGGGTTTTGTGGAGTATTTGGTTATCAATTCCAATGAACCATGCCATGTTTTAAAGGGGAATTTAAATATATTGGAGTGCAAAACATTGGAAGATACTTTGTATATGTTTGCGTTTTAAGGCCTTAAACAGAACAATGAATTTAGAAGTGAAAGAATTGAAAAACAAATCAAACATGTGCATATAGCAGCCTGTAAACTAGGAGAGCCTTCAGCATTTGTGAAGGAGGTGCATGATTATTTATCGAAGGACTTCACTGCTGATTTAGTTTAAATCTAGGACAGCTCATAGCTCTGTGTAGTGCAGGAGAGTGACTCAGTTTATCAAAGATTTATTGGAGGAGTCTGATTAAAATTGTTCCCTTTTTTAAAAAAAAGTTTTGATTCCTTTATTAAGAGCCAAACATTCAACCCAGTAACTTTTTTGACCCAGCTGATAAACTACCAGCAAAATGGCAGACATCCTCAAGTGAATGTACAGCATGAAAAAAAAGTCTAAAACTGAGTTTTGCAACTTTAGCTTTTACCTTTGTTGGTGTATTAGTGGTATTCAAATAAATGCAGATGTGCCTTTAATAGGTCACTTTTAATGATCTGTATCACTTTCACATGGTGAAAACAAGACTTTGCAACATTATACACAAACAGCACAATTTGATTAAGCTCTTGACATCATTGAGGAGGAAACGTCTCTCACCAGGACCAAGATCAGGAAGGGCAGCCATCTGCCTCAGCCAGTGAAGGCAAAAGGGGCAAAAAAGTATGATGCACAGACAATATATATAAAAAACAAACAAACCAAAAAACAAGGACGGGTCAGTCTAAATTAATTCAGTTCTATTCAGTTTTATTTTATATATGGATCAAATCACAACAGTTGCCCCAAGACACTTTATATTGTAAGCTAAAGACCCTAAAATAACACAGAGGAAACAGAGAACAACAATAACCCTCTGTTAGCAAACACTTGGGAACAGTGGGAAGGGAAAACTCCCTTTTTACAGGAAGAAACTTCCAGCAGAAAGAGCCTCAGGGAGGAGCAGCCATCTGCTGTGACCGTTTGGGCCTGAGCGGTGGAGACAGGACAAAAGACAGACTGTGGAAGAGAGCCAGAGATTATTAATAACTAATCATTAAATGGAGACTCCTAAAACAAGTGACTGAAACCATCAACTCAGCAGGAAATTGTATAGAGTGGTCAAGTCAGAAAGTCCTCTTTCTTATAGGCCTCTATAGGTCTGAATGTCTTTTTTGCAGCCATCTGGTGGTCTGCAGTTAGAATGCAATTTGATTTCACACTGGTTTAATTTTTCCAACCCAGAACAGGAGGCAGCCCACAGCACTGGAGACTCGCAAGGGGGAAAGCATGAATGTAAACGGCTGCACACATCCACACATCCTCGATACATCAGAGGACACAGAAAAAATTCATATATAGTATTTAGACTGAGCTATGCTATTTTAAAAGGGAAAGCATCTTTTTACTTCTTTTATTTTTAGTGTGCTGCAGAGATGAACAGCCACATTCAGCTTATAGCTCCAGGGCGTGAATCTGTCAGTCATGCTTTTGTTGTGATTTCAGCTTTTTATGCTTCTGGTTTTTGCATCTAACCAGCTGGGAATCCTCTTTGTCCAAAGAACGCAGTTACTTATTTCCACGAGGCTTTGCTGTTTGCATCTTAGTGTCTTCATTTCTATACCTTACACATTCTCCTGCATAAAGAAGAAATGCTGTTTTGTTTTCATGTGAACTTTCTTGAGGTCCATTGAATTCAAACTGGGACAGGATGGTAAATTGGTCATTTTTTTTATGCTCTGAAGGAACTTCTTTAAAAACAGTAAACAGTTAGGTGGTGACAATTTTAAAACCTAGATTGTTTGCAGTACAAATAAATAAATTTGGTTCCATTTTTCCTTATTGTTGCCCACATGGTCAAGTGTGATTAAAAAACAAACTATTTTTGTTATTAATTCCAAACTAACCCAAACTGAGTGTGGAGAAGTGTCACAATACCAGTAAGTATTAAAACCAGAGAGCATAAAAACCTTTGCAGAAGCCTGGCTTTACTTGAACTTATCTCCTTTATTATTTTAAAGCAGCATAAGAGATTTCACAGCTCCAGAAAGTTTGATGGAGCTTTTGAAGGAACTGTCAGTGTTAACAGCGCAGTTAAAGGACTTGCACGTGACTTACAATAGCCAAAAAAAGAGAGGATCCTCCATCGCATTTGCTGTTCAGTTATCCTTAATTACCAGTACATGAGCTATTGATGTGGTCATTATCATCCAGCTAGGAAATGAAGTGAATCCATACCAAATCCAGGAAAGGAACAATTAAAATATCCCACTGTCCATACAAGTGTTCCAGTTGGTCATCCACCTATTTGTGTATTTCCTTGTTTGCTTAATTTCCATCATATCCATGAACAAAGTAGAAAAAAAACATATTTTTTTTGTTAAGCAAAGTATTTCTCCTCTTAGTATTTCGTTTTTTGGATCCATTTTCTTTTATGTGTAAGTGTCCAGTAGTTTCTCTGTCCGGTTTAAGGGCTGATTCAACTCGTCCTGACCCCTCTGGTGCTGCCTCTGGTGAGGAATGAGGGTGATGGGAGAATTAAAAGAGAGAAACATCTAATTATCACCCACCTTATATCTTCCACATACACATGCTCCTATACACTAACCAAGGACCTTTTGTATAATTGAGTTCCTATTTACAAAGGTGCCTGAGTAACAGGAGAGGGGTGGGTCGTACCCACTCATTTCCTCTCACTGGAGGAATCATGTGTACACATTAGTGTCTTTGTGTGAGCGCACACGTGTGTGTGTGTGATAATTAAGTGTGTTTGGCAAGAGAGGGTCTCAAGTCTCAAAGCATTCTTTATCTGATCAGATCTCAAGTTTAAGACACCCGAATCAATGAATAAGAGAGTAGAAGAAAGGGAAGAAGGGAAGAGCTGAAAGGATGCAAAGGAGTGGATACAAATATAGGAAAAGAAGTTAAATAGGAAGCAGTTCAGTAAAAACAAAGGGTGAAAAGCCTAACTCTTCAGCCCAGAACTTATGGCGTCCTGTTGTGATTCTTCAATTGCAGAAGAAAAAGTTCTGCTTCTATAAAATATATATTACAGTGCAGGAAAAAAAAAGGAAAAACAGACTGGAAGAAGCAGGAAGCAGGTGGAGGATAAGACCACCTGATCTGTCAGCCCAAGATGAGAGCCTCACCACAGTTACTGAACAGGCACCAATGAGGGGCACATTAGCAGGAAATTTGGGTGCAATTCCATTTTTAATTTGAACTTAAAGCCTTTCAACTTCAAACCAAGATGAAAGGAGGCTTGAGACTCTATATTATCAGGTAGACGCCTGCGTAAAACGTGCTGACTTAATGTTTTTTCACAGGAAACAATGAGGGACAAGATCTACACCCCTCTGAGTGTAGAAAGTGCTATTGATGCCAGGTGAGAGACAGCTACAAACAGAACATGCCGTGCATAAAAAATCATTACATTTATTACCGTTAATTTATTTAAATAACATGTTTGCATCTTTATCATTATGTATGCATGCACACTAATACATGTGCACTAAATTACTAACACATATGCAATCTTAAAATCCCTTTTGTCTTAAAGTTTTACCTAATAAAATTCTTGCTAATAACAATGCATATGTTTTCTTTCTCCTTTTTAATTTCTTATATCATTGTGTCACTCGCTGCCCACCACTCACACACATCCAGAGATGCTGTTGCCAAGATCCTATATTCGATGCTCTTCCGCTGGTTAACAGAGAGGATCAATGGTCAGGTGTACCCTCACCAACACACCCTCTCCATCTCCATCCTGGACATTTACGGATTTGAGGTAACGGAGCCTTGTTGTATGTTTGACCTTAAACCCCTCAGAAAAAACTAGAATGCAATGAATCCTTAGTAGGTTCTAAAATTACTTTAAACTTAATCACAGATGAATAACAGCGCATGATATATTGCACCTTGTCATTATTTATTTAATAATTATTAAGCCAAAATGAAGAGGCAGCTTTACTTCTTCTATAGGAATTATAGGAATGCTACTTTCAGCTGCTCCTTTGCCACATGGGGTCGTCGCAGCCGGCAGCTCTACGTCTTTGATTCATTAGAGTTTTGCACCAGATACCCTTCATGACACCACCCCAAAGGGGATTTGTGGCTTTGGCTGGAATTGAAGCAGCAACCTTTCACTCACACTACATCATGAGAATGATTAGTCACAAGTGGAAAGTATTAAAAACTGCTGCCAATCGACACAGGAGTGAACGACCCAGCAAATTCACCCTGAGGTCATACCGTGCAATATTCAGAAAAACTGCAAAAACCCAAGAGCTCCATCTCAACTCTACAGGCCTCAGTTAGGATGTTGAATGTTAAAGTTCATGACAGTATAGTTATAAAAAAGACTGAACAAGTGTGGCCTGTTTGGAAAGGCTCACAGAAGGAAGCCTCTTCTCTTAGGACAGTTTAAGTGTGCAAATTTGCGGTGCACGAGCAGCTTATCAACACAAACACCTGATACCAGCTGTTAAACATGTGGTGCAGGGGTGATGATTCGGCTTGTTTTCCAGCCACGGGGCCTGGACGCCTTGCAGTTACTATGTTGACTATGAACTCCTCTGTATACCGAAGTACTCTAAAGTCAGATGTAAGACTGACAGCTAAAGCTAAAGCATTTGAAATAATCCGTCGCATTCCCAGTAATGCAGTCAAAGCTTTTATTGACATAACTTATAACTATAAGAGAAAAGATTCAGATTACTATCAGCAGGGAAGGAAGGAAGGAGGGCTTAACAATGCTGCACGTTAAAGATACTCAGAGGGACATCCAGATAATCACTTTGTAGGCATGATGATGAGACAGAATTACCATATATATGTGTGTGTGTGTGTGTGTGTGTGTGTGTGTGTGTGTGTGTGTGTGTGTGTGTGTGTGTGTGGGACAACAGGATCTGGTCCTCAACAGCTTCGAGCAGCTTTGCATTAATTATGCAAACGAGTACCTGCAACTCTTCTTTAACAGGATCGTATTCAGAGAGGAACAGGTGAGTCCACGTCACACTTGCCGATGAAAAGCACACACTCACGCACTTGTCCTATAACAATTGAGGACAAAAAATGCACATATTTGAGGCATCATATGCACGCAAATGGATCTCATTAAGTGTAGATTAGTGGCATATAAACATGTGAATCCTTTGCTTATTTCAGGCGTTGGCAACGTTCAACATCAAAACAGCCATTTTACCTCCTCCTACCAAACAGCAGGAGTAAAAGAGCAGCACTTGGGGGATGAGGGATAGACGGGTGGATGACAGATGTAACTGGGGGAGGATAAATGAATGTATTGCATATAGTATATGTATTAATAGGTAACCCTAACCTGTACCTCGTGAGCTGCAGGTTGCCAACATCTGGCTTAGGTAATAATGCAACTAATATTTTATGATCTTTAATGTGATCCTGTTGAAGGAGGAGTACAGCAGGGAGCAGATCCCATGGCAGGACATCACATTCAACGACAACCAGCCCTGCATCGACCTCATTGCCACTAAGCCTCATGGGATACTGAGGATTCTGGATGACCAGAGCGGTTTCCCGCAGGTGAGGATGAGGAGGAAGTACTGACAGACTTCCAGATTCCTTATATGGATTATAAAACTAGGACTTTTGGTGTGGTAATTTGTTGACAGGCAACAGACAACACTTTTCTTCAAAAGTGTCACTATCACCATGGCAGTAATCCACTGTACATGAAGCCAAAGATGCCGGTCCCAGAGTTCACAATTAAGCATTTTGCCGGGCGGGTCACTTACCAGGTACTAAGCTCCTCACTGAGATTCTCTTGGCTAGTTTCATTGTATTATAATTCATTGAAGTATTGAAAATGTGGTGAACTGTAATGACAAACAGAGTGATCATCTGTCACTGATGCAGGTTTACAAATTCCTGGATAAGAACTACGATCAGGTGCGTCAGGATGTCCTGGACCTGTTCATTCAGAGCAAGAACAAGGTCGGCTTGGTCTTAAAACTTAATCTAATCGACACAATCGCTACGCAATGTTTTTGTAAAGTCTGTATTAATCTGTGCATTTGTGTGTTTCCAGATGGTATCGAACCTCTTCCTGGTTCATGCAGAGGCCACGGGTCAGCAGAGAGGTCACATAAGGAAGAGCAGCACAGTCACCAGAAAATACCAAGCTCCCACCGTCAGCAGCAAGTTTCAACAGTCCCTGCTGGAGCTGGTGGAGAAGATGGAGAGGTGAAGTACACATGTTCTCTCTCAGATCATAATTGGTTTTTATTGTTTTCATTAAAAAAAAATTATCATGTTTTTGTTGTTCCATTTCAGGTGCAATCCTTATTTCGTTCGCTGCATTAAGCCAAATAACATGAAGGTAGATCTTGAAGCGTCATATATTTAAAGTTATTTACCTGCACATACATTAGTGTTTCTGAGCTTTTGGACACCTGTCTTTAGCAACCAGGTGTGTTTGAGGACGAGCTGGTGAACAGCCAGCTGCGGCACTCTGGTGTCATGGAGACCATTAGGATCCGCAAAGAGGGATATCCAATCAGAATGCCATTCTATGTCTTCCTGTTCAGGTAACATGAACTCTGATCCTCAGCGTATTTGTTGAGTTTGTGAAGCTATTCAGGACTTTGTGTTCCCAAAAAAAATGAAGATAATTGATCTCACAGCTGAGGCAGAGGAGAACCTTCTATAACAGAAAATCCCAGCAATAACTGAGCAGACCGCGAAGTGGCAACTCATAGCTGATGCTCTTCTGATTTGCAAATATCATATGTCATGCCTTATTTAAGCTACTTCAACTGGTCCACAGTTGCACGTGTCTCTGCAAGTCACTTTGCAACCCAACTTTAACTAATTTTCTTCTTCTCATGCTTTGTCTGACTTAATCAGTGTCATAGCTGCTGTCATTGCGCTGCTCTTTGGTGGGGTCTTGCTGCTGCCCTCCCAGTACAAAGCCATGCCACCAAAGTTTAAAATTTTAATTCATGTGTAACTTTGTTTATGGTGTTGTCTTATTTGGCAAAAAAAAAAATGAACTATGGAAGATTCTGTAACCACAACCACAACCATAAAAGCACACAAAAAGAATAATTACACATTTCACACAATATACACTACATTGACTATGAGGACACGTACACATTATACCTACAGGAGCCTTTATTACATCCCATTATAAATCCACAGCCATTCATAATGTGTCTGTTAATGTGTCCATAATGCGTTTTCCTTTCTCCACCAAATTTTACAGTTGGCACAATGCAGTTTGGTGTTCAAACCCAGACTCATCCATCAGACTGCCTGATAGAGGAATGTGATTTGTTATGCCACAGAACTATTTTCCACTGCTTCAGAGTTCAGTGGTGGCATGATTTACTCCGCCTAGCACTTGGCATTGTGTCTGGTGATCTAATGCTTAAAGCATGGCCTTCAGCTATGGAGAGCCATGAAGTGAAGCTGCCAGTACTCCAAGAGCTTTGGTGTAAGTTGGCGACCCTGCTCTGTAACTTTGCATGGTCTGAGCTACTTTGGCTCCTAAACAATGCAACTGTTAAACAACAGTTTAACAGCTGATCGTGACCCAATACCTCTGTCCATATTACGTGTCTGAATTGCGACACAGTCAGTATCAATTTATATCAGTACTTCTTTTTTAAAAATCACTATTATCGACTGAGCACCCCTAATTTGAATGTGTGTCTCTGTCAGGTACAAGTCCCTGGTGGGGATACAGACACTTCCTGTGGCAAATGGAGAGAACTGTGTGTTGTTGCTCGGTAAACTGTGTCCTCTCCGACCAGGAGCCTACCATGTTGGAGTCACAAAGGTGAGCTTGTTCACATTAAGCCTCACAGTTAAAGACAGACCCAGCACCAACTGCTGGTCTAATGGCTGAGTAGAGATTGTTTTCCTGCTTTGTAGCTTGAAATTTGAGATACTATGGTTTGTTGGATCAATGTTATATCTTTTTTTTTTGCATGAACTCACACATGTATTTGAATAATTGCACTTATATGTGTGTGTGTATGAATGGCAGTTGTTCCTAAAGGAGGACATCTACCAGCTGCTGGAGTGTAAGCGAGAGCGCTCTCGTCATCTTGCCGCCCTCACCCTGCAGCGTTACACTCGCATGTTCTTCGTCAGGAAACGCTACATTGAATTCCGCAACAAAATCAGCAGGTTTCAGGCACACTGCCTAGGCTTCCTCGTTAGGTGAGGTGTCCCACAGAGATCTTACATTTTCAGTAGATTTTATTACAAAACAAAACGCAAATTCAGATTCTGATTGGAGTCCTGCATTCTTTCAATGTAATGATTCTGAATTCCAGTATGTGCTCAACCACATAGTTTAGGTTAAAAGGGCAGTGAGGTAAAGAAAATGTAAATTGTGTCTTTACATTAAAATCACTATAATTAAGAAATAAAGCTTTCAGTGAACTGTTGTGCTTGAGCTTGTAGCATGCTTGTGAAGTTTACCTCTGTGAATGTGGCAAATGTTAGGAAACAAGATCAACAATCAGTGCATTAGGATTCATTGTACTGAGATTCTCTTCATCTTCTAGGAAACGCTATGTGAAAATGAGGGAGAGTCTGGTCCGTTTCCGCTCTCTGGTCCACATGTATGTCAACCGGAAGCAGTACATTAAGGTACACTGAGATACTGTGGTTTGTTGGACTGATGTTTATACCTTCTGCCTGTGATTTTTTTTAAGTAACACATGTATTTGATGCAGTGTCCTTTCAAACATCTTCATGTTTTCTTCATTTCTAAGAAAATAATTTCAAATATGACCCACCCTTAAGCCTGCTTTGTGCTTTTGAGTCTTTCTGCTCTGGATTTACATTAAAACACTGACCATGTGTTTTTGGGATCTCATTGAAGATGAAGTTTGAAGCCAGGAGGAAAGCAGAAGAGGAGAGGAGGAGGAGAGAGATGGTAAGATGAAGGACTAGCTAAGACAAGACTTCAATGAGAAAAGCATCCGTGTTTTTGTTTTTGCACACTGGCATGAGTTCAAACCAGCAGCCTATGTTAGAGCTCTTCTAACCTCATTGTTAGTTTGCAGATAGATTAAAAGTGGTGTTTCTTTCAGGAGCTGACCAAAAGGGAGGTGGTTAATGTGACCCACTTGGTGATCCCTGCAGAGCTGGGCGCTTTGCTGCAGACAGCAGGAGGTGTGTAGACGTCTGTCCGTCTTTCCCGTCAGTGTGCATCACATGCACATAGATTATTCATGTGTGTGTGAGTGCTCCAGCCAGCTGTTTGAATGTGTCTTATCTCATCAGCACTGACAGTATCAAATTAAGAAATGATACGAACAGTTCTGACAGGGTGGAGCAGGAGGCCCATCATCTAATAAATAAACCAGACACTGAAAAATTGTCAAGGAATGTAAAAAAGTTTTAGGATTTTGTACATGTAAGTTTTTGGTGCTCTTCCATTACTCCTGGCTGACTCCTCGTTTAACCTTGTCTGTTACTCCCTTCAGTCCGGAGGGAGTTGCACTCAGACTGCTTGGCTCTGCTTCAGGCTCCTCATATCCAGGATGATGCTGAACTCACGTTGCCTCTGGACATCAACAACTACCCTTTCTTCCGCTATGTTCAGATTTACTTCAGGGTGAGATGCACGTGCATCAGCATGTCGTCATATGCTGTGTAACATACTGTGTATGTGCGTGGTTACTCAGATTTGAGGACAGCTGTTGAAGTTTGTGTTTAGATTTATCGGTTATAACATAATTTTGAAAGGTTTTAGGTAGATTTGTTTGAAAAGCTGTTTATTAAACACAGCAAATCTTTTGTTGCTGTAGGAGCCAAAGTTTGGGATGTTGATGGCTCCTCTGGAGTCATCTCTGACCCGTGTGGAGGACGACCTGAGAGGGGAGGCTCTGGAGCTTTTCAACATGGTAGGGTGATCTTTGTTCTCCCCTTAAAAGGCAGAGACTATGTAAACTGTTCTTTTTGGTTGTTTGTCTGTCCGTCGTGCACAGTTTTGAAACATCGAAGAGCTCGAGCTGATTTCAGTTGGGTGGAAATCGCCCCAAGGTCAAGGTCAAATGTGAAAATCAGTAAAAACCTTCCTATTACCCAGTTTTTATGAATCGTCTTCAAACCTCTCAACAGTATAGCAGGTCTTGGGGAAATGAGTACGTAAGTTAGCTAAGCATTTGACCTTAATCTTCATTGTTAGTGCCGAAGGTCAAATTTAACCTTGAACACAAACTTCAAGAAATCATATCAAGTGTCATACACTTTTTTAATGCAACGCCCTACGACGTCACAACTATGCCATAACAGGTTGTAATGAAAGCATCATAAAACATCAGTTTAAGTTTCCCATTTACCCTGAATATTCTTGAGCACTGCAGTAATTTAAAATGATAACAGTTTCACAGAGACACACTTGCATCATGTCATTATGTTACTCTCGTTACACAGAAGCAAACCATCCTCTAATTATGAGGTTCTGCTACTAACTGGGAAGCAAATAAGAAATTTGGAACATGCTTTTTACATTGTAAAAGATTTAACAGCAGAATAAAAAAGTCTCTTCTATTTTCTCGTGTTTGTAGGACAAACCTACAAAAACACACACAAATACGTCACCAGACTGCCATAAAGCTGTAAAACCGACAGAGTTAGTTGTTACAGCTTTCACCTGGATTCTGTTTTCTTCAGGTATTACGGTTTATGGGGGACCCTCATCTGAATGGGGCGCAGGAAAACATGTTTGGGAATTACATCGTCCAGAGAGGCTTGTCGTCGCCAGGGTTACGAGATGAGATCCTGGCTCAGGTTGTCAACCAGGTGTGGAGGAACATAAACTCTGAGAATGCAGAGAGAGGCTGGCTGCTGCTGCTGGCATGTGTCTGCTGCTTCGCCCCATCGGCCAAGATGGACAAATATCTGCTCAAGTGAGAAATCATAAAATGACCTCGCAACTAATTATTTAGCAAATAGTTTGAGAGGTTAAAAAAAACACATGTTAAGAAGCTATATGCTGTAAGTAAGAGACTTCTACTCCACTGTTGAACCTCATTTCACCTCTGCTCCAGGTTCGTGTCGGACCACGCTCCTGCTGGCTGGCAGGTGCTGCTGCAGCACAGACTCATCCAAGCGAATCAGAAGATGCAGCTGGGATCAGGCTCCGCCCCCGAGATTGCGCGGACGTATCCGCTGTCGCTGCTTGAGTGGACCGCCAATAGGAAGAAGGCTAACATGGTGTTGCACGTGCACTGTCTTGATGGTAATATCTCACCTGCTTAATGTTGCAATGTTCAACTTTTCATCGGTCTGCTTCTTTGCTCTTTTCCAAGAACTCCAAATGATTCAAGCAAAGTAAATAAAAAATTCACAACATTTTCCTTTACAATCAGTATCTAGTTTTGAGGTGCACAGAAAAAAACCAGGAGCTGTTCAAATATTTAGGAAGTCTTTCACACCTGGGGTCTAAACTGGCACACACCTCAGAGAAAAGAAAGAGGGACGACCTGGCATTGCTTTTATTGTGTAGGATCAATTACATCCCCAGATCATTGATTATTCATTGTCATTCAGGATCAGGTGATGTGACTGTGGGGCTCATGTGCTTTGTATTGCGCAATTAACACAGTTTGTTAGTTAATGAGTGTAATTTAAAGCAGCAAAGGAACTATTTGTTGCATTTTTATTAATTTATCTCTCCCTGCAGGAGGGTCCTTCCTGTGTCCTGTCCATTCCTGGACCAATGGAGAGGATTTAGCAGGAAACATTCTGCGTCACAGGTTTGGTTTTGTATTTTTAGCTCCATAACATTTAATGTAAACATCTGAACATGCCATGATAATGTTTAGAGAGTAGTTTTAACACGTGTGTATAGATATTGTGAACATCTGAATCATGCATCTTGCAGGGGAGTGTCTGACTGGTGGAGGGGGAGTTCAATTCTGATGAAGGAGCAGGGTCAGTGGGTGGAGTTAGCTGGTCATGACTATGTCATGGACCTGATTGCAGATATGGAGCTTCCTATGGACTTCCCAAAGCAGAAGAGTTACTTCATCATCAGCACTGACAACCCAGCTAAAGTCAGAGCTAATGCCAGCCTGTTAGTATGCAAGATGCACACATGCAGTTCATTACTCACGTGACTAAAGCTACACCACGTGGCACATTACTCCTCTCTCCTCTCATCTCTCAGTGCTTTGTTTGGCAGTGGCTTTGACTCAGATGAGGAGCTTCCTTCCTCCCTTCCTCTCAGCAGCAGCAGACCAGCCTACAGCCTGCCTGATTCAGATGGTTACTACAGCCACGGTACACACACACAGTTAACTCTTAACTGCATAACTGAATTTTTAAGCACTTACAAATTAAAGATTTTCAAATGATCTGATCAAATGTACAAACTAATCTTTCTGTGAATTGAAGCCCCCATCGGCTGTTGTTTTTAACTACTTACTAGCGTGTATCACTCCCAAACTGCTGAACCCAAAACTTTTATGCTCTTTGTGTTTAACAAATGCTTCAGCTGTGTTATAGATGAATCCCACCTGTCCAGATGTTTAAAGCTGAGTACCAAGGATGGCACTCAGAAAATAGCTTTTTTGAGTCGTGAAATCAGAGGTTTCAGGTTTCCAACTCACTCTGGGTTCCAAGAGATACAGTTAGCAGGATTATATGCAAATTTAAAACTTGTGCTAGTTTGAGTACACAGTCTATAAGAGGAACACTAATGAAGCAAGCTTGATCCTTGCATATTTGCCACTGCATTTTTGATATGCAAGAAAACACATGGATAGGCCTGCAGGGTGCTGTGAGTCTGTTTATGGACTGATGAGACTAAAGTGGACCTGTATTGACCTCTGGATGGGCTACGTGTGTGGTGTAGGAAGAGTAGGCACTATTTTACCATCATGACAGCCAATCCCTCTGATGTTCTTTGATGGGACTTAAAGAAAGCAGTGGATTCATAACTGAGCTGGATGCTTTTGGCTTCTTATTAGGAAATTACCGGAATGTCTTATTGTAGATTTTAACAGTTAAAAGGTGCCCAACAAAGTAATGTATTTGTTGATGATAACCTTTTTTGGAGAAGTTCATTAAAGCTTTAATTAAAGCTTTAATTTGAATAATTTTAATCACATGACCGGAATGTCTCTTACATTAATGCAGTTGAATAATTGTTTGTACAAGTTTCTGTATTTAAGTAGTTTTGTTTATTAGAGTTTTGGTTATGATGTATGCTCACCTAGTCCTCACCACTGTGTTGTATGTTTCTAACTCTAATTAGTTACTTCCTGGTTCATTTTGCAAGCACTTGTTTTTCTGTGTCTTGTGTTTGTGTTTTCATTAGGTTATTGTCTTCGTTTCCCACATTATCTGGTGTGTTTGTATTGTGTGAGTCTCCATCTGTTCCTTGTCGCATCATCCAGGTTGTGTGTTTCCTTTGTTCAGTGTTTCCCCTACGTTTCCTAGTTTTGGGCCCTTTGCTTCAGCTGTGCTCTTGTTTTGTATCTTTGTATCATTTGAAAGCATTCAGCACTACAGCTGCTGTTTGAGTTTACACGCTGTTTCATGAGCCCTGGATGTGGGTCCATGTCCTGCTTGTCACAGAGCTGCACTTTGGCAACAAAAATGGAAGAGTTGGGAAAGTTTGAAAGTCTTGTGATCTTGAAACAGTTTCCTGTGTGTTGTCCGAAGAGAGAGAGAGACGTAGATAAAAAGCTGGATCAATTAATCAAGGTTTCTGCAACAAATGTGACAATCAAAACCGTGAAAAAACAATGAACTGACTTAGGTTGCATTTTTGAGAATAAGACATTTTGATCAGTGACTAACAACCTTTTCTCTACAGTTAAAGTAAACCTGATCACCTGATAAAACATGCTTGATTAAAAGAAAGAAAATATCAAACATGACAGTTTCTGTGCACTAAAAACACTGAAAATACAATGTTTAAAGCATTATTGCTGTTTGTCTGTGTTCAGAGTCAGAAACATTGAGCGAGGGTCAGCCTCAGAGAGGGATGGACCGCTACCTGGACAGCCTGTTTGACCCTGTGCTGTCGGACAGCAGCACGGTGAGTGCTCGTCCTGATTTCTCATAAACTACACATGTCAACCAACTATTTCCTCTTTGTTTTTAAAATTGCTGTAGTGCTATGAAACTAACACGCAAAATAGTAATAAATGATTGCTTGGTATAATCTTTTAAGTCATCTACCAGGTGAAATACTCGACAGATGACCATATTACTGCATTGCCACTGCTTTCATTTTGACAAAGACTTTTCACTATAAATGTGTCTATGTAGAGCTGCAAGTGCTTTCCTGCCACTGCAACTCAAAGCTTATTACTTCTTTGTTCAGTTATATTAATTATATTATAAGACCAATCAGTTAATTGCCGACCTAAAAGAAAAGTAATAATACAGGTGGATAGTTGTAGCTCTGTGTCATTGATCTGTCCTCTGAGTGTGAACAGAAGAGTGCTGATGGAGGAATTGAGCATGTGATCCTCGGCTTGTGTTTGGGTATGAATGGAGCACACGGGACGGCTGATTAGGTTACCGAGTGACCTACCGTATATGACCGCAGCAGCAGTCAGCATAAACGAGTCACCGTGTGGGGAAAAGATTCCGCTCATAGCTTCATCTTTTGTTTATTAGTGGAAACAAAACGAGTTCAGCGTCCTCATCACTCGGGTTGCACAGGAAAGGTTGCATCAGGAATGTTTTAGGGCTTTGAGTAGTATATATCAATGGCAATAGTTAAAATAAAAACATAATATCTGTGTTTGGCAGAAGTCTTGATAGACCTGTTTAGATTTTCTTGAGCAGTTTTGGCTTTAAAATCATCTGACACTGGAAACAAAGTAGCTGAGAATTTCAGTCAGCTCAGGAGAATGAGGTCTGTCATGTAGTGGTGAATTTTGTTGTAGTCCATTTAGTGTCTTTATGCTGGAGCCTCTCCTCCTGCGTGTACGGTACTTCCTGGAGAGTATACTGTTCCTGCAGCTCTGGCTCAGAGAGGGTCTAAATCAACCAATCCAGTTCACTCCCTCTTGCTTGTTGTCTTAGTCCCTCTCCTTCCCTCCCTGCTTCTGACACCTTTTCTTTTTCCACTTCATGCCCCTTAAACTCCAGTTTCTCAACTATAAGCATCCCTTTCCTTCTGCTGAGTCTCCTGCTGCTCTTTGCTCACCAGGACATGGAGAAGAGTGGAAGTTTGTCAGAAAGGATGAAGGGAGGAGGAGGTATAGGCATCACAGGAGAAGGAAGGGAAGAGGGAGAGAGTCGTCCAGCTTCCAGCCGGCCTTATCCACCAGGAATACATCCTGGAGGTAAACACTGAGTGCTGTGTGTATTTGTTGTTATGTGTGTCAGTGCTGATTGGCCATATGTTTGTCTCTGGACTTCTATTTTTTTTGCTGCCTATATTTTGTGTCTAAGCGGATATTGCTGTTTCCAGAATTAGTGGCACCTTTCTCCCTTTTTGTCTGTGAATATTTTGCTGGACTTTTCATTTTCAGACATTTCTTTTGTCCTCACAGCTCACTCTCTCTGCACTGACATTAATAATTCAGCTTAACCTAAGCGCTCCTAAATCATTGGCTTTTGTCTCAGGCTAATAGAGTTTCCCTTTGTTTCTCCTTTGTAAGCTCCTCCTCAATAAATTAATAATAACGCATTTAAAATGTTTTGGTGATGCTTTATTATCAACCTACTTTCATTCCCATAGTAACAGGCAGACAGAGTATTTCTTTATTGGTATCTTAAAGGCAATGAACAGACCTGAACTTTAAAAGTTTAACTTTGAGCTGTTGGCTGTATTGACTGTCCTCATAGATAATACATTAAAAGCCATTCACTATAACAGGTGACTGTTATTTCTCTTTAACACCAGTCATTACAAATTGATCACTTTCCACACATCTAGTAATGTTAAGTACCTGGTACTATTTTTACTGGCTCTTGTGTGCTCGACTGTAAAATTCCAGAATTTTTATTTATTATTTTACCTTCACAGTTTCCTCTTTTTTCCCCTCTAATGTACTAATGCCAGGCTTACGGCACTGAGCAAAACTCACATAGTGACAGTGCCAACATGCTGATGTTACACTGGTTTGATGTTTATCATCAGCAAGCATGTTTGCTTTACTTCTAAAGCAGGGTATTGGACAAATTGAGATTTTGACCTGACATGTGTTCAAAACGCAAATCTAAAAAGAGGAAACCATACAGTATCAAACAGCACATACTGTAGAGAAATATTGGACTTTTAAGACCAACACTGATAACAATATTTGGTGATTTAAAAATCTGATATCCTGATATATCACCAATGCTTTTTTTCCCCCTTTCAGACACATGAACAAACAGATTTCCCTAGCGCTTGCTTATTTACTTGCTTGCATATTTCCTGAGTCTGATTGGATAAACTGGTTGTTATGCTTATGGTGTTTCAAACATGTGTGTTGCCCTCTGCTGGACGACCTAAACAACGTCAACTCCCAGGACACGATTGAAGCATGTTTCACCTGTCTTTACTTTTTTGTTACATTCTCATTTGTCAGCCGTTATGTTATAAGTGTGACAAATAGCTGATATTGGCCAGTAATATCATTCCACTGATGTGCTCTAACAGTTACTACTACTTTACTCAATAGTAAAAATGTTAATTTTACAATGGCTCCAGCGTAAAGCTGAAAAATAAACCGAACATTGGCATGAAACTAATTTCTGAGATTTGTAGAAAGACCCTTTGCAACAGTGTTAATTTTGACAGCAAATTTGGATTTAGTTGTAGTCACAGACTTGACTATGATGTCATTTAGTTTTAGTCGACTAAATAGCTCATGATGAAGTCAAAAGCTGCCCAGCAAATTGGGGAAGTTGGTTGTGTTTTCACTGATGAGATTTGCTCAACACGATTTACAAAGTGTCTTATTTTCCTTGCCATCAAATGTAAAATGTGTACATGTGTCTACTCTTCTCTTCCTCCCAAGCGTTGACATTTTGTCGTGTTTTCATGAGAATCGGGGAGCATGGGAGCTGGTTGTAGTTTCCCTGGGGCGGCTCAGACGTGCGTGTCCAACCTCACAGCACAAGATTAGTTCTGCTTGGATCACTTCCAAACTCGCTTTTCTGTACAACTTAATTAGTTCTGATTGGATCTCGTCTCTCCAGAATGTTTTCATCTTGTTTTTTATTTGTTGAATGCATCAATACATTTTATCATAGCTTTTGTCGTCCTGCATAAGTTTTTATTAAGTTATTGTTCTCATTCGAAAAAACAAGGTTGTTGATGAAAACTATAATTAAAATTATTTTTCAACATAATTAACACGGTTTTTCAAAGCGATAAATACAGCACAAACATCTTCACACCAGCACTGATACAGAGCAGAAAAACATAACAGCTTCTTCATACAAATTGTATGAATACAGAAGTTGTTTGCTCAGCTTTAAGGACTTTTCTTGTCGTAGTCATGTCAGCACCTGCCTGATAACAAAGACACGGAAAGTGCCTCATGGCCTTGAACAGAGTTTACAGTTAGATTTGAACCTGTTGCTTCCCATCTTCACACACGCACACACTTTGTACTCTTTGTACAAGATGTTACAGTCACATACCAGCAGAACACAGAGATTAGAAAAGCTGAAACAGGTTTTCCATTACACACTCAGCAGGATTTGTCTGGGTCAAAGTTGGGGAGTAATAAACACATTAATATTGATGTTCTATGAACCACAGCATCAGTGTGGCTAATAACGACCACTCTGACATATTTTATTTCTGAATCTGAACTTGATCATACCTTGTTTGTCGTAAAATGTGAAATATTTCCCAGTCACTAACAATGTGTGGACTAACTGCCACTTAAGACCTGTCTATCTTCCTTTTCCCTGCCTGCTACTCCTCAAGCTGTGCCAGTGCTTCCAGTAGCAGGAGGAATGATGCCCCCAATCCCTGCTATGCCAATCCCCTCCCACCACCATCATCACGAGCAACATCAACAACAGCAGCAACAACAACAATACCACCAATACAACCGACCCCAACACCCCTACCACCGTCAGCAATCGTTTTCTGCCACCACTCCTTCTAGTCGTGTAGCACCCACGCAGTCACCCACTCGCACCCCCGCTGCTGCCCCCGCAGCTACCCCTGCTGTTGATACCGATGTCGCTTCCAATGTGTCTGTTGTCCCGGGTCTGCCTGCGGCGCCCTCACTCCCAGCCACGCCTGTGGTTCCAGGCTTGCCTGTGATGACAGGTGTGCCAGGTAGAATAAAAGGATGTGTGTTAGGTTTTCCAGCATGTTTGGCCTGAAGTGTTTGGGCATGATGGACTCCTTTATTTCTTTTTTCATTAATTAAAGCCAGTTTCAAGTTTTTTTGTGTTTGTTTTTTATGTGGGGTTGCAAAGTTCATTCGTGTGGTTTGTTTTAAACAGATAATTCTGTTTCTTGTGCTCTTAGTGCAGCAACAACATAACAGTTATATGTTTGTGCTTCTCCAGGATCGGAGCAAGTGGTACTGACTCAGCAGCAACAAGCCATCATCAACCAACAAGCCATCATTCTGGTCTGACATCATTTCTCTGAACAACTCTGATATTAAAACCACTGTTCGTACTGGGCGATACAGTTCTGTGTAAAAGAGAGACTGTGCAACACTTACACCTAATGATTCAGTAGTTTGTAGGAGCACATCTAGCAGCAATAACTTGAAGTAATCATTTTCTGTGTGACCGGTTTGTCACATAGTTGTGGAGGAATTTTGGCCCGCTCTTCTTTACAGCGTTGTTTCAGTTCACTGGGGTTTGTTTATGCTTTCTCTTAAGGTCACATCACAGCTTTTCAGTCAGGTTTCACTGGACCATTGCAACACATTGATTCTTTTCTTTTTCAGCCATTCTGTTGTAGATGTGCTGCTATGCTGGGGATCAATGTCCTGTTGAATGACCCGGTTTAGGCCAAGTTTTAGCTGCCTCATGTAGACAGACATCACATTGTATTTTCTTTCTGCACCAAAAATATGACACAACAATCTAGTTTTTTGTTTGTTGGTTTTTTAGACTTGTTCAGTATATTTCCAACTTTCCAACTTACCTAATATTCATATTTAACATGCTAACTGATGGCTGCAGAGGCTTACATGTAGCTAATGGGTGTTTTGCAGTTCTTCTGAGTATTGCACTGTCTGACCTTAACTCGTGAATGCACCAGAGCAGCAAAGCGCCAAAACATCTGATTTTATAGATGTGCTCACACTTGCTGATGATCAGCTAATCCATTACATTTGATTTGCTGCTACTTACCCTCTCAATTTCAATGGAAACATTAATGGTGAACTTTTTTTACAGGACTGCACAGAGCCTTTTTCACATGGCTGTACGAGCAAATGAAGTATGATAAAACTGTCTTTATGCAGTCAAATGCTAAAAAGATAATGCTGCACTCTGAGCCCTTAAACTAATGTTTAAGTGAAAGATACCATAATCAGTACCACTTTCACATTTGTATGTCACAGTACACATGACGCTAAAGGCTGTACTACCAAAATACTTGGATAATCTAAGCAGTTAATTCATTTATTGAGTGAAAATTGACAACTTTACAAATGTACCACATTACTTTACTGACTCCTGACATCAAATGTCTTGCCTAAACAAATGATATCAAGTTACAAATTGACACAGTTAACCTAAACATTAAGTTAAACCATAAAAGATGAATATGTTTTAAACATAGGTATAAACTGTTGTTTACTAAATATTGAATATATGTTGGATTGTTTGTGTTGCAGGCCCAGCAGATGACGATGCAGGCCATAGCAATCCAGCAGCAAATGTTGTCTTCTTTCCCCCCAGCTGCTCCAGCCCCACAGTCACCACCCTCATACTATCACGCGCACTCACAACAGCGCTCACGCACAGCCAGTCCTGTGAGTAAACACACACGCTGCTGTGTTGATGTAACGTTCAATACACTTTATGCATGCAAATCTGAAATATAATCTTGAAGCCGTATCACTTATTGTTGTTTTTCCTGCAGACCAAAGAGAGTGAGGCGTCTCTGCACAAGCCAAGCGCTGCCGCTGTTCAACGGAAAACGAGTATGTGGTACACTTGCTGTGCGGTTTCTGAATCAAAAAAGAGTGGAAATAAAAATATTGGTGCATTGCAGCATAGTGATTTGTGGTTGGAAAGCCCACTGCAATAATTGAAAATGCAGAATTGAGTAACTGTCCTTAAATAAGTATATGATTATCACTTTAAGGATTTCTCCCTGTGTGTCATGAGTCGCTGTGTGGCAGGCAGGAGTTGGACCCAAAATGCAGGCACTCAGGCATGAGGTTTAAACACAGAAAAACTGAGCTTTATTTGCTGGCAGGGGAAAGTCATAAAAAAGCAACCTAAACTAAACTGGAAACTCATAAACAAACCTCACAGTGAGCCACAGGGAGATCCACACAGCATGAGGGACAACGCAACACTGACTCAGAGAAACACAGGGTTTAAATACACTGGGAAGTAACGAGGGGAATGAGACACAGAAGGAGAGCACAGCTGGGGGAAATCAGAACTGACGAGACAAGGAAGCGTAAACTGAACACACTGAGATAAGACAGAGACCTTCAAAGTAAAACAGGAAACACATAACACAGACTGAACAAAAGACACAGACTCACATGCAGGCACTACAACAGAGGGAACAGAGACGTGGGACCAGGGCAGACACAGACACTGACTGGACACGGGGATATAGCGGACAGGGGAGACAGCAACTAAGGATTACACAGAGACAAACCATAAGACATGACTCTAACAAAGAAACCAAAGACTAGAAATGATAAATAATATATAAACTCAAAACCCTGGTTCAACGACCCAGGCATCCTAACACTGTGGCTACAGGGGTTAGGGATGAACCCTGAACAAACCGGGTTCGTGTGTAATCAAACTTTTTATTCCAGGTCCATTACGTGGCCCCCCTCCTGAGGATGTGGTCCGCTCCACTGTGAGTAACACTGAGCACTTGGACCCCAGCCATGATATTAAAGACATTATCAAACAGCACCAGCCTGAAGGCACAACATCTTCCTCTGGATCTCCCACGCAAAGGTTAACACACACACACACACGATGATGTGAGATATTGACGACTGTCATACTCTGTGGTATTTAATCTGTTCTGACTACTGTGGTGTGTGTAGGAGAAGTGATGGAAAGTTGTTTGGAAAGAAGCCAGACCCTCATGATGAAGCGATGGAGATCCTTAAAGATCAAATGGCAAACCCACCACAACCGGTATCCTAACTCCACACCTACCCCACACACACACACACACACACACACACACACACACACACACACACACACACACGGCAAAACAATATCTAACCATTTTCCATATCTCAGACTCACAGAAAGACTTCGTCCGCCCAATCTAAAGAAGACAGGGGACACAAGACTAGCCAGAAAGCCAAGCCTCGCCCCCAAGGGCCATCTAGCTCCAACATAAGCCCCGCCCCTCCTCCAGGTAAATTTACACTGTAGAAATACCTGTGAATAAGCTCCAGATTAGACTGATACAGGTGTGTATTGTTCATGATATAAATAAATAAATGAATGTTCTTGCTTCCAGTCTCCAGAGAGTTGCCAGTTGAGGAGGAGATCATTCAGACTCAGCTCCACAGCAGAACCAGTGATGAATATTACACTTATTCCAACGTCCCGTGGAAACTCTACATGAGGAAAGAGGTTTGTTTTTACCTCAGTTTTTTTTTAGCTAAGTACAAAAAATGGAGCTGTAAACCCCAACGTCAATATAATCATTTACATAAAAATACAGTTTATTTATGTCTGTCCTCCATTTACAGGTTTTTTATCCTAAAGAGAACTCGAACAATCCACTGATCCTGGATCTGATCTTCAGACAGGTTGGTTTATAAATCCAATAACTGTCAATATTCATCATCTTTATTTATTTTGCTTTTATGCAATTCTTTGTGTAAACTTGTGTAAATTATCATAGAGACCTCAGGGTGTCTTCCAGCTGGTCTAGTTAACAGTAATTATGGCAGTAGTTCAGATGGTCATGATTCATTAATATTAAAATTCTAAAATAGTGTCTGTGATGTAGTTATTTTTCACTCCAAGTGTTTCCCATTAGCACATTCCTATTCCTGGCTGTGTCTTCCCAGATTGTACATGACACCTTTTCTGAGGCTTGCATACGCATCACGCAGGAGGAGAGACAGAAGATGAAAGACCTGTTGGGTATGAAACTAGCATGCATGCTTTAAGGTTTATGACTTACTTGCATCTATGTGACGCTCTCTGTTGGTTCTCAGGAGTTCAAACCTTTACTGATCCTCTGTTTCTGTGACAGCGGAGAACAAGGTGGATCAGGTTTCAGGAACATACAATGAGAACGTGAAGAAGAAGGTGGTCACCGTGGCTAGAGACGAATGGGAGATCTACTTCTCTCGCCTCTTTCCAGCCTCTGTGAGCTGTTGTTTTGCTTGGCATAGATAAACTGAATTAATAAATAGTTTCATGTGTTTATATTGTGGTGTGTGTATATGGTTGTGTGTGTTTTCCAGGGCAGTGTCGGGACAGGTGTGCAGGTGTTGTCCGTGTCTCATAAAGGTATCAAGCTGCTGAAGATGGTGAAGAGCAGCTCTTCTGCTTCCGACTACTTCAGAGTGCTGAGGCCTTACAGGTGAGTCTCATACAACATATTCCTGTTAAAAAACCCTGTAAGTTAGATTGTTTTAAATGCATTTTCTTGTTTTAAAAACACAAATCAGATGCTAAAAAGAAGATCTGGTCATAGATCTTATTTAACTTTCTGTGTATACATGTCAAATGCCTGATTGCTTTGAACTATGACTTTAAGTTGACTTCCTGGTTTGGCGTATCACTTCCTTTGCAGCTATTCAGACATCCTGTTTGTGTCTATTCCATCTAAGAACATGCTTGAGTTCAACCTGACTAATGAGAAGCTGATCTTGTTCTCCGCCAAAGCCCCGCACGTCAAGCATATGACCGACTACTTCCTCACAGAGCTTAAGAAGGTCAGAGGAATGTTGTCAGTGTCTGCGTGTGACGAAGTGTGAATTATGAATGGATGAGTTTTTGTAATGCACACTGATTGGCACAATTAAATTAGATAACATTACTGTGTAAAAAAAACTCATATAATTTTTTTTAATATATGTATGCATGGGCTTTACTCCATGTCCTCTTTGATTTGAGTGTTTTTTTATTAACTTTCTATTTATTTATTTTTTTACTTTAAAAAGATGAAATTTCAGGTGTAATCCAAATTTATACTGATGCCATAACATTGACATCTAAGCGCGTTCACAGGGTGTGTAGTGCTCTTTATCCACGTGTGAAACTGGCTCAGTTTTCAGTGTCTTAAAATTATGTGCAAAAATAATTTTTTTTAATATTTTGCTTCCAAGAAGCCAGACTTTCTTGTATTTTTTTTAAAGTGGTTTTGAGCAATACTTTTAGAGTTTTTCTTTGGACATTTTCTTCTTTTTCCCTCATTTTCACTCCTTGTACCTGACCATTTTCAGAGGAATTTTTTGTTTTGTTTGTTAAGCCACTTAACACTGACCTCTGAATCATTCAAGCACCAAAAAAGGCGCTTGAGTCAAAGGATAAGTCTGTATTTTGTCTACATGTGACACACAACTTAGCAAAAAAAAAAAACAACAACAACAAAAAAACCAAACAGGCACTTTGTTTCTAGCAGCCTGTAAAAAAAAAAAAAAAAAATGAAAATCCCCATTTCTGGAGCTGGATCTTCAAAAAATTCCAAAGACAACAGACATGAAATAGCAATTAGCAATTTTACACCAAACAGGTCCTTCCCAAAGAGCTGCTAGCTGAAACCTGGGTGTATACCGGCATGGTGTGCAGTGTGTCCTGACACGTGACCTCATCAGAAATGGTTTGAGTGGAAGCCATTCTTAAGGAACGGAAACGGGGAGAAAAGACTGAAGTGTGCCAAATAACCCAAGAAGTGGACTAAAAGTCAGTGACAACAGGTGTTATGCACTGATGAATCCACATTTCAAATGATCGGTTCAAATCATCATCAGTATGTACGGAGGAGGAGGTCGGGAGAGATGTACAACACTGAGCGTCTCCAGCCATCTAAAGCATGGTGGAGGCGCCGTCATGGTTTGGAGCTGCAGACTACTTAAACAAAGCTTGCCTGATGATTTCAGGCTGTGCTGAAGAATAAAAATGGTCACACAAATCCTGTATTTCTTGTATGCTTGCACATGTTTCAATAAATCAATGTACATATTTCCCATTTTCTTTGTAAAATACAAAACCATGAAGTGTGGCTTAAGACTTTTATACAGTACTGTATTATATGGCACTTTAACTATAAAATATCACTACCTTTATTTCTTTATTTTTTACTTATGGAGATGTGATCAGTACGCAGGAATAACTATTTTAAGTTTATAAACTTTAAAACAAACCTACAGTGAGTAGCGCTGACAAACCCATGAATTCAAAGTGGACATTAAGCAGTGAGTGAGGAAAGGGATTTTCTTGGCACAAATGTTCTTTGGCTCTCTGCTGGATGTCAGCGTGCCCTGTCTTTGTCAGGACTCGGAGTATGTGGTGGCAGTGAGGAACTACATCACTGAGGACAGGACTCAGCTCAACTTCCACAAAGGCGACATCATCAGACTCCAGCACATGGACGGACTGGAGGCTGGTGAGATACAGGAACAATCCAACACTGAAAATTGTCACAGTGATAGATCTGCGTTCTGCCTCTGAATTATTTCACAGTGCCCATTTCATTGTGTGGTTGTATCTCAGGTAAACGTTATGGCTGCATTGTGAGGAAGAAGGTGATGCTTCTGGAGGAGCTAAAGAGAAACACCGCTGAGTTTGGTGCGTGTGGCGTGACCTTTCTTATTCTAGCTTTCTTCTAACATTTTGGAGTTTATTTATGTTGGTTGTGTGACGCAAAATATTTACGACATTGAAGAGTCTCTATTTTGTGTGCAACCTTTTACTTATTTTGTGTGTGTGCATGTGTGTAGGCTGGCGGTTCGGCGCCGTGTATGGAAAGTCTGGAGTGTTCCCCAGCGAGTTCATCCGTCCTGTGGCTGCTCCGGACTTCTTGGTCCTGCCTCCTGAACGCGTGGAGCCCCGAGACCGGCAGGGACGAGTCGCTGCCTCTGCTGCTGTTGCCGTTGCGATGGGCTCAGCTGTAGCTGCTCATGAGCTCGACCTCTCTACCGAGGTGCTAACTGCATTTTTTTACTCTTTTTTTCTGCTTTTTCAAGCTTCCCACTGTCAGAATAATAGATTAAAGGCTAGTGTAACCTACAGAGCTCAACATGAAAAGTACCCTTACATTATGGTATTAGCCAGTGTTTATACAGCATACATTGGAATGCTTTGGTTAGCAGAAATGGAAATATTTTTTAGATAATTACACTGTTGGTGCTCCCAGTAAGTGGCACTCTTGCTTTTGCTCCTCATGCTGTGGATTTGTGTGTGTCTCAGGTAGTGAATGAGATCTATGGAGACAGCCTGGGTGTCGAACTGGACGACCTGCCTCTGCACAGCAGCCAGTACCACATGGTTGAGTTTGCCAAGAAGTACTTCCGAGAAGCGCAGAGGAACAGGAGGTCAGACACACACATGTGCAGTGTCAAAAACAAAAAAGAGTTAGAAGGGTTCAATGTAAAGCTAAAATTTGCACTTACGGTGATAAATAAATAACCAAGAGTTGATTGTCTGCTTTTCCCCACAGTGATCAGAAAGCGAAAAAGGGGAAGGAGCTCAGGGACCCTGCTGACATGGTCAAATTCTCCAAGGTAATTCAAATCAAAATCATGTCTCTGTGTTCAAATATATAGGATATGTTTCTCTGTGCCTGTGCACAGACATCTAAAATGTTTTTCTTGCCATCGTGTTCTGGTTTAACATCTTGTTTCTCTTTCTAGTCTCCAATCCAGGAGTCACTGATCGACTTCTCAGACAGTGGGATGAACCGAGTGGCTGCTGACATCTTCTTAGGTGAGAGCAGAGTGTGGAAACGAAAAGAAACATAGGAGGTTGAAGCAGAAGATAGCAGCATAAAATACGCATATATTTCGTGTTTCTTTGTGTTTATTTTTAGTTTATTTTTAGTATAAAAGCATTAATGTGCTTTAAACGAAATACATCCGAAAAGATGTGGTCCAGCTCCTTCTGTTTCTTTTGCCCAGCTATAATGAAGTTTATGGGAGACTTCCCAATGAAAGGCCAGACCGAGCAGGACCTGGTCACCACTATATTAAAGGTATGCTTACATCAGCAAATTGTCTATCCATTGTAATACTAAGACGAGGTCTGTGTGTGTGATTTTATGTTTTTCTTCATGCATGTGCTTAAACAAATCTAGTTAAGTGGTGACCATGGCCTGATGAAGGATGAAGCCTACTGCCAAGTGATGAAACAAGTTACTGTCAACACCAGCTCCAAACCGTAAGGCTTCCAGCGCTCGCTTGTTCTTAAAGAGCGGTGACATGATCGTGGAGAGGCTTTAATCTGTGGCTGTGTGCGCGCTTCTCTGTGTGCAGGGACAGCTGTCAGAGAGGATGGCGGCTGATGTATATTCTCACATCTTTCCATCGGTGCTCTGATGTTATGAAGCCGTTTCTGTTGACGTTTCTCCAGGATGCATGTGCCAGCCCTGGTTTGCAATACCAAGGTGGGCATCGTGTTCATCAGTCCATCTCTTTTGATCTTCACTGGTCTAAAGTGTTTACTAGCTGCTCTTCCAATTGACAGGTATTGCCAAGGCATGCGAGCAGAATCTGAGGAGGACTTTTCAGTATGGCGGGCGTGTGCAGTATCCCAACAGCATGGAACTCAAAGCAATGATGGTTAGTTTGTAAATAAGCTACACAGTGTTCCTTTGTGGCTTGAAATATGTCAAAATTGTAGGGATTGCTAACATTTATTAACTTAAAGTGTCAACAGGTGTTTAAAAATACGGAAAAACAATCGGGATAGTCCTGTATAGTCTCCTTTATCAGGTAGATCAGGCCGTGCTAATTAATCTACAGCGATATCTTTCATATTGTGGTGTCTGTCTGTCATGTTCAGATGTGACTTTGCTACATGACTTCTCAGTAACAGCTGTGGATAGCAGTGTGTGACGTTTCCCTCTGATTTGTTGTCCGTGTACAGGCCGGGCGTAGCTCCAAGAGACAGCTGTTCCTGCTCCCAGGTGGCATCGAAAGGCACTTAAAAATCAAGACATGCTCTGTGAGTGGAAAACACACACACACACACACACACACACACACACACACACACACACACACACACACACACACACAGAATGGCTGCAGTCTCTAAATGTAAAACACAGATGCCGAATTTGTAGCCTGTAGTGGCATATTTGCTTTTTCCTTATCAGGTTGCTTTGGATGTGATCGAGGAGCTTTGCTTTGAGATGGGACTCCAAAGAATGGAGGCACTGGATGAACATGCCGTCTTTCTGGTCACACACAAGGGTAACAAGGATCTCTTGTTTTAGTGGAGCTCTAAAATGCTAACATTTCCTTTTGCTGAGTTAGATATTGTTACACGTTTTGGATAATAGATGGTTACTAAAGTGTCTTTCTGTGTAGGTCAGAATGTACGTCCCCTGAACAAGCGAGAGTACATCCTGGACATCGCTACAGAGGCCGAGCCCGTGGATGCCAACTACAGTCTTTGGTTCAGACGGGTTATATGGAGTCTAGCTCTCAAACTTGACAATGAACTTTATGTCACCATGCACTATAACCAGGTATAAATCTCATTTCACAGAGCTGTAGATTGAAGCAGTCCTGAAATTTTAGCTCACGTGCTAAAAATTTGTGACATCCTAATATTTCATTGGATAGCTGACATCTTTTTTTTTGTGGCCACATACGTCATCACCACCTGATGAGGGTTTTTTTTTTTGTGGTCGGGCGGTGTGCATAGAAGTACATCTTGTTTCGTCTTCTCATCAGTTGATATTTGTCATAGAAACAAGACGGACTAATGCACATTGTGCATCTCTTTTCAAGGTGTTGCCAGACTACCTGAAGGCCTTGCTGAGTGTGGTTCCTCAGGGTAAGCCCAGTGAACAGCATCTGCAGCAGATTACCAGGCTGGCTGCCCTACAGCATCGTGCCAAAGACACCATCTACCTCCCCACCCTGTAAATATATCCATTTGTTGTTGGAAACCTTTTGCATGCTAATGTACCAACTCACACTTGCATATCAATTACTTTTGGGCAAGTTACTAGTGATACAAGGGACAAATTAAAGGTAGGTTTATGTTGATTTTTTGTCACCCATCATATCTAATCATATCTATGCAATCAACATGTGACTGAAGTGCAGACTTTTAGCTTTAATTCAAACGGTTTAATGAAAGTGTTCCATTCACTTTTTAGGAATTAAATTGATTCAAAGTGATTTAAATTAAAGTTATCTAAAGAAACCAGTGATTGAGACTTTTAGTAGCTTAATTTTTTCCAAACAGTAAGACATGGCTGACTTACAGAAGAGCACGTTTGGCCCAGATATCCCTTTTCTACTATTTCTGATATTGTGGCTATATCACAAAGGGCTGAGAAGGTTGCTGCTGCATCCAGGGACTAAGTTAGTTACCTAAGGGTTTTATATAACAACACTCTTTAAAATGTAGTAAGACAATAATAGTAGACCCAGGACTGAACCTTGGGGAAACCTACAGGTTGGAGAAGCAGTGGAAGAGAATGTACGGTATCCCTGAGAGGTCAAACGTACTGCAACGTAAAAGAACACAAATAGAAAAATGTTCCAAAAGCACACAAAACACAATGAAAATTCATCAGGTTAGACCATTACATGGTATGTTGAACAACTAATATAAAACATTCATCTACAGTGTTATATGTATCATTCAATTACAACTTTACTTCCTCACAACAGCTACAAATCCTCAGGTTCTGTGTCTCAGTCGAATCCTGTGGATGTCTCTGTTTCTCTCATTTCCACAGCTGTTCTGTAAGATTTTCTGCTAAAAAAACACTTTTGTTGTGTTTTGGGAGCTTTTTTCCCCCAACTTCCACTGTGCTATTTATCTTTTTATTTTTTATTTTTGCTTTACATCTGTTGTGTGTTCCTTTTTTAATTTCATTGTGCATTTTTGTGTTTTTATGTGCTTTTGTAGCATTTTTGTATTTTTCTGGCCTTTTCTTATGCTGCAGTCTTTTTGACCTCTCAGGGCCACCATACTCTGCTTTGCACATTGTCGGCTTGCACAGAAAAATACACCTAACATGCACATGTATAATTTGATCTGCTGTCTCTCAATTACACCTTGTTCCCTCTTTGTGTGTGCGTGTGTGTTAGCCGTGAGGTGCAGGAGTGTATCCCTCCGCAGTTCTACAGCAAACAGGGTTCACAGCAGTGGCTGAACATGACAACACAACACATGCAGCAGGTCCAGCCCTTAAACCCACACCAGGCCCGTGCGCAGTTCCTTGGTAAGACAACAGTTCTTTGTGAGTGTGAAAGATACTCACAATTTGGCCATTTAACTTTTACATATGTCCTATAATATTAATAACTTTTGTATTGTTAATAGCAAAGCCCATTGCATGTTCTGTCACAATTCTATTAGGATAAACATCTGAAACATCTGGTAAACAAAAAAAAGGCTTATTCTGATCCCAAATAGCAGTTCTAAGTTGATATGAGTGCAGCAAGGTGTCTTCTTAGAGCATTTTTGTTGGACCAGTGGGAAAGAAAATGTTCAAAAGCACGCTGAGTTGTCGCGACATTTTCTGTAAACATCTTTACCTCGCAATTTGAATGCGGCAGCTTATCAGAAGTGAGCTTTGGTGTGTTTTTGCCCAGGTCTGGTCAGTGCCTTCCCCATGTTTGGCTCCTCCTTCTTCTACATCCAGAGTTCTGGCTCTTCGTCCGTCCACGCCCCATGCATCCTGGCTGTTAATCTGAACGGGCTTCATTTTCTTAACAAGGACACACATGTGAGTCAAACAAGCATTTTACCCTTTTACTGATCTATTGTGATTGAAAAATACAAAAAAGGCAGGAATTTTATTATATTTCAACAAAGCTTTTGGCTCCCCCTCTTGGTTATGGTGTTTACTGGCTCTCCCATCCATCATTTTTTAATAAAATCTAAATTACAAATAAAAAAAAAATCTGTGCAAGAGAAAATATAACCTTTAAAACTTGAGATATTTAATTTTATATTTTATGTCTGTGTGTCCCCTGAATGCCTATTTATATGCACATTGGTGTGTTTGTGTGTGATTAGGAGACTATGGTGCGTTTTCCTCTGAAGGAGATTCAATCAACTCGCACTCAGAGGCCAACATCTGGCTCCAGTTACCCATATGTGGAGATCATGATAGGAGACCTGCTTAACCAGCGTGTCACACAGCTGCAGCTGGAGCAGGTGGGTGTATAAGACATAGATGGAAGATTTAGATGTGTGTGTGTAACAGTGTCTGTATTTACAGTGACACATTTCTGCAGTCAACATGTGACTGAGGTGCAGACTTTTAGCTTTAATTCAAGGTGTTTAATGAAAGTGTTGCATCAACTTTTAAGGAATTAAAGTGATTTTTATACGCAGTACCCCATTTGCGAAAATCTTTCGCAGTCAACGACAGCTTGAAGTCTACAACCCAGGGTCATCACCAAATGCTTAGTTTTCTCTCTTGAGATGCTCCCCCAGGCTTTTACTCCAACCACATTCAGTTGCTGCTTATTTGTGGGTCTCTGCCTTCAGTTTTGCATTTGAAAACTGAAGAGCATGCTTTATTGGTTTCAGAAAGATATCCCATTTCTTTGCCTTGAGAAACTTTTGGGTTGCTTTTGCAGTTAATGTGTTATAATCTGCAGTTTGAATCTGCATCAATCTGAAAGTCTGGACTTCAATCAAATATTGATTCATTTGAAATTCACTCTGATGGTGTACACAAGAAAAATTACAAAAGGAAAAAGTGTCCACAAACTTTTGCCCCTTTCGCCCCTAACTGTACCACTGAGCAGTCTATATTCACTCTTCATCTTAAGTCCAGTGTTGTTTCTTTAAGGGTCTAAATGATGTTATGCTATATGATGTTTTCCAGGGCCTGGAGCTTTGCCGAGTCATCGCCATGCACGTGGAGAACATGCTGTCAGTCAGAGAGAAGAGACTCACATTGCCACCAAGTGAAATCACCCTCCTATAGCACAAACACGAGGATGACATATACATAGAAATCACAGTTTATGCCTTAAAAATGTACTCTACCTCTATTCGTAAGACAGGTTATTTTTGTATGTAAAGGCACTGTTATGTAAGTTGATAACTTGTTTATTGTGATGATTTTGAAAAAGTGCTTTTCCATTATGGCCATGAAAATGTTATTTTTTCTTAATTGATCAGCTGTTTTCTTAATGAATGATTTGGCACATAAAATGTCATTCATGTCAGTCACATTCTAGTTTTAGGAGAAACTTGAATGAATGCCTTAATCTTTAATGTTTATAGTTTTACATAATCATCCAGAAATGTTTAAGATCTTGTCCAATATAACTATAAGGGTTAATGTCTCCTTGTTTCCATGCCCCCTCTTTAGAAGAATAGCATGATTTGCTTTGTTCTTGGGACAACATTAATTTAGTGTAATGGTGGCGCCAGTTTATTGCTGTATAACAAACAAACCCTTATAACCTCATCTTGGTTTTGACATTAATGGAAACTTTTGGTTTGATAGGATAAAGAACTTTTTCTGACACATCTCTTATTCTCTGCTTTGCCAAGGGGCAAAGTCTTTTTGGCACATAAGCTTTGAGGCCACATCACTAAGAGTTTGCACTAACTTAAATATTTTATTTTTACAATAAATTTTTTTGCAAATAGCAGTTTTACATAATTATTGCATGTGAATAATAAATTAAAGCTTTAGTATAACAGTAGTGGTGTGTGAGTACTTTATTTTTTAGCAAATACACAGCAATGTATATGAGTTAGGTGGAATTAAAGAGTATGGAAAATCATTGGTGAATACAATACTACTAAAAAAAAAACAACTAGTAAAATATAATTAAAATAAAATATATGCTAATTATAACCTTCAATTAATGGTCAGAGTTACCATTCTTTTCATGTTTTTCTTCCTAAACAGGACGTATAATCATGTTTGAAGTAGTCATTCAAACATGATTGAATCTGTCTGCTTCCATTATTTATCTTAAACCCAGTTTTTCACATCTTAAAAAAACAAATTTACAATAGTTAAGGTAAAATATTTACATTTTCTCCACAGTTTCGAGTGAGAAAAGTTAGCCGTTATTGGCTATTTAATCTCTGGCCGTTCCATTTTGTTTAAAGGAACTCCCAGTTGTCGCAGTGTACAAACTCAAGCAGCTGGGACATACCGCCGGTGTATCCTGTGCTACAAACCGAGCATCCGTCTCGCGAGCCCTTGGTTGTGTAGGCGTTGCTGAGTAATTGCTCGCAGATTTCCTCGTCCCTATTGGTTACCAATAACGGGATCCGTGTGAACCGGGAAGAGGAGGGAAGGGAGGGGGGCTGCTGTGGTCAAACCCACCAGGACCTAAACAGCACCAGGAGGGAGAGGAGGGAGGAGAGCCGCAGCAGAGGCAGTAGTGTTGTACCCCCGCTTTCAGCCTGCATGGGCTAGTCCGTTAGCTAGCTTAGCATCTTCCGACTGCGCCGAACCGCCTCTAGTCCCGCCGAGAAGCTCGGGTTGATACCTCCGTGTTACCCTCTCTGTCCCCTCGGTCCTGCCTCCCCCGTGACCGGCTTGAAGATGATGAAGTTTAGGTTTCGTCGGCAGGGCACCGACCCGCAGAGAGAGAAGATAAAACAGGAGCTTTTCGCCTTCAACAAGGTAAAGTAACGGGACAAGAGGAAAGAGAGGGAGATGGTATTCCTCCTCTCGCCTGGTTCCCCTAAACTAACAGACTTATTTTTTAAGTATGGATATATAAAAAAAGCCAGTACTTTGCAGCTGAAGTCCGGCCACTCCTCTTGCGCTTGCTGTTTTCTGTCCTACTTCGCGGACAGAAAAACAGATTAGCTGTGAAGTGCGGGTGGTGTGTTTGCAGGGCGCTTTGTTGATGTGTGTTTAGTAGCTGTTGAGTTGTTTTCACGGCGTGTTAATTACCCCTCACCCAAACCAGGACCTCGCTCAAAGTGAGCACCGAGCAGCAATCAAGGAAAACTGTAGCGCTAATATTGCTGTAATTAACCAGCAACAGAGGATTGTGTGGGTGTTGGGGATTATCAGCATGCAGATTAACGGGATTAAATTACAATACATGCTTTTCCAGCAGTTTGATGCTTCGTGTGGTGTGACCCATCTGTCATGCAATGAGCAGGGGTGTCTCTCAGCGTGATGGCACTTTTTACTCCTCTCGTCTGGTTTTAGTAGAAGCTGCCAGAACTCTGCGAGCAGGTTTTTTTTTTTTTAATCTCTGCTGCTTTTTGTTATGCAGAGTCCTCATACCCCTTGTTCCAGTTCTTGGGGGTCTTTGGGTGCAGCCACGAGTGTCAGGTTTCATGCTGGCATCACATCCACATGGATATGAACCAGTTCATGTACAGTAAATCTGAGCGTCCTGTGGTAACATTCAGTGGTGGTGATAGTGGGTTTCCCCTCTGGACAGTCAATGTAAGAGCTCATTTCAGTTCCACTTTCAGTATAAGCTGAATCTTGTCACCCAGATCACTGTTGCTCCGCCGGTGGGAACATAAAAGCAGCTTGCACCACCCAGATCTGTGGAATGTACTGATAATTCTGCATATCCAGTGTCAGCTGTAGTAACTTACCTAACAGGTTGTTTCTAAGCTCATACTGAGCACTGCAGTGGCCTTGAACTCAGGTTAGATGAAGGCATGGTCTGCATGCTGTGTCTCAGAAAGTGTCCCAGAGAGCCGGGCTGTCTGAACCTTTTAAATGTTAAAAGAATCAAGTTTGTCCTGCACGCTGGATGTGATAATGACATTAACCCTTCTCAGCAGGATTGTTTAGGACTGCGGTGCAAACAACACGATGATGACTGATGATCGTTAAGAATCAGCACTACAGTAGATTTATTTCTCCAGAATTAAGTACTTCAAGTCTGAAGTAAAAAGAGTCCTCTTTTAAGCCATTTTAGCAAATGAAAGAATAAGTAATATAAAAAAACACGAACCAGCGCATGTCCTGGAAAATATTAATCAGCCTTTCGTGGCTCCTAGAGTCGTACTTGCATGACCTTGCAGACTTGGGTAACCTCAGTTGTCTGAGTAGCATGAATGAGATTGCTCACTGTGGCCAGCACAGTGACATGAGCGCTTTGACAAACTGTCCTTACACCATCCCGCCTCAGTATCTGCATTCCAGTCGAGGCCCTCATTGAGTTTGCCATTGAACGGTTTTAGATTGTGGCTTTCCTTAGAGCCACAGCAAATAGTCGATTTGTCAGCTGGTGGATCTGACTGAAAAGCAAGCATCTCTTTTGGTAATAGAATGATCAGGTGTTTGTTTTGTTCATTTAATTTAGTTATGGGATAAAACAACTCTCACAAATTTGAAAGTAATTGCTCTTGTTAACTTCTCAAAAATGAGGTGTGATCAGTTATTGTTTTTTTTTTTTCTTTGTTTTTCTGTTACTTATTCCTGATGATATCCTATGTGGAAGTAAGCTTTTGTGTGAATGTGGCTCAGGCGGGCAAAAACTCCAGAGCAATCAGTTTGACATCATTGTTGCCGTTACACAGCTATCAGAAATGTGTTGACGAGAGTGATTTAACAAGAGTTGGTGTAGTGCCGAGTCATATCTGATAAATATATTTTGTATTATGTCTAACCAAACGAGACATCTGAGAGAATCGCCCACTAGATAAATGCCTTTGTGGTAGGAGAGTACAGTTAGGGCCATTATTTGTTGGACAAAGACATCATTTTCTGTTGTAGTTTTTCTTCCATACACCATCACAGAGGATTTAAAATCAAACAACCGGGATGTGGTTGAAGTGCAGACTTTCAGGGTCATTTTAATAGGTTCAACAAAAGTGCTGCGTTAACTATTTAGAATTCACAGCCATATTTTTCACAGTCATCCATTTTTAGAGACTGAAAATAAATTGGAAAAAAAATGAGGGATTTAAGGAATCCATGGAGATCATGAAATGCTACGTTTCCCACCATGAGACGCTCTCCTCGGCCTCTGCTGCAGCCAGCTTCAGTTCCTGCTTGTTCAAGGGTCTTCCTTCAGTAACTAAAATGACATGCTCTGTTGGGATGAGATCAGTTGATATTTATTTTTCCTTGACAAACTCTTGGGATGCTTTTGCAGTCTGCTTTGGGTCATTAACTGTCTTCACTGTGAAGTACCATCTGGTCAGTTTTCAGCTAGATCTGAGCAGAGGCTCTGGTCCTGTACATGTCACAGTTCATCCTGCTGTTTCTGTCAGACTAGACTGTGGCGATGATGCACCTCCCTTCCAAAGGAGTGTTCTTGTTGCTCGGTTAGATGTTGAAAGTAGTTCTGTCATGAAACATTTTAGTTGTCTTCTGTGGTCTTTGAGGCCTTTCGGCTTTTCTAAGTATGTGTCAGATTGTTTGGTCACTTCTAAAGTTTTTGCTGTTTCTCTAATTGGTTTATTTTACTTTTTCAGCTTTCTCCTTCACTTGCACTGACATCTCTATTTATCTCTTACCCATAATTCCAATAAACAGGTACCAAATGGGACATCAACTACTGATCTTTTATCTGCTATTTTGTTATGGAATAATGAGGGAACAGGCTTCACCTGCCCATCCAATTAATTTGGACTCTCTGAAAATGAGGGACTGTGTATAAAACTTACTGTAATCCATAAACAGTTAATGCAACACTTTTGTTAAACGCCTTGAAAAGAAAACTGAAAGTCTACACTTGAATCATATCTTCTTTGAGTTGTAAAGAGGCCAAAGCTGCAAAAATGTTGTCTTTGTTCAAATACTTACAGACCTCACAGTTTTTAGGTGGGGAGACACTTAAACAGCTTATGTTCATGTTAGCCAAATGATGATTCTTTGTTTGAATCTCTGATGAAAGTCCATGGACTGTTTGTTTTGCTGTAACACACACACACACACACACACACACACTTTTGTAATGTTTGGCAGCAGCTGCCAGACTGTCACAGACGTTGTCTCTCTTCAGGAGGGTTGTTTTGATGTGACTGTGTTTGTGTGATAGAGACAGATCGCACTGCACCGGCACTTTAAAGACAGAAGGAGTTAATGTTTTACGTTATGTCTGAGTTCAAGCAAACAGCCAGGCTCAGTTTTTTCAGTTAGCCATGCCGAAACCTCAAAGACCTCCACAACCTGTTTTTAAACCAGTTTTAGGTGTCTCTCTACTGGTTTCTGTTCCCTTTTTCTTTGTTGACATAAACACTTCTCCAGCTGTCTCACCATCTCCTGACATGGGCTTGGAGAGAAAAAAGCAGAAATTTTATTTCAACCCAATTTAACAAGGTCTGCAGCACATTACAATAAAGCAATGCTGCTGCCATCAGTACTTTTTAAACTACTTTCCTGTAACTTTATTAAGGGAGTCCTCCCTTTTAGACGCCTCGCTGACTATATTCAGCGAGTCTGATGAGCAGAAAATGACACGCAAACTCTCAGACAGAACTGGGTGCATTTATGGAGGAAAGTCTGGAAAAATAAATGCAAGTGTACTTGTTGTTGTATTTCTTGTGGCATTTGATAAATCTGTCTCATCAGTTTGTCTTCTCTACCCTTTCTCTGCCTGGCTTTCTCTCACAGACTGTGGAGCATGGGTTCCCCCATCAGCCCAGTGCTTTGGCCTTTGACCCCAAGTTGCAGCTCATGGCCATCGGGACAAAGTCAGGAGCCATCAAAATGTATCCTTCTGTCAGTGAGCTCATGCATCTGCAGAAGTTGTTTTGGGGGCTTGGTAAGGATTGACATTTTCAAATAAGAAACAACAGCATCACACTTTTTAAATGAATACATTGCATTAGACTAGATTAACAGATCATATTGTAGTCCAAGTCTCAAAGTGGTCATGCTGTATTAGTCAAGGCATGCATACTACAAGTGATCTAACACAAAGCTGAGGTGACTGACTTGTGTTTGTGTCAAACAGATTATAATTTATCATATTTTAGGTTGTGTCATGAAGCTGATAAAGATTTTGGGGACAGGAAAAGATCTAGGAGTACCTCGGATAAGATTACAGAGACTGTTTCTTTTTCACTGCTGTCAGTTTACATCTTTTGAAGTGCTGCTCTGCTTATCTCGCTGCAGTGCAGATACCGTTTTGCTTTAGCTGTGGGTTTGTGGCAGAAGTGTTTCATGGATGTGTCTTTTTTTTCATGCTCTTTAGTGAAAATGCACATGTTGTGGGATGACAGCTAGTCATTCTTTCAGCTGCTGTTATTACACCAGGTCTACAGTGATCATACTCTTCATTGCTTTTCAATAGAACTATATCTTATGGTCTGTCTTTCTCAAGCTAAATGTGGAGGAATGTCTGATCAGTCGGGATTTGCAGAAGAGCTGTTTACATAACATCAGTTTGGTAGAAGTGTGTGTGGGTGGGTGGGTGGGTGGACCAGTGTGTCTCTAGATTTTCATGTTCCATGTTTTTGTTTTTTTTGTTTTTTTTAAGTTGTGACATTAGTCACATATATTTACCACGCCAACTGTGTTTCTAGAAAGAAGCCTACAGGTCAAACAACACTGCAGCATCACTGAGAGTTAAACTGTCTAAATTCTTTCATCTTTAATAAAACGATCAGCATTGCTGCTTTACCAGGTGTAACTATAAAGTTTAACTTCCAGGCATCCATGAAAACAAAAGTTATTACATTTAACGGAGTTAGAAGTTAGCAGGAAGCTAGCGGAAGTTAGCTCGCTAGTTTCGCTAGTTACCTAAGCATGATATAGCATGTTCTGACGGAGAGATTTCTGAAAAAAATCAAACGTACAGCTCTGCTATCACTTCCAACATAAATGAAGACAGGAAACTAAACAGCAGTGACGTTTGTAGGGTTACTGAAGTTGGGCTAGCTGGTATATAATGATGTGCTACGTGATCGCTAGCGACACAGCTATGTTAGCATAACATAAACAGTGAAGCTGGAGGACGAACACTAACACTTTTCCACTTATAAAAGTTAACGTGAAGGTTCTTCATGGTTAGAGACAAATGCAATCGCATGGCAGGATACTGTAAACGGACCAAACTTCAGTCAGGAGAACAACTGAGATAATCCATCCACAATACGAGGTTAGTCATTAATATACTGCAACAACATGGGAATAGAGCAGCTGCCAGAGAATTCAACATTAATGAATCAATGGTACAGAAGTGGAGGAAGCAAGAAGAATGAGTTTACTAAAGTTTGATTTATCTGACTGCTTTGTTTCGCTTAATGTGCCTTATAATCCCGTGCACCTTATGGTCCGAAAAATGCGTACTGCACACTGCAGTTTAATGTTGCAAAGCACCTCTTTTTAACTTCAGTGGATATTATACATGGTTATGCTCAGGATATGTCAGCCCATTTCTACTGGAAATGCCTTTTGGTTAAACTTTCAGCAAGGAATTTGCATTTGCACTGTTACATTTTTATAAAGCTTTAATGTACATAAAAACCAGCTTCTTGTTTAAGTGAAAATAAATGGAAGGTTGTCTTTTTGCGCTAGTAATGTTGTGGAGTTGTATTTTGTCTCGCATCAATTATATCGTCGGTTATATTGTTATCGCAAATTTTCAAATATATATCGTGATAAATATTTTTGGCCATATCGCCCTGCTCTAATCACAGCCAAAAGGATGGTCAACAAGAAGTATGAGACTGACACAAAGCCTGGAAAAGAAAAACTGATAAACAACATCATCTTTGTTGCAACAGAATTTAGATGCTTGAAGAGGATTTCATCCTCAGAGGCTTAGAATACCTTAAATGCATTTCTTGGTGTGCGGTCAGTGGGGGAATCTTAACCCCCCGACCCAGGGAGTGGCAGTGTGACGTTCACTCTGTTTGAGTAATGCCGGATGAGCCGAGTGAAGCTGTGCTGGGAATCTGTATCGGGTTTGGCTCATGATATGCATTATGACAAAGCCATAATCTGGCTCAGTGTGTCGGTTGTGTCAGAAATTCCAGCAGCTCTGAGGCTAGTGCTTCATCCACACCAGCAGCTCCGTGACATGTTGTTGATGTCTGTTATCTCTGTGGCATTCAACTCTGCCGTATTTATGCCGTAGCTTCTAGAGTGAGTAGCAGTCTGCTGCTGCGGTGTTGTATTCAGGATTGCCCAGAGTTGGGCTTTCCTCCCTTTCATCGATCAGACAGGTGAACTTCACCAGAGTAAGACCTTAGGTGGAAAACGAAACGCTGGGATATGTTAAAACTTGCATTAAAGGTGTTTCTGCGCAGATTATAGTAACTGTGTGTGTGTGTGTGTGTGTGTGTGTGTGTGTGTGTGTGTGTGTGAAGGGAGGCTGCCGGCTGTGTGTGCATTATGCTGGAGAATCGACTCTTTCACATTCAGATGGGAGGAGAGAGAGAGAAACTGGTGGTACCAGGCACTTGCACTGCAGAGAGGGATGGATCGAGGGGGGAATGGTGAGATGGAGATAAACGGCAGCAGTGAAGACAAGGGAGTGTGAAACAGACAGTGGGGGGGGGAGGCAAAAATAACTCCAGTCCACGGCGAAATGTCTGTATCTAGCAAAACGAACCTGCCATCTCCCTGCCTTTTAACAAGATTCCAGCTGCTGGAGAACATTTACCTACATTGCATTAGAACTTCAGCCTGTGGCTCAGGACCACCTAAAGCTGGTTAACTTTCCCAGGTAGTTACACGAGACACTGTTTTAGAGGGCTGGACCAATAAGCTAATAAAGATATAAAATTAATATTGAGGTCAGCTTTTTGGTGCAGTCCTCTACAGCATCCCAGTTTCTCATGTGGCCCCTTGGGCGAATTAATTGCCGACCCCTGAGCTAAAGTTGTAAGTTGTTTAAAAAAAGTTTTATGGTGCCCAAATCTGAGAGTTCTCCTAAATGTTAAAAAACTAAACACTTGATGGCAGTGAGATGTTTGTTTGTTTTTTCCCTTGGAAGAATGTTTGTCACAAAGAGCTGCAGCTAATGATTTTTATATTAAGCTGATGGAGTTACAGTAATGTGGCAGCTGTGACTTTTGGTGTTGGATGACGTTTGATCTTCAGTAGAGATTCTTAGAAATGAGGGGTCACAGAAAACTTGGCCAACCCGCTGGCTAATCACTGCTTTCCATTCAAGCAAGAGAAAAAAGAGCCAAACCATACACTACAAGGACAAAAGTATTGGGCCACACCTCAGTCTTTGAATTCAGGTGTTTTCAGTTTCGTTGCCACAGGTGTATAAATTCAATCACCCAAGTCATGCAGTCTGGCTTTACAAACATTTGTGAAAGAATGGGTGGTTCTTAAGAGCTCGCTGAATTTGAGTGTGGTGTTTTAATAGTGTAGGTTTAGTTGTAAATGCTTTTATTTAGACCGTGAGAAGCTGAGCAGGAGCTTTTTTTTGTGTGGAGGTGAAACACCATGTCCAGCTGGTATTTTTTAACAAAGTGGCAGGTTAATTATTTGTAGATTTCCATCTGGTGGTGTTCCTATCTGTAGATCCACCACATTTGGTATCAATAAGAACAATGTGAGAGCAGCAGCACCAGTTTCCTTAGGTTTGTTGTTTTTCGTGAGTGTCCTGTTGTCTTTGAGTCTCAGCCTCCGGTCATCTGCATCTTGTTTTCTGTTTGATTTTAACTGCGTGTCTAAGATCTGGTTTCTTCAGAGAATTATGAGTGAAACAAACTGCTGTTTACTAATGAATACACTGGTGTTAAGGTCATCTTATGGTTTTCCCCAGAAACTCTTCATTTCCCCAAATCTCTGTAGACACTACAGGGATCTGCATGACACTTTGAGCCACAACAGCCACTTTAGTGGGAAATTCATTGGAATTTCCCTTTAATCTCTCAAAGCCTACTACTTGTTTGTTTTAACATTTACAGTGATATACAACAAATAATAAACTTGAAGAAAGCAACACCGTTTTATTCCACTTCCGAATTCAAGGTTGGGGGTAAACTAGACAGACAAGCAGTGAGAATGAGTTTCAGGTTTGTGTATGTGAGTGAGTGTCCACATTCCTTGTTAATCTGACAGGCTCACTGACTTTGGTTTGACCTAGAAGTGGTTGCCAGCATACCTGTACTGTAGTACGCATTCACAGCCCTGTAGAGCCAGATGTGCAGTCCTGCTTTCTGACGCTGATGCCTGAACTGTGCAGAGAGCGTGCTGAGTAGTAGGACTAGAGAGTATTCACAAAAGAAGAGTAGAAAATTGCTAAATTTGAGGTACTCGTTTCATTTGAACTCATGCTCTCCGTCCTGGCACCACGTCTCCTCCTCTCCTCTTGTTCACATTCAGCCTCTCGTTCAAGTTTCTCACTTGCTCCCTCTCCTTTTCTCCTTCTCTCGTTCTGTGTTTATAAAGGCAGGGTCATATTACACCCTCAGAGTTTCTGCTTCGACCACAGACTGGGGCTCAGCAGAGGGAAGGGGACAATGTAGCGTGGAGGGGTTTTTTTTGTTGGTTTTTTCCCCCCCCCTATCATCTGTGGGGGTGGTGGGGCGACTTAGGAGTCTGTCTCCTGTCATGGAATGCATGTTGCGTTGCCCTGGGTTAACCCTCCCTCATTGTGTGTGTGCGTGTGTGCAGATCGGGTGAGTAAGAGCTTTGTTGCTGAGTCGAGTCTTAATAAAGGGCGCTTTTGAAATGGTTTCCAAGACGACCATTGCAGTTGCCTGGGATGAGAAGTACTTGCACACTGGAGGGGTTTAAAAGTCTGCAGCTAAGCACATCAGACATTAGAGTTTGGTAAGAAATGCATCGGTTAAAGGTAAAAAGGTCAGAAAATGCTGCCTACAGTATTACAGAACCTCTTTGCGATGAACACATTTATTTCAGAATGACAAGTCAGGGCTCTGATTACTTCTAGACAATGTGGTACGTGCTCAGTCGCACAGACACTCTGACCATTTATCAAAAGGACCGGCCATCTAGCAGCCAGGACGAGCTAATATTTACACACTCGGGCAGCAGAGCTTTGATCTGTGTGTTTGTGAGTGTGCTCCAGCTGATGGCTCTGCATCTGTCTCGCTGACATCCTGCTGGTCAATTGCCTGTTGTTGTTCTGATTCATCAGTTCCTATCTGACACTTTATATTTGCATCTTTATTCAGTATTTTTATCTGTACTGAAGTCACCATAGTCCAGCTTAGTTTAGACCACAGGGTTGTTCACTGATTTTTTTTTTTTTCTTTTTTCGGGAATTCAAGAGAAATCTGTCTTTAACACCATGAGTCATGCACTGTTGCAATGTCACACTGACTGGATTTAAAAAAAAAAATAAATAAATAAATAAAATCCCTGTTTTCTTAATTTCTTCTCATGATGAGTTGATTTTATTCTGACAGCTGTTTTAGTTTAATGCGAGTGCTCATGTCTGTGTAGTTGGTGGTGAAAACGGTGCATTTCCTTTGTGCTTGTTGGTGCCATCAGTTTCCCTTCTAATTGTAGTACAGCTTCAGCTTCTCCTGCCATTTCCCCATCATCAGTCTCCAGCTTTTGATCAAGTTATATGCATTTGTGTTTTTATGCACAACTGTGTGGTCTGTGTTGCAGGGGAGTCTGCAGAGAGGGTATACCATTTTATGTAAGCTGCATTATTTTTGTTTGTGTTGAACAAATCAATGCAAGTATTCATTGGTATAGTTGAGATCAAGTTAGACTTTGATTTAATCTGGAACACTCCTCCTATCCTTTACCTCCTACCTTCTCCTCCCCCAATCACCCACACACAGCCTACTCTCTGCTTGCTTATACGGATGTCTTATAAAGTACTTTTCTCTCTACAATATTTTTAGTTTCTCCCTCCTCCTATCATACTTTTGTCTTTGTTTTTTCTTTTTCACTTTCTGTGTCACTTGGTTTCCCGACTATTCCTAGCTCCTCATTGATATTCCTGAAGAATTGCAGGACCTTTTAACCCCACCCCTTCTGCTCTCTCTGCCTTCACCCTCCTCACGCCTCATTCTCTGCTTTTAGTCCCTGCCTGCTTTTACACCCACACACATGAATTAATGTGCACACACTCGCTCGCCCAGTTGGCAACAAGTTGCAGGAGTCTGTCTGCGGGGATAAAGACTGTGCGGGCTTACCAAGTAGAGCAGATTGGATGGGTTGTATAATAGAGTTGAGGCATGAAAAGGAAAACATTTATCTGAACTGACAAATCAAAGTTGTCTGATTTGCTGAATGAGCAGGGTAAGGTGACTGAATTAAAGAGAGCATTATGGCAGCATTAGCTACTTGGTAGCTTTACTTTGAGTTGTATTTGTAAGCCATTACCTCCCAGTGTTACTGGCTCTGGCATTGCAGATAATAAACCTGTTAAAGCTATGTTTACATCTTTACATAAGTAACACTCAAAGCACAATTTTTATTAATTTTTTTTTAAATTTCCTTTCCTTTTTTGTTTTTTCTTTTGTGAATTAATCAGCAGCTATGCTTCTGGGTTTGAGGCTGTAATTTCAGCCAAAAAAAAGACTAATGACAACATTAACATGCCCATAGTCACTATGTCCGAAATCAGGTGTTATTTACAATAGAGTAGTGTAAAGTTTCAGTCAGTGTACTGCAAACCTGGTGACCTGCATCACCTAAACATCAGGAATTGTACAATTTTTAGTTAAGTTTATTTTAGGTTTTCTGTACGTTAGCTTTGCTAATGTATCTTGTTGGCTTTTGCCTTAAACTTGCGTTCTTTTTAAAGGTGGGATTGTTGCAAAACAAAAGCCCTCAATATGTTGTACATATAAATAACATCCTTTTCTATTTCTCTTTGATGTTACTTTTAGTAGAGGGTTTTCTCTAGCTAGACCTGGCTTAGGTAGAAATGCTCTACTCGAATTGCTGGACTTGTGCTGTTTGTTCCTGCTAATGATGTTATTTTGTTCAGCTGATCTTCTTGGGACCATTAATGTTTGCAGTGTTAAAATAAACCGTGTACTGTTTTGTAGTGATTCTCCAATGTACATGTACATCCACTCCTTCAGGTTTGACTGCCTCGGTGTGACAGAACGTGCACTGAGGGGGCTGCACAGAAAGGGGAGTGTGGGAGGTGGAGAGGTACTAGCAGAGGGAAAGGATGCAAATGAGACAAGATTGTTTCTCTAGTGGGTGGGTGGAGTTGTTTGGCTTGTCTTGTTGTAGACTTTTGCCAGACGTCTGAAGAGTTTGTGCATGTGTTGCTATGCATGTAGGGAGGTGAAGGAGTTAGAAAATGCACATAAATGATGTCTTTCATCAGTTCAGCTTCCCTGAAAGTCTGAAACTTTTAGGAATATATTTTTTAAACCTTTTTTAGGGCCTTCATTCTCTTTCTGTGTGTGATTAATTTGTACTTCATCTTTAGGTCTAGTGATGGGGTCAGGCAGGAAGTAAGAACATATCTTCTGTCACTGTTTGTGGGTGGGTGGGTGGGTGTGGGTGTGTGTTTGCTGCTACCTGTGTGTCCACATGGAAGACAATGCCTTCTGTTTGTCTGTATTCAGACCGTGAAATCGCTTTATCCTTGCTAACGCACTCTCTCTGCATCAGCGGGCAATTGTGCGTGCGTGTGTGTGTGCGCGCATGCGTGTGTGAGGACGAGACAGTGATTCAGTGATTATAAGTTACTGTAGGCCTCCATTGTGTGCTTTTCTGTCCTCTGGTGAGCAGTGAAGCAAACCTTTGCATGCTACAAACAGAACATATAGATCAGTTCAACCAGTCTGTCATTCAACAGGTGTCGTTCTTTTTCTTTAAAATTTTCTCTAAACCCTTGGCATGCTGTTTAGGAGTGGTTTTACACAGCTGGAGTGTCTGTTTATACTTTTTTTCACCCTGAGACTTTGCAGGCGTTCCTCTTTACCTTATCCTGCGTTTGGTAGGCACATAGTTTAACTCTTTCCTCCATAAAGATGCCGTTTGATGTCCTCCACCTGTACTCTTAATGACAAGCTTTGACACCTCAGTAATAGATCAATAAAGACATGGTTCAGGTTTTCCAAGGGTACCTCCATAAGCAGAGACCACCCTCACCAACTTCTGATGCTGCTCATTTCAAAAAAGAGCTTTCAGGAGGTAAAGAGCTGAGCCTCAGAAGCGTATTTTGTACATGATAAAGGAAGCACTTTCCAAATTACCTTTTACAGCACATGTTCCTGGTCCCCAGAGGATAAATCCTTACATATTTTATTACAATCCTACTTATTTGTGTATCAGCATCAATATCAAGTCATGGGTATAAAAATAAAATGTGTGCGTATAATGGGCAGATTGCCATGTCTTCGATCTGTTGAGCACATTTGTGCTTCCCAGAATACAAAACCATTTGAGGATCAACACTGCAGCTCCAGGGATATCTAGTGAGCCTTCAGTGTGTGTGTGTGTGTGTGTGTGTGTGTGTGTGTGTGTGTGTGTGTGTGTGTACATTATTCCTATAAATGTTTAATCAGTTCCCCTCTGATCACTTTATTCCTGTTGGCATTGCTTTATCTTTTGTCTTGCTGGAAATGAAGGTATTGGATATCAAATTACCTGATGCTTCTGAAGGGATCAGGACTAGAGTTGATGGGGAAATTGAATTCAAACACATTTTAAAGAAACTTTTATTGAAATCAATAATATATGTAGGTTTTTAATATTTTCTTTTCAGCTCACCTGTTTTTTTTGTTTTGTTTTTACCGTCAGTGCTTTGTTTTTTTTGTTTTTGTTTTTTTAAGTGCGATTTCTCAACATTTTAATGGTCCAGCTCTTCTGAATAATAATCTAACGTCATTCCCAATCAGCCTTAGTCACACTTGTGGTTTGTGCTTCTTGACAAACATTTTCATGTTAACAGGCTAAAGTAAGACTATGATCATGGTGAACATTATACCTGCTAGACATCAGAAATTGTGAGCCTGTTAGCTTTTGGCTAGTACTCAGAGGTGCCACCATGCCTGTAGACTCTTATGCTAAAACTTCTTAATGTTTATTTTAAGTTTCGTCATTAATCAGAGTTTACTGGAATGAAGATGACAAAGCTGTGAGCACAGGCACATAGTTGTAAAGGCAGGAAGGGTGACACATTTACTCACTTATTATGACCCCACAGCTTTTGGGGGCTTGTATTATTGGCCAATGAGCAGACCTCTTGGGGGAGGGAGCTTAATTCAGACATGCACATAAACTTTTAATGAGGTCAAAGCAACAGGGTGACATCATCCCTGGGAATCCCTCTACCAGCTGTCTGCTGACACACCAGGAGCAGGAAGTGTGTGTGTGTGTGTGTGTGTGTACACATTTTTACTTATAAATTTTTCTAACTGCTCCTGATTGATAAACGTTTTTATTCCTGGTTATGTGGTGTTGGGCTGGTTTCTGTCTGAGCTGCTACAGACCAGCCAAAAGTCAAGTCTCTGACAGAGTCCTAAATATTAGTGGTCTTCTTTTTTTTTTTTTTTTTTCCCCCTCAATGTGCTGACAGCTTTCTTTGCACTCGTTTTTGCGTAGCCAACCTAAATGTGTGGGAGCTGCGAGATTTGTGATGAATGAGCTGTGGTCACCATGACATAGCTGGAATATATGCACAAACCGCTGCTGTCTGTCTGTTTTTCAGTCCCTCTCATCTTTCCCACACAGCTGTGATTTTTCTCCGTTCACTTATTCTCCTGTCGGCTTTTTCACTTTTACCTTTAAGTTACAACAGAGCACTTTTAATTTGTCCCTCGGTAATTTACCTTTCTGTGGAAGCTTATTTCTGCTGCTGGAGGGGAACAAAATGCCATCCATAACTTAAAATGTGGGTATCTCACAAGTTTAATTTAGTAAGATTGACAGAGCTAACACAAAATTCAATCCGGAAGCTTCACAAAGGAAAGCAGATGGAGCAGCATGCACACTCAAAAGCATCAGAGAGCTACCAGTGAACGTGAACAAAGACCAGGATGAGTGTGTTCATGTCAAACTTTTGGGCAGCGAATACTGTCAGCCACCTCCTTGTTACCTGCTTCCAGATGACAAGGAGATGACATATCTTCATAGACCTTCCTGATTGGGAGAGCTAACTTTAAATTTCAAGTTATTATTTTTTTTCCTCTCCCCATTGGCGGTAATGCGGTTCTGTACCTTTTTGCCATTATTGCTCCTCTTTAGATCGTGATGCCTACTCTGCTCATTGAATCTGCTTTTAACACAGATGTTGTAATGCAGCAATTCAGTCCTTTTAATATTTTAGCACACATGCTGTTGTGCCACGCACAAATTGACTCACAGCTTTGGCTTAAAAAAAAAAAAAAAAAAATCTGCACTGGCAGTTCATGACCCACAAATGAAAGCCCTCCTCACACCTCCACCTCCAGCTGTCTGAGACTTGTTACTGCCGTGTATAAAACACAGGGACAGGAAGTGACAGCACTCAGGAATGCCAGTATAACACCCAGCTTGGTCTCCAGGGGATCGGCGTCGTGAGGGAATGAAAAAGAGGGATTTAAGTTCTTCCTGATGGAAGAAGACAGCTTCCATAAACAAGAGGATGGAACTTACAGTTATGAAAGCTGTAGGAGGATTTTTTTTGTTTTTGTTTTGTTTGTTTTTTGCACCCCCTCGTCTGACAGTAGAGCAGTAAAGCAGTGAGAATGATGATGATCGAATATCTGTGACTTTCTTAACAAATTCCTGACTATGGGGATTTGGAGTCCTGGGAATAGGAAGTGAGGGAAAGAAACGTATAAATTAATGTAATTATAATATTGATCTTTTCTTTTTCCTCAGATAAAACAGGAATGTAGAAAACCCGCTGTGCACACAGTAGAATACAAACATGCACTCCCCAGATTTCCTCTTATTTTTCTGCATTTTTAATCCACATTCCTACAGGCTTATGTAAGCAGTGTGCTGAAGTGTGTCGATATTGCTTCCAAGCACCACGTGTGTGTGTGTATATGTGTGCAGCTTCTAGTGAGGAGTGTGTGTGTGTGTGTATGCGCGCTAACTCACAATTTAGTCCTATTTAGTGCAGTTGTCGTCACAGATCTTGAGAGTAATCTTTATT